>NC_037340.1:82753499-83466624 GCF_002263795.3 Bos taurus
ATCGTGGTTCAGCTTTGGGGGACATCTTTTAGAATCTGTGATTTATCTCAGGTTAAATTAGAGCCAGTTCAAGTTACTTAAAAGCAGAGAACCATAATGAACAGAACTAGGCTTGTTTCACAGGGCAGCATGTCAGAAATAGACTTTGCTTTGCTCATTTCATAACGTTTTACCAAGTGCTTTGGGTGAAGGACTTTTGCCTTCTTTTCAAATACATGCAGGTGAGTTCTTGACTACAGAAATCAGGAAAACCCTACAGGAAACTCCATGGTGAGATTAAGTATCTGCTTCCGATGCACAGTTCACACGCACTGTTGACTGAGGGCCGTTTCTGTCTGAGAACTCTGGCAATGTGAGGGTGTGAGCTGGGTTAGAGAGTCCAGGTACAGGACTGCCCTGGTGCTCCCGTGATTAAGACTTGTGCTTTCGCTGTTGTGGGCCCAAGTTTGATCCCTGGTCAGGTCAGGGAACTAAGATCCTGCAGACTACTCAGCAAGGGGGAAAGAATGTCCCAAGTGTGAGAATGCAAACCAGATAGCAATTGCAGGCCGAAAGTGATATTTGGAGCCCTATTTGAAATGCTAACTTATGAGAATGCTGAATACTGGAAACAAAATATTTGGCAATGTCTCCACAAGTACTTTATTTGAGAAGGAAGTACACACCGTTCTGAAATGCAATCTGGAAAGCAGGCACCTCCATCACCTCAGAACATTAGAAGCAGGGTTTAGAGGCTGGTTTGAGACTTTACAAAGGCTCTGGCAGTGGGTTGAGCTGCTTCCTGCTAGCAGAGGAGTTCAGGCCCCCTGCACATCCCATCAGAGCTCCAGCAACAATCAAGTGAGTACTTAACAGCTGGGGGAGGGCAAGGACTTGGACTGGATTTAAATAGCAATAACCTTTGAGTAGAATTATCTCCGTTTACCAGGGCACTCAAAAGGCAAATGGGAAAATCTAAAATAATTCACTTGAGGCTCTTCCTTTTCGCTTAGCAAATTAAGCATAATTATGTGTCTAGACATGATAAAAAAACATTCTTTCCTTCACAGATTTGCTTCTGAGCTCCGATGCTCTTGAAAGTCCACCAGAAGTTCCTTTTCTTTGTCAGGAAGGTCAGCATGTGTAGAAGAATCATTTGTTTTAATGGTTGTATAGAAAAACATGAGTGGTTCTGCTCTGAAGCTAAACAGGATTCTTCCTCTGAGTAACAGTCACGGAGAGGTCAAGCCACTTCCTGGCTGCCCTTCAATGAGCCGCATGAGAGGACTCTTCAGAGAACGCTCGCTCTGCAGCTGGTCTTCCTGGCCTTGAGCAGAGTGTGTAGGTGTATCCTCAGATGAACTTCCGTGGGCGCTTTCGTATTCTAGAATGTAATAAAAGCTTGGGTGTGTGAGTGGGGCAAGAGGTAACGGTGATACACAGGCACCTCTTTATTCTAATCTTCTTAGTTTCTCCCAGGCATCAGTTCCTTCTTACACATCCACAGTATCTACAGATTGTCAGCCCCCAGTTGCGTTTGCAGATGTGCAGTATTTCCTGCGCCTCTTTTGGAAAGGATGAAGTAGATTCATGATGAAAACCAGTGCGGAAAGGCCCAGTGTATTTTGACTCTTATAGATATGAGTGAGTGCATATGTGTGCGTTTCTGCACACATGTCTCTGTGTGTGTCTGTGTGTGTGTACTAGGAAATGGTTACACTCCAATCAGTAGGTAAGGCAAACATCTCATCCAATCAAAATTACCCTTGAAAATATATCTCAGAATATCCACGACTGCCAGCTTTTCCTCCGGTGTGGGAATAGTTGCTCTTGAGTTGAACACCAGATGAAGTAGGTAAATTGTGCTTAGGGACAAAACAAAGGAAAAAACGACTGATCTTTAAACATTAGAATCACTGGCATACAACGTGAGGGATGAAAGACTGAGGCCAGAGGAGGGAAACCACACTCATGCCTCCCACATCCTGCTTGCTTCAGGGCCGCCAGGAGCAAAATACAGCCACCACAATTTAAATTAGCCCTTTATCTCATTTTAACTATCATTTTTAAATTAGCTGCTAAGCACACATAGATGAATTGCATTGCTTTAAATATGTGTGGTGTGCCTACATGATACATTCATAGTAAACCACACACACACTTTGGGTTAGTGGTGATACATGCGTGTTATCTTCCACATTCTCCTAAAGTTATTTTTCCCCGTGGACCATGGCAGAATACCAGCTGACTGAGACATCTCTGCGAATCTTCCCCTATCAAACATGCAACTCTAAAGTTCTCCTCTATTAGAGCAAGTTCAACAAGGGGATGTCGTCAGGAGCTCTTTAATCAGTTAGGTACACTATCCTGTCCCTTGAGTTCCCCTGATTATTTGAATGGTTTGATTTCCATAAGATTTGAAATTGCATATAAAAAAGAACTGTGAGGGGAAGCCCTGGGAGGAAGTCAAGGATACTTTCAGATGCCAGATGAAAAGCGGCGATAGACTCCCTCAAGTAATCAACACTCAGCTTTGTTTGGAACACAATTGATCTTGTCAGGGCTAAAAACCCATCTGCCTCCACTGTTGATATCCCCAACAAGGAAGAATAATTAGAAAATTCCTTAATTAGTGTTCCATTTAATCTTCCATTGTCAAGGTAAACACTTTGATTAAAGTAAGTAGCACTCAGGAGTAACTGCAAACCTATTTGAATTTCCATAAACTTATTTAATTTTCTTGCCTTTCACCATCTCAGGCAATATTGCCCTTCCTGAGGCTTGCAGGAACAGGCAGGGATTTTCAGCAAAGCAAGTGAAGTGTTGGTTTTCACCAGGATCTGAACCCCGAGGAGTAGACTGTCAGCCTTTCTTTTCTGCTGAATATACAGACGAGTTCAGAAGCCATCTTCAGGGTGCTCCCGCTAGCAGGGTCCGCCTTCAAGGACCGTGAAACGTCCTCTGTGGTCCACACGAGGGTCACTGGGATGCGCAGGGTGCATTCCTGGGCCCACTGTTGGCTTTCCGTCATTGGGTGGGGGCAGAGTTCAGGTATCTGAATTTCTATCTCCGCAGGAATTCTAAAGCAGAAATACTAGTTTTTCACTTCACCTCTGACTCCTGTTTACCTTATTACAGCTAATACTTCTTGGTAGAGTTTGGGCCAAAGCAGCTTTGGGACTCAGCCATTACTGTTGGAAAGCCCCCTAACCTAGGGATATTGTTGTTTAGTTGCTAAGTTTTGTCCGACTCTGCGACACCATGGACTGTATAGCTTGCCAGGATCCCCCCTCCCTGGGATTTCCCAGGCGAGCACACTGAGTGGGTTGCCATTTCCTCCTTCAGGGGATCTTCCTGACCCAGGGACTGAGCCCACATCCACTGCATTGGCAGGCAGGTTCTCTACCGCCGAGCCGCGCAGCAGCCCCGCTTAGAACTGTGAGTCCATGATGTTATCTCGGGGCTTCCCTGGTGGCTCAGCTGGTAAAGAGTCCGCCTGCAATGCAGGAGACCCCGGTTCAATTCCTGTGTCGGGAAGATCTCCTGGAGAAGGGATAGGCTACCCACTCCAGTATTCATGGGCTTTCCTGGTGGCTCAGCTGGTAAAGAGTCCGCCTGCAATGTGTGAAACCCTGGTTCAATTCCTGCGTTGGGAAGATCCCCTGGAGGAGGGCATGGCAACCCACTCCAGTATTCTTGCCTGGAGAATCTCCATGGACAGAGGAGCCGGGTGGGCAACAGTTCATGGGGTCGCAAAGAGTCCGGATACAGCTGAGTGACAAAGCACAACACACTGTTATCTTTTATCTGCTTTCTTGATTTTAGCCTCTTATTCATTTGTTAAACAAGTGTTTATTATGTGCAAAGCAGTTTTAGGTGCTGGGGATTTAGGAGTGTAAGACAAAAATATTGATATCAGCAGGGGCTTATATTCAAGTGAATGGAGACACCCAAGAAAGAAGTACCCGAGTATTTAGAATATCCAGAGTGATGAATACCATGGAGAAAGTTAAAGCAAGGATCAGGAAGAAACTGTGGGAGGCAGGTTCTGATTTTAAACTGGATTGACTTGATAGTTGACAAGTCAGGTCTCTGAATGAGTTCGCCTTGTGGCTGGGACCACTCCGTTCACTTGAGCCTTGCACTCTGCTGCGAAGTAAAGCCGACGGAGGGGCAAACAGAGGGAGAGAAACTGGCTCAGGCAGCTTTGCCACAGACCCTGAGTCCAACCATGCCTCTATTTTTAAAAACTTATTGTATTGAAATGTGGTGGATTTGTAATGCTGTGTTAGTTTCTAGTGGACAGCAAAGTGGTGCAGTTGTGCATAGATATAATGGTTTGCATCCGCTGACCCCAAATTCCCAGTCCATTCCTCCCCAACCCCTCCACCCTGTTGGAAACCACGGAGGCTGTTCTCTCTGTCTGCGAGTCTTTTTGTTTCATAGATAGTTGACTGGTGTCACATTTTAGACTCCACACGCAAGTGGTGTCATGCGATAGTCGTCTTCCTGACTTGCGTCGTTTAGTATGATCGTCTCTAGGCCTGTCCATGCTGCTGTAATGCCGTTGCTTCACTCTCTTCATGGCTGAGTAGTATTGCGTAGACTACTTTTAAAAATTAATTTATTTATTTTAACTGGAAAATAATTTCTTTACCGTCTTGCGGTGGTTTTTGCCATTCCTCAACATGAATCTCCCAGGGGTGCGTGTGTCCCCCCATCCTGAACCCCTCCCACGTCCCTCCCCACCCCATCCCTCTGGGGTGTCCCAGAGCACTGGCTTTGACTGCCCTGCTTCATGCATCGAACTTGCACTGGTCATCTGCTTTACATATGGTAATATACACGCTTCAGTGCTATTCTCTCAAATCATCCCACCCTTGCCCTCTCCCAGAGAGCCCAAAAGTCTGTTCTTTACATCTGCGTCCCTTTTGCTGTCTTGCATATAGGACTTTTGTTACTGTCTTTCTAAACTCCATAAGTGTGCACTAATACACTGTATTGGTGTTCTCTTTCTGATTTACCTCACTCTATAATAGGCTCCAGTTTCATCCACCTCATTAGAACTGACTCAAATGTGTTCTTTTTTATAGCTGAGTCATACTCCATTATGTATATATACCACAGCTTTCTCATCCATTCGTCTGCTGATGGACATCTAGGTTGCTTCCATGTCCTGACTATTGTGAACAGTGCTGAGATGGACACTGGGGTACACGTGTCTCTTTCAGTTCCGGTTTCCTCGGTGTGTATGCTCAGCAGTGGGATTGCTGGGTCATATGGCAGTTATATTTCCAGTTTTTTAGGGAATCTCCACATTGTTCTCCATAGTGGCTGTACTAGTTTGCACTCACACAAACAGTGTAAGAGGGTTCCTTTTTCTCCACACCGTCTCGAACATTTATTGTTTGTAGACTTTTTGATGGCAGCCATTCTGCCTGGTGTGAGATGACACCTCATTGTGGTTTTGATCTGCATTTCTCTAATAATGAGTGATGTTGAGCTGTGATTTATGTCAGAGGGTGTTTTGCCTATGTTTTCCTCTAAGAGTTTTATAAGTTTTTTAAGTTTTCTGGTCTTAAATTTAGGTCTTTAATGCATTTTGAACTTATTTTTGTGTATGGTGGTAGAAAGTGTTCTGGTTTCACTCTTTTACAAGTGGTTGACCAGTTTTCCCAGCACCACTTGTTAAAGAGATTATCTTTTCTCCATTGCATATTCTTGCCTCCTTTGTCATAAGGTGTCCACAGGTGTGTGGATTTATCTCTGGGCTTTCTATTTTGTTCCATTGATCTGTATTTCTGTGTTTGTGCCAGTACCATGCTGTGTAGATCATTGTAACTTTGTAGTATAGTCTAAAGTCGGGAAGGTTGATTCTTCCAGTTCCATTCTTCTTTCTCAAGATTGCTTTGGCTATTCCAGGTTATTTTGTGTTTCCTTACAAATTGTGAAAAGATTTGTTTTAGTTCTGTGAAAAATACTCTTGGCAATTTGATAGGGATTGTGCTGAATCTATAGATTTCTTTGGGTAGTATATTCATTTTTAGTATATTGATTCTTCCAATCCACATACGTGGTATATTTCTCCATCTGTTTGTGTCCTCTTTGATTTCTTTCATAAGTGTTTGATAGTTTTCTATGTATAAGTCTTTTGTTTCTTTAGGTAAACTTTTTCCTAAGTATTTTTTTTGTTGCAATGGTGATTGAAATTGTTTCCTTAATTGCTCTCTCTGTTTTTTCATTGTTAGTGTATAGGAATGCAAGGGATTTCTGTGTATTACTTTTATATCCTGAAAGTTTACTATATTTATTGATTAGCTGTAGTAATTTTCTGGTGGTGTCTTTAGAGTTTTCTATGTAGAGGATCATGTCATTTGCAAACAATGAGAGTTTTAAATCTTCTTTTCCAATCTACATCTGTTTTATTTCTTTTTCTTCTCCAATTACTGTGACTAGGATTCCAAAACTATGTTGAATAGTCGTGGTGGGAGTGGGCACCCTTGTCTTGTTCCTGATTTTAGAGGAAACACTTTCAGTGTTTTGCCATTGAGGATGATGTTTGCTGTGGGTTTGTCATCTATGGCTCTTATTATGTTGAGGCATGTTCCTTCTATGCCTGCTTTCTAGAGAGTTTTTATTTTTTTATCATAAATGGATGTTGAATTTTGTCAAAGGCTTTCTCTGCATCTATTGAGATAATCATATGGTTTTTATCTTTTAGTCTGTTGATATGGTGTATCACATTGTTTGATTTGTGAATATTGAAGAATCCTTGCATCCCTGGAATAAAGATAGCTTGGTCATGATATATGCTCATTTTAAAATGTTGTTGGTCCTGTTTGCTAGAATTTTGTTAAGGATTTTTGCATCTATGTCCATCAGTGATATTGTCCTGTAGTTGTGTGTGTGTGTGTGTGTTTGTGTGTGTGTGGCATCCTTGTGTGGTTTGGTGTTAGGGTAATGGTGACCTCATAGAATGAGTTTGGGAGTTTACCTTGCTCTGTGATTTTCTGGAAGAGTTTGAGTAGGATAAGTGTTACTTATTCTCTAAATTTTTGGTAGAATTCACCTGTGAAGCCATCTGGTCCTGGGCTTTTGTTTGTTGGAAGATTTTGATGACAGCTTCAATTTCCATGCTTGTGATGGGTCTACTAAGATTTTCTATTTCTTCACAGGAGGAGAAGGGTATGACAGAGGATGAGATGACTGGATGGCATCACCGACTCAATGGATATGAGTTTGAGCAGGTTCCGGGAGTTGATGATGGACAGATGGACAGGGAAGCCTGGCGTGCTGCAGTCCGTGGGGTCACAAAGAGTTGGACACGACTGAGTGACTGAACTGAACTGAACTGAGTTTTGGAAGATTATACTTTTCTAAGAATTTGTCCATTTCTTCCAAGTTGTCCATTTTATTGGCATGTAATTGCTCATAGCAATCTCTTATGATCCTTGTATTTCCTGTGTTGTCTGTTGTGATTTCTCCATTTTCATTTCTAATTTTATTGATTTGATTCTTCTCCATTTTTTCTTGATGGGTCTGGCTACCGGTTTGTCTATATTATTTAGCTTCTCAAAGAATCAGCTTTTAGTTTTACGGATCTTTAGTCTCCTTCATTTCTTTTTCATTTATTTCTGCTCTAATTTTTATGATTTCTTTCCTTCTACTAACTTTGGGCTTCTTCTGTTCTTTTTCTAGTTGCTTTAGCTGTAAAGTTAGGTTGTTTATTTGATGTTTCTCTTGTTTTCTGAGGTAGACTTGTGTTGCTATGAACCTCCCTCTTAACACTGCTTGTCCTGAATCCCATAGGTTTGGGGTTGTTATGTTTTCATTTTCATTAGGTTCTATGCATATTTTGATTTCTTTTTGATTTCTTCCATGATCTGTTGGTTATTCAGAAGTGTGTTATTTAGCCTCTGTATGTTTGTGTTTTTTATAGTTGTTTTTTTTCCCCCTGTAGTTGACATCTAATCTTACCACATTGTAATCAGAAAAGATGCTTGAAATTATTTCAAATTTTAAAAAATTTACCAAGGTTAGATTTATAGCCCAGGGTATTTTTTTTAGAATGACATTTTGTAAGGAAGCTATTAAGCCCACTCCTCCATTTTTTTAGTAAAACAAAGCATTAGATTCCCTTTCTGATTATATAAAGAATGCATCGTATTTGTCCTTTTCAACCAAAAATTCTAACATAAACTCTGACATTTATGTTTCAGAAATAAAACCTAGTTTTCTTACTCACTATAGAAAATACAGGAAGGCGCAGATTAAAAAATAAATCTTAGAAGATCACTGTAATGTTTTGCTAAGTATGGCTTAATCAAACCAAACTCTATTGTTGTGTATTTACAGTTTTTTTAATCACTGTTGTTGGCAATGCCTCCCAAGAAAATTGTAAGAAACATCTTTGAGGTGAATTCTTCCCCATCCATAGTAATTCCCTGAGGATAATTACTGGAAGTGGAATTGGAGGCTCAAACAGTATACACATATCTGTACCTTTTGAAATGAAACAGTCATTTTGCCCTCAATTACAATTGTTACCAGTTTTGAGCACCATTACAAGTAGATTAAAGTGCTTACTTCTTTATACATTCAACAACAGAAAATTGAAAAAAAGTTGTACTCTCTTTCTCTTATCAAATCAGGGATATCATTATTTTATATGCATGCATATTTTTCATTCCATGTAAAATTCCTTTTTCCACCCTATTAAGAATTTAATATATTTCTTCCTTTGTGAATTGACAGTTCCTTGATTTTAATGCCTTTAAAATATCTGAGTACCTATCATGTTCAAATTGATTTTTTAAGCAATTTTACTTGTGTACCTGGCTGTGCTGGTGGCCTTCACTGCTGTGCAGGCTCTTCTCTAGTACCTGGCTGTGCTGGCCTCCACTGCTGGGCAGGCTCTTCTCTGTTGTGGCACGCAGGGGCTGCTGTCCATGCTGGTGTGCTGGCTTCTCTCTGCAGTGGCTTCTCTGTTTGAGGAGCAGGGCCTCTAGGGTGCCTGGGTTTTGATCGCTGCGGCCCGTGGGCTCAGTAGTTGTGGCTCCTGGGCTCTAGAACACAGGCTCAGTAGTTGCGGTGCAAGGGCTTAGTGGCTCCATGGCATGTGGGATCTCCCCAGACCAGGGATTGAACTTGTGTCTCCTACACTGGCTGGTGGATTCTTTATCACTGAGCCACCAGGGAAGCCCTCTAATTGACTTTCAATAATGTTTTATATATTAATTATGTTCATTTGTTGATGACAAAAATTCAAATTTAAGCATTGTTATTTATTGTGCCCAAAACAATAAGTTCTTCCTATACCATTTAATTTTCCTGCGCTAATAATATAATCCGTTACCATGCTTTTCTCTTAGTTATACACTGTCCAAGATTTTCACTTAACCAATGATGAAATTGCCATTTAGAGAAATGAACCTGTTGGAAATCACACAGCAAGGAAACAATACACTTGGAATTTCAAGTCAGGTCCATGGAATCCAAACCTGTGTTTAGCATGATGCTAAGCTGCTACTGGGCTTCCCTGGAGGCTCAGAGGTGAAGAATCCGCCTGCCAGTGCAGGAGATACAGGTTCGATCCCTGGGTTGGGAAGGTCCTCTGGAGAAGGCATTGGCAACCCACTCTAGTGTTCTTATCTGGAGAATCCCATGGACAGAGGAGCCTGGTGAGCTACAGCCCATGAGGTTGCAAAGAGCCAGACAATTTAGCAACTAAAAACAACAGCACAAGTTGCTACTGATTCTTGTTTCCTCTCTGTTTCATAGGTCAAGAATCAGCAAACTGCATTTCTCAGGTCAAATCTGGCCTGCCACCTGATTTTTTAAATAAAGTTTTATTGTAACCCAGCCAGTCATTTATTGTTACTCTCCTGTTACAAGGGCAGATTTGAGCTGCTGTGACAGAGACCTCATGCCTACTCTGTGGAGCCCTGAAATATTTCCCATCTGGCCCTTTACAGCACAAGTCTGCTGACTACTGCAGTGGCTTTTTGCCCCTTGGAAACCATGCGGATATTGGAGGTCCTGAATCTATCTTGTTTCTCTCTAAATCTTAGTGTTCTCTCAACATTTCTATTTAGAATTAAGTAAACCGCTACCATGCTTTTATTTTAGCCATATGTGGTGCAAAACGTGATGCATTGCCTCTGCTGATACTTCCATTTAAAAACTAGCTAGCATTTTTTATTTCCAAAATATCCTATTCTTGGCCCCATATTTCTTAGCATCTTGCCTTGTTTTAATTACACAGCATCTTCTTGAATGTCATTAAAAGTACTGTTTATCTTTTTAAAGATGTTATTTTGAATGAAAACTGGTTTCTTTATGAGGATTGCTTCTGGTATTTAATCAGGTGTTCATATGAATTTCTGACTTTGTCATTGCTGAAAGTCACTGTGGAGCTGTCTCAACAAAGGAATTGTTGTTTAGTCACTCAGTTGTGTCCGACTCTTTTGAGATCCCATACACTATAGCCCACCAGGCTTCTCTGTCCATGGAATTCTCTAGGCAAAAATACTGGAGTGGGTCGCTATTTCATTCTCCAGGGATCTTCCCATCCCAGGGATCAAACCCAGGTCTCCCGCACTGCAGGCTGATTCTTTACTATGTCCATGGTCCAACTTAAAAACCCAGGTGGGTTTTCCTTCCGGTGGCCTCCCAGTTCCCTCCTGCACACAGGCATCCTCAGCCTACTGCCCACGTGCCAGCTCTGCCCCTGATGTTGTTGCAGGAAGCTGGACTGTGTGCATGTGTGTGCAGGCACTTGTGGGGAGGTAGGCTGTGATGACTGTATTCCTAACCCTCTGCCTCTGTGTTATGGGTAAAATTCCCCTGGATCTTCACTGCTGTGAAACTTTAGTGTGCTTCTGTGATATTATGGGAGAAGGCAATGGCACCCCACTCCAGTGTTCTTGCCTGGAAAATCCCATGGATGGAGGAGCCTGAAAGGCTGCAGTCCATGGGGTCGCTGAGGGTCAGACACGACTGAGCAACTTCCCTTTCACTTTTCACTTTCATGCACTGGAGAAGGCAATGGCAACCCACTCCAGTCTTCTTGCCTGGAGAATCCCAAGGATGGCGGAGCCTGGTAGGCTGCCATCTATGGGGTCACACAGAGTCGGACACGACTGAAGTGACTTAGCAGCAGTGATATTATGACCTATAAGAAATATATATTTGGTGACTAAAATAGATGTGCATTTGGGGTGTTGTGTGTGTGTGTACGCGCACACACACACTCAGTGGTGTCAAACTCCTCACGACCACATGGACTGTATGTAGCCCACCAGACTCCTCTGTGCCTGGAATTCTCTAGGCAAGAATACTGGAGTGGGTTGCCATTTCCTTCTCTAGGGCATCTACCCAACCCAGGGATCAAACCAGAGTCTCCTGCTTTGCAGGCAGATTGCCCACCACTGAGTCACTGAAAAAGCCCCCCGTCCTTGGTAGACGGTGTAGAATAGAGTTGAATTCTCATATACCATGCTGGTGTCTGAGATTTGCTTGTTGAGTGGGGAGCCCCACACACATGTGTTGAAATTGGGTGCAGGAACCCTTATCAGCGTCTAAGAAGAACTCATCAGGTGGATAGATATGTTTCCTTTCATGGTGATGTAATGGAATTTATTTTGGCAAATAGTCTTTGTTCTTTTAGTAGGAGGTTGGGTCCTTCCTAGGCATCAAGGTGGGTAAACCTCTATTCTCCATTCCTTCTTAGTGTTTAATAGAAATAAATCTGTGGGAACATTTAGGTTGGAAGAATGCATTATGCAAGAGCTGATTGTTCTTAGTATGTAGTATTTTAGATGAACCTCAATAGAACTTGTTAGGTAAGACACATTTGCTAAATAAGCTGAGGCTGCAGACTGGCCGTGAAGCTGGAACATGGTGTGCAGATCAGCAGTGATGATCCGCAGGAGGCAGAGCACACGGGGAAAGCTCGTTCCCAGCTACACGCCACGTTTCCAAGGGCTGTTGACAAGCTCCTCTACCTCAGGAAGATGGCAAACATGATAGAGAATTGTCTGGAAATAGAGTCACAGTGTTGAAGATTGTTTTCAAATTTTGTTGGGGCTTTCAGATGGAAACCAGAACAATAATATGAGTGACTTTCATCACTGGGAAAAATATGAATGATGAGAAGTTATAGGGAGACATTTTTTGGTTTATACTAAGTAATATCATCTATATTTATTTTTAGTTTAGAAAAAGATGTCCTTCTAACAGAGATATCCCCAAACTGAATAGGTCACTTTCTGAAAAACATTAGATCATTTTAGTTAAGCAGTTAATTTGAGATTAAAGTAAGCTTTGATTTGAATCACTAAGTGTGACCCCAGGGCACATTACCAAACTTCTATGAGCCACTAGTTCTAAATTCTCACATGTACCCCAGTATTCACTGAAACACTATTTACAATAGCTAGGAAATGGAAGCAACATTATCATGGCTTCGTATTATTGATAAAACAACCTTATCATTCCATTGGCAGATGAATGGATAAGGATGTTTTGGTACATATACACAATGGAATATTACTCAGCTATAACTATGGCTGTTTCCATTGTTTCCCCGTCTGTTTGCCTTGAAGTGATGGGTCCAGATGCATGATCTTCGTTTTCTGAATGTTGAGCTTTAAGCCAACTTTTTCACTCTGCTCTTTCACTTTCATCAAGAGGCTCTTTAGTTCTTCTTCACTTTCTGCCATAAGGGTGGTATCATCTGCATATCTGAGGTTATTGATATTTCTCCCAGCAATCTTGATTCCAGCTTGTACTTCATGCAGCCCAGCATTTTTCATGATGTACTCTGCATAGAAGTTAAATAAGCAGGGTTACAATATATAGCCTTGACCTACTCCTTTCCCAATTTGGAACCAGTCTGTTGTTCCACGTCCAGTTCTAACTGTTGCTTCTTGACCTGCATGCAGATTTCTCAGGAGGCAGGTCTGGCGGCCTGGTGTTCCCATCTCTTGAAGAGTTTTCCACAGTTTCTTGTGATCCACACAGTCAAAGGCTTTGATATAATTAATAAAGGAGAAGTAGATGTTTTTCTGGAACTCTCTTGCTTTTTCTCTAATCCAGTGGATGTTGGCAATCTGATCTCTGGTTCCCCTGCCTATTCTAAATCCAGCTTGAACATCTGGAAGTTTATGGTTCACATACTGCTGAAGCCTGGCTTGGTGAATTTTGAGCATTACTTTGCTAGAGTGTGAGATTTGGGCTCCAAAATCACTGCAGATGGTAAATGCAACCGTGAAATTAAAAGATACTTGCTCCTTGGAAGAAAAGTTATGACCAATCTAGACAGCATATTAAAAAGCAGAGACTTTACCAACAAAGGTCCATCTAGTCAAAGCTATGGTTTTTCCCGTATTCGGATATGGATGTGAGAGTTGGACTATAAAGAAAGCTGAACACCGAAGAATTGATGCTTTTGAACTATGGTGTTGGAGAAGACGCTTGAGAGTCCCTTGGACTGCAAGGAGATCCAACACATCAATCCTAAAGGAAATCAGCCCTAAATATTCTTTGGAAGGAGTAATAACTGAAGATGAAACTCAAATCCTTTGGCCACCTGATGTGAAGAACTGACTCATTGGAAAAGACCCTAATGCTGGGAAAGATTGAAGGCGGGAGGAGAAGGGGACAACAGAGGATGAGATGGTTGGATAGCATCACTGACTCGATGGACATGAATTAGAGTAGGCTTCAGGAGTTGGTGATGGACAGGGAAGCCTGGTGTGCTGCAGTCAATGAGGTTGCAAAGAGTCAGACACGACTGAGAAGCTGAATGGACTGACTAGCTGTAGCTCTAGCTTAGTTAAGATATGTATATAGTTATAGCTCTCTCTCTCTCTCTCTCTATATATATATATATATATACATATATATATGTATATATATAGCTTTTTTATAAAAAAGGAACACATTTGAGTTAATTCTAATGAGATGGATGAACCTGGAGCCTATTATACAGAGTGAAGTAAGTCAGAAAGAGAAAGACAAACACTGTATATTAGCGTATGTATATAGAACTTAGAAAGACGGTATTGATGAAACTACACGGAGGGCAGCGAAGGAGACAGGCATGTAAAGAACAGACTGCTGGTCTCAGTGGGAGAAGGTGAGGGTGGGCTGATTTGAGAGAATAGCGCTGAAGCATGTACACTCAGTTCAGTTAAGTTCAGTCACTCAGTCATGTTTGACTCTTTGTGACCCCATGAACCACAGCACACCAGGCTTCCCTGTCCATCACCAACTCCCAGAGTCTGCTCAAGCTCATGTCCATCAAGTAGGTGATTCCATCCAACCATCTCATACTCTGTCATCCCCTTCTCCTCCTGCCTTCAATCTTTCCCAGCATCAAAGTCTTTTCCAAAGAGTCAGTTCTTCACATCATGTGGCCAAAGTATTGGAGTTTCAGCTTCAGCATCATCAGTCATTCCAATGAATATTTATGACTGATTTCATTTAGGATTGACTGGTTTAAACTCCTTGCTGTCCAAGGGGCTCTCAAGAGTCTTCTCTACACCACAGTTCAAAAGCATCAATTCTTCAGTGCTTAGCTTTCTTCATGATCCAACTCTCACATCCATACATGACTACTGGAAAAACCATAGCTTTGACTAAATGGACCTCTGTTGGCAAAGTAATGTCTGCTTTTTAATATGCTGTCTAGGTTGATCATAGCTTTTCTTCCAAGGAGCAAGCTTCTTAATTTCATGGCTGCAGTCACCATCTGCAGTGATTTTATGGCCCTAGAAAATGAAGTCTGTCACTATTTCCATTGCTTCCCATCTATTTGCCATGAAGTGATGGGACCGGATGCCATGATTTCAGTTTTCTGAATGTTGAGCTTTAAACCAACTTTTTCATTCTCCTCTTTCACTTTCATCAAGAAGCTCTTTAGTTCTTCTTCACTTTCTGCCATAAGGGTGGTGTCATCTGCATATCTGAGGTTACTGATATTTCTCCCAGAAATCTTGATTCCAGCTTGTGCTTCATCCAGCCTTACATTACACATGATATACTCTGCATATATGTTAAATAAGTAGGGTGACAATATACAGCCTTGACATACTTCTTTCCCAATTTGGAACCAGTCCGTTTTTCTATGCCCCATTCTATCTGTTGCTTCTTGACCTACATAAAGCTTTCTCAGGACACAGATAAGGTGGTCTGGTATGCCCATCACTTTAAAAATGTTCCAGTTTGTTGTGATCCACACAGTCAAAGGCTTTGGCATAGTAAATAAAGCAGAAATAGGTATTTTTCTGAAACTCTCTTGCTTTTTGGTGATCCAATGGATGTTGGCAATTTGATCTCTGGTTCCTCTGCCTTTTCTAAATCCAGCTTGAATATTTGAAAGTTCTTGGTTCATGTACTGTTGAAGCTAGCTAAGAGAATTTTGAGCATTACTTTGTTAGCTTGTGAGATGAGTGTAATTGTGCAGTAGTTGAGCATTCTTTGGCATTGCCTTTATTTGGGATTGGAATTAACACTGACCTTTTCCTGCCCTGTGGCCACCAAGTTTGCTGACATACTGAGTGCAATACTTTCAGAGCATCATCTTTTAGGACTTGAAGTAGCTCAGCTGGAATTCTATCACCTCCACTAGCTTTGTTCGTAGTGATGCTTTCTAAGGCCCACTTGACTTCACATTCCAGGATGTCTGGCTCAAGGAGAGTGATCACAGCATTGTGGTTATCTGGGTTGTGAAGATCTTTTTTGTACAGTTCTTCTGTGTATTCTTGCCACCTCTTCTTAATATCTTCTGCTTATGTTAGGTCCATACCATTTCTGTCCTTTATCGAGCCCATCTTTGCATGAAATGTTCCCTTGGTATCTCTGATTTTCTTGAAGAGATCTCTAGTCTTTCCCATACAATTGTTTTCCTCTATTTCTTTGCGTTGATCACTGAGGAATCCTTTCTTATCATTCCTTGCTCTTCTTTGGAACCCTGCATTCAAATGGGTATAACTTACCTTTTCTCCTTTGCCTTTCACTTCTCTTCTTTCTCAGGTACTTGTCAAGCCACCTCAGACAACCATTTTTCCTTTTTGCATTCTTTTTCTTGGGGACGGTCTTGATCACTACCTCCTGTACAGTGTCACAAACCTCTGTCCATAGTTCTTCAGGCACTCTATCAGATCTAATCCCTTGAATCTATTTGTCATTTCCACTGTGTAAGCATCAGGGATTTGATTTAGGTCATATCTGAATGGTCTAGTGGTTTTCCCTACTTTCTTCAATTTAAGTCTGAATTTGGCAATAAGGAGTTCATGATCTGAGCCACAGTCAGCTCCCGTTCTGGTTTTTGCTGACTGTATAGTGTTTCTCCATCTTTGGCTGCAAAGAATATAATCAACCTGATTTCAGTATTGACCATCTGGTGATGTCCATGTTTTGAGTTGTCTCTTATGTTGTTGGAAGAGGGGGTTTGCCATGACAAGTCCATTCTCTTGAGAAAACTCTGTTAGTCTTTTCCCTGCTTCATTTTGTATTCTAAGGCCCAAATTGCATATTACTCCAGGTATCTCTTGACTTCCTACTTTTGCATTCCAGTCCCCTATGATGAAAAGTGTATCTTTTTTGATGTTATTTCTAGAACATCTTGTAGGTCAACACAGAACCATTAAACTTCAGCTTCTTCAGCATTAGTGGCTGGGGAATAGACTTGGATTACTGTGATATTGAATGGCTTGCCTTGGAAATGAACAGAGATCTTTCTGTCATTTTTGAGATTGCACCCAGGTACTGCATTTTGGACTCTTTTGTTGACTATGAGGGCTACTTCATTTCTTCTAAGGGATGCTTGCTCACATTAGTAGATATAATGGTCATCTGAGTTAAATTCACCTATTCACTTATTCATGTCTGACTCTTTGCAACTCCTTAAACTACAGCATGCCGGGCTTCCCTGTCCATCACCAACTCCTGGAGCTTACTCAAACTCATGTTCATTGAGTCGGTGATGCCATCCAACCATCTCCTCCTCTGTCATCCCTTTTCCTCCTGCCTTTAATCTTTCCCAGCATCAGGATATTTTCTAAGGAGTCAGTTCTTCACATCAGGTGACCAAAGTTTTGAAGTTTCAACTTCACCATCAGTCCTTCCAATGAATATTCAGGACTTATTTCTTTAGGATGGACTGGTTGGATCTCCGTGCAGTCCAAGGGGCTCTCAAAAGTCTTCTCCACCACAGTTCAAAAGCATCAGTTCTTCAGTGCTCAGCTTTCTTTATAGTCCAACTCTTACATCCTTACATGACTGATGGAAAAACTATAGCTTTGACTAGATGGCCCTTTGTTGACAAAGTAATGCCTCTGCTTCTTAATATGCTGTCTTGGTTGGTCATAGCTTTTCTTCCAAGGAGCAAGCATCTTTTAATTTCATGGCTGTATTTACCATCTGCAGTGATTTTGCAACCTAAGAAAATAAAGTCTCTCATTGTTTCCCCACCTATTTGCCATGAAGATATGGGACCAGATGCCATGATCTTAGTTTTTTGAGCATTGAATTGGTTGAATGTTGATATAATGGTCATCTGAGTTAAATTCGCTGATTCCAATCCATTTTAGTTCACTGATTCCTAAAATGTTGATGTTCACTCTTGCCTTCTCCTTTTTGAGCACTTTCAATTTACCTTAATTCATGAACCTAACATTCCAGGTTCCTATGCAATATTGTTCTCTTCCAACATCGGACTTTACTTCCATTATCAGTCATATCCACAACTGTGTCTTATTTTCACTTGGGCTCCATCTCTTTATTCTTTCTGGAGTTATTTCTACACTGATCTCCAGCAGCATATTGGGCACCTACTGACTTGGGGAATTCATCTTTCCGTGTCCTATCTTTTTGCCTTTTCATACTGTTCATGGGGTTCTCAAGGCAAGAATACTGAAGTGGTCTGCCATTCCCTTCTCCAGTGGACCGTGTTTTGTCAGAACTCTCCACCATGACCCTTCCATCTTGGGTGGCCCTACATGGCATGACTCATAGTCTCATTGAGTTAGACAAGGCTGTGGTGCATGTGATTAGATTGGCTAGTTTTCTGTGATTGTGGTTTTCAATCTGTCTGCCCTCTGATGAATAAGGATAAGGGGCTTATGGAAGCCTCCTGATGGGAGAGATAGACTGTATGGGAAACTGGGTCTTGTTCTGAAAGTGCTCAGTAAATATTTAATCCAGTTTTCTGCTGATGGGTGGGACTGTGTTCCGTCCCCATTGTTTGGCCTGAGGCATGCTGACCCAGGCCTCCACTGGAGACTCCTGGACACTCACAGGCAAGTCCAGCTCAGTCTCTCCTCGGCACACTCCTCTTTTCTCCTGGGTCCTGGTGCAGACAAGGTTTTGTCTGCGCCCTCCAAGAGTCTGTTTCCCCAGTCCTGTGGAAGTTCTGTAATCTAATCCCACTGGCCTCCGAAGTCAAATTCCCTGGGGATTCTCAGTCCCTTACCCAGATCCCCAGATTGGGAAATCTTCTGTGGGTCCTAGAACTTCTTAACAGTGTGAGAATTTATTTGGTATAATTGTTCTGCAGTGTGTGGTTCCTCTGCTCAGTGGCTCTATGATGGGGCCAGTTATGACCTCCTCCAAGATGGCTTATGCCCCGTGCTGGGTGACACAGGTCTGCTGCAGCCATGTACAGTACCGTGTTTGCTACCATATGTAAAACTGCAAATTCGATGACCAGTGCAAATTTGATTCATGCAGCAGGGCCTTCAAAGCCTGTGCTCTGGGACAGCACAGAAGGATAGGGGGATGGGTTTTTGGATAGGGTGGATGCATGTCTGTATCTGTGGCTGGTTCATGTTGATGTATGGAAAAGCCATCACAACGTTGCAAAATAATTATCCCCCGATTAACATAAATTAATTAAAAATAAATTTAAAAAGTGATAATAGCAGTAATATTCATTAGTGCTATTATAATGGTAAAAGTATAATGAAATATTCTTAGAACAGCTTGCACACTCAGCAAATACGTTCATGTTGCCCTCGATGAGTGGTGAGCTTCCTGTTTCCCAGGCGTATTCAGGTAGAGTGGGGATGTGGTGCCCAGGATAGTGTATAGAGGATTCTGATGTTGGATTGGAGATTGGATTAGATTGTTTGGGGGTTTCCCTTGTAGCTCAGACAGTCAAGAATCTGCCTGTCAATGCAAGAGACCCAGGTTTGATCCCTGAGTCAGAAAGATTCCATGGAGAAGGAAATGGCAACCCACTCCACTCTTCTTACCCGGAAAATTCCATGGGAAGAGGGCCCTGGTGGGCTACTGGCCATGGGGTTGCAGAGCTGACACGACTGAGCATGCACACATGATGATGATGATAGATGGTTTGGTCAAGTAAGTTTTGGTCACATATGAACTGACTTTAATTTGCATATATTTTGGTTTGCTCATTTGTCCCAACAAATATTTACTAAATGCCAGCTACGTACCAGGGCCAGGCTAAGTGCTAGAATGCCAACTGATAAAGGAGATAAGCTAAATCCTTGGTCTCTTAGAACTTGTGCTTCAAGGGGGCGAGGGGATGAGAAAATCGGATAGTGGTAAATGCTCTGCTTTAAATTAAAGGAGGAATAAGAGTATGACGGGAAGACCTCTGTGTGTGAAGCCACTGAGATGATGGATTTGCTCCTTAAAGCAGCACAGCCTAACTCAGTCTGACTAATTCCGTGAGCGCCTGTAGTACAGGGTACGGTCAGTGACACAGGCAAAGGCCAGATAACACTGGGCTTTTGGATCAGAATAACATGAGGATTTGTGAACAAAAGGAATGAACAGCCCCTGGACTGCAGGTAAATTTTGTGATTTCTCAGTTAATAATTCACAGCATTGCTGTAACTCAGCTCTCAAACCCAGATCTCTAAAAATTTGCGTGCTCTGCTGAGGTTCTATCTTTTTATCCTACACCAACTACATAATGGCATGGGAAAGTCAACCACAGACATTTTATGGATTTGGGGGCAAAAGAAAGCAAAAGATACCTTAAGTCCTGAAAGCATGTCTTCTTAAATAGTCACGTCACTCCTTGGTAATTTTTTCTTCACTATAACCACTGTTTTTCTCTCTTTGATTTGTTTTTGCTTTCTGACTTTTGGCAAAGTAATTTTCCAAGAAGTATTTATCAAATAAAGGACTAATTTATAAATATTTGTTGTAATTTTATTCTTCTATCTTTGTATTTCTTTTTAAAGAAGGAAAGATTGCCAAATTCCAAACTTCATCAAATGCACACCTGTCTGAGCGCTAAATCTGAGTCATAATGAACAGGAAATAAGCCAAATAACCGTATTCTTTTTGTCAGCAATCAAATACAATTTTATGCCATACATAGAAGTCAGTGAATGCATGGCCACATGTTTAATTATACTTTTCAAATGTCTTTGTTATGATGATATCATTGCCCAACCTTTACAGAGGATTTAGTACTAATAGAGGCCAGGCAGAGTCCTGCTCACTATATATATGCACGCGAAGTCGCTCAGTCGTACCCGACTCTTTGAGATCCTGTGAACTGTAGCCCACCAGGCTCCTCCGTCCATGGGATTCTCCAGGCAAGAATACTGGAGTGGTTGCCATTTCCTTCTCCAGGGGAGCTTCCTGATCCAGGGATCAAACCAATGTTTCGTATGCCTCCTGTGTTGGCAGGTGGGTTCAATAACACCAGTACCACCTGGGAGACCTGTAGACAGATAGACAGATGGACAGACAGACACACACTATGTATCATTTGATATTTACAGTGGATCTATAAAGCAAATTCTATAGATTTGTTATGCTACACTATCTGTAAGGAAACTGAAGCTCAGGAAGCATTTATCAAGTTGACTAAGGTCCAAATCAAGGGCTTTGACCACGGATCCTACATTCTTGATTATTCTAAAAGCCACGATAACATAAGAAACTAGTGCGGAAACATTTACTTGAAGTCAGGAAGGTCATCTACTTACAGAGGGACCCCTCTATGATTTGGGGCAGATATGTAATAACATTTTCTCTGTCCTGAGATGAAGGTTAGCTGTGGGCATTGGAGAAAGATATGTCATGTGGAATATATTATTTAATCTCTTTGAATCTCAACTTTCTTGTTTGTAAAGTGGGGTTTAGAATATTTGCCATAGCGATTCGTGATGGAGATTAAATGAGATGATGCAGAGTATACAGAGCAAAGAGTAGGTGTTCTATAAATATCAATTATCTGATTAAGTTCTTTATTTCCTTCCTGTCTCTCATGGAAATCTTGAAGATGAGAGGCATCTGTTTGCAAATCATTTTATAATCCAGGGATGAAAGCTGATGCAGACATACAATGTTATAATCCTTTGATTTATTGTGGAGAAAAATGTCACATGCACTAAAGGTAAAGTAAGCAAGGCGATTCTTGCATGGTGATGGCAGCTCCTTGTACCTATCCAGGTTCATGGTGTAAGTCAAGGACACAGGATTCAGAAGCCACGCTGCTGCCTTCTTTTCCAGTCACTTTCCTCCTATATCCCTCTGAAAAGATACTAATTTACTATTTGGTTTCTCTAAACTACAAATCACCTTATTTTCCCTTTTTCCTCTAAATCATTTTACTGGACAACAAGCTGCAAAGAAAGTCTGTGTGCCACTGCCAAGGCTCGCTTTGGACGGTATCACCTGCTTGTTTCTGCTGAACTGAATCTGTGACAGGGACAGGAGGAAAATACCTAACGTTAAAGTCCTCATTGTTCATTCAGGGACTGTCGGCCAGAGAAAGCCCTGGGAGGTGGTATCCCCGGTAGACTGGGTACAGTGAGAAGGTGCTGGGTGCTGCCTGTGTCCTCTGGCACTTCTGCACTCACTTCAAAGGGAAATTTTGTTTGGTCTCTGTCCTGGCTTTCATCCCGTTCTTGCGGGTCACAGCCACGGCCGACCCTGGACACCTTCATACTGTGTGTGTGGACAGTGTGTTGTGACATCTTGACCTGGCTTAAAATATGAGAGCTGGAGGCTTTTTCTTCTAAGCATGGGGAAGCCAGGTATACTGGTGAGTACTGCATGGAATGAAAGCATGCCAGAAGCTGTTTTCAGGATTTCCTCAACATCAGGAGAATGAAGCTAGAGTTGAGAGCCTTGACACTATTTTTATATGTGATTTGAATTTTCTTTGTGAACTGTTGAATTTCTCTGTGAACTATCCAGAAAATGTCGGTATCACAATGCCCACTTGTAGAGCCCTTTGAAGAGCAAGGAGGGATCATTCCCCCTCTTCCTTAGCTCTGGTTTCCAGGGTTTACCAGGAATACACATGAAGGGTGTGACCTGAGGTGTGTGCTAATTGTTCTGATTGCCATCCATCCCTCTGTTAAATGGTGCTAAAGTGGCGTTTCGCAGGGAGACTGGCACAACTTTCAGAATTCTAAGTCCACAATGTTTTATTTCAGCTATTTGTTGTCATTGTTCATTTACTAAGTCATGCTGGACTCTGCGACCCCTTAGACTGCAGCGTGCCAGGCTCCTCTGTCCTTCACTATCTCACAAAGTTTCCTCAATGTCATGTCCACTGAGTCTGTGATACAATCTAACCATCTCGTCCTCTGTCACCCGCTTCTCGTCCTGCCTTCAATCCTTCCCAGCATCAGGGGTTTTTCCAATGAGTCGGCCCTTTCCATCAGGTAGTCAAAATATTGGAGCTTCATGGTCAGCATCGGTCCTTCCAATGAATATTCAGGGTTGATTTCCATTAGGACTTACTGGTTTGATCTCCGTGCTGTCCAAGGGACTTGCAAGAGTCTTCTCCAACACCACAGTTCAAAAGCATCAATTCTTTGGTGCTCAGCCTTCTTTATGGTCCAACTCTCACATCCATGCATGACTACTGGAAAATTATAACTTTGACTATATGGACTTTTGTCAGTAAAGTGATGTCTCTGTGTTTAATGTGCTGTCTAGGTTGGTCACAGTTTCCTTCCAAGGAGCAGCCATCTTTTAATTTCATGGCTGCAGTCACCATCTGCAGTGATTTTGGAGCCCAGGAAAATAAAGTCTGCCACTGCCTCCAGTGTTTCTCCTTCTATTTGCCAAGAAATGATGGGACCGGATGCCATGATCTTAGATATACTAAGTTTCTGAAAGTTAAGATGTTGATATTCATCTGCCTAACGAAATTCCATCAGGATCCCAATGATAAGACAAAGGACAGGATCTAAAAAGTGCATTTTATGAAAATATTTTGAGAGTCATCTTCTGGTATCCAGGCATATGCATTATCCACTAAGAACAATTTTTGACTTGAGGGATAAAGACAAAATTTATTACAAATGTAGAGGTCAGGAAAGTGAAGATTTGTGCTCTAGAGGGAAAAAAACATGAAGAATCTATAGCCATAGTGGATTTGGATTGATTTGCAAAATAGTTGACCTAGGACTCTTTTAAGACTCTCAGCCTATATATTGTCTATTCCCCCTGAAACGTACCTCAGTCTCCACTGGCCCCACTTAGGTGAGGAGTTAAAAGATACTGAGCCAAGCTCTTGGAACTGAGAGGCAGAGACCTGAAGTCACGTGTCGTCCTCAGGGTGCACCGTCACCCTTCGTGGCAGCCTTGTTTGTGGTGGCTGATTTTGTTTTTGAGTGAATACAGTAGGGTTTGTTCTGTGGGGCACAGTTCTGTGGGCTTTGCCAAATGCATAGCATCATATCTAGCCCCACAGCCACTGCACAGAATGCTCCCATTATCCAAAACATTCCTTTACGTCTCTCCTTTGTAGTCAAGCCTTCCCTCCACCACCAGCTCATGGCAACTAATAATCTGTTTTCCACCCTGTAGTTTTTCCCCCATTGATTCACATGTGGAGCAGGTTCACTCCAAGGATTTAATTTGGCTTCCCTGGTGGCTCAGTTGGTAAAGAATCTGCCTGCAGTGCAGGAGAGCCGGATTGATCCCTGGGTCGGGAAGAGCCCCTGGGGAAGGGAATGGCAACCCACTCCATTATTCTTCCCATGGACAGAGGAGCCTGGCAGGCTACAGTCCACGGGGTCACAAAGAGTCAGACACGACTGAGCGACTAACACGCTTTCTCTAATCACTTATGATGCCGAGCAGCCTTCACGTGTGTCTTTGCCATCCTTACATCTTCTTCAGTGAAATGTCTGGTAAATATTTCACCCATTTTCTAATTGAATTGTTTTCTTACTGTTGGGTTTTGAAAATTCATTATGTATCCTGCATAAAAGTTCTGTAGGAGATCTGTTTGGCAGATATTTTCCCATAATCAGTGACTTGTCTTTTCATGCTCTTAACTCTGCCTTCTGAAGAGCAAAAGAGCAAGACTTCTCAATTTTGGTGAAGTCCAGTTAATGAATTTTTTAAAAATTTTATGGACCATGATTTTGGCATCATATTTAAGAAAAATTTTCCCAACTCAGGGTCACACAGATTGTTCTGTGTGTGTGTATGTGTTTCTAAAAGTGTGTAGGGGTTGCAGTTGCCTGACCATGGCTTGAAAATCTGAAGCTCACCGTAAATGTTTGCTTTTGTGTGGTTGTTTGTACATGAAATGCTCCTAGAAAATTGAGGCTTGAAATTGCAACATTTAACGAGTGTTCCCCTTGCCTGTATTGCTACAAAATAAGCCATCCCAGGTCTCTGTGCTTTAAAGCACTTATTATTGTCCCTCACAGTTCTGCAGATTGACTCAGTGCAACGGGCCAGTTCCCACACAGATAACAGCCTGGAGTTGCCATCAGATGGTGGTCAGAATAGGAGGCATCTCACAGACCCATCTCTCAGCTGCGACGAACGTCTCAGATGGCTCACAGGTTTTCCAACCCCAAGCCTTTGTGATATCACTTGGCAAAAAGAAAGCATTTTTCAAGTAGCTACTGTGACATATCTTGAAGGAGCCACCAAGTCAAAAGATTTATGTATCCTAAAGGATTACTTACTGCCTAGACTACCTGCTGTTTCTCAATTATTTCAGAAGTATGGCTGGTGAGAATATATGAAGCCCCTCAGAGGAAATAAACACATAAAACCAACACACCTGAGCTGGTATAGATTGAAAGACCCTCCACAGTACCCTCACCCATAGGAGTACTGTAACATGTGTTTACGAAATCACGGAATATCAGATTTGTGTAGCAAGATGGCATTTCAAAAATGTCTTTTATAGATAAGATTTGCCGTAAATATGCACGACAATGTGATTTTAAAAATCCTGAGCAAAACCAGGTCTCCATAAGTTACCCTACCTACCTCCATGAGCTTGTTGTTATTTGGTTACTATGAAATGCAGTGGAAATTGAAAAGGGTTGCTCAGTTAGGATGAATTTATCAGTATCCTTTCTTTGTTTCTTTTGAATAGGGGAGAAATGTCATCACGTGCAGTTTATGACAGTAACCCAAGGGAAGAGGTGAGATGACATGTGAGTGTGAGCTTGCGAGGGAGCCGTGGGCCGGCACAGTGACCGATGGCCTACCCGCTCAGGTAAACACAGCTCAGCGTGGAGTGGGGTAGGACAGGGGCGCAGGTGAAAAGTCTCACTGAAGCAGAAGCCCAGCTCCTCTGCTCATCAGATTTGTGACCTAAGGGTTTTAAGCCATTTGAAAGCATATTAAAATATATGTATGATACTTGCCTTGGAGACTGGAGGGGTTAAAACAAGATTAAGCTTTGCAAGTGCTTAGCAGACTCTGGCACGTACTCAGTGGTGGTAAGCACTGGCTTTTGATTTTAGTAAGTTAAGGACGTTGTGACCTTTAATCTTTCCATCAGATCCTGTGCCCAGGCTTCTCTTGTCACTCCCTTCTCTGCAGGGAAGGCACCAGTGCTCACAAATACAATTTCAGCTCACTGGGAAGGAGGACATTTCCTCTGACCCTCCTGCTCTTGGACATCATGAGTCTGGTCAGAGCTGTGACGTCGGGCAACGTCTGTAGGGCTCTGTGATCTTGGGCAAATTATTTAACCCACCCCTGCCTCAGTTTTTTCATCCATAAAACAGGGATAGTGTTGTTGTGTTCAGTTGTGTTCAACTCTTCACAATCCCATGGACTTTCGCCCGTCAGGCCCCTCTGTCCATGGAATTTTCCAGGCAAGAATCCTGGAACAGGTTGCCATTTCCTGCTCCAGGGAATCTTCCTGACCCAGAGATCGAACCCATGCTCCCTGCACCTCCTACATTGGCAGGTGGATTCTTTACCACTGATCCCACCTGGGAACCTACCATATAATGCAAATATGGGACTGAGATAAGATAACATATGCAAAGTGTCTAAAACAATGACTGGCATACAGAAAACACACTTTTTCATTATTATGCTTCTTTTAAAGGTGTTTTGGTGTGGACCGTTTTTAAAGTCTTTCTGAATTTGTCACAATGTTGCTTCTGGTTTACCTGTTGGTTTTTTGGCTGAGGCATGTGGGGTCTTAGCTCCCCAACCAGAGATCAGACCCATACCCACTGCGTTGGAAGGCAAAGTCTTAACCAGCAGACTGTGAGGGAAATCTATATTAGGTTTCAACAGCTATTATCAAAATAAAACATTATCATGAGGCGTGTAATTAATACCCTGACATTCTGGTTACCAGCCATTGGTCTTTTCCCTAACCATTCTTTCAGACAGTATTTATGTGTGGGCTCAGTCATGCCTGACTCTTTGTGACCCCATGGACTGTAGCCCACTAGGCTCCTCTGTCCCTGGAGTTTTCCAGGCAAGAATACTGGAGGGAGTTGCCATTCCCGACTCCAGAGGATCTTCCCAGTCCAGAGTTTGAACCCTCATCTCTTGTGTCTCCTGTACTGGCAGGCGGGTCCTTAACCACTGTGCCACCTGGAAAGCCTCAGACAATATACCTGAGTGTAATAAGATGAAAAAAAATACTAACATGGTAAGAAGGGGCATTTGGTGTATCTCAGGAAAGATATTGCTCTAGTTGTATAGTTGTGTGCGTGTGTGTGTGTTTAAAGGCACATGGGTTGTTGGGTGAAATTTTGAGATGTTGGCCAACAGAACTCAAGCAATAAGCCTTATTAAAATATTATGGAGAGCATCTCCAAGAAGGGGAGAAGAGAGAGTTAAGAAGGGCCAAGGGGGAAGGGGAGAGTGAAGCATCGCCTGTTACAAGGTGTGTGAAGCTGCAGAGTGGAGGCTGGAGGCAAGTGGTTCTGAGAAGAAGCGTGTTCACGTGTTGTGTGTTTGCTTTACTAAAGAATTTCTCCTTTCCAGCAACCCCATCCCTGTTATGTGACAGTTTATTTCACTCACAAATACGCTGGACCCACAGCAGCTTCTGTGAGAGTGCATTAAGAAGGTGAATGCCTGCTGGGTGACGGGTTGTGGGCAGCAAATGACGCGTGCACAGAGAAAGGAATTCGAAACCAGGGGTCACTCTGCCTCGTTCCTTACTCAGCGCAAAGCTGTAGAGAAACACCGACTGTCTCCAATGCCCATAAGTTATGGGCTGGAGGACTCATGACCGTCTTAATAAGACCGTACCATCATGTCTCTGTGCCCAGCCTAGAACCTTGCACATGGAGAGTGAATGAATGAATGAGGTCACAGCTGACGTCTGGGTTACGTATGTCTCAGGCATTGCATATGTAAGTTGCATTTACAGCAAAGTATCCAGGCCCTGTTCAGAATGCTCTAGCTGCTCTCTGAAGCTGAGTGAGGATGTGTGTGTTGAACTAGACTATTTGAAATGTATTCATTTTAACCAAACATTATTTATTCATTGTAGTTCTTCTTTAATACTTACAATGTACTGTTCCCGGTAGACAGTGATGCCTTTGTGAAACTTTAGTGTTAGGCAGAGAAAACAGAATACTCACCTGTAACAAGCATAATCATTCACATAGTGCTATGAAGAGTATAACAGAGGGTGTGAGGTTAGGGAGGGTCTTGACAAGGCAGTAAATAGGAAGCCCCTTAACAGAGGATCTGGGGGTTGAGAGGTGGTGCTGAGAATTAGCTGCTGGACGATTTGGCAGTAAAGCCATTTAGACACAGAGAAGCGCTGTGATAAAGAGGAGTGCGCTGGGCTGGGTGGGGTACAGAGAACGGAGACACCCACGCAGCGAGTTCAGAGGGATGAGGAGGCATCAGCGAGCCAAGAGTCGGTTCTATTTTGAGGGTAATGGAAAGACTTTGGAAGATTTTAAACAAGGGAAGAACATAATCTCATTAGAAGAGTGTCTGTTTTCCAACAACCAATGTCCATGCCCTCTACATCTCGTTTGTCTGTCACCACGAACCTGGACTCTGAGCTTCCAGCAGGGCACCTTACAAGAATGCAACTGATGCGCAGAGTGGATATCTGCTTTCTCCAAGGTCATTTAGGGTCAAAGGAAAAATTGAGGATGTCATGCATTGGAGAAGGAAATGGCAACCCACTCCAGTGTTCTTGCCTGGAGAGTCCCAGGGACGGGGGAGCCTGGTGGGCTGCCATCTATGGGGTCGCACAGAGCGGACACAACTGAAGTGACTTAGCAGCAGCATAGCATGGGAAGTGAGAGTTGGCGGCCTCTCAACTAGAGCGCTCTGTTTAATAATTGATGGAAGGGTAAAGGGACTTTCTAAAATCGCTGCTAAAGACACAGTGTGGTACTATGATTTGTTCAGTACTCTTTGCAAAGTAAGCTGAACCTTATCTTTCAAAGAAGCAAGAGTATAATGTTTTCCGTTCTTTCTTCCAAGCCTATCTTTTTTTCTTTGCTGAGTCTGCATATGCACCATCCGTGCCAATTTCTAAGGCATTAACTGATGACCTGCAATCTGGGGAAAAGGTCAAGCGAGAGATTAGAGCTGAGCGAACGTGGGGCTTAGAAAGAAGGGGAGACCCCCGCAGCGGGATTCAGCCAGTCTGACTCAATATCACTGGCGGTGTAGAAAAAGGATTTCGTGATGTTTAGATTTTTGTGAAATGAAATTATATACTTTGATACAAGATTTCCTAGTTTCTACAACAGTCTAAGGGAGCAATTTTAAAGTTAGCTTCAATATGACTGATTAATATTTTGATTTATGTAACTTTCATTTCCGTGAGTTTCATTTCAGTGTTGTATCTGTGTTTACTGCATCGCATTAGACTTTGCTCTGTGGTGTGGAAGTCATGATATATTGTTCTGCACTGTATATGGACTCTGCCTTATGATCTTCCTTATGATCAGGGTTTGGGAATTTATGCCAAAACTTTTATTGAAAGCAAACATAACAAAAGACTGTTTAAAGTGTGGTGGTATTAAAACACTAAAGATATTCTGATTTAAAAAAAATCAATTTACTAAAAAGAGTAGGTCTCGGTTAGATAAGGGAAACAGGAGCCCCTCCTGTCCTTACTTCTCCTCACTCCATAACCTCATCATTCAGCTTTCAGTAACCAAAGATTCGTTACATTTCTTGGCCAAACAACACGGTAGGTGGCAGGGAGGCTCTGGTGAGAAGAGCAAACGTTGACCCTACAGAGACAAAGGGCAGTGTAGACAATAAGCAAGAGACGGAGGTAAGTGAATGAACATACAGTGACAGGCTGCGCTGGAACATGGAGACGGAAAGCGGTGATGCCTCAGCGAGGGACAGCGTCCCCTTTGTGGGCGCCCCATTCCCAAGGCCCCCCTCTCGTCCTTAGCACTCTGTATTTTTCGCTGCTTTTGGCGGCGGTCTGGGAATTTTGTTGGCTTGCTCGTTCACTTTTTGGAGCCTGGGCGTGGAGCCCGTTTGCCCTGCTTCAAGGAGGCCCTTTTCCCAGCGTCCTTTTCCAGCAGAGAGAGCCTGTGACAGGGGCCTGGCCACTCAGCCGAGAGGAGGAACCGCCCCAGGCCGGTCCTGTCCCTCGGAGGCCCTCCTCCCACAGGAGTTCCGGCAAAACTCTGGAGGGGAGCGATCGTGCGGGGCGTAAGGGCAAGAAGCGTGAGCAGAAAGACAGAAAGAGCTCGGTCCCCCCAAGGGCTTCCCTTTACGTGACAAAAACAAATACAAAAAATTATTTTGAAATACAAATTTTATGTATTTTGCACACATATTGACACATGATACATAATTTAAAAGATATGTTAGTCGGTTTTCAGGCTAATTCAGAGTGGGATGTGAGATCTGAGAACTTGCTTAAGAGATGGAAAAATTGGAAGAGAATTAAACAGTGGGCTACCAGCAGGTCTCTGAAGGTGCTTGGCTATGATACAAACAAATGCTTAAGGAACACGAACTGAAATTTTAAAAGACAAGCACACACCATCCTTATACTTAAAATGTTTAGTAAAAAGTACCTTTGGCACACACATATTCACACAATTTTAGTCATCTACTTCTCTTTGTGTGTGCAGACCTATATTTTAATGAGTAAAATGGAAGTAGCTATTCCTTAGGTTAAGGTTTCCTTTCTGCTTTTGATGAAAATCATAGTGTATGGGAAACCTTTGAAAGAACACCCAGCTCCAGGCCTCACCCCAGCCCAGATGGCGCTTAGAGGCTCTGAGTTAGTAGGTTTTGGTGCTGTGGGTGGGCGAGCACAGTGGGAGGTTTAGAACTCCCGCTGTGCATCAGCTCCGGGCTCTGTGATGGCCTGCTGGGCTGGGATGAGGTGCTGGGTGGCAGGGAGGCTCAGAGGTGGGAGGTAGATGCGTACTTATAGCCGATTCATGTTATTGTGCAGCAGAAACTAACACAGCATTGTAAAGCAATTTTTTAAGTTAAAAAAATAAAAAGCCCCCTGTGATTCTCACATACAGCCAGGGTTGAGACTGACCTGGAGGAGTGGCTCACCTGAGCAGAAAAGGACAGTTAGGGAGCAGGACCTAGTGGCTAAGAACACCCTCATCCATCAGGAGGAGAGTCTCCATTCAAGTTCTGTCTTCACTAGGAAACAATTGGGCGATCTTGAGAAAACCAGCAAATCTTTCCAACCCCCCCTTCCCTCACTGTGAATGAAAGGAAATGATGCATGTCATGCACTTACCACCCGCATATGAAGACCATGCAACGTAGTTAAGACCTATGTCAGCGCAGCATGTTTCTGCATCCAGCACACCCACACGGAGATGACTAGCATTTTGCGATATGGAGGGTATTTGCGGGATGGTCTCACTTAAAATGGGGCTTCCCTGGTGGCTCAGATGGTAAAGAATCCACCTGCCAATGCAGGAGACCCAGCTTCAATCCGTGAGTCAGGAAATTTCCCTGGGGAAAGGGAATGGCAACCCACTCCAGTATTCTTGCCTGGAGAATCCCATGGACAGAGGAGCCTGGCAGGCTACAGTCCATAGGGTCACAAAGAGTCAGACACAACGGAAGCAACTTAGCACTCATGTGAGCCCCACAGACACACTCCAGGTGTCAACAACCAACGCACTTGAAACTAGCTGCAGTGAGAAACCTAAATGTATTTGGAGGATGCATGTCATGTTTATTAAGATACTATTAAAAAGTAAAAGGCAAATTTTAAAGACTGTGATTTTAAATATGAGCCTTCACCAAAAGAATCCCTAGAGCAGGCCTTCTAAGCTGCAGGCTCCGATTTGCAAGCCAGCTGCTCCTCGCAGGACAAGCCTGAGTCGCTGCTCCACAGTGGTCCTCAGGGAATGTTATTTACTTAACCATGGATAATGGTTTTTCAGAGCAACCCCAGGGAAGCCAGAAAGCAAAAGTTTCTTCATATGATAACAGTATCATCATCTTAAAGTTAAAATAAACACTCAAGACCATCTACCCTGACCTGTTTATTTTAAAGATTTAAAACCCTTAGCCCTTGGGTTCAGTGTCCTGGTTAACTTGCTCGAGACAGTTGACGGAGGGCAACTGCAAGCCTCGAGGCTTATTGATATCAGTTCTAGTACTCTGTATGTTTCTCTTGGAATTGTGGTTTCTGATCCAGCAGCCAGAAGCCGTGTGTGGTTCTTGAAGTCTTAAAATGTGGTTATCTGAGCTGAGATGTTCTGTTTTAGTCCACTGGGGCTGCTAAAAAAAAAAAAAAAATAGGTACCATAGACGAGGTAGCTTATAAACAACAGTAATTTATTTCTCACAGTTCTAGAAGCTGAAATCAGGGTGCCACCATGCCAGGGTCGACTAAGAGCCTCATCTGGGTTGCACACTGCTGCCTTCTCCTTGTATTCCTCACTTGGCGGGCAGAGAGAGAGAGTTCTTTGGTGTCTCTTGTAAGGGCACTGATCTCATTCCTGAGGTCTCCACCCTCATGACCTAATCACCTTCCATAGGCCCCCTCTCATATCACCGCACTGGGGTTGCAGATCTCAGCATGTGAATTTTAGGACAAAAGCATTCAGTCCACTACGTGTGCATAAGTATTCTATACCTCAATTTTAAAGCCTTACTATGAAAAAAATTGTTATGCTGATTATAGGTTGAAATGAAAATGTTGGGGACACATTTGTGTTGGATAAAATATACTATTAAATTAATTTCCCCTTTTTACTTTTAAAAATGTAGCTACCAGAAAATCTATACTTTCATGTGTGACTCACATTTTATTTCTAGTGGACAGCTCTGTCTCAGATTCCTTGCACCAAGGCAAGTTGAAAGGACCAGGAAACACAATTAAAATTTTCACAATCATTTAAAAGCTGTAAGGACATGGTCAGAAATCAGAAATAAGGGGAGAAGACTTAATAGAATAAAGGAGTTCAGATCTGTGTAGTTAGGTTTGAAATTCTAGGTATATTTTTCAAATGGCTCATCTTTTTGACTTGAACTTGAGCAAACTTTGTGAGATAGTGGAGGACAGAGCCTGGCATGCTTCGATCCATGGGATCACAAAGAGTCAGACAGGACTTAGCAACTGAACAATATCTTCTAGAAACATGGAAAAGTCCTTCAAAGAAAGAAAATGGGAGCGTTTCATTCGGTGTTTTGGGGCAAAACATATCAGCATTTAGAGGCTACCAGTTGCCCTCCTTTCAGTGCATCTTGCTGGCACATAACCCTTAGCTGGATGCTTCTTATGACATGACTTGTGCAGAAGGTTGCAGTACAGATAAGCTGTTTTTATCTGAGACATGCCTAGCAGATGTGTACATTTTCTTTTTTTATTTTCTTAAATTATCCTATAATAAATTGACTTTTTATAAATGTTTGTAATACACAGTTTTGAGGCAAACAGCAAATTCAGTCAATATGCTACTGTAAATTAGACCATTGTTCAACAGAGGGGTTGGGGTGAGACAACTGTTTGTCTAGCTGGTTTTTTTCCTTTTTTCCTCTTTTTTTTTTTTTTTGATGGAGATTTATCTCTTTCAGGTTTAAGACAGAAATGGAAACTGGTACCATTATTCATTCTGCATCACAGTAAATAAGCTTCATTACCAACAGACGTTTTAATTTCTTGTGGAAATACATTCCTTGCTGATTAAGTCCATCTTCCCTTCATTTTCAAACTGCAGAAGATTTGCTTAAAAACCCACAGATCAGGTATATCTCATTCTTTATTGAGCCAGTAACAAAAGAAAATGCATTTATATTATTCAGGAAGCAATCATGGAGATACTTTATGGCTCATTTATATCAATATCAAACTAATTCAATGACAAGTCAAACATGGTGCCCTTTAATCACGGAAAACTGTAAGGTATTTCAGCTGAATAAATTAAGGGCAATTAACTAAAAAATGAGCTGCACCCATGAAGCTCATTATTTTTAGGCTGAGGGATCCTTTTCATTTTAGAATTGTTCTCTCTGATCTGCCAGATGGCTGTTTTGCCCAACAAAAATCAAAACACCTCAAAGCATAAAAGCATGCACCCCATGTGCTATGTAAACTTGACTTGATAACTAGCCTCAGCCATGTCATTTGCATCTATTATCTTGGTGAAAAATACCTATTCCTCATCCAAAGGAAAAGCATAAGTTTAGAACTCCAAAAATCCTCTAAATAATAAAATCCAACAGAAATCAGATGCAATTTTATAATCCACACTGGAAAATCAGTTATGATCAGGAAGAAACAGGTTGGACATTGACCAGAAATTCCTGTAAAAGGAACAGGCAGACCACCTGCTGCTGGGCTTCTCTAAATATGGACAAAGCAAAGAGGATGTGTCTTGTACAGATGCCTATTCTGGGCACAGATGTTTGTGACTACATGCTGTTTTTCTGGAGTTTTTAGTAAAGTATGTGTATATTTACACATATAGGGACTTCCCAGGTGGCCCAGTTATAAAGGATCTGCCTGGCAAGGCAGGAGACACAAGAGACGTGAGTTCAGTCCCCGAGTTGGGCAGATCCCTTGGAGTAGGAAATGGCAGCGCACTCCAGTGTTCTTGCCTGGGGAACCTACAGAGAGAGGAGCCCCGAGGGCTACAGCCCACGAATCACAGGGTCAGAGGTGACTGAGCGCACAGCACACACAGCACACGTGTGCACTTGGTGACGTGGGCTGTGTCACGGCTCCGCCAGCACACACAGCACATGTGTGCACTTAGTGACGTGGGCTGAGTCACGGTTCTGCCAGCGCACACGGCACATGTGTGCACTTGGTGACGGGGCCTGAGTCTCCTCTTGGTTCTGCCAGAGCTACTAGATGCTGGGTTTTGTGCCGATGTTAAAGGAAATGTAGTCAATCCACGATTGACTTTTGCCAGTGATGCCAGTGAATGGGATGAACAGGCCAAGTAAAGTCACTGTGCTCTGCCACGCTTGTTGGTTAGCTATGTGTGTGTGTGTGGACATTACACTTTTAGCTCACATCAAAAGATTTGCATTTCCCAAGAATCTGGCAACTACGAGAAGGATACTAATTTCAGAAAACATGTTGGGTGATTGATATGAATTTGCCATGAATTAAGATTTTCAAAAAATATTTTCAGAAAAAAATTTTTTGAGCATCTTTTAACATTCTGTGAAATGTTCTGTGTAATGAGGTGATGAATGTGAAGGCCCTACATGCATTCTGTCTGGAAGGATGGCAGACAGAGTTACTGAAAAGTAAAGCATTCTAGTGATGTTAAGTCAATGTTCTGTGATGTGAATAATGGCATAGACGGCACGGGGCAGTGGAGACTTCAGTAATGGAGAGACATCTTCTCTAAGGAGGCTATTCTGTTTTTTCCAACTGTTCATTTTGAAAACACATCAAATCTAGAAAATGTTACAAAAGTAGTATCGTTGACTCATGACTCCTTCAGTTTAACCAACCGCTAACACTTTGCCATATTTTCTGTATAATTGTTGTATAATACATTGTTCTGAACCAATTAAGAGCTTTGGGCATCTTGATCCTTCACTTGTGTTACTCACTTATGAATCCTTTAGTGTGTATGTCCTAAGAACAACGTCATTCTAGAAATCACCATAGAACGGTGTCATAGCCAGGATGTTTAACATGGATACAAAGCTAGAATGTACACAGTCCGTATTTTACATTTGCCGATCAGCCCAGGAATGCCTTGCCTGACATGAGGAAGTGACGATACAAAGCTAGAATGTACACAGTCCGCATTTTACATTTGCCGATCGGCCCAGGAATGCCTTGCCTGACATGAGGAAGTGACCTGGACTAACAGCTAAATGATAAGCCAGACACAGACCCGTGAAAGGGGTTTTCAGGAATAAAGACAGAAGGAATAGAAAGTCCAAAGACATTTGTATGACATGTATGTAAATAATGTATTTAAAAAATGACAGCTGTAGCCAATATTCTAGGAATTACAATATTGATGAATAAAACCTGGCTTTACTACACTAGTTAAGTGGTTAAATTTTAAAATTCCATGCAATAAGAAATCTTGTCCAAATCGATAGTCGTTTGTCTCTGTTTGGTTTCCCCTGTGTGTATCCGTCCGCTCTCTACGTGATCCACTGCATCATCAACTGAGGTAATCTGCCATGGGGCACCACAAGCGCAGTGTAGGAAATTGTTGCCTGCAGAATTTCAAATATGGATATGAGGCATTTGGAAGCAATTTCTGATAAGAGAGTACTATAAATTGGTACCCCAAGGTACATCCTGCACATTACCCAACCAAATGTTTTTTCTTTAAACAAGATTCAGAGGGAGGAGGGACATATTAGCCATGAAACTTAATGGACTAAGGTGCCATTACTTATTAAACAGGACTATCTGTATGAAAAATGAACAGTTAATGTACACATGCAGCTAATGTAACCCATTTTATCTTCTCTACATACACAGAAGATTCTGATTGTAACGGACCTGGTGGTCCCTTTTTGCTCATTCCATTTGCCTGAGCACTGTGTCTGGATTAATAAAGAGCATATTTTCCCAAATGAACATAGAAAGACACACTGGCCTGCCCTCAAGGACTCAGGGGTCTCCCTAGGACGTTCAGAGGGACTGAAGGTCAGGTGACCCTCTCCAGGACCGTGCAAAGGTTGTGGGTCTTTCATGCGCAGCAGAGAAGCAGCCTGGAGTGTCTGATTCTTTCCAACCTTTGAAAATCATAAAATAAAGCCGCAGCATCATAGACCATCTGGTACTTACAACGCAGTATCTCTGGATAAGTCTGAGCAAAGGGCAGACTGTTACCCCCACGGGGAAGGAGTTTCGGTTATGTTTCATTTTACTCCACTTGCCTGATCATGGCCAGAGACATCAAAACCCGCTCCCGTGCAGCCCCCTGTCCTCACCCTTGAGTTAATCACTCATCTTAATGTCTGCATTTTCTATTTTTTAAAATATAAGCAAGAGTAATGGGAGCTCTGAACAAGAAAATGTCACATACAGACTTTTAAGTCTTATTATTGACATTTGGGCTTCCCTGGTAGCTCACCTGGTAAAGAATCAGCCTGCAAGGCAGGAGACACTAGTTGGACTCCTGGGTCAGGAAGATCCCCTGGAGAAGGGACAGGCTACCCTCTCCAGTATTCTTGAGCTTCCCTTGTGGCTCAGATGGTAAGGAATCCACCGGCATTGCGGGAGGCCTGGGTTCGCGCTCTGTGTCAGGAAGATCCTCCGGAGGAGGCCATGGCAACCTAATCCAGTACTTTTGCCTGGAGAATCCCATGGACAGAGGTGCCTGGTGGGCACATGAGGATTCGTGTAGTCCATGGAGTCACAAAGAGTCAGACAGGACCGAGCAATTAAGCACAGCACGGCACATTAATAATTATGGCAGCCTTGGAAAAAGAAAACAAAACCCTAAAGCTGCCTGAAAGACCAACAAGACTAGATGATTAAATGAATTGACCTAGTAAATATTAGCTGTGTTGACCACCTTAAAAAGAAATACAGATCATGCATGCCTCTGCTAAAGGAGAGCCATGATGTATAGAAGGAAGTGACGGGACAACACAAACCAGAAAGCTGGTTACAGAGTTGTGCTGAGAGGCGCCCCCTGCTTTTTGTGTTTTTTGGTAAAAGCAAGCAGGCAAGCACTGTGTAAGCTTGTGCCACTGGGTATTTATTTGTGTGTGTGTGTGTTAGCGTGTGTGTGTGTGTTTGTGTATGTGTGTGTGTTTGTGTATGAGTGTGTGTAGATTAAAGAACTAAGCTGTTTACGATAGTTCCCTTTGAGGTGTGGTATCAAGGTCAGACTGTGATGGGAAGAGGAGTGCCTTTTTACATTTATACTCATTTTTACATTCGTTTTAAGCCTGGATATTGTCATTTAAAAATAGCAAAGATAGAATCATAAGGTAATAGAGATAAGTGGCAGCTTAGCAAATAGCCAACCTAGTTCTATATTCTTTGAACATACCCCATTTTAAGCAGGCAGTGAAAACTGAATTAACCCAAGCTCCCGAACCTTAAAGAATATACTTTTGGCAATTATGTATTTAATTTAAATAAAACACTATCACCCCAACCTACTTTCCTTTGAAACATTTGGGTATTTTAGCACAAAGAATTTTAGATAATTTAAATGATTAGCTTGAATGTTTTAAACAATTTAAAATAAGGTTATAATCACTGAGGTACTGAGTTCAAGTTATTCTGAGTCATGTTTCCACACATTTTCATTTATGGATTGTAATTCAAGAAAATTCTCAAAACTTCTCATAAAGTAGATTTTCATGGAATTAATTTTAAGCTGAAAACTGCAGTATGATCTCATCCCTGGAGCACAGAGAAAAGAGAGATAAGCTATTGGCCAGTTGTAATTACAACATTCACTGAGCCCTTTTTTCTATGTAAGCTTATGAAATTTAATATGACTTTTTCTGTTGCCTTCCCTTACCTTCCTGTTGTTTTCTAAAGCTCAGAAATGGACAAGAGACAAATGCTCTCCCATTTTAATTCAAGGTTCCACCAGCTGCGCAGGCTTTGCCAAGAGGCTAGGACTCTGGGGTGCCGCCAGCAGCAGCCCGTCACGCAGCCACCAGCCACGCGGAGGGGCGGCAGGGCCAGGACTCGGTGGTCTTCGCGCAGAGCAGTGGCTGTGCTGTGTATTCCGGAATCGCACCTCACGGTGGAGAAATGAACACGGTGTTACTTTCTTAGGCAGTGTCAGTGTTCGTCATTCAGTTGTGTCCGACTCTGTGCAACCCATGGACTGTAACCCGCCAGGCTCCTCTGTCCATGGGATTCCCCAGGCTAGAACAATGGAGTGGGTAGCTGTGCCCTTCTCCAGGGGATCTTCCCGACCCAGGGATCAAGCCGGGGTCTCCTGCATTGGCAGGCGGATTCTTTACCTCTATCCAACGGAGAGATTTTGAAGAGAACCACATTGAGAACTAGACATACGTCCTCCTTGATTTTGGGGACATAGGAATCAGCATCAGATGCTGAATGAAGGGAAGCCGAGGGGTGGAGGGCTTAGCCGAGCAGAGAGGGCTGCCCTGCGAGCCTCCCTTGGGCTCAGAACAGGAAGGCGCGCTTCTCACGGACCAGCCCTGACCGTCTGAAGGCAGAACCAAGCGTCGTAAAGGAGGCCCTGGAAGCCCCACAGACGGGCGCCCCCGCAGAGAGGAGGCGTCCCAGCGGACGACGGGAGAGACGGCTCGGATCTCTGCGGGGGCGCGTAGATGGAGCCCCCACGGGGCCGCTCTCAGGAATGCGCCCCACGTGCCAGACAGAGCAGGAACGGCTCCGCCGAGGCGGCCCACGGCCGGCCCCGCTGGCCCGCGGCAGGCCCTGTGCCTGCCGCCTCTGCCCGGGACCGCAGTCGGCCTGGCCGATGGGGAGGAAGGAGCCACCCTGAGGCCAGTGGAGACAGACAGGCGTTACAGCGCTGGGAAGAGCGGTGTTTCCGTTGGCTGGATCTTCTTATTACCAAAATGACCATGCTCCTGAATGAAAAAGCCTGCGTCTTTCCAAAGACGTCAGTGTAGAAAAGGGAGCGAGGTTAAGGGAGCAGAGGAGAAAGAGAAAGCTCTGTTCATTCTGCCCAGCTCGTGCAATCCATAGTTACACGTAGATGCTTTCAGTAAGTTCCTAAATGCGGATTTAAAACTTTTTATTCTACCTCATACATGTATGAAACCCGCTGTAAGGAAAATCTCCATTCCCTTCACGTATTGGAGTCTTTCAGAAAGATGTCTCCACAGTGCTTTGTGAACAATAGTTCCGCATCACAGAGAGAGTCTGCTGTGTGAGGCAAGTCAGGTTTGGGAAGGGACTTTGTCAGCAGAGATTCAGGGCGCTATCAAACCCGTAATTCCTGCCGCTGTGAAGAGGAATTATGTGTGAACGTCAAAAGGGAAACGAGTTCTGCCTCGCATGCCATCTTCTGCTATTAAGAGATTCTGGACTTAAATCAGAACTTTTGCTCAGCAGCCATCAAACCATTCAGAAAGAGTTGGCTTGGATCATTCAAGGAAAGAGTTGGAAGTGGTACTTGCTTTGTTTGAAAGGAGCCAACAAGAGAGCCCCCATTTAGCAAACATTTCATTTCGTAATTCAGTGTAGGTGTTCGGGGCTGTGAGTATTTTCCTGAAAGTAAGTCATGAACACAGATCAGAGTTTGCAAACTCATAGCCCAGAGTCCCTGCGTGTCGCCGACCTGGTGTTTACCTTTTAAAATCCATGTTATTGTTCTGTTTTCTAATAGCTTTACTGAGCTGTAATTGACATTTAATTCCAAACATATTTAAAAAGTATAATTTTATAGAATTTTTTGTACATGTATACCCACTAAATGATCACCACTATCAAGGTGGTGAACGTATCCATTATCCCTAAATATATCCTCATGAAAAAAAAAAAAAGTAATGTATTAGTCACTCAATTGTGTCCAGCTCTTTGTGACCCCATGGACTGGTAGTCTTCCAGGCTCCTCTGTCCGTGGGATTTCCCAGGCAAGAATACTGGAGTGAGTAGCCATTTCCTTCTCCAGGGGATCTTCCTGACCCAGGTATTGAACCCGTGTCTCCTGCATTGCAGGCAGATTCTTTACTATCTGAGCAACCAGGGAAGTTCAAATATATCCTCATATGCCTCTGTATTTCCTCCCACCTGCCCATCTCTGCCCTACCCTATCCCTATGTAACCCCGTTCTTCCTTCTGTCACTAGAGATTATCAGTAGACTAAGTGTCTATGTTCCCCCAAAATTCATCAGTTGAAACCTAACCCCCAGTGTGATGGTATTAGGAGGTGGGGTCTTTGAGGGGTGATTAGGCCATGAGGGTGGAGCCCTCATAAATAGGATTAGTGCCCTTAAAAAAGAGGCTGCAAAGGTCGCCCTCACCCCTTCCCCCAGGTGAGGACATGGCATCCAGGACCAGGAAGCAGGCTCTCACCAGACACGAAATCTTAACCTTCACCTTCCCAGACTCCAGAAAGGTAAGAAATACATTTCTATTGTTTCTAAGACAGTACCAGGCTATGGTATTTCTGTTATAGCAGCCCAGATTGACAGATTAGTTTACATGTTCCAGAGATTTATAAAAAAGATTCATAGAGAATATAATCTTTTGGTTTGTTTTTCTTTACTGAGCATAATTATTTTGAGATCCATGGTGCAGTAGATGTTAATAATTCATCCCTTTTTTGTGGACTAGTCTTCCATTGTATAGACATACCACAGTGGTTATCCATATGCCATGTGTTTATCCATGTGTTTAAACATATCCATATGTTTATCCATCAATAGATGGATATTTGGGTTATTTTCACTTGGGGCCACTGCAGATGCAGTTTCTGTGAATATCTGGGTATGCATCTTTGTATGGATGATGCATTTTTCTCTCCTCAGCAAATACCTGCACTCGGCATGGCTAGCTCAGAAAATAAGTGTAAATTTAGGTTTTAAAGAAATTGCCAAACTGTGTTTCCAAAGTAGTTGCAATATTTTTAATTTCCAACCACCATTTTCTTCACATCCTAACTTTTTCACGTGTCCACCATCATTTGGTATTGCCAGTATTTTTAATTCAAGCCATTTTAATGGGTTGTAATGGTATCTCATCAGGGTTTTAATTTGCATTTCACTACTGGTTAATAATGTTGAACTTCTTTTGATGTGTTAATTTGCCATCTGTATATCTTCTTTGGTGAAGTCCATTCAAATATTTTGTTGATTTCTTATTGAGTGTTATTTTATATTTTTAAAACCTGAAGTCTAGTTCCTGTGCAGTTTTGTTAGTTTCAGCTGCACTGTGAGTACCACACATATATGCGGCTTTTCAGGTGCTCTTCCCGTGGAAGTTCCTGCAAAATCCTGAGTGCAGTTCCCTGTGCTATACAGTAGGTCCTTGTTGTTAATTTATGTATAGCAGTGTGTGTATGTTCATCCTAAACTCCTCAGTTATCCCTACCCACTTTGCCCTTATTAACCATAAGCTTGTTTTCTATGTCTGTGAGTCTGTTTCTGTTTTGTAAATATTAATACAGTCATTTGTGTCCGTTTTTTAGATTCCACATGTAAATGATACCATGTAATATTTGTCATTATTGAGTTTGGGGAGTTCTTTATATATTCTGAACACAAGTGCTTTACCAGATACATTTCCTTCCAATCTTTTCATTCTGTTAACATTGTCTTTTGAAGAGCAGAAGTTCTAAATTGTGGTGAAGTCAAGTTTATTGGGTTCTTGTTTATGGATTTTCTCCTGTGTTTCCTACCTCTCGGGATCATTGTCCTTCGTTACCGTATCCATTATTTTAAGTATCTTGTGTAGTTTTTTGCTAGGGGGTAGTAAATACAATTCCTATTATTCGACTTGGCAAGAAGCAGATGCCTGGTGTGTTACCTTAAATGTATTTTATGATCAATATTTAACAATCTGGAAACTTCACATAATAATCTACTGATTTGGATTCCCTTAAAAATATCTGGCTACGCATTAGTCTTATTCCTGCATAAACTAGCAGGCTGGAGCAGGGTGGCCTTCAGTTCGGTTACTAACCACTAGCCACTAACTACTAACCACTACTTACCCGATTCAACTTTATGATTCTGTTGATGGAAAACAATATTATAATAATTACAGGGTTACTCAGCTTCCTTTGCACTCAAATAGAAGCATATCTCCAGGCCATATACTCAATCAGCAAAGAGTTTTAGTCATTCAGTGAACGAGTTTATTATTAAGTGAAAAAACAATGCATATCTGCTTGGAATGGTACAGTGCTATTATACTTATTTGCAAAGAAAGGAAGAAGTAACATTTTCAGGGCCTGCATACCATGTGTTTTAACATATAGTGCTTAGTTAAGTCCATGAATTCAAGTCCTGAAGCAATGCTATGATTAATTCATTTAAATACTTATTTACTAGCCTTCAGTGCAGAGGGAAGCTGCCTGATGACTGAGATGGGGACAGAGCGTGTTAATATATCTCTACCCCTCACAGGTGCAGCCTGCGGCCATCCTGCAAGACTTGCAGCCTTCTTGTGAGCTCTGTTCCTCTAGGGTAGGGGGACTGGGTGGTTTACAGAAAACACACAGTTACTCTTATCAATGAGAATTACCTGAGGGTGGCCCCGGTTGGACCCATCAGACTTCATTCTAATTTGGTATCATTACAAGTATTATCTTGGAGAAGGCAATGGCACCCCACTCCATTACTCTTGCCTGGTATTATCTAATGGCTTCAGAGGCAGATCGAGCTGTCTCCTCTGGGTTTGTGGACAGAAATGCTTCTCCAACTTACTTCCTACAATGTGGTTTTTAACTTCCCCAGAGTCGTTGGTCAGTCTGTTGCTGCTGCTGCTAAGTCGCTTCAGTCGTGTCCGACTCTGTGTGACCCCATAGACAGCAGCCCACCAGGCTCCCCCGTCCCTGGGATTCTCCAGGCAAGAACACTGGAGTGGGTTGCCATTTCCTTCTCCAGTGCATGAAAGTGAAAAGTGAAAGTCAAGTCGCTCAGTCATGTTCGATTCCTGTGAAAGAACTGATGAGAGGTATCAAATGAAGACCAAGTGACCAGTAAAGATCAAGTCCATCTGGACTCCCAGCCAAGCATGGCGGTAGGGGAGGTGTGAGAGAACAAGGATTCCTGTGCCGTGAAATAAACTTGAGCGTCTCAAGCTCTCAGATGCAGGCTCCCCATATATAGTGGGCAGTATTGTCTTCCCCATCTTTAGCTGGTGGTTTTAGGGTCAATTTGGATAAGAAATGCAAAAGTATTGTGTAAAATTAAAAGCAATAAAAAGTATAGGAAGATAGTCTCTTGCTGTGAAATGATAGTGTTGACACCTGGCTGTTGTGTCCAGCTGTTTGTGACCCTGTGGACTGCAGCACGCCAGACACCTCTGCCCTCCACTGTCTCCAGGAGTTTGCTCCAATTCATGTCCATTGAGCTGGGGACTCTACCTAACCATCTCATCCTCTGCTGCCCTCTTCTCCAATAATAAACAACTCTTCTTGAGTGTCTGTGAGATATAAAACATTACTCTAAGCACTTCCAATTAGGAGTTCATTTAAGCCTTTTAGTAACTTGATAATAATAGCTATGATGATTATCTCATTTTACAGATAGGATAACGGAGGCACAATATGTCTCAGGAACTTGTCCAAAGTTGCAGCTAGAGGTTGGCAGAGACGGAATTGAGGCCAGACAGGAGTCTCTGCGTCCAAGCTCTTAATTACATCACGATTCTCCTCTCAATATGGGAGCCAAGTTATTCACAAAGAGTATTAGAAAACAATAGCTTTCATGGGAAAAAAAAAATCAAGTTGGCGTTAAAGGATTTTAAAATTCCATCTACACAAAGTTTTATTTTTTAAACCTGTTTTTTCCTTATAGGGATTTTAATAATGAGATTTTCTTTACAGAGAAAAAAAATCTAAGACAAATGTAATCACACTTGATTTTAATTATCTGCTAAAATTTTTCCCAGTACACTGTGATCCCAATACACCATAATATCTTTTGAGTAAAATTTTTGTTTCTTTTCCTACTCAAAAAACAAAAGAATGAACAAAAGCATAATAGTTCCTCAACAGATACTTGATAATAAATTTAAAGTCACATTTTTAATTTGGTTTGCTTCAAAGGAAACATATTGATGTGGTATCTCCACTGAAGGTAGATTTGGAATTTTAATTAACATCCATATATTACCTAGAGAATTTATTCAACCTTTGCTATATTAAATGAGCTTAAACTTTAAGAATTAAAGGATAAGGAGTCATATTTTAATGTAAAATTATCTTTTAAAAATGATTTCTAACTAAAAAGGGTGTTTAAAATAATTGTACATTCAACAGATTAATTTTAAGGACACTGTAGGCATGAAAAACTCAAAATCATAGGTCCTGAACCCGATTATCATGTTTCACGCCAGCTACTCTGACACCAGTGACATGAAACAGACTCAGGGAACATCACTGCCCAACCCTGTAACTGGACATTAAGGGAAAAAAATTGAAATAGATCTCATGGGAGAAATTTTTTGTCTAGTTTCAGACATATGTTGCCCCTCTAGTTTAGCTTCATAGGTCACTCTCAGTATTACTAAGTAGCCAAAATATTCCCAAATTCATTTTTTTTTCTCATCTAGATAAAATGTATCCGTTTTTATTCCAAAAGCATGGTGTTCTGTTTTGATTTTTGTTGCACAAAACCCCATCACTCATTAACCAAGCACAGACCCTAGAAGCTGCATGGGTGCATGCTAAGTCATTTCAGTCATGTCTGACTCTTTGAAAGCCCATGGACTGTAGCCCACTAGGCTCCTCTGTCCATGGGATTCTCCAGACAAGAATACTAGAGTGGGGTGCCATTTCCTTCTCCAGGACATCTTCCTGACCCAGGGATCAAACTCGTGTCTCTTGTGTCTCCTTCATTGGCAGGCAGGTTCTTTACCTCTAGTACCACCTGGTTAGACTTAGAGGCTAAACTTGGTAAAATTAAGGGGAAAATGTCTACAATATATTGGGATCAGGGTTTCTAGGGATTCTTGGCAGGAAAGGAAATCCTGATTTCTGAACTCCTTTCTTTATATGCAGAGTTGACACTAGTTAGAGTGAAATCTGGCCGGGGCTATAGAACAACATCTGGAAGCTGTTCAAGAGCCATGTTGCTAAACCAGAAATAAACATGAGAAAATCTGAGCAAAGGATGTAAACACGAAAAAATACAGCGAGTCACACTATACTGGAGTCAAGCTTTGTGATATTTAGAGCTGAATGGGTTCTTTTTAGAAGCACAGAGCTATGGAGGTCAAGGGCTCGATATAATGTTGATTTTTGCTTTCAGTCTTGGCCTCGTGTGTAATGGCCAATAGCCTCTTGCTTATCCTGCAATCTGTCTTCAACACGAGGGTGGTTCATCCAGGACTTTGTAAATAGTCAGGGATTAAGTTTTATCCTAAAGCAATGGGAACCCATGGTGGTGATGCCTCAATGGGGCTTATCAGTCCCGTGTCCTTAAAATGTTTGTGAGACTCAGGTTTGCCCGCATGCAGCTCAGTCGCTCCGTTGTGTCCGACTCTTCGCCACCCCAGGGACAGTAGCCGTCAGGTCCTCCAGGCCAGAATACTGGAGTGGGTTGCCATTTCCTACTCCAGGGCGTCTTCCTGACCCAGGGATCAAACCTGCGTCTCTTGGGTCTCCTGCATTGGAGGGCAGATTGTTTTACCACTGTGCCAACATGTGTAAACAAGTTAATCACATGGAAAGGGCAGTTATGAGTGCTACGTAAGGTAATTCATGTAAAAAGTCTACGTATTTCCTATTTACAACCTTGACCCAGAACTAGCACAGTTTTAAGTACATGAGCGTCTTTGTTTTTGCTTCTTCAATTATTCATCCTCCAGGTGACTGCAGTCCTGTGAGGTCAGGGGGCCCATCCAACCGCAGCCAGCGCTGAAATCTAAGTGCCTAGCGCGGAGAAGGAAACGCACATACAGCACTCAGGTGAAGGCATGAGCGGATAAGCGGACGTGTGAGAACTCCTGGGAAGTGTTCTTGCTGCGGAGCGTTCTCTCACCGCACTCATCTCAGATGGTGCCTTTATGTGCGTGCGGACGATCAACCGCTCGGTCCCGCACTTGAGCGTAGCTCCATCAAGGCCGCCGCTGTGTCCGTTTCGCTCACGCGCTGCTGTTTCCTCACTGTCCAGTAGCCTCTGGTGCACAGCCCTTAAATACAAGCATTTGTAAGATGAATTAATGTAGTGGGTCCATAGTCATAGCAGAGGGCGTCTGCTGCCTTGAGAGTGGTTATTCGGCAGTTCTTTTGATGTGTATCCGTCTCCTCTTTTGATGTGTATCCGTCTCCTCCCCCAGCAGGTACGCCCCCTGGTTGAGGGGGATGCCGGCGTCTCCCACCCCCAGCCCCCCAGCTGCCCAGTAACGTGCCTGTAGCACAGAGAATACTCAACACAGATTATTGGCTGGATGGCATAGCTCCTAAAGTAAATGTAAATAAATGTACTTGATTAATTTCATCTTGAAGAAGAATCTTGAAAAGAATGAAAGTTCCATTGTCAATTTAATTTTTGTTGTATTTTATTTGTGTTGGAGAAAAAGTCAGAAGAATCTGGAGGCTTAAAAAAATCTTATTCCTTTTAAATTCATGCTTTGGAAAATTCTCAAGAGGCCCTTCCTTCCCCTCGGTATTAAACAAGGCCACTGATATCACCAAGCTGAAGCTAAACTGGCATGAATTATTCAGAGCAGCAGGAAAAGCAGCTGCTCATCTTCTCTGCCCCTAATTTTGAAGGGTGGAGAATTGGAGGGCAGTGGTGACAGCACCAGAGGAGGAAAAGATGAATTGTTGCCCTAAACCTTATAAACTGTAACATCTGCAGCGGTGCGCTTAATCCGGCAGAGTTCACAGTGTCTGCTGGAGGTAAGAAGGGCAAAAACTGAGAGGAAGCATGTGAGTGCCTGCTTTGATGGGGGGAAGGGGGCAGGAAGGGGAGACAGGTGTGTCCATCCCCGAAGGCAGGAGACCACGTTAGAGTTAAGGGGTAATACCCGGCTGGGAAAACTGTATTCCTGAGCAGAAAAACAGCTCAAAGGAAAGTGTAGAGATGGGTGCAAAGAAAAGTATTTACAATTTCAATCAGAAGGAGAAAAACAAGTACAGGATATTAACACACACACGTGGAATCTTGTGAAATAGTACTGAGGAACTTACTTGCAGGAAGAATGGGAGATGCAGACGCAGGGAACAGACTTTGGGCACAGAGAGGGAGGGACGAGTGGAGAGTAGCAGGGGACATGTACTCCCCCGTGTGTAAAGTAGACAGCCAGTGGGATTTGCTGTATGATCTTTGACACCTGGAAAGGGTGGGGCGGAGGGGAGGCTCAGGAGGGAGGGGCGTATGTGTACTCACTGCTGATCCACGGTGTTGTGTGGCAGAAGGCAACACAGTGTTGTCTAGCGCTTATCCTGCAACTAAAAATAAATTTTAAAAAAAGTATTTACAAATTAAAGCATGTTGTAATATTAAAGTGGAGTGACCCTGCCATTCAGCTGAAGAGAACCCATGCCTTCTGGATAATGTCCATCTCTTTGGTCCAGGCTCTTGGGATATTGTGCACTTCTTGGGGTCCAGTGTGTGGCATTCAGCAAAGTGATACAACAGAGCATGTGGGGGGCGTGGTGGTTGTAAATACAGATGCTGGAGTCTTACAGCCCAGGACTTTGGACTGGAATGTGCTGTAGAGTTCCTACCACATGGTCTTGGGCTGTAGAATTTGAGATGTGTCCAGTTTTCTTCTGGACTGGAATGACTTTTACATGCTGGATATATTGATAGCTGGGGAACAGTCTTGAATCTATAAAGTTTTATTGAAAATCACTCTGATGACATGCTGACCACATCAGCTGCTTCCTAATGCTGCAAACCAAGAGCAGATGGATTGAGTGAGAAATGGGAAGACAGTCCAATTTGCAATGTGATGCTTTTTGGCAGACAGATGCTCAGCGTTACCCTGTCTGATGTGAAGGAACCAGATGAGGTCCATCTAGCCTTTTCATAAAATAAAATGTAGAATAAAAATAGGGACTGCAAAGCCAGCAACTCATTATATTCATTGAAGTGAACTTTAAAAATGCGACTAAGATGTCTCCTCGACAACCTGTAGAAACACACATGTACATGCATATAAGCATATATACATCTCAGGATGTATATACCCTGAAGAAGGGCTAGGTTTCTCTCCTTAGAACAGCGATCCTTAACGAGGAATGACTCTTCCTGCAGGGACATTTGACATTATCTGAAGACAGTTTTGGCTGTCACAACTGAATAGGGGGCAGATGTTACTGGCATCGAGTGGGTAGAAGGTAGCCTGTGTGTGTGCTCACACTGTCATGTCTGACTCTTTGTGGCCCCATACACTGTAGCCCTGCAGGCTACTCTGTCCATGAAATTTTCCAGGCAAGAATACTGGACTGGGTTGCCATTACCTCCTCCAGGAGATCTTTATGATCCAGGCATCAAACCAGCGTCTCTTGCCTCTCCTGCATTGGCAGGCAGATTATTGACCACTGACCCACCAGGGAATCAAGGCAGAAGGCAGTCGTGCAGTATCAAGCTGCTTCAGTCATATCCGACTCTTTGCAACCCCATGGACTGTAGCCCGCCAGGCTCCTCTGTCCATGGGATTCTCCAGGCAAGAACACTGGAGTGGGTGCCGTGCCCTCCTCCAGGGGACCTTCTCGACCCAGTCCACTTTTCCTGCAGCTCCTGCATTGTAGGCAGATTCTTTACTGCTGAGCCACCAGGGAAGCCAAAGAAGGTAGAGATGCTGCAGCATCCGCAGTGTGCAGAGCAGCTCTGCCAGCACGATCTCACCCTCGGAGTCAACAGGACAGAAGTTAGAGACAATCAGAAGGAGGAATGATAAAGAAATTCTCTCCCCTCAAACGGCAAAAGCGGTCATTGTACCCAGCACTGTAACTGATTATGTATAATGCTTCTGATTAATTTTCAAACATCCACAGAAGGTCATTATTGGCATTTGCTTAAGGGAAGCTTGAAGAGGTTCAGTAAATTAGTGACACTTGACTAGAAGGAAAGATGGACAGAAAGTCAGCATCGATGTACTCATCCAGCTGGGCCCAAACTCCTCCAAAGGAAGACACTGTCTTGGTAGAGCAAATGCATATTAAAGGATAGACCCCAGGTAAAGTCATGGAGAGGGGAGCCAATAGGAAATGAAAAAAAAAAAGCTTGATTTGCACAGTCCCCCAAAATAAGTAACAAATTTTCTATGAAAATATAGATGACACTTTTGCCGAGGTTCTCCTGAAGGCATGTGGTTTCAAGAAGTGAATCGTTTCTGCATCATTTCATGCAACACATGTTCTTTTTCTTCTTGCTTTAAAAAATAGAAACCACCCATCTATTTTTTTTAAATACCTATTCTTATTTTTAAATGCTTTGTTTGAAGCAAGTAGGTAGAACTTGTGATTAGTTGCAGGATAGAATATCACTTTTTTTTTTCTTCACAGGATAGGCTATATTCACTAGAATTCCTGGCAAAACAAAACAAAATAATTATACCTCAATCTCAGTATGTGAACTCACACACACAAACTCGCTAAAATTCACAATCCTCTACCTGTTAAGACTGAGGAAGCAAAAACTCAGTTTCTCTTGGATGGGTTTTTTTTCTTAGATAATTCTTCTTAACAGCCGCTGTGTGAGCTTATCTCAGAGCTGTAAAAGCATTTCTTTAAGGTCCAGATGGTCGATATTTCAGGTCTACTCCCCATGCCACTGTGGCGATAAGCAGCAACAAAAAAAAATGAGTATAGCTGTGTTCCAATAAAACTTTATTTGCAAACACAGGCGTGGGGCCAGATTTAGCCTGTTGATGGTAGTTGCTGGATCACTACCTTGGATTGAAAGACTCCCATCTGACACCCCCAATACCAGACTGTGGTACCCAAACCTGAGCAGCTGTGTGAGGAGCTTTGAAAAATACTCACACCTGAGACCCACACCCAGAGATTCTGGTCTCAGCTGCCTGAGGAGGCCAGAGGACTTGCTTACTTTAGGCTTCCCAGGACTGAGGATCTGGGTGCTGGCCGATGCCTCGGGTTCAGAGGAGAGGTTCAGAAAATCACTGGGCACCCACCAAAGTCTTGTCTATGCCATGTGCTCTATTTCATACAAGTTGGCTCCCTCTCAGTTGCTCAAGAGTCCCGTTCCCTTTGGAGCTTGCTCCTGTCCCTGGAACACACTGCATAGGAAAGCAGGTCAACAGCAAACAATCAACACGAACCGGAAACCAACTTGGGGCTGTTTTCAAACCACTGTTAACGTGCCTGGAGCATCTTGATGGATTTAGCAGATCTCCCCTGATGAGCATCGCACAGGCTCTCAGTGCAGTATTTCTCAAAATTTAATGTGAACACAGGTCAGCAAGGAATCCTGCTCACGTGCAGGTCCTGATTCAGTCATTTTTGAGCAGAGCTCACAGTTTTGCCTCAAACAAGCTTCAGAATGTCACCGAGGCAGCTAGTTTGCAGACCGGCCTGGTGGCCCACCCTGACTTGCTCTGAAAGATTGACTGCGATGACCTTAATGCGTCCCCTCACCGTCATGTCCCATAGAATGTATCTGGAGGTGCAACAATCCTACGTTTAAGTCAGAGTATTGCAAGCAGACCTACCAAATATGGTGAAAACCCACACTGGACAGTTTTAGTTTATTTCTTTATTTCTCAATGAGCAAAGATAGGCAAAACAATTTTATTTGTGTAGATAAAGAGTTTGACACTGATTTGTGAGCAGTCAACAGTGATTAATGAAGTTGTATCGGATAAAATGGCTTTTTCCGTCTAATCTTGTTGCTCTAGGCTGTGTATGTCTCTATTTTTGCTGAGCGTCCACGATCAGCAGACATTTTTGCCAACTTGACAAAATAAAGTGATTCATCCTTGTTTACTGTGTAGGAGGCTTGAGTCCTTAGCAAGGCTGTCCATGTTTCCATGGCAAAGTCTGCGATGGTGTTGTGCAAGGAAGACTGACTTTGTAGCTGTGTGAGTTATCTATGCTGTGTAACAAATTAGTGGCTTAAAATGACGCTCATTTATTGTTGTTGTTCAGTCACTCGGTCGTGTCCAACTCTCTGCGACCCCATGGCCTGCAGCATGACAGACTTCCCAGTCCTCCACTATCTACTGGACTTTGCTCAAATTCAGGTCCGTTGAGCCGGTGATGCCATCCAACCATCTCATCCTCTGCTGCCCCTTCTCCTTTTGTCATCAATCTTTCCCAGCATCAGGGTCTTCTCCATTGAGTCGGCTCTTCACCTCAGGTGGCCTCTCATTTACCATCTCGGTTTCTTGGCCTCCGTAGCTCCTGGCTCCTGCACCACTTAGCTGGGTGCTCTGCCCCAGGATCTCACCACATGGCAACCAGGTGTCAGCAAGGGCTGCAGCCTCCTCAGAGTCTTGACTGAGGGTCCACCCGCAGGTTCCCCAGGTTTTGGGCAGAATTCATTGCATTGTGGCCGTAGGAGAAAGGCCCCCATTTTCTTGCAGACTATAGCCAAAAGCACCCTCAGAGCTCCAGTGCTCAGGAGCCACCCACGGTATCCTGAGACATGGGCTTCCTCATTTTGATTGCTCACTTGACCACGCCAGCAAAGGGAACCTTTTGCTCCAGCTTCATGAGATGGAGCCTCATGCAATGTATCGTGTATGTGTGTGTGTGTGTGTGTGTGTGTGTGCGCACGCTCACACGCTCAGTGGTGTCTGACTCTGACACCCCACAGACTATAGCCAGTCAGGCTCCTCTGTCCATGGGATTTCCCAGGCAAGAATCCTGGAGGGGGCTGCCATTTCCTCCTCCAGGGGACCTCTGTGACCCAAGGCCTGAACCCACATGTCCAGCATCTCCTACATTGGCAGGCAGATAATTTACATAATAGGAATCTTTGCCATATAATGAAATCTAATCAGGAAAGTGATATCTTATTAGCTTGCCATGTATTGAACCAAGTCACAAGTTTCACTTATATTCAAGGGGAAGGAACTACACAAAGACATGGAATTTAGAGGAAAAGAATTATTGGGGGTCATCTTAACGTTTGTGTATTTTGTTTTGCTTTGTCTTTAGAAAAGCCAGAGACTCAACCACCTTGAGGCCATTCAATATTCATAGATAAAACGGGCATAACACAAAGCCTAACTAAGAAGCAAAGTGAGACAATCCGCAACATCACTGTGAAGTTTATATAAATGGTACATGATGTGTGATCAGTGATCTTTTGGTATTACTGCCGCAGCTAACCGAAGGCTCAGATGGTGGTTAGCATTTTCTGGCAATAAAATACTTTTTAATTAAGGTATGTGCATTGTTTGTTTAGACATGATGCTCTTGCACGCTTCATAGACTGCAGTGTCATGATAAGTGTGCACTGAGAAACCGAAACACGTGTGTGACTTGCTTTGTTGAAATACTTGCTTGATTCCAGTGGTCTGGAACCAAACTCTCAGTATCTCTGTGATATCACTGAGAGTTTGTATGTTCTGATACTTTATTTATTTGTAATTTAGATCTTTAAACAATGTATCCCTCATTTCATTTGACAAATGGCCTTGTGCTCGATGCCAGGCTCTCCGCTAGAGCCTTTGGGGAGCGTTTAGGAGCCTCTGACTGAGGGGTGATCCTGAGTGTTCCCAGAAAAGGAAACGAAAGGAAGGAAAGGAAAACCATGTGAGGTGATGCGTATGTTAATGAACTTCATTTTAGTGAGTTTCAGATCAGATCAGTCGCTCAGTCGTGTCCGACTCCATGAATTGCAGCACGCCAGGCCTCTCTGTCCATCACCAACTCCCAGAGTTCACTCAGACTCACGTCCATCGAGTCAGTGATGCCATCCAGCCATCTCATCCTCTGTCGTCCCCTTCTCCTCCTGCCCCCAATCCCTCCTGGCATCAGAGTCTTTTCCAATGCATCTACTCTTCGCATGAGGTGGCCAAAGTACTGGAGTTTCAGCTTTAGCATCACTCCTTCCAAAGAAATCCCAGGGCTGATCTCCTTCAGAATGGACTGGTTGGATCTCCTTGCAGTCCAAGGGACTCTCAAGAGTCTTCTCCAACACCACAGTTCAAAAGCATCAATTCTTGGTGCTCATCCTTCTTCACAGTCCAATTCTCACATCCATACATGACCACAGGGAAAACCATAGCCTTGACTAGATGGACAATATGCAAATATGAATTCATGAAATCAGCACATCGTATGCCTTAAATATATGCAGTATTTGTCAGTTACATCTCAATAAGGCTGGGAGGGAAATTTACTGTGTAACTCTTTAAGCCTGATTTTCTGCAAAGTGCGTCAGTGCCTCTTTATTTTTAGTGAGTGCATGCACACCCCGGGAATCCTGGTTTAGAGATGAATATATGACCTCTCAGAGTCATTGTGATGCCATGAGGCTTTTCTGAGTCTTCTAAGAGAGAACAGACACTCTATCGTCTGGATGGGAACAGAATAGGCTATAAGGGTTGGAGCTGCTGCAGCCACAATGCAGCCTTGAGGAAAGACTCTGAGTTTTGAACCAATATGTTGGAGTGTAAGTGAGAAAAAGGAGACAAACGATGTGTGTGAGAGGGAGTGAGTATCGTTGCTGTTTAGCCACTAAATCATGTCCAACTCATTTGTATCCGCATGGACTATGGCCCACTGGGCTCCTCTGGTCCATGGGATTTCTCAGGCAAGAATGCTGATGTGGGTTGCCATTTCCTTCTCCAGGGGATCATCCTGACCCAAGGATCAAACCCGAACTGTGTCTCCTGCATTGGCAGATGGGTTCTTTACCACTAAGCCACCATTGAAGCCCTGAGAGTATACTCGTGAAATAATTTGAACCCTTGATCAAGCTGTGCTTGGAGGTTAAGAGCTCTAGTAATTTTAGTTCTATGACCTACTTAATCTCCCTTTAGTTTATTCAGTTTGGGTAAGACTTATAAATTAAAGATAAATAACTGACATGTGCTGCCTGTCATGGATCTGTCAAAAACACTCTCAAGTTTCTAAGTGCAACAGAAGAGATGATTTAGAAGTCCCCTTCATCACAGAGCTTTTTCGTAACACATGTGGAAAAATGTCTGTTTAAAGCTTGTGGGGACCACACTGATAAGGCCCCTATTTCACAGTTGATACCATGGTCCTGAAAATCTACATAATTGAATATATCAGAAAGTGAGTGAGACCCTTAGGGTCTTCACCTATGATTTGTTCAGAAACCCTAATTTTTGACTGAGTTTTAATTTGGAGGCTAAAGATATCTTAAAGCTTTACTTTTTCCAGTCTTTATAAGATGCTCATTTGAGAGCAATTCCTATTGTTTTTTGGTTTCAGGGGGTTCATTTTTTAAAATTATTTATTGAGCATAATTAATTTAGAATGCTTTTATATTGATTCAGATTAAGCTGAAAAGCATCCAAATGCATACACTTGGAGGCCATAAAATGAAATAGAAATCAGTTAGTGAGCGAAGCAATGGATTAGCTTAGGAAGAGTTAGACCAGATGAGTCACAGGTAGTCAAGAATGAATTTTGGGTCTGGAGCCCACAGGAAGTTTCTAAGGCAGTTAGGTTTGCAGTGGGATTCAGCCTAATTTCTTTGACGACTGAGTGACTGACAGAGGCTAAAGCAAGACGAGGAACACTCGGGAAAGACCAGTGTCCGCCTGCCAGCCCATCTCCCTCACTCCTGGAGGCTTCCAGCAGACCTACGGCACTTAACGGTTTTCCCCATCAATTTTAAGCATTGATGTAATCTGATTATTTTTCTGTAGGGAAAAAAACCTTTCTTTCCTTATTTATTTTTGTGTTTCTGACTTGAGTCATTGAAAGCCATCCATATCTGTGAACACATGCCTTGTTTCCTTCAATTTCCTACGAATGGTATATTTCAGAAGTGATACATCTTCTCTTTACCTTAGTCGGGCTAGAGACCACTGTGAAACGGTCACTGTAATGGGAGGGAGGCATATTCAGAGGTGAGAAGCGGGCTGCACCCCCTATCAGGGAGCCCGAGAATCTGTCCCTGACTTTTCTATGAGCCGATGATGTAACTTCTACCCCAAGGGCCTCAGCTTCCTCTTCCATATTTGAGAAATGTTGTGATCAAGTGGCCTACCTCACAGAAATGTGGGCTCAAAACTGAACACACTGTAGTGAAAGCAGGCTTGGATGACTCGGGAGGAGAATACAAACTGCCGTTATTCACACGCCTGGAGAAAAGACGCAGACGATGGAAAGAGATGGAGATCCCATTCAGTCCCTTGTCCGCTTTCTGTGGGACATTTCTGATAAAAGACGGGGTGGGAAATGAAGCCATCCGTCCTGGGAGTCTGTCCCTTTCTTGACATAACTGTTTACATTTTTATTTATCTATTTATTCTTAAGACTGACCGCCCTGGGTCTCCTCTGTGCATGTGGGTTTCTCTGGCTGTGGGTCGTGCGCTTCTTGTTGAGATGAGGGCTCTCCTCTGTGGCTCTTGAGTGCTGGGCTCAGCAGTCGCATCACAGTCTTCTCCAGTTGTGGCCTGTGGGCTTAGTTACCTGCGGCATACGAATCTCAGCTCCCCGGCCAGGATCGAACCACAGCCCTTGCACTGGAGGGTGGATTCTTAACCGCCGGATCACCAGGGAAGTCCCTTGATGTGATTTTTTAAATGAACTTTGTATCTGATCTCAGAGACCTTCTCCTTCTCACTGAATTCCATGCGTAACTTCCCCTGTGATTTTATATAAACCCCAGAAGGCTCCCATCAAATCAAATACTGATCAAAGTTGAAATTACATGGCTTGGAGGGTCTGGGGAAGCACATTGTCTGCCAGCTTGCCTTCTCTGCTTCCTCCTAATCACCTTGCCTTCCAGGGAGAGACGTCAGGAAGATTGCTTCTTCTGTAATGCCTGGCACTTTTTCTTATCAATACCGTTCACTCTCACTTTCTCCAGTAAGTTCCCTGATGCACTTTATTTTATTTAATTTTTTATTTTTTGAACATCAAAAACATGTTCTATTGGGGTTTAGCTTATTAACAATCTTGTGGTAGTTTCAAGTAAATAGTGAAGGGACTCAGCCTTACATATTCATACGTCTGTTCTCCCCCAAACCCGCTCCCATCCAGGCTGGCACACAACACTGAGCAGAGTTCTGTGTTGGTTATCCATTTTAAATACAGAAGTGTGTGCTTGTCCATCCCAAACTCCCTAACTATCCCTTCCGCCTGGCAACTGTTAAGTTCTCTCTCTGAGTCCCTCTCTTTCTGTTTTGTAAGTAAGGTCATTTGTTTCATTTCTAAGATCATGGCATCCAGTCCCATCACTTCATAGCAAATAGAAGGGGAAACCGTGGAGGCAGTGGCAGCTTTCCTCCTCTGGGGCTCCAAAGCGCTCAGATGGTGACTGCAGCCATGGAATCAAGACGTTGCTTCCTGGCAGGAAAGCTGTGACAAACCGAGACCTGTGATAAAAAGCAAAGACGTCACTTTACCGACAAAGGTCCATGTGGTCAAGGCTACTGTCTTTCCAGTGGTCATGTATGGTTGCGAGAGCTGGGCCATAAGGAAGGCTGGGCACCGAAGAACTGATGCTTTCAAACTGTGGTGCTGGAGCATACTCTTTAGAGTCCCTTGGACAGCAAGGAGATCAAACCAGTCAATCTTAAAGGAAATCAGCCCTAAATATTCACTGGAAGGGCTGATGCTGAAGCTGAACTCCAATACTTTGGTCACCTGCTGTGAAGCACCAACTCATTGGAAAAAGACCCTGATGATGGAAAAGATTGAAGGAAGAAGGAGAAGGGGACTGCAGAGGATGAAACTGTTGGATGGCATCATCTACTCAATGACATGAACTTGGGCAAACCCAGGGAGGCGGTGAGAGACAGATGTCTGGCATGCTGTGGTCCATGGGGTCATGCAGAGTTGGACACAAATGGGCAACTGAACGGCAGCATCCCTTCGCCTGGCAACTCTAAGTACCTTCTCTCTGTCCATGAGTCTCTTTCTGTGTTGTAAGTTAATTTGTACCATTTCTTCTTTTTTCTTTTTGGATTCCACTTGTAAGGGACACCGTAGGTTATTTCCCACTTTCTGTCTGACTTCACTCAGCCTGACACTCTCTAGGTCCATCATGTTGCTGTCATCCACTCTCTTCATGGAAGTGAGCGTCTCGTCTCCATTTAATTTGATCTTGGGGACACGGGCTGTGGACAGAGACGATTTATGAGGACGAGAGAATGTTGGGGGCTAGGCGCAGACTTACTGGCTTGAGAAATAAAGTCCAGATGTGACTCATTTTTGAGGAATACCATAAATATGCCTGATTTGTTTCACTTATAACAAAGGGGGGCATCTGGGCTTACAGCAGGGTTCTATTTCTTCAGTGAGCTCCTCAACTTTTGTCTCCTCTTTCAGGGGAGAGCTAAAACTGGAGTTTAAGGAGTGATTGATGGAGGTTTGAATATTGTAGCTCCTTCAATGCCCCAGTTGGTTTTCTAAATTACTGCCTCTTCACAAGCTAATCATTTATTACCCTGGCTTCCTGCAAAGTTTTTCATGTTGGTATCTATCTCCTGCCTTTGCCATTTTTAAGGCCAATATTTAACATGAGGGGTTGATGACTTTTATAAATCCATTTAGTGTTATTACTTAAAATATTAGAAGCACACGCATCAGAGGAAACAAGAAAACTATCCTGCTTCTTGTACTTACTGCTGCATTGAAAAAGGACACAATCAAATACCTGGTTGTTCGTGGCCTTCCCTCTTGCATGGGAGATGTATCTTAGCTCCTTGCCATTCAAAATATGGTCCGTGGGCCAGTCAGACTGAGCGCCCTGGGAACCTGATATAAATGCAGAGTTTCAGGCCTTACTCCAAAACAAAGTCTGTACTTTAGCAAGATCCCCAGGTGACGTGGGTTCACACTAGACTTTGAGAAGTCTTGTGACAGTTTTGTTAGTAATACCATAAGGGTCTCTCCCCTGTTGGCTCAGATGGTGAAGAATCTGCTGAAATGCAGGCAGTGTGGGTTTGATCCCTGGGTTGGGAAGATCCCCTGGAGGAAGTGGCAACCCACTCCAATATTCTTGCCTGGAGCATCCCATGGACAGAGGAGCCTGGCGGGCTGCAGTCCATGGGGTCACAAAGAGTCGGACACAACTGAGTGACTAACACAGCCAGCAGCCAGAAATGCCATAAGGGACTTAAGGATGGAGAAGGGTCTGCATTTCCTACAATAAAGAGGACCAGTGTGTGCTCAGATCTCCTTGGCTCCCATTGTGATGATATCAGAGGAAGACTTGCTAATTGGGACATAATGTCGCGTGTCACTCTTTCATCATGCTGTCCTTCTTTTAGAGCCATCAGTGGGACATATCTTGAAAAGCATGACATAGCTGTCACCGATTAGCTGATGAAACATGACGTGCGTGCCCGTGAGGCCTGGACCAGACGTGGCAACCATGCCCTGCTCAGCTTCCTGCATCAGCAAAGCCCAGTCTTGGAAACTCTGCCTGAGATCTCTCCTCCACTGAGCAAACATGATGTCCCCGACCAGCTCACATCATTCGTGTTCCTCTCCTTGATGCAGGGAAACCGCATATCTCCAATGCATCCGATTTCTGAAAATCAGGGCAAAAAGCAAGATACAACATGTAAAAAAAAAAAAAATGTGTGCCCGCAAACAGAATATATTTTTATATCAAGGTATCATTGTTGACTCAATTAGGTGTGATGTGTTGAAGGTAAACTGCTCACAGAACAATAGAAGTTTTATCTCTTTAAAAGTAGAAAGCACTTTGAAAGTCTCATGGTCCACACTTTTGAAAGAAACAAAACGAGAAGTTACTCTTTTTGCTGCTGTTGTTGTTCCGTCGCCGAGATCTGTCTGGCTCTTTGGAATCCTATGGGCTGCGGCCAGGCTTTCCTGTCCTGCACTGTTTCCTGGGCTTTTCTCAAATTCATGTTCACCGAGTCGGTGACGCCATCCAACCATCTCTTCCTCTGCTGTCCTCTTCTCCTCCTGCCTTCAATCTTCCCCAGCAGCAGGGTCTTTTCCAATGAGCCAATTCTTCGCATCAGGTGGCCAGAGTACTGGAGTTTCAGCTTCAGCATTTGTCCTTCCAATGAACACCCAGGACTGATCTCCTTTAGGATGGACTGGTTGGATCTCCTTGCAGTCCAAGGGACTCTCAAGAGTCTTCTCCAACACCACAGTTCAAAAGCATATTTTACTTTTTACTCTGTTTTAGTTGGCACCAAATTTACCTGACTCAGTATCACTCCATTAAACTATCCAAGAAGAGATAGAAACAAGGGGAAATTGTAACAACCAGAAGTGATCATTAGGACTCAAAGAAGCTCGTGCTAGGCTTTGAGGAACATTTCGGGCACGGCGCACGGTGGAAACTGCACAGCGTCTGTAACGGCACCGAGGGCGCGTGGGGACTGAAGGGCCCTCTCCTTGCGTTTAAGGCCTAGGACTCGACCTTAGTTGCAAAAACAGATGAGGCAGTTCTCTGACTCTGCCCGCTTTCTATACTTGTTCATAGATGGGAGTTCACAGGAAACAGCAGAGCAAGAAAGTGGGGGTGAAAGCACAGGTAGCTGAGGTGAAGGTACCCTGAGAAGGGAACCATCTCCCAGGAAGACTGTGTTACTGACAGGAAGCTCTGTGCTCAGACTTTTCTGGAGTTGATAAGATTTTTTTCTCCTTACTTTCATGTGTCATTCATTCTGATAATCAGAGGTTTAAGCATTGTGGGTAGAGGAAGATTTTAAATTCAAGGATAATACTTTGCCCTATCCCTCTCATTCCCAAATATCCCCAGCCTTCTGCAGAGGGGAGGCCACCTGGTGGGTGGCAGGTGGGGGTCTCTGGTTCTTGCCAGGCTGGAGCTGCTCCGACAGGGTCTTGATCAAGGGGTGCAAGTGCGTCCTGCTTCTCAGGAACTAGAGGAGGCAGGAGAGAGGTTGGAGGCTCTGTGGATCCAGCCCGTTTTGCTCTCTCACAGTATGTCCTCCAGCCTCGATGTCCCCAATAATAAAAGTCTTGTTGTTCTCCAGCAGGTGACACTTTTGCCTCACCTCAGAGTTGGGTAAAACACTTGAACAGGAACGATCAGTGATGCCTGAAAGAGTACAAGATACAGGAAAAAATGAACAGTTAGGTTAAAATGAATATATTAGGTTAAATATATGTGATTACTGTGACCGGCATGTTAACTAATCTCAAGCTATTAACCTGAAAAAGAAACTTGACCAAGAACTCTCAATGAAGGATGTTAAGAAGGACATTTACATAAAATTCACAAAGAAGGTTACATTTAGATATTTTTCTAAATAAGTTTATACATCCAGTTATTTTTCCATGTGTACATATTAAAAAGTAGCAATTTGTTAAATCTGAATATTTTAAATATGACACAACATTTTTAATATTATATTGCAATTTTCTTTTTCCTTTTTAAATATATCAGAAGCCAGAAAAATACAAGCAATCTGGGTCTCTCTTGACCCCTCAAAGACCTTCATAAGACCCCTCTGAAGTGGCTGTAGACCAATCTGGGTCTCTCTTGACCCCTCAAAGACCTTCGTAAGACCCCTCTGAAGTGGCTGTAGACCTTGGTCAAGGACCATCCCCACTCACTTTGATGAGGCCTCAGTTTATTCAAATATGAGTAAAGGGAAAACAAGTGGGGTGTTGTCTAGAAAAAATAATCTCCAAAAACTAAAAAAGGAAACTGACCTCAGGTGTCACAAAGATGGTCCCTCTGGAAATTACTCGTGCAACAACAAGGAGAAATTGCATGAGTGTGTTCATCTCCACAAGGAAATGCAAACAGGACACTCTCTGAAACAGCAGAGAGAGTCCCTGGTGAAAGAGACAGGGCACAGGTCATGTATCTTAGGAGAGACGGCTGAGACTCAGGATGGCTCGAGGAAATTAGAAGTGAAGAAGTGGAATTCTGCTCCACGCCAGAGACACTGAGGAACTGAGGACCCTCTGAAGCTGAAACACATCCCTGGCAAAAGGGATACATGTGAAAAGTTTTCTGAACATATAGCAAAAGGAGTCCATAACCTGAAATCAATTTAGAGACACGGAATGAAGATTTAAGAGATCTGTGCTCTGGGTTCCAAAAGAAAAGACCAAAACAGAACTAGCAGAAAGTACAGAATATGAGTCTGTCTGCTTATGATGAAAACAACAGTGGTAGTCCCTCTGATTTTAGCAAAATACAAAAGGAAATCTGAGAAAGGAGGCTGCGCTCTGAGCAAAATCAGAAGAGAAGAGAACCACAGGAGGTGCAGATGGTCATAATTTTTAAACAGCATCAAGAACCCTAGTGAGGAAAGGAAAATAGTTCCCTGGCAAAGCAAGACAAAACAGACTGGCTTCAGAACAATTATATACGACACTTGAAGTTACAGAGCCAGAGGGCAGCTGCAGCTTTCCAAAGTTGTGTGCTCAGTCCAGAAACGAGTGCCTTGCCATATTGCAGTTCATGGATAAAGGCGATTGATTTTAGGTCATCAAGGGCTCAGAAAATATAGCATGCTTGGAGCAAAAATGATAGGTGAATATATATTTCACTTATAAGCGATGGAACAAAATTAAGAGCTTGAGAACAGTGAAATCTTAGTATAAAAGTATTAGAGGCAAACATTTAAACAGTCAGAGAGAGTATTGAGATTATACAATTTTATACATCCAGACACAAAACTGGAGGCATGTATCCGCACTCACTCTTGAATGAAAGGTTTAGTGAACAGAATAGATGTTTATTTTTTTTTGGCCTTGAAAATAAATTATTTCCACATAAGCAGTTGTTGTTTTTCAGTAGCTCAGTCGTGTCCGACTCTGCAACTCCCGGGATTGCAGCATGCCAGGCTCCCCTGTTACTCATGGTTTCCTGGAGTTTGCTGAAAGTCACGTCCATTGAGTCGGTGATGCCATCCAACCATCTCATCCTCTGCTGCCCGCTTCTCCTCCTGCCCTCAATCTTTCCCAGCATCAGGGTCTTTTCCAACGAGCTGGCTCTTCACATCAGGTGACCAAAGTATTGGAGCTTCAGCGTCAGTCCTTGCAGTAGCCAATAGACACTTGGATTGTGACCATATGGACATGTTAACTGAATGAGATATGTGATGACACATTTGTGGTTTGGGCATTTTATCTCGAGGCCCAAGATGACAAGTGGCATCTCTAGTGAAACAAAGACCCTTCTGCACTCAGCTTGGCGTCTTGCTCCTGATTTTCTCTACAGACTCTTAGGAGTTACGTGGCACCTTTGTGGATTTCCTCTGGGCCTTCCTGGGATAGCTCATCACTTTCAATGAGTTTAGCTCAATTGCAGCTGCTTGGCTGAGTGAGGGGGGAAGGCAAGCCCTTCCGTACAGCGTCCTGCCTGTCCCACTCCGTGACGTCAGATGGTCCGGCGCCCGAGAACTGCCAGCCACTGTCTCCTCCACGCTGTGAAATGTTCCCGTTTCTAAGTCTGGACCTCATTTTATTTTATTTTGAGGAAGGAAATTTGGAAACGAGCTCTCTTTGTTCCGTTACAGTAGTTTTGGTTCTGTCTAGCTCGTATTAAGTCATCCTGTCCAGCCTCTCCCAGCACCGCGTGATCGAGGCATTCATTAGTGGGCAGAGAGCCCCGCGCAGACCCCTCTCAGCAAAGAGTGGACATTTGGGGGCCGTCAGCTGCTTGGATTTATCCTGAATACAGAATCCGCATGAAACCTTCCCTCCAGACGTTTATGAACACGAGAGGGGCGGGAGTGGAGATTGGCAGGGTGGGAGGGAGTCAGTTTAACTTATTTTGTATATTAGACAACACAGGGTAAATGACGTTTGGAATTAACTAAGCGTATAATCATAATTACATGGCTGGTTCATCATCCTACCTCCCAGATCGCGCCTGAAATCAGCAAACATCATAATACACACACGAGTCCTCCTTCAGTGGCTGTCTAGCTTGGAGTGAGTGTTCAAAAGCTTAACTCTCAGGGTGAGTGACCAGGTAGTCCTCCAGCAAAAAACCAAATCGGGCCCTGACCAATGGCAGTGGCGGGATTAAGAGAAACAGCGTGTATCTTCCGCTCCTGACTTCACAGTCTGGGGAGGTGGGATGACAGGCAGGAGAGCCGCTGTCGCAGAGCACTGGCTCTCCCCCCGAGTTCCTCTCCCACAGCAGCAGTGGTAAGCACAGATGAGAGGGTGCCCGAGACTACCAGTGGCCGTGGTCCAGGGACTGTGCCAGGCTTGTTGTGCCAGTGGATGGAGTACAGTATTTTACATAGACACTCAGTAGATGTTCAATAAAAAATCAATATTTATACAAATGTATTGCTGGCCACCTAATGTGAAGAGCCAACTCCTTGGAAAAGACCTGATGCTGGGAAAGATTAAGGGCAGAATGAGAAAGGGACGACAGAGGATGAGATGGTTGGATGGCATCATCAACTCAATGGACATGAGTCTGAGCAAGCGCCAGGAGACGGTGAAGGACGGGGAAGCCTGCGTGCTGCAGTCCGTGGGGCTGCAGAGCTGGCACGACTTGGTGACTGAACAACAGCGATGCGTGCGCAGCATGTGTATATTCATGCACACACATGTATTTTGAAGCACAGAGAAAAGAACAAGGAATCTTGCATTCAGTGGACTTGGGCCTATGCCTCGGCACCACATAATTAAATGTGTAGACTTAGGACGAGTTCTGTCACAGCTTTTCTTCTCCATCTTACTGTTGTTGATACTCTTCTCGCTATCTCATAACTTCTACTTCACTCTAGTAATCTGTAAGGAAGATCATGTCATTTTCCTAAAAAAGCCATCTCTGAGCATGCTGTTGTTGTTCAGCCACTCAATCCTGTTCCACTCTTCATGACCCCATGGATTGCAGGCACTCCAGGCTTCCCCATCCTTCACCATCTCCCAGAGCTTGCTCAAACTCATATCCATTGAGTCGGATATCTCATCCTCTGTCCTCCCCTTCTCCTCCTGCCCTCAATCTTTCCCAGCATCAGGGTCTTTTCCAAGGAGTCAGCTCTTCACATCAGGTGATGAAAGTATTGGAGCTTCAGCATCAGCATCAGTCCTTCCAATGAACACTCAGGACTGATTTCCTTTAGGATGGACTGGTTGGATCTCCTTGCAGTCCAAGGGACTCTCAAGAGTCTTCTCCAACACCACAGTTCAAAAGCATCAGTTCTTCAGTGCTCAGCCTCTTTTGTGGTCCAACTCTCACATCTGTACATGACTACTAGAAAAACCATAGTTTTGATTTTACAGAAATTTGTCAGCAAAGTGATGTCTCTGCTTTTTAATATGCTGTCTAGGGTTGTCATAGCTTTTCTTCCAAGGAACAAGCATTTTTAATTTCATGAGCTCCCCAGATTCAGTTCCTATAGGCACACTGTACATTTTGATATTTGGCCCAAACCCCTAACGGGGATAGTGGTTCATTCTACTGCCTCTGGAAGGGAAGCTTGACCAGTATCCTTGCAATGTATGGACAGCCAAGGTGGCCTGGATGCCATCCGGGGTCTTGCTCCCTGTGAAAGCCCAGCTGTGTGCACGGCTGGCAACAAGCTGCCCAGCGGCCGTTCCCATGTTCATCATGAGGGTAGATATGCTTCTACTCCTGGTTTACTGTGGCATTTTGGGTTCTGGATATGTCAGTGCTCTGCAGACTAGCTGTGTAGCATTTTGTGAATATCTGACATAATGGAGAGAGTGTGAACTAACCCTCTATATCCAGTCATAAGAAACTAGTTCTAATAGGCCTTCTTTCCCATAATTAAGAATAGTAATGATGATATTTGTGTATCACTACTCAGAAGAGTGCTGTTGTTCAGTCGCTGAGTCATGTCCAATACTTTTCGACCCCACAGACTGCAGCACAACAGACTCCTCTGCCCTCCACTGTCTCACGGAGTTTGCTCAAACTCATGTCCATTGAGTCAGTGATGCCATCCAACCATCTCATCCTCTGATGCCCTCTTCTCCTCTTGCCCCCCATCTTTCCCAGCATCAGAGTCTTTTTCAGTGAGCCAGCTCTTTACATCCAGTGGCCAAAGTACAGGAGCTTCAGCGTGTGTATGTGTTGAACGCTTAGTCGTGTCTGATTCTTCAGTCCTTCCAGTGAATATTCAGGGCTGATTTCCTTTAGGATGAATGGACTGGTTGGATCTCCTTGCTGTCCAAGGGGCTCTCAAGAGTCTTCTCCAATAGCACAATTCAGAAGCATCAATTCTTCAGCCTTCTTCCTGGTCCAACTTTCACACCCATACATGTGTACTCAGAGGCCTAACAGGAATACACAGATACAGATAGTTTGAGGAGCCAACAGGTGACTCCCCTGCTGGGAAGATCCCCTGCAGAAGGGAAAGGCTGCCCACTCCAGTATTCTGACCTGGAGAGTTCCATGGACTGTATAATTCATGTGGTCACAAAAAGTCGGACACGACTGAGCGACTTTCACTCTCACTTCACTTGCACTTATGTATCAGTTTTTTCTGGGATTACACTACCTGAGGAACAACCTTAGAATCTTAATGGCTTATGATCATGTTCATCTGAAAAGACCGTTTTGCATCTCCAGAGCATCTCTGATAGGTACATTTCCCCGGAGTCAGGTTTTATTTGTGGCTTAGTGTGTTACTTTGTTCATGCAAATTTTTCTTTATGTGCTAATTTGTCTAGAGCCTTTCTTACAGTCTTTCTTTGAAAAGAAATTGCAAGGCCTTCCTGGGAAAGCCTTTTGAAGTAATTCTAAGGGCCCCAAGGCTTCCCTGATGGCTCAGCTGGTGAAGAATCTGCCTGCGGTGCAGGAGACCTGGGTTCAGCCCCTGGGTGGGGGTGCTCCGGAGAAGGGAGCACTGCCCTCCCCAGCAATCCTGCCTGGAGAATTCTAACACTCTCACCTTAGGAGACTTAGGGCTGGGCAAGCCTCCTCTCTCAGGGCTCCCAGAAAACCTAGAAGCCTTTTCTATCCTTAAAGTCAATTTTAGTCTTAAGAAAATAAAAACGTTGTGTTCTTCTAACGCTGACTTTTATCATATGAAGACTGATCCACGTCATGTCTCGGTGAATGCCCAGATGCTCAGTCATGCCCGACTCTGTGACTCCATGGGCTCTAGTCCGCAAGGCTCCTCTGGTCATGGGACTTTTCTGGCAAGAATACTGGAGCAGATCGCCATTTCCTTCTCCAGGGCATCTTTCTGATCCAGGGGTCAAACCCGCGTCTCCTATGTCTTCTGCATTGCAGGCGGTTTCTTTACCACTGAGCCACCTGGGAAGCCCTATGTCTCAGAGGGACCTGAAAAAGAACTAAAATTATTAGTGTCTATAAATGATGCACTGTGTACAGATATCACTTACAGCATCCCGCCGTATCTAAGACCCCAGGCAGATCCCAGAACCGCGGATGGTGCTGAGCCTTGGATGTACTGTTTCCCCTGAGTCTGCGCCTGTAATGGGCTTCCCTGCTGCCACTAGTGGTAAAGGACCTCCTGCCGATGCAGGAGGCCGAAGAGAGGCAGGTCTGATCCCTGGCTCGGGAAGATCCCCTGGAGGAGGGCACGGCAGCCCACTCCTGGATTCTTGCCTGGAGCATCCCGTGGACAGAGGAGCCTGGCAGGCTGCAGTCCACGCGGTCGCAGAGAGTCAGACACCACTGAGTGACTAACACACATGCCTATGCTGCTGCTGCAGCTAAGTCGCTTCAGTCGTGTCCGACTCTGTGCGACCCCATAGACGGCAGCCCGCCAGGCTCCCCCGCCCCTGGGATTCTCCAGGGAAGAACACTGGAGTGGGTTGCCATTTCCTTCTCCTGACACATGCCTATAGTAGAGCTTAATTCATAAATTAGGCAAAATAATAACAAAAACTAATAAAAGAATTATAACGGTATTCTGTAGTGAAAGTTATGTGAGTGTGCTCTCTATCTCTCAAAATACTCGATTTTACTATACTCACCCCTCTTATGAGGATGTGAGGTCATAAAATGTCTGTGTGATGAGGTGAAGTGAGCAGGATGACATCAGCCCTGTGAGGCAGCGTTAGGCTGTGTGGAGAATTCTAATGATGACTTTTATCACATGAAGACTTATCTTCATCATGTCTCAGTGAGTGCCCAGATGCTCAGTCATGCCCGACTCTGTGACTCCGTGGGCTCTACTCCACTAACAGTCTAATTCCCCAGCATTAGGCTTCTGGACACATCAGAAGAAAGAATGTCTGCTTCGGGTGACCTTGGGATGTGGCTCTTTGATGACGTGGAGGGTTGGATGCCAGGAACGTGTGACCACAATGATGTTCAGGGCAGGACAGAGCAGGTGGGGCAAGGCTTTATCACACTACTTGGAATGGCAGGCAGTGTAAGCCTCATGAATTGTTTACTTCTAGAACTTTTCAATACTTTGGCCACCTCATGTGAAGAGTTGACTCATTGGAGAAGGCTCTGATGCTAGGAGGGATTGGGGGCAGGAGGAGAAGGGGACGACAGAGCATGAGATGGCTGGATGGCATCACCGACTCACTGGACATGCGTTTGGTGAACTCTGGGAGCTGGTGATGGACAGGGAGGCCTGGCGTGCTGCAGTCCATGGGGTCGCAGAGAGTCGGACACGACTGAGTAACTGAACTGAACTGAGAACTTTCCATTTAATACTTTCACACCAGGATTGACTATGGGTAACTGAAACCATGAAAAGCAAAACTGTAGATAAGGAAAAACTACAGACTATCAGGGAGGCGTATTTAGATACAGTTACCATAGGTATCCAACAGGAAGTGCTCCATGCCTTGATGAGGAGTATGTTACGGGACCCTTCTTTACAGAAAACAAGGGTTGCCCAAGTTTTGGGCAAAAAGAAGGTTTGCTGGGGCTTTAACTCTAGAGAGTAAATTGCCAAGTGGCTCATTGGTAAAGAATCCACCTGCCAAAGCAGGAGATACAGAAGATGCGGGTTTGATCCCTGGGTTGGGAAGATCCCCTGGAGGAGGAAATGACAACCCGTCTAGTATTCTTGCCTGGAAAAATCCATGGACTGAGGAACCTGGCAGGCTGCAGTCCACAGGGCTGCCAAAGAGTCGAATACAACTGAGGGACTGAGCACACACGAAGAGAATTCCTTCCTTGGGTAACACCAAAAGCTGAAGTTGTTGGGGGGGGGGGGAATATATACAAGGAAGCATAAGGAAAACTAAGGCCCCAGTACCAAGGAAAGTACATAAAACCCCCAGATCCGTTGGGAGCCAGAAAGGGGGGTTAAGGCAAAATTACAAAGGCAAGAACTGAGAACTCTGGGGGAAGAAAAGTAGAAAGACGAGCAAAGGGCATATCCTCTAGAAATGTCCTTAAATACCAGAGCATAGCAATGAAGGTCTGGTCTAGTTACATCTTTAAAATATTGCATCATAATGAATTTCAACTCAGAAGTATAAAAATCATGGTATAGATTGACACTCATTTCTAACAATGCTTTTAAAAGAGTTTTCAGTGGAAATGTGTGCTGTGCAGAAGACGGGTATACAGTGTTTGAACTGGAAGCACACAAGCACACACACGAACTCCTGGAGCAGCAGCGTCCCGTCTGAGGATCCAGGTGTAGAGCTCAGTGCTCCCTTCTTCCAACCCATCAGTGTTCCTCTAACTGAGTGCATCATCTCATCTGTGCCTGATGTTAGAGCCCTAAACGTGGGGGTTTAATGTCTGTGAAGCCTGACCCGAGTCTTCTTGTCTTGTCTCCTCTGCCCATCCCAGAATGGATCTTGCTGGTAACTCATCTTTATCAGCCCTCTGAATTTGGCTGACTTCAAGGGTTAGAAATAATGCTATGAGTTTATAGGGCCCTGAAAAAAAACAGAACTGATTTAACATTTCTTGTGCATTTATGATAGGCAAAATGCCTGGGAGACATGTTTCATAAATGTTTTTGTTTGCTGGCATCTTTCATTGTTTTGCGTATTAATCCTTCTTTGTGTTTTAATTTTGCCAGGACATGTGGTTTTCACAACCACAGGAAGTCTAAGAAGGAAGTTTTGGCAAGTACCTCATTAATTTGATGCTTGTAGACAGAGAATATGAATAAATTGCATTGAAATGTATTAATTATCCAATGTGGCAGTTGAATCAGTTTCAACAGGAGGTTGCCAGTGTTCTCCATTGTTTTCTGTTCAGCAGTCACAGCCCAGAGTAATTTCAGAACCTACAAAGCAGAGGACGTTAGGAACACACCAGAGTTAGTAGCACGAACAGTAAGTGCTGTTTGCAGAACTTCTCCACTTAAACAGTTGCATTTGTATTAATAATTCACTTCTTTGCAAGGACAACTTAACTGAACTTTGGAGAAAAGAAATTTGATTGCAGAAGTTTGGAAGGAGAGTAACCCTCCATCATTGCCTGGCGGTCCAGAGGGTCCCAAAAGAGTCGGACACGACTTAGCAACTAAACAAGAGCAGCCCTCCACCCGGAACCCATCACTCGGGAGCACCGTGACACAGCCTGGCAGCTTTCATTATTTTAGACGTGACTCATTTAAAATGTTGCTTCTGAATTAGTTTCAACAGTTTTCATTTAAGACAGCTTTTGAAGTTAGCTTTTAGATTTCTAGAATGTTACGTATTAATTCATTTACATAGATTCAAGGTGTTCCTCATCATCACAGCTGATATGAATCCTTATCACACACCTCACCTACCTTTTGAGGCATTATCCTTTTTACCATGAATTACTTTTGTTTACTTTGCATCTTACCCACCAAATCTTAGTCTACGTACAGCATGTATTTGAAGGAACTCAGCTGCAGGTGCCAGAAGCCCAGTTCCCGACAGGGCCTTTACTGACTCGTGTGTTGCCAGGGGTAGGCCTGCTTCAGGTGAGGCCAGATCCGGAAGCTCAGGGCCGAGCAATACGAACCTTTTCTCCCATCTCAGATCAGCTTTCGTCGTGGTTGACTCAGTTCCCAAGCAGCCTTTCTCCATGTATAGTAAGAAGGCTACAGATCATTCTATGCTTGTATTCCACCAGTTTATCAACTAAAGAGATGGTGTCTTTCTCTTAATAGTTTCAATTAACGTCTCAAGTAGGGCTGGTACTGGCCCAGCTTGGCTGATGGACTCATCTGTGAGCCAGTAGTCATGACTGGGGGTGGTGGTACTCTGAATGGCTCTGCTGAAAGCACATACATTGAGAATAGAGTAAAACTGACTTTGAAAAGGAAAAGCTGTATTTTCCTGGAAGGAAGATGAATGAATTGCGGCAGGTAAATTCAGCACATACCTTACAGAGCAGGACTGTGCCTGACTGTCATCCCGCCTCATCCAGCACACCTCACCCCGTCCCTACATCATCTACGCATTGCAATCCACATCTTGAGCTAGAGCAAATATCAGCTAAATGAATGTGTGTGTGAAATGTCAGAGTATCGTGGGAAATGATGGGTCCTGAAGGCCAGGAGTGCTGGTTTCAAATTTTGGCTCCATCATATACCAGCTGAGGAAATCTGGGGAAAATTGCTGTATGAGCTCCCACTTCCCTGCAATAATACAGAGATTCCTAAGAGGAAGAAATGAGAAAACGTGTACATTGTAGAGTTGTTTTGTGTTTTGGAAAAAAAAAAAAGGAGCACACACTTCACTAAAATGGTAGTCTATTAATTTTATAATTATTTAAATTTAATATTTTAAGTTTTAATATTTAACTATTAAAACTTAGTTGGTTATTCATACAATTAAACAACACAGTTCAGTATTTATTGATTTGGATTCCAGTATATATTATAATTTTTAATTCAGCATCTGTGTTTTTTGTGAAATTAAATTGAGAAGTATCACTTAAGAAGATCTCTCTTGATCTGTTTTCTTTCTAATATTTTTTGTTTGCTTGTTTTTGGCCATGCTGGGCTTTGTTGCCGCTCAGGCTTTCTCTAGTTGAGGCAAGTGAGGACTGCTGGCTGAGGTGCGGGCTTCTTATTGTAGAGGCTTCTCGTCGCCAAGCACGGGCTCTCAGCTTCAGTAGCCATCACACGTGGGCTCACAGTTGTGGCTCCCGGCTCCAGAGTGCAGGCCCAATCGTTGGGGTGCCCCGGCCAGGCTGCTCTGCTGCGTGTGAGATCTTCCTAATCAGGGACAGAAGCCGTGTCTCTTGCACTGGCAGAGGGATTCTTTACCACTGAGCCACCAAGGAAGCCCCTGATCTATTTTCTTTTTAAAAATATTGCCTCTCTAATGCTAGGAATGGACTGATAATTTTGTCACCTGACATAAGCATATAAAGGAAGGAGAAACAATATTTTTATGCTTTGAGACAATATTTTACTCTTCTTATTTTGATTTATACTCAAGAGGAAATATTGTGCTAGAGTTATCATTTGTATACATAATATCAAAGGAGATCAAACCAGTCAATCCTAAAGGAAGTCAATCTGAATATTCATTGGAAGGACCTATGTTGAAGCTAAAGCTCTGATAATTTGGCCACCTAATGCAAAGAGCCAACTCCTTGAAAAGACCCTGATGCTGGGAAAGATTGAAGGCAAAAGGAGAAGCGGGCAGCAGAGGGTGAGATGGTTAGGTACCATGACCAACCAATTGGCGTGAATTTGAGAAAACCCAGGGAGATGGTGGAGGACAGAGGAGCCTGGTGTGCTGCAGTCCATGGGGTGGCAGAGAGTCAGACATGACTTAGCGACTCAGCAACAAAAGCGAGTAGGATAAACGTGCAGTCTGTCGCTTCCTTCCCTCCTCCTGTGTGCCTTCCCGTGTTTCCTCACAGGCATCCACGCTGATACGTTTTGCTTTTCAACAGCCCCAGGAAGGTGAAGGAGTTGTCATGCTGACCTGAGGAAGCCACCTGTTGGCACAATTTAGTTGTTATTTGAGGAGATAGAAGAGATGTAAAACCAAATCTAATTCTTCAGTAGTTTACTTGATATTAAATCTGACCAAGCATAGCATTTGTTTTTATACACTGACAAAAATGAGAGTACAGAATGCCATTCAGCTATGGGGCTACTGAAAAAATATCTTGTAACAGTACATTGATGTGTTTCCCCATCAAAAGTTACTTCAGGTAGGTGTTAAATAAAGATAATTGCAAGGTATATGCACGCATGTGGCATGCTAAGTTGCTCAGTCGTGTCTGACTCTATGTGACCCCATGGACTGCAGCCCACCAGGCTCCTCTGTCCTTGGGATCTCCCAGGCAAGAGTACTAGACTGGGTTGCCATGCCCTCTTTCAGGGGTCTTCCCAACCCAGGGATGGAACGCACGTCTCTAACGCAGGCGGGTTCTTCACCACTGGTGCCACCTGGGGAGCCACTAAGATACATGTGTGGACAACGCCGAACCCTCCCCTGCGTAGACTCGGGGAACCAAGGTCAGAGCAACAGCCACAGCGGACAATGCCGAATCCTACCCTACATAGACTTGGGAAACCAAGGTCAGAGCAACAGCCACAGTGACAACAACCCCCGTGTATTTTGCAAAAGGCTAAGAGGGGCGCTTTATGACAGCAGCAGCCACCAGGCGAGATATTCAAGCAGGAGGCGACTGATCAAGCCAAGATCATGGCCCGAGATGTGGAGGTGGCCCTTTTTTCAGTTTCACAAAAAGTAAGCTCCTGAAGGTGTAATTGTTGCAGGGAGAAATCAGTTCTTGACTCCACGTTGGAACTGTTTCTTTGACTTTCTTTCCGTTGCTTTTGTTATTATAATCACACATAGTGGCCTGCCTCAGAGAATCCTGCCCTTCTGCCTGACTGCTAAGCTGACTTCCCTTTGTTTAGAACCCTGTCCACGTGTTAATAGCAGGAAGACAGGGATTAACACATCCCCCTGCCTGAGGCTTGCCATTCCAGGAGATATTTGCAAGATTAAAGGCCTTTTTACTTTGTTTCCTCACCTCCCCCATCTCTGATCTGTAAAAGAACTTGGCCTCCACACCCCATAAGATGCCATATCCCCTTACTTTTATTTTGAGAATTAGTCTGCCATCTTTTCAGTCTCAAGTCGCATTCTTACCTCAGTGTGTCCTTTGGACCTGTCGTGGGGAGAGCAGAGTAAGCTTGGAGTCGGTAACATAATCAATCCAGACTTAAGTACTATTCCCAAACATTATCTAGCTTTGAATATTTCAGTACTTTTCAAACAGTTCCACTAACAAGACTCTAAGGATGGAGAAGAGCAAACCCTTATCTCTGAAAGGGGAATAGACTGAAGTGCTGATGTTTTACTTTAAAAAGTAACTTACATATACACTTTAAATATATACATTTTATTTGTCAATTGCACCTCAATAAAGCTGGGAAAAGTAATTCATGTATTTTGTTGATCAGTCTCTCAGTAGTGTCTGACTCTTTGTTACCGCATGGAATGCAGCACACCAGGCTTGCCTGTCCTTCACTATCTCCCAGAGTTTGCTCAGACTCAAATCCATTGAGTCGGTGATGTCATCCAATAATCTGATCCTCTGTCATCCCCTTTTCCTCCGGCCTTCAATCTTGCCTGGCATCAGGGTCTTTTCCAGTGAATCAGCTCTTCGCATCAGGTGGCCAAAGTATTGGAGTTTCAGCTTCAGCATCAGTCCTTCCAATGAATATTCAGGACTGCTTTCGTTTAGGATGAACTGGTTGGATCTCTTTACTGCCCAAGGGTCTCTCAAGAGTCTTCTCCAGCACCACAGTTTGAAAGCATCAATTCTTTGGCACTCAGCTTTCTTTATAGTCCAACTCTCACATCTTCATATGACCATAAAACCATAGCTTTGATTTAGACGGACCTTTGTCAGCAAAGGGATGTCCCTGCTTTTTAATATGCTGTCTGGGTTTGTCATAGCTCTTCTTCCAAGGAGCAAGTGTCTTTTAATATCATAGCTGCAGGCACCATCCACATTGATTTTGGAGCCCAAGAAAATAAAATATATCACTGCTTCTTTGTTTCCCCATCTATTTTCTGTGAAGTGATGGGACTGGATTTCATGATCTCAGTGTTTTGAATGTTGAGTTTTAAGCCAGCTTTTTCACTCTCCTCTTTCATCTGCATCACGAGGCTCCTTAGTTCCTCTTTGCTTTCGGCTCTTCGGACGCTTGGAGGGCACAGACAAAACTTTATGCACATCAGGACCCAGGGGAAGAACTAGTGACCCCCACAATAGACTGGGCCAGGCCCGCCTGTGACCGTATGCTGGTCTCCTGTGGGGTCAGTGGCAGCCTGCGACAGGACACAGGCTCTGGCAGCAGCAGTCCTGGAGGCTCTGAGTGTGGCCTGAGCCCTCCTGGGGGAGATCGCATTACCCCACTGCAGAGACACTAGGTGGGCAGCATACAGACTGGAGAGCCATTATGCCAAAGAAGTTCTCACACTTGCAAAAGTTCTCAGCCCCACAACACATTCCCAAACTGGAGTCCCACAAAGGGACTGAGAATCCCCAGGGAATCTGACCTTGCAGGTCAGCAGGGTTTCATCACAGAACATCCACAGACCTGGGGAAACAGCGACTCCTGGAGGCAAAAACGAGGCCTGTGCTCACCAGGACCAGGAGGAAGGAGCAGTGGGCCCCCGGGGACTGACCTAGACTTGCCCGCAAGTGTTTGGGAGTCTCCGGCTGGTGCCCGGGTTGCCAGCAGCCTGCCTCCAGGTCAGGGACGCTGACAGCTGCCGTCTTGGGAGGCACGGAGAGCTGCTAAGTCTTTGGGAGGAGGCAGCCCGCACCCTACCTTTGTCTGGCCTAAGGCCAAACTGCAGAGGGGGACCTGGCCCCGCCCATTGGCAGAAAACTGGATTCAAGATTTACTGAGCCTGGCCTTACCCTCCCAGAGCAAGATCCAATTGTCCCACAGCCAGTCCCTCCCATCAGGAAGTCTGCGCAGGCCTCTTATCCTCCGCTATCAGAGGGCGGACAAAATTTACACATAGATGTATGCAATAGAAAACAATGTGCCCTGCTTAATGTACAATAAACTGTTGGCACTTCGCTGGTGGTCCAGTGGCTAAGACTCTCTGCTGCCAGTGCAGGGGCTGGGGTCCATCCTTGGTCGGGAGACCTGATCCCACATGCTGTAACTAAGACCCAGTCGTGTCCGACTCTTTGCAACCCCATGAACTCTGGGGGCCCGCCAGGCTCCTCTGTCCATGGAGTTCTCCCAGAAAGAATACTGGAGTGGGTTGCCATTTCCTTCTCTAGGGGATCTTCCCGACTCAGGGATCGAACGCAGGTCTCCTGCATTGCAGGCAGATTCTTTACCATCTGAGCCACCAGGGAAGTCCAACTAAGACCCAGCACAGACAAATAAATAAATAAATAATCCATTTTAAAAGTTGTAAAAATACTTGAGTTTATTCCCACTTGACTGACTTTTCTACCGAGTCTTTAAATACCTACACGCTGCGGCCAGACCTGTGTGACCATCACTGTACTATTTCACTGCACTATTTATAAATACCAAGGAGAACTGGAATTGCAACTCATTTCTTCCTTGCTGAATCTCCGGGGCCTGGGCAGCACCTGGTACGGCGTAAATACTTGGTAAATGTTTGCTGAGAGAATGAAAGAATGAAGTAATTAATGCGCCATGTTTATCCTCTGACTTCCCATTTCCTTAGCACACAGCCCCCTGAGGATATGAACTTGCATTTGAAAAGCACTGCTGAATGTGATGCAAATTGAAGCCAAGATGTGGAATTCACAGAGACAAATTAATGGAACTGTTTTCTCTCCACTTGTGTGATTTTATTAGCTGAATTATGGGTGCGGCTGATTTCATGGATCAGATGATTCTAGGTCCATAGCCTCTGCACTCAGCAATTATCCAGTTAATATGATTAATGGAGACAGTAAAAATGAACATCAGCATGATCACGGGGGTCTCATGTTCCTGAGACTGGGAAACTGCATCAAATCTGGGGAAGAGATGCTCTTTTGAAAGAATTAAGCTCCGGAGGGTATACCTTGTTCCTCTCCACCGCCTCCATCTGCCTCAAGCCCTCACCGTCCCCCCGCTCCTGGAAGCGATCGATATTTCTGTGGATCTTCATTTCTGGTCACATGGCATGTGAGTTGTCAGCCTCAATTGTCCCTAATTTCTTGAGCATTAGAAAGATGAGGCTGATCCGCTACTAAAACATGATGACCAAGTACTGGCTAAACAAGGAGCGTGGTGACCCCGGTCATGGTGGACGGGAAAGAAGTGCTGAGTTAAAGTGTCTTTTTACACCAGAAATGCTCACTTTTAAGTGAAATGTTGCCTTAAAGAAATTCAACACCAACATTTTTTTTTTTTTAATTTAACATCTTAAGCAGCTAATGGAGTTTCTGGCTTCCTTTTATTGACCGCACATTTAGGTGCTAAGTGGGGAGAAGTGAAAGTTTTAGTCACTTAGTCATGTCCGACTCCTTGGCAACCCCATGGACTATAGCCCACCAGGCTCCTCTGCCCATGAAATACTGGAGTGTTTTGCCTTTCCCTTCTCCAGGAATCTTCCCGAGCCAGGGATTGAACCCTGGTCTTCTGCGTTGCAGGCAGGTTCTTTACTGCCTGAACCAGCAGGGAAGACCACACCTCCTGTGGCGTTACCCCTCACACTGACCTGGGGGTGGAGGAGTCAGTGTCCGCACTGAGCAGGACGGGAAGCTTCAAATGGTGAAGCCTCTTGCTTCATCGCGGGCGACCCTGTGGCAGGTAAGCCCTTGGGAGAACAAGGGTCCAAATGCAGACCTGCCTGAGCCTGAAGTCTGAATGCTTGTTTTTCAGAACTATTAGCTTTAGTTGCAGTAAGATTTCTTTACAGTGTGTTAGTTTCTACTCTGCAGAGAAGGGAATGAGCCTCTCTCCCAGCGTGCCCTCCGGGTCATCACAAAACCGCGAGCTGAGCTCCCTGCATTCTGGCAGGTTCCCCCCAGCTCTCTACTTTATACATGGCAGTGTGTGCATGTCAGCCGTGTGCAGAGATGTGGGTGGACCTAGAGTCAGTCACAGCAAGTGAAGTAAGTCAGAGAAAAACAAATATTGTGTAATGCGTGCATATGGAGTCTAGGAAAATGGTACAGATAAACTCATTTCCAAGGCAGGAATAACGTCTGAATCCTCATCACGCATCATGGCATTGTCTGACTTAGACATAGGACCAACCCATGAATATGAGAGTTTAGGTCTGGAACAAAGAGAGGAGGATACTCTGAAAAACGTGGCCAGGGGAGCATGAGAATGAGTCCTGCTAGAAGCCGATGATCTGAGCAGACATGGCGGAGTCCACCGCCGTCGACCCTCTTGCTCGAGTTGTAATGCCCTCTCCCTCCACAGCGAGTCTCTCTGTTGTGCTAAAACACCTCGTGTTGATGAAACAATGATCTGAAGGTTTCGGTTAGAAGCCTCCCATTCTCAGTACCCTCATCAGCATGGCCAGTTTGTTGCTGCTGCTAAGTCGCTTCAGTCGTGTCCGACTCTGTGCAACCCCATAGATGGCAGCCCACCAGGCTCCCGCATCCCTGGGATTCTCCAGGCAAGAACACTGGAGTGGGTTGCCATTTCCTTCTCCAACGCATGAAAGTGAAAAGTGAAAGTCAAGTCGCTCAGTTGTGTCTGACTCTTAGCGACCCTATGGACTGCAGCCTACCAGGCTCCTCTGTCCGTGGGATTTTCCAGGCAAGAGTACTGGAGTGGGGTACCATCGCCTTCTCCGACCAGTTTGTTAGCTTGGGTTAAACTTCACCAGTGGGTTGAGACTCATTTTTATTTTAAATTTCTCTTTACAATGCCAAAATTTCCACACATAATTCTTTAATTGCCGCATTCCCCCTTTAAATCCTTTAGGATAATGTCTGTCTGCCAAGAGTCCTAATTTATTTATATGACAACTTCATGTGGGTTTTTTTTAATCATCTCCATTTGCAGAAACGAAAAAGAGATATCCTCCCAGGACATGCAGAATGTGATAGAACTCATGTGTTAACCCAGGTCCTCAGCATTTCTGTTTTGAACGTCACACCATATAAGGGATTTTAGAAGTAAATGCCCTAACGGAGCCTTGGAAAATGGAACACTGAATACTAAGTTCTGATTAAGACTTACCTGTGGAAGGTCAGATACCTGGCAAGGGTAGGTATTAAGGTAACAGTAAGAGGGGTCACATGAAGATCCCAAAGGTCAAAGTCAGATGAGGGGCCAGCTCTAACTATATCTCAGATTCGCCCAAAGAAAATCCAGCTGTAAAGTCTGAGACCCAAAGGGTGGTGACTGCATTATACTGAAGAAAGTTTTCACAGACAAAGATAGTTTCCACTGTGAGCAACTTAATTTTAAGAAGTTAGCGTTCCATTTAGAAGGGGAACTTGGAAGACCTCTGAGAAAAGTGAGAGTGGAGAAGATTACATAAAATAATTATATTATCAATATATTATGTGCAAGGGTCATGTCAAGAATTATGTAACTGCAAGGCAGCTGAGGGTGAAGTGCAGGGTCAATAGCTGCAGATGCCGAGTGGTTGGGAGCCATGGGGGAGAGGAGTGAGAGAGACGGGGGCACTCAGATATAGACAGGGGCACTCGGATATAGACGGGGGCAGAGAGACGGGGCACTCGATATAGATGTGGGGCAGAGGGACAGGGCACTCAGATATAGACGTGGGGCAGAGAGACGGGACACTCAGATATAGACAGGGGCACTCGTATATAGACGTGGGGCATTCAATATAGATGTGGGGCAGAGAGACGGGGGGACTCAGATATAGACGTGGGGCAGAGAGACGGGGTACTCGGGTACAGATGTGGGGCTGAGAGACAGGGCACTCGGCTATAGACGTGGGGGCAGAGAGATGGAGAGTCCACGGGAGACAGAACTGGAATGAGCAGGCCCTTTAGGATAAGCGTGAGGACTGAGCAGGATCATTAACAGAGGGTGTGGATTGTCAAATACTGGACAGTTGGTCAGATATTCAGATAGGGAATTAAACACAATTAGAAATCATTGCAATTTAAAAAAAAAGAAAAATTACTTCTCAAGTTACATAGAGAGAAGAACTCCGTTTCAGCAACTGTGCTTGGAACACGGAAGTGCCTTGACGCAAGGTAAAGGCTCCTGTTTTCTTCATCCTGGCACCTGGCCACGGCCGTCTCCGGAGCACAGAGCGCTCACGTTCTCTCTGGACCCGAGAGGCCTTTTCCCTGTGCCGTGGACTCTCCCTGACCGCTGGCACCGCCCCTGTGTGGTCACCACTGCCTCTGCCTTCTCCAGGCTTCTGTTAAACACAGACTCGAGCGTCTTCCAGCCCCTTCATCTCTCCAAAGGTGCAGCTGTAGCTCTCAGCAGCTGCCCTGCTGCTGAGGGGCTGAAGCGCCCGTTCAGAACTGAACACCAGGCTTCCCCGAGCAGCTGCTGCCGCATCGTGAGCTCCAGGTCAGCACCGAAGGCAGCCTGAGCGGAGACGCGCGTCCTCAGCTGCTCCCAGAGAAGGCGCCGGCTGCAGGGGGGATCTGCAGTGGACTGACTCTCCCTGCTCACAGGGAGCCTCCTGCTGCTTTTTCTTCTCATGGGACTGATGACCACAGTTCTCCTCAACACTTTCCTCCCTGGGCTCTTATAAGTGAGAGGAAAGTGGGTGCCTAGGCCTCCTGGGAGGCACAGTGGTAAAGAACCTGTCTACCAGGGCAGGAGACACAAGACACATGGGTTTGATCCCTGGGTTGGGAAGATCCCCAGAGAAGGAAATGGCAACCCACTCCAGAATTCTTGCCTGGAAATCCCATGGACAGAGGAGCCAAGCAGGCTAAGGTCCATGGGGTCGCACAGAGTCAGACACGACTGAGCGACTGGGCACACAAGGAGATAAACAGGCAACAAGGAAGGATGAGGCTGTCGGTCTTCAGTTTGTTCTCTTCTTCCTCCTGATGTTTCTTTCTCCCTTTCATTCCTCCTCTAAAACTTGCCCTGACATTGAGCTGGATGGATTGTGGAGAGTACTGATTGATTATTCTCTGGCAAAAGGACATTTTCCTTTCAGATGTGTGCCTTTAGAAGTCCTGTTTTAATGTCCGTGGGCACCCCACGGTGGGAAAGAGACTGTCTGCCAAAGCCAACTTAGACGATTCTGTGAGGGGATCAAAGCAGTTCAAAGGCGAATCAGGGTGCGGAAGAGAGGACCAGGGGAAGTGAAGCAGACCAAAGCCTGATGTGCTCAGTGTGGAGGACACAGGCTTTGAGGACAAGAGATGGGGGGACGAGACCAAGAAACAAAGAGACCTACTCATGCTTGAGCTAGAACAACATCTGGGGGAGGTTAATAGGTGGCAGTATAGGGATTTCTGAGTAAGAATGACACAGGGAAACAGGTACGGAGATCTCTATCACCTCTCTTGAAACTCACAGGTATATAAACCCTGTCTGATGCTTGTTTTTGTAAAGAAAGTTCTCTTGGAACACAGCTATGTTCAAATCTATCACTGTTTTTACATTATAACCACTGAGTCGAATAATTATGATGGAGACGGTGTGGCCTGCAAAGCAAAAATACCTGCTCGTTGTCACTGTTTAGTTGCTTAAGTTCTATTTAGTTAGTTTAGTTGCTCAGTCATGTCCGAATGTTTACAACCCCACAGACTCCAGCACGCCAGGATTCCCTGTCCTTCACTATCTCCTGGAGTTTGCTCAAACTCATGTCCATTGAGTTGGTGATGCCATCCAACTGTTTTATCCTCTGTCGTCCCCTTCTCCTCCTGCCTTCAATCTTTCCCAGTATCAGGAATTTTTCCAATGAGTCAGTTCTTCACATCAGGTGGCCAAAGTATTGGAGTTTCAGCTTCAGCATCAGTCCTTCCAATGAATATTCAGGACTGATTTCCTTCAAGATAGACTGGTTGGATCTCCTTGCAGTCCAAGGGACTCTCAAGAGTCTTCTTCAACACCACAGTTCAAAAGCATCAATTCTTCGGCACTCAGCTTTCTTTATAGTCCAACTCTCACAGCCATACACGACTACTGGAAAAACCATAGCTTTGACTAGACGGACCTTTGTCAGCAAAGTGGTGTCTCTGCTTTTTAATATGCTGTCTAGGCTGGTCATAGCTTTTCTTCCAAGGAGCAAGCGTCTTTTAATTTCATGGCTACAGTCACTGTCTGCAGTGATTTTAGAGCCCAAGAAAATAGTCTGTCACTGTTTCCATTTTTTCTCGATCTATTTGCCATGAAGTGAGGACTGGGTGCCATGATCTTAGTTTGTTGAAAATTGAGTTTTAAGCCAGCTTTGTCACTCTCCTGTTTCACTTTCATCAAGAGGCTCTCTGGACAGTTACACAAGCTAATAATTGGTCTTTCTCTATATTAAGGAATTGGAAACTCAGTTAAATGGATAATATTGTGAGAAAATATAAGTTCTTGAAATTTATTCAAGGAAAAAATCATAAAAAATGAAAAGGAGAGCAATGAGTGGTAAAACTGTTGTTACATGGATGTGTCTTGAGAGGGCTTTGTGACTGATTTGCTCCAATCCCCAATGCTCTACAATCTGCTCTAGAGCAGGGTAAAATAATAAAACATTTCTAGTTAATTTTATGAAGCATAACTTTGGAATCAAAACTTAACAAAGCTTTATATGAGAAGCTAAAAGGTATCAATCTCACACATTAATATTGATATAGAAATAAAATATTAGTCAATTCTGTCCATTGGTATACAAGATAAATTTGATACCATAAAGTAAGGTTGATTTGAAGAATGTTAAAAAGTCTTAGTGTTACAATAGCTCTTAAACTAATTAATTGATTGATATGTGTAAAAAGATACATTAAGATGAGGAATTGAAATGATTATATTCTTTGCAGCCGACGATGTAGAAGCAAATCAAGACCGGAAGCTGACCATGGCTCAGATCATGAACTCCTTATTAGGAATTCAGACTTAAATTGAAGAATGTAGGGGAAACCACTAGGCCATTCAGGTATGACCCTTATGATTATAAACAGGATGTGACAAATAGATTCAGGGATTAGATCTGATAGACAGAGTGCCTGAAGAACTGTGGACAGAGGTTCGTAACATTGTACAGGAGGTGCGGATCAAAACCATCCCCAAGAAAAAGAAGTGCAAAGAGGCAAACTGGCTGTCTGAGGAGCCTTACATGTAGCTGTGAAAAGAACAGAAATAAAAGGCAAAGGAGAAAAAGAAAGATGTGACTCTCTGAATGCCGAGTTCCAAAGAATAGGAAGGAAAGATAAGAAAGCCTTCCTAAGTGAACAATGAAAAGAAATAGAGGAAAACAGTCGAATGGGAAAGACTAGAGATCTCTTCAAGAAAATGTGAGATACAAATGAAACATTTCATGCAAAGATGGGCTCAATAAAGGATAGAAACAGTATGGACCCAAGAGAAGCAGAAAAAATCAAGAAGAGATGGAAGAATACACAGAACAGTACAAAAACGGTCTAAATGTCCTGGATAACCAGATGGTGTGATCACTCACCTAGAGCCAGATTTCCTGGAATGTGAAGTCAAGTGGGCCTTAGGAAGCATCACTAGGAACAAAGTTAGCAGAGGTGATGGCATTCCAGCTGGAGTTGTTTCAAATCCTAAAAGATGATACTCTGAAAGTGCTGAACTCAATCTGCCAGAAAATTTGGAAAACTCAGCAGTGGCCATAAGACTGGAAAAGGTCAATTTTTATCCCAATCCCAAAGAAGGTTAATGCCAAAGAATGTTCAAGCTATCACACAGTTGCACTCATTTCACATGCTAGCAAAGTAACGCTCAAAATCCTTCAACCTAGGTTTCAACAGTATGTGAACCAAAAATTTCTAGATGTTCAAGCTGGATTTAGAAAAGGCAGAGGAACCAGAGACCAAACTCTCAACATCCGTTGGATCATAGAAAAAGCTAGAAAATTCCAGAAAAACATTTATTTCTGCTTCCTTGACTATGCTAACACCTTTGACTGTGTGGATTACAACAAACTGTGGAAAATTCTTAAAGAGATGGGAATACCACCTTCCCTACCTCCTGAGAAACCTGTATGGAGGCCAAGCAACAGTTAGAACCATACATGGAACAACAGACTGGTTCAAAATTGGGGAAGAAGTACGTAAAGGCTGTATATTATTAATATGCTTATTTAACTTTATTGCAGAATACATCATGCAAAATACCAGACTGGATGAAGCACATGCTGGAATCAAGATTGCCTGGAGAAATATCAATAATCTCAGATATGCAGATGACACCGCCCTTATGGCAGAAAGTGAAGAGGAATAAAGAGCCTCTTGATGAAAGTGAAAGAGGAGAGTTAAAAAGTTGGCTTAAAACTCAACATTCAAAAAACTAAGATCATGGCACAGGTCCCATCAATCCATGGCAAATAGATGGGGAAACAGTGGAAACACTGGCTGGCTTTATTTTCTTGGGCTCCAAAATCACTGAGAACAGTGAATGCAGCCATGAAATTAAGAGACCCTTGCTCCTAGGAAGAGAAGCAATGGCAAACTTAAATAGCACATTAAAAAACGGAAACATTACTTTGGCTACAAATGTCTATACAGTCAAAACTATGGTTTTTTCTAGGAGTCTTGTACAGATGTGAGAGTTGGACTATAAAGAAAGCTGAGCGCTGACAAATCGATGCTTTCGAACTGTGGTGCTGGATAAGACTCTTGAGAGTCCCTTGGACTGCAAGGAGATCCAACCAGTCAATCCTAGACGAAGTCAATCCGAAATATTCATTGGAAGGACTGATGCTGAAGCTGACACTCCGATACTTTGGTCACTGGATGCAAAGAGCCACTCATTGGAAAAGACCCTGCTGCTGGGAATGGCTGAAGATGGGAGAAGAAGGGGGAGACAGAGGGTGAGATGGTTGGATGGCATCGCCAACTCGATGGGCATGACTTTGAGCAAGATCTGGGAGATGGTGAAGGAGAGGGAGCCTGGACTGCTGCAGTCCATGGGGTCACGAGGAGTCAGATGTGACTGAGCGAATGAAAAACAACAGCAGGAATCGAGGAAATCACTCTTATAGCTGCAGACATCACGGACTCCATCCATAGGCGAGGAATTGGGAGCCTCTGCTAGAAAAATTATAGGGAAAAAGCACAACAGAAAAGAATATTGTCCACTAGCTAGGGCCAGCTGGAGAGACTCTGTTTACAATGATGGCACATCCTTAGAAAGAAAGTGTGTCACCACAGAGAGGAGTGAGAGATGAAAGGAAAAACATAACTAAATCTACTGAAGAATAAAGGACATTTGGTAAATTTATCATTATCATTGTAATAATAGAAATAAATAAAAAAGAGCTTAATAAGACAAAGAAGCAATATCAGGCTCAATGCTGAAACATCTGGGCATCATCACTAAGATTAGAAGAAACCAGGGGAGCACCGTCACAGAGCGTTGTCTGGAAATTCTGGCCAAGGCAGCAAGACGAGGCTCGGAGCTGAGACTTCCTGATGCACGGCCATTGCTGTTGCTGTTGGTACTAACCCGGTTTTCTCTCCGACCCAGGAGTCTCCTATTTTCTCTCCGACCCAGGAGTCCCGTGTTTTCTCTCTGACCCAAGAGTCTCGGGATTTCTGACAGCAAATCGTCCTCCAAAGTGGCTGCACCCCTTTGTGTCTGCCCAGCCCTGAGTGGGAACCTCTGTGCCCCCAGGCCCTCGCCAGCGTGTGGTGGAGGCAGTGCCCTCCCAGTAGGCGTGTAGTATTGTTTTCATCGGCTCTTCCCTGAGGACTACACTGTGGGGTGTGCTCATATGCTTATTTGCCAACCGTCTGTCGTCTTTGGTGAGCGGTTTGTCAAGGTCTTTGGACCATTCATTCACCAGGTTGTTTATTTTTCTGTTCTCAACACTTAGATCTTTTATCAGATACGTCTTTTACAAATATTTTCTCTGAGTCAGGGTCTTTCTTAGAGCAAGAGTTGTTCATTCTACTGATGTCCAGTTTGTTAATTGTCTCCTTCTCGGGTCATGCCTTTGGTGGCACATCTAAAAAGTTGTTGCCAAAAAAATAAAAATGTAATTGCCAAACCCAAAGTCATCTAGATTTTCTCCTATGTTTTGAGTTTTACATTTAACTTTGTGATTCATTTTTAGCTAATTTTTTGATGGGTATAAGGTCTGTGTCTGGGATTTTCTTTTTAATACAGATGTCCAGTTGTTCCCAATCTTACTATTTTTAAAAGAGTGAAAGTCAACCAAAAAGAAAAGAAAATAAATAGCAGATATTCTGAAGAAGATCAGCCCTGGGATTTCTTTGGAGGGAATGATGCTAAAGCTGAAACTCCAGTACTTTGGCCACCTGATGCGAAGAGTTGACTCGTTGGAAAAGACTCTGATGGTGGGAGGGATTGGGGGCAGGAAGAGAAGGGGACGACAGAGGATGAGATGGCTGGATGGCATCACTGACTCGATGGATGTGAGTCTGAGTGAACTCCGGGAGTTGGTGATGGACAGGGAGGCCTAGCGTGCTGCGATTCATGGGGTCGAAAAGAGTCGGACACGACTGAGCGACTGATCTGATCTGATCTGATATAAATATCACCCAGATTGTCCATATCTTAGATGTTGCGCTGTACACCCTCCGCTTCACTCTTCCTCTCGATAAGCATCGTATGCTCTCCAGTAGACCCATTTCTTCATAACTTCCTCTTCATCTCTCCTTCAGAAACAAGACAATCTTTTTGTGCTTAATATTTACATGCACTTTGTTTTTGCTTTTACTACATATGAAATATATACCTGCAAACAGTGCCCAATTTTGTTTTGTGAGTTTGCAAAATGTACATAATATCATCCCTTGAACTGTCTTTTTGTAGTCCACCTTCTATAGCACAACGATGCTTTTAAAAGCTACCCAGGTTGACACGCGTAGATCTGGTCCATTCATTTTATCTGCAGGAAAGTAGTCTATGAATACACTACAGTCTATTTCTTCAACTTCCCCTCAGCAGAAAAATTGTTTCCACAAATACTAGGGCCATGTTGCAAATGGAGAAGACTGGACATTCTGTGTGGCTTTTTTAAGTGCTTCAGTTGTGCCTGACTCTTTGCGACCCTGTGGACTGTAACTAGCTAGACCCATCTGTCCCTGGGACTCTCCAGGCAGGAATACTTCAGTGGCTGCCTTTCCTCCTTTGGGGGATCTTCTGGGCCCAGGGATCAAACCCGCGCCTCGTATGTCTCTTACGCACTGGCATGGGTTCTTTACCCCCAGTGCCACCTGAGAAGCCCTCTGAAACCGCAGAGCCATCTACAAAAGCCGGCTGCTGCTCAGGACATTGCTGGCTGCAGAAGCAGACGCACGCCCCGGCACACCAGCTCTGCACCCAGCCCCAAGGTCACACGTGCGTGGGCACTGGGTCCCTGCTCTGTGGGAGACCAGCCTGACCAGCTCTCTCGGGCAGACCTGGGGAACATGCAGGAGGGGTCTCCTAGGGAGAGGACATGCATCCTGACCAAACAGGCCCAGGGTCAAGGCTTCCCAGCCCAGAGCCAAAGTTACATGTTAGTAAGAACCTTTTCTCTTTTGCACTTTCCACTCAAAGAGTGACTCGGTGGTTTGGATTGACAGTATTGGTTAACTGTGTCTTTGAGATCTTTCTATAACAAACTAAGTTCAGTTCAGTTCAGTTGCTCAGTCATGTCCAACTCTTTGCGACCCCATGAATCACAGCACACCAGGCCTCCCTCTCCATCACAAACTCCCGGAGTTCACTTAGACTCACGTCCACTGAGTCAGTGATGCCATCCAGCCATCTCATCCTCTGTCGTCCCCTCCTCCTCCTGCCCCCAATCCCTCCCAGCATCAGAGTCTTTTCCAATGAGTCAGCTCTTCACATGAGGTGGCCAAAGTACTGGAGTTTCAGCTTCAGCATCATTCCCTCCAAAGAAATCCCAGGGCTGATCTCCTTCAGAATGGACTGGATGGATCTCCTTGCAGGTCAAGGGACTCTCAAGAGTCTTCTCCAGCACCACAGTTCAAAAGCATCAATTCTTTGGTGCTCAGCCTTCTTCACAGTCCAATTCTCACATCCATACATGACCACAGGAAAAACCATAGCCTTGACTAGATGGACCTTTGTTGGCAAAGTAATGTCTCTGCTTTTGAATATGCTATCTAGGTTGGTCATAACTTTCCTTCCAAGGAGTAAGTGTCTATTAATTTCATGGCTGCAGTCACCATCTGCAGTGATTTTGGGGCCCAAAAATATGAAGTCTGACACTGTTTCCCCATCTGTTTCCCATGAAGTGATGGGAACGGATGCCATGATCTTCGTTTTCCGAATGGTGATCTTTAACCCAACTTTTTCACTCTCCACTTTCACTTTCATCAAGAGGCTTTTTAGTTCCTCTTCACTTTCTGCCATAAGGGTGGTGTCATCTGCATATCTGAGGTTATTGATATTTCTCCTAGCAATCTTGATTCCAGCTTGTGTTTCTTCTAGTCCAGCGTTTCTCATGATGTACTCTGCATATAAGTTAAATAAGCAGGGTGACAATATACAGCCTTGACGTACTCCTTTTCCTATTTGGAAGCAGTCTGTTGTTCCATGTCCAGTTCTGTTGCTTCCTGACCTGCATACAGATTTCTCAAGAGGCAGATCAGGTGGTCTGGTATTCCCATCTCTTTCAGAATTTTCCACAGTTTATTGTGATCCACACAGTCAAAGGCTTTGGCATAGTCAATAAGGCAGAAATAGATGTTTTTCTGGAACTCTCTTGCTTTTTCCATGATCCAGCAGATGTTGGCAATTTGATCTCTGGTTCCTCTGCCTTTTCTAAAACCAGCTTGAACATCAGGAAGTTCACGGTTCACATATTGCTGAAGCCTGGCTTGGAGAATTTTGAGCATGACTTTACTAGCGTGTGAGATGAGTGCAATTGTGAGTAGTTTGAGCATTCTTTGGCATTGCCTTTCTTTGGGATTGGAATGAAAACTGACCTTTTCCAGTCCTGTGGCCACTGCTGAGTTTTCCAAATTTGCTGGCATATTGAGTGCAGCACTTTCACAGCATCATCTTCCAGGATTTGAAATAGGTCAGCTGGAATTCCATCACCTCCACTAGCTTTGTTCGTAGCGATGCTTTTTAAAGCCCACTTGACTTCACATTCCAGGATGTCTGGCTCTAGGTCAATGATCACACCATTGTGATTATCTGGGTCGTGAAGATCTTTTTTGTACAGTTCTTCTGTGTATTCTTGCCACCTCTTCTTAATATCTTCTGCTTCTGTTAGGTCCATATCATTTCTGTCCTTTATCGAGCCCATCTTTGCATGAAATGTCCCCTTGGTGTCTCTAATTTTCTTGAAGAGATCTCTAGTCTTTCCCATTCTGTTGTTTTCCTCTATTTCTTTGCATTGACCACTGAGGAAGGCTTTCTTATCTCTTCTTGCTATTCTTTGGAACTCTGCATTCAGATGCTTATATCTTTCCTTTTCTCCTTTGCTTTTCACTTCTCTTCTTTTCACAGCTATTTGTAAGGCCTCCCCAGACAGCCATTTTGCTTTTTTGCATTTCTTTTCCATGGGGATGGTCTTGATCCCTGTCTCCTGTACAATGTCATGAACCTCATTCCATAGTTCATCAGGCACTCTATCTATGAGATCTAGGCCCTTAAATCTATTTCTCACTTCCACTGTATAATCATCAGGGATTTGATTTAGGTCATACCTGAATGGTCTAGTGGTTTTCCCTACTTTCTTCAATTTAAGTCTGAATTTGGCAATAAGGAGTTCATGGTCTGAGCCACAGTCAGCTCCTGGTCTTGTTTTTGCTGACTGTATAGAGCTTCTCCATCTTTGGCTGCAAAGAATATAATCAATCTGATTTCGGTGTTGACCATCTGGTGATGTCCATGTTTAGAGTCTTCTCTTGTATTGTTGGAAGAGGGTGTTTGTTATGACCAGTGCATTTTCTTGGCAAGACTCTATTATTTGCCCTGCTTCATTCTGTATTCCAAGGCCAATTTTGCCTGTTACTCCAGGTGTTTCTTGACTTCCTACTTTTGCATTCCCCTAACCCTAAACTAAGTTCACCTCTTAGTTATTATCACCTTGGAAGTTGACAGATCAATCGCATTTTAACTGCATACTTTGTGTAGGGTCTTCCTTCCTTCCTTCCTTCCTTTCTTCCTTTTCTCTTCCTTCCTCCCTTTCTTTTCATGTTACATTGTTCTCTGTGAGAATCAGAATCATACTGAGGCCATATTTTTTTTTTTCTCTTCTCCCTCATGTACAGGAAAAGGGAGACAATTTCTTCTAGCCCCACATGTGAGGTACTGATGATAGACAATGTTGGAGTTTTCTGAGTATTTCATTTACCATAAATAGTATCAATTAATTTAAAGTAGTAGTTCTCAGAATTGATGCTTTTGAATTCTGGTACTGGAGAAGACTCTTGTGAGGCCTTTGGACTGCAGGGAGATCCAACCAGTTCATCCTAAAGGAAATCAACCCTGAATATTCATTGGAAGGACTGATGCTGAAGCTGAAGCTCCAATACTTTGGCCACTTGATGAGAATAGCCAGCTCATTGGAAGAGACCCTGATGCTGGGAAAGACTGAAGGCAGGAGGAGAAGAGGGCGACAGAGGATGAGGTGGTTAGATAGCATCACTGACTCAGTGGACCTGAATTTGAGCAAACTCTGGGAGATAGTGGAGGACAGAGGAGCCTGGTATTCTACAGTCCAAGGGTTGCAGAGAGTCGGACGTGACTTAACAACTGAACAAAAAGTAGTTCTCAACTGGGGGTGATCTTGCCTAGCCCATCCCTGTGCTGAGGACCTCTGGCAGGACCTGGAGACAGTTTGGGCTCTCGTGACTGGGGTGGGGATGATGCCGAGAGCACCTAATAGAAGCCAGGAGGCTGCTAACCATTCCACATGGAAGACGGTCCCCCAAACGCACAATCACTCTCTCCCAAGTGTCAGTAACACAGCTAGTATTCTAATTTAAAGAACCAGAAACCAAACCTACACACTTTGGCTTCCATCTTTATTCCAGAAGAACCACTGGGGTGAGGCCCAGCTTGACGTTGCGTCCAAGCAGCGTAATACAACAGTGTATTACTCAATTTTGAATCCAATTTGTTTTTCTTTTATGATATGTGCATTTTGCATCCTGAAAGATCTCTGCCTATCCTAAGATCTTGAAGATTTGTTCCTATGTGTTCTTATGAAAAGTTTTAGCTTTTATCTTAAGGTCCATGGTTTGTTGTAAGTTAATAAATTAAGGTTGAGTAATACACTGTTGTAAGAACATCCTTTCTGTCACCGCCCCGCATGCAGCTACCCCTCACAGATGGTTTCAAGTCCCCTTTTATCTCCTATTGTATAACATCCACCTTCCTTTGAAAGCCCCTCCAGCTCCAGGCCTCTGTAACCTTTGGAAATGAAGACGGTTCTCTTTCTCCCACCACAGAAGGCGGCACACCACGCCTTTCTGAGCTGAGTGATTCCCCAGCCACTGAGCTAACGTCAGGGTGGCAGGCAGCTCTTTCCACACAGGTGACCAGGAAGGGCCTTTCACTGTCTGTGAGCTCTCGGGGGCCCTGCCCAGACCCAGACAGCAGCCTGTCCACGTTTGCTTTGATTGGCTCTGGCTTTCTGAGAAGGTGACACAGGAACTATTGGCACAAATCGCAATCCCAGACACGTGTCCAGAAATAGCCAGTGACGTGAAGCGAGGCCAGGGCGCCACGAGAGGGCAAGACCACTGGCCTGAGCTGGGCTCTCCCGCTGGCGAGCTATGAGACCTTGGGCAAGCCCCTTTTGCTGTAGGAGGAATCACAAAAATAGCAGCTTGTTCTTGAACTGCAGGTCCCCATAGGGGAGGAAGCTTCCACCTCTGATGGACTTCACAGTCTGACATTCTAGAAACAAGTTTTTTCCCGCTGTTCATTTAGGTTTTATTTTCATTTTAAATTGTACAGTCCTCTCAGTCTTCAGGATTTCCCATGTTAAAGCCTTACTATTTAGTTTTGGCTCTGCCGGCCTTCGATTCTGTGCGTAGGCTTTCTCCAGCTGCGGAGTGCCGGCTTCTCTTGTTGTGGAACACGGGGTCTAGGGCAGCGGGCTTCTGAAGTCATGGTGCTTGGGCTTAGCTGCTCTGCAGCATGTGGGGTCTTCCCAGCGCAGGGACTGAATCGTGTCCCCTGCATGGGCAGATGGATTTGCAACCACTGAACCACCAGGGAAGCCCGTATTTAGGATGTCTGAAGGCCGAAGTCTTGTTTTAGTTGTGAGGGGTGACAGACCCGTGCTGCAGACGTCTGGCTCCAACTATCTGTGTTCATACTGATTCTAAAGACTGAAAGCTATTGACCCATTCGTTCATAAAATACATAATTTTCAGTACCTGTTATGTACTAAACACTGCTAGATCCTGGAATCCATGGAAATGAATGATACTACAAAGCACAGACGAATCATTCATTCATTTATTTGACATTCATTATTTATGGAAGCACACTCTGTGTACGTTATCAGTCAACTGAGAAGCTTCCTGTGTGAATGGGGTTACAGTCTAGGGTGAGGACAGGCAGATGGGTACCCTGGCGTAAGAGGCCAGAGCATCAGAGAAGGAACTGATACGGCCCATTGAGCAGAGGAGCTTTCTGGAGGCGGCGGGACTGATTTCTGGAAAATATAAACTATGTCACAATCATGGATTTCATACTTTTTCATCTGCTTTAATCCTTTTGGTGAATATTTATGGAGCATCTACTATGTCACAGGCATTATGAGAAGTTTCAGGAATTCAGAGAATAGGTAAATACAATCCCTAACTTCCCACAACTTAATGTCTGCAAGGCCTTATTGACCTACAATTTAAGGTTCTCATTTAAAGTTTGTGAAAGTCTGGTGTGTGAATCCCACATGGTCTTTTAGGTAGCCATTATGAGAATGGGAATCTAAGTCCTCTGGTTTACCACTGAGCATTTTTTCACTCCATCTACAGTCCATGGGGTTGCACAGAGTCAGACAAGACTGAGCGACTAAGCACAGCACAGCACAAGTGAATTCCAGAGTGGCTTGGAGCTTTCAAAAGAGTTCTGCCTTGAGAATGCCAACTGTTCTCAGAGGAGGCTGTGTCCACCTTTAGGGTCTTCTATCTGGGTGCCCTCTTATGTGACCATAAACTCCCAAGAGAGTCCTTTTGCGTTACACAGGGTGTATTCTCCTGTGGGTCGCTCTTACGACACATGTGCTTTGCAGCTACTGAGGGAATTGGTCAGCTTGCAGGGCTCTAGTAAATTTTGATCTTTAGTCTTCTGTGATTTTCGGATGGTCAATTATTCATCCCAGGAATCATGCTCAGTGGTTTTTTCCCCTTGGTAATGTCCTCCTTCAGTTTCATATCGCTAATTTTTTTCATCTGGGTTCTTCAGATCCCCTTTGCTAAGGCCATGTACTCAGTGCATGTGTGCTAAATTGCTTCAGTTGTATGGGACTTTTTGTGACCCTATGGACTATGGCCCCCGGCTCCTCTGTCCATGGGAGTCTGCAGCAAGAATACTGCAGTGGGTTGCTGTGGCCTCCTCCAGGGGTTCTCCCCGACCCAGGTGGCACAGTGGCAAAAAAGCTGCCTGCCAATGCAGGAGACGTGGGTTCAATCCCTGGGTCAGGAAGATCCCCTGGAGAAGGAAATGGCAACCCACTCCAGTTTTCTTGCCTGAGAAATCCCATGGATGGAGGAGACTGGTGGGCTACAGTCGATGGGGTCACAAAGAGTCAAACATGATTTAGCAACTGAACACACACACACACACACACACACACACACACATATGCATTAGATCACAGTGGAGGCTTTTTTTCTTTTTCACTTTTTCAGGCTAGACAATCATTAAAAATTTTTTTTCAAATGACCTAGTTTCTGTCCTTTTAACCATTTTGATTTTTCTTTTCCCTTTGTCATCATTTGCAGGACAAAATAGAAGACCTAAACTTTAAAAAAGCCTGACAATTGTAAAATATATTGAAAGGCTATTTCCAGCCCTTACCCATCAGAATTTTATTAAAATAGCCTGGAATTATTTTTTTTAGTTTTTCAGCTTTTTTTCTAGTTTTATGGAGATATCACTGACACAAAACACTGTATAAGTTTAAGGTGTACAGCATCACATTTCAACTTGAAAGTACTGTGACATGATTACCACAGTAATTTAGTTAACATTCATCATCTTCTCTGTGTACAAGAAAAAGAAAGAAAAGAGAAACTGGTTTTTTCTTGTGGTGAAAGTCTTGGGATCAGCGCTTTCTTTAAATTAATGTATTTATTCTTGCATCTTCCTGCTCACGTGGGCTTTCTCTAGTTGCAGCTGGCAGGGGCTCCTCTCTACGTCTGGTGCATGAGCTGCTTATTGCAGTGGCTTCTCCTTGTGTGCCGTAGGCTTTAGGTGGTCCTGACGCATGCGCTTAGTTGCCCCAAGGCCTATGGGACCTTCCCAGACTGTGTCTCCTGCATCGGCAGGAGGATTCCTTACTACTGAGCCACCAGGGAAGCCCAGGACCAACTCTATAGTCATTATTGTATTGTACGTTACATCTCTAGTACTTATGTATCTTACTAAGTTTTTCCCTTTTGACTACCTTCATCCAGCACCACCCCCCTCTCCCCTGCCAAGTAACCACAAATCTGATCACTTTTTCTATTAGCTTGGTTTTTCTTTTTAGTCAGAGGAATGATGTGATCTGACTTTGATTTCTTTTTACTTTTTATGACTCTGTTGCGTGCTGAAGAAACAGTGGACTGTCAGAGGCAGGGCTGGAAACAGACCGGCCAGCAGTCCTCGCTGGGGATGCTCGGGTTGTTTCAGCAAGAGAGACAGCAAGGGAGGCAGTGGAAACGGAGAGAAGCGGGTGGCTGCCCGCTCCATTCAGGAAGGAGAGATGAGCGCATGAACGGTTTGGGCAGGAGGACTGGGCAACAGATTAGAATCAAGGACGGCCTCAAAATTTTTTCCTGGGTCAAGTCAGTATTAACTGAGAAGTAGGAATGAATACTAAAAGGAAAATAGGTTTGGTCCAGTTTCGAACATGCTAAGCTTGAGAAAGATACCTGATAAGTATCTTCATGGATATACCTAAATATGGTTGAAAATTTAAGTCTGAGACTCAGGAGACAGCTCAGGATTTGAGATAGAACTGTGAGAGCTGTCAGAAAGTTAGGAAATTTTGGAGACCCAGAATAGAATTCCTAAAACAGGAAAGACATTAGAAAGTGCATTTTAAACATTTAGACACATAACACTTTCCAACAGCAGCAACCTCTAGGCAGTGGGGCTGTCTGTCATCAAAGAGGAAGAAAAAACTCGTAATTTCACCCTAAGTCTGAGCCTGTTCTGCACAGGGAGATTCTGACAGAACAGAATCCCAACAGTGCCTGTGCCCCCAGCAAGACCTCCTTGTTTGACACTGGCTGGGAACGGAGCCCTAAAATGTTACCACCTTCCATAAACACTTGGTGTTTTTCTGGGTTTCCGACTCCAAGCGGAAAGCGCTCCTGCTCCATCATGCATTCCATGAAGTGTCAGTGTCAAAGGCACAGAAAGTATGAAGCACGCGAGCCCATGAGAGGGGAGGCTTAGAGAGAGACATGAGCCTGGATTCCTACAACTATTTTTACCGCGCGGCTGTGGAGTCTTCACCATCCTTACTGCAGTTTTCTATTCAGCTTCCACAAGCTTTACAGAACACGAAGCTCATACAAATTCTACCAACATATTTCACATCCCCTCTTATCGTTCAGCTCAAACCTTATTACCAGTTCACTGTGTTGCAGTAAGGATTTAGATTTTTTATAACCATTTTCTAAAATTCTGGGCACTTTATAAATGTATGACTTTTATGGCAAATCAATAAATTTTATCCACCTATTATTCAGCAGGGAACATTCCTTACTGAATAAACTATGCAGTTACCATTAACTTTTCAATCCAGTTGAAATTTTAAATTAGAAAAATTTTTAATGAAATTTTAAATTAAAAAAGATTCCTAGTATAAGGCAGGAAAGAGGAAATACAGAAAAGGGAACTGGGATTCAGGAATAAAGTATAAAAGTCATGAATGCAACAAGATTTTGCTTTTCCTACATAATGCAATAACTCACATGAACCAGAAAGGACCTTGATATCTTTCAAAAATTATTGTAATGATTGGTTTAGGACAGGGTTTTTCAACAGAGGATGATTTTTCCCTCCCTCCCAGGGGACACTCAGCAAAGTCTGGAGACACTTTGGTTCTGACACTGAAGAGAGGAGGTTTTACTGGCTTCTAGTGGGTAGAGGCCCAGAGAAGGCAATGGCACCCCACTCCAGTACTCTTGCCTGGAAAATCCCATGGATGGAGGAGCCTGGAAGGCTGCAGTCCATGGGGTCGCTGAGGGTCGGACACAACTGAGCGACTTCACTTTCACTTTTCACTTTCATGCACTGGAGAAGGAAATGGCAACCCACTCCAGTGTTCTTGCCTGGAGAATCCCAGGGACGGGGCAGCCTGGTGGGCTGCCGTCTATGGGGTCGCACAGAGTCGGACACAACTGAAGCGACTTAGCAGCAGCAGCAGCAGTAGGTAGAGGCCAGAGATGCTGCTAAACACCTGACCATACACAGGACACCCCACCTCCCAGCAGAGAATGGCCCAGGCCCTCTGTCAGTAGTGCCGCGGTAGAGAGACCCAGCTCAAGATGTGGGGCTTAATGATTTTGCCCCTATTCATGCTAAGCCAGACACTCAAATAGAGCTTTAAAAAATTTTGTATATTTATATTGTTTTCAAATAAACTACTAACGATGACATTTAATATAGTTGCAATAAATGACTAATAATATTATCTAACTCTTTGAAGAATATGAACAGTCTGGTAATGCTTTCAAAATGCCGGTAACTGGTTGAAGCTGAGTTGCTCAGACATAGGGCTTCCCAGGTGGCGCTAGTGGGAAAGAACGTGCCTGCCAATGCGGAAGGCAGGAGACGCAGGCTGGATCTCTGGGTCCGGAAGATCCCTTGGAGGAGGGCACAGCAACCCACTCCAGTATCTTGCCTGGGTAATCCCGTCGACAGAGGAGCCTGGCGGGCTACAGTCCATGGGGTCACAAAGAGTCCAACATGACTGAAGTGAATTACCATGTACATGGCTTATACAGTGATGAGGGAATCAACTTTAACCGTTGAAAATAGTCTCTCAAGTCACACGCTGGAGTTAAATTGTTGATGACCAATGTATTTAACCTTGATTTCTCATAAGCAAACGATTGGCGAATTGACCGGCAAAGAAACTTGTTAGATTAACAAATGGAATTGAAATCATTGTTTTATTTATGGTTTTAAAGTTGCGAATCTCCCAGCTTTAATTCAGCCAACACCCATATATCATTTTAGAAAAGATACCCACTATTTAAACTTTAAATTTATATATTTTGTGTTTTATTTGTTTTATTAGGGCCTAGCTCTTGTGCTAATTTTAGAAAGTGAGTAGTTTGCCTAGAACAGGTATTAGAAGAATAAACTTGTGAAACTTTTTAAGATAATAGGGCGAATTTAAGTGACTGGAGGCATAAATGTACAAATCGGTGTTACCCAAAATATTGGCTGAGAAATCCTGAAGTTTGCAGACTGTTTGAAAGGAGTCTTCAGTCTGTGTAGATCACAGACAGCTGTTTAAAAGTCATGACAAAGTGATGGTTGGCAGCCCTTACTGTCCAACAGTTGTTTCCTAAGAACTGTAAATGCATCAGATTATTTCATAAAAAGTCCAGTAGGCTGACACTATACTCTCTCCATTTTGAAGGCAAGAAATACAGAGTTGGTTAAGAAAGGTTATCAGTTCCTCCAGGTCACATAGGTGCTAAGAGGCAGAACTGCATTTGTCTCAGTCCTGAGTTCTTTACCAACCTGCTGCACATAAATGTACCTGTAGTGATTAAACACACAAATCTGAAGAGCATTACTGAGCACGGAGTAGTCTTTCTGTCACTCTGACCTTTCTCAAAGTATGGGGGAAAAAAGATCATACAAAGCTTTAACTTTTAAAGACTGAGAGCCATGCTAATACATTTCTCCCCTCATTTATTTTTGCTTATCAATTATTCATGCAGCATGCAGCGTTAGAGATGGTTGATGAGATCCTCAGCACACACAAGCACATTCAGAAACTTAATCATGGATCATGAAACAACACACGATCCTTCTACCTTTGTCTCTAGCTTTAACTTTCTACTTCAATTAATACAGCTTCCAGACATATTACTGTACCTATTAAAAAATAAGTAATTGTTTTCTGCAGGGCTCTGTAATTTAATTGAATCAGGATATGCGTCTCCCTCACAGACTAATTAGGTCCTCAACCGGTCTTCTGTGTGATGAGAATATTAGGACTCCAAATAGAAAAAGTCTTCATCAGTATAGTTAGCTGTGAAGTCTGGGGATGCTGTGGAATACATTGGCGGTTCTTAGAGCCAGCGTGCGCGCGTTCTAAGTCGCTTCAATCCTGTCTCTTTGCGACCCTGTGGATGGTAAGCCACCAGCCACCTCTGTCCATGGGATTCTCCAGACAGGAAACCGGAGTGGGTTTCTATGCCTTCCTCCAGGGGATCTTCTGGAACCAGGGATCAAATCCGTGTCTCTGACGTCTCCTGCACTGGGTGGGATCGTTACCAGTAGTGCCACGTCTTAGGAGCCAGAGCCCCTTGGCAATAGAAGGAAACATAATGACCTATTTTCCTGGGTTGGAATCCCCCATAATGTCTGTGTTCTCGGGTCACTCAGCATATATTTATTTATGTGAAGTAAGTTGTTTATTTTTGGAAAGGAAAACAATATCAAAAAAGTAACTGCTTTTTGTATATTTTATGGTACATATTTTTTTAATCAATATAAAATCTTATTTTTTAATTGGCGTGTATTTGCTTTACAATGTTGTGTTAGTTTCTGCTGCACAACAGTGTGAGTCAGCTCTGTGTGTGTGTATACATCCCCTCCCTCCCGGGCCTCCTCCCACACCCCCTACCCAGCCCTCCAGGTCATCACAGACCGCTGAGCTGAGCTCCTTGGGCTGCACAGAAGCTTCCCAGCAGCTCGTGGTCACATATCTGTCCGTGCTATTCTCTTGGTTCATCCCCGCCTTCCTGCGCTGTGACCTCGAGTCCATTCTCTGCATCTGCATCTCTGTTCCTGACCTGCAGACAGGCGCATCAGTACCATTTTTCAAGATTCCATGTATGTGCACTCATATACGATATGGTTTTTCTATTTCTGACTTCAGTCTGTATGACAAACTCTAGGTTCATCTACATCAATCCAGATGACTAATTTCATTCCTTTTTATGCCTGAGTAGGAGATCCAACCAGTCCATTCTAAAGGAGATCAGTCCTAGGTGTTCTTTGGAAGGAACCACGCTAAAGCTGAAACTCCAGTGCTTTGGCCACCTCATGCGAAGTGTTGACTCATTGGAAAAGACTCTGATGCTAGGAGGGATTGGGGGCAGGAGGAGAAGGGGATGACAGAGGATGAGATGCCTGGATGGCATCACCGACTCGATGGACATGAGTTTGAGTGAACTCCGGGAGCTGGTGATGGACAGGGAGGCCTGGGGTGCTGTAATTCATGGGGTTGCAACTGAATATCCCATTGCATACATGTGCCACATCTTCATCCATTCATCTGTCTATGGACATTTTGGTTGCTTTCATGTCCTGGCTATTGTAAATAGTGCTTCACTGAACACAGCGGGGCGGGGTGAGTGTCTTTTTTAATTATTATAGTTTTATTATAGTTTTCTCAGGGTGTAGGCCCAGTGGTGGGGTTTCTGGGTCACATGGTACTTTTATTTTTCGTTTTTTAAGGAACCTCCACACTATCGTCCATAGTGGCTGCATCCATTCATATTACCACCAACAGTGCAGGAGGGCTCCCTTTCCCCACATCCTCGCCAGCATTTATTGTCTGTAGATGTTTTGATGATGACCATTCTGAGCAGTCAGCAATATATTTAAAAAGAATCAGTGACACTTGCCTCAGCATCTATTTCATCTTCAGACTGTGTTAACTTCCTATCATTTTCACACTGAACTCAGCTCTTGGATCTGTCTACTCTTTTACAAGTACAGCAGAATCTTCCTGATTAGACTAGGACTGAGTAATGTATTAACTTGTGCCCCCAGCCTTTGAGCTGACCCACCGGCCAAGTGACACAGAGACAAGCGTTCCCTTCCAAGTCCTGTTCTACTGCTGAGGTCTGAGTGAAGAAAGTTGTCTTTGATTTAAGCCACTTAGTTTTGGGATGTTTTGCTATATTGCAATAGCTAACTAAAACAAACTAACACAAATCTTTATCATTCATTTATACATCCATTCAGCAATTATTTATTAAGCATCTCCTAACAAAGGTCCGTCTAGTCAAGGCTATGGTTTTTCCAGTGGTCATGTATGGATGTGAGAGTTGGACTGTGAAGAAGGCTGAGCGCTGAAGAATTGACGCTTTTGAACTGTGGTGTTGGAGAAGACTCTTGAGAGTCCCTTTGACTGCAAGGAGCTCCAACCAGTCCATTCTGAAGGAGATCAGCCCTGGGATTTCTTTGGAAGGAATGATGCTAAAGCTGAAACTCCAGTACTTTGGCCACCTCATGCGAAGAGTTGACTCATTGGAAAAGACTGTGATGCTGGGAGGGATTGGGGGCAGAAGGAGAAGGGGACGACAGAGGATGAGATGGCTGGATGGCATCACTGACTCAATGGATGTGAGTCTGAGTGAACTCCGGGAGTTGGTGATGGACAGGGAGGCCTGGCGTGCTGCAATTTATGGGGTTGCAAAGAGTCGGACATGACTGAGCGACTGAACTGAACTGAAGTGTCAGGGCTGTTCTTGTTGTTCAGTTGCTCACTCTTTGTGACCCCATGGACTGCAGCACACCAGAGTTCCCTGTCCCTCACCATCTCCCAGAGTTTGCTCAAACTCATCCAATGATCTCGTCCTCTGCCATCCCCTTCTCCTTCTGCCTTCAATCTTCCCCAGCATCAGAGTCTTTTCTAATGAGTCAGTTTTTCGCATCAGTGGCCTAAGTATTGGAGTTTCAGCTTTAGCATCAGTCCTTCCATTGAATATTCAGGACTGATTTCCTTTAGGATTGACTGGTTAGATCTCCTTGCAGTCCAAAGGGCTCTCAAGAGTCTTCTCCAACACCACGGTTCTAAAACATCAGTTATTTGGCTCTCAGCCTTCGTTATGATCCAACTCTCACATTCATATGTGCCTACTGCAAAAACCATAGCTTTGACTAGATAGACCTTTGCCGGCAAAGGTCTCTGTTTTTTAGTATGCCATCTAGGTTTGTCATAACTTTTCTTCCAATGAGGAAGGGTCTTTTAATTTCATGGTTGCAGTCACCATCTGCAGTGATTTTGGAACCCAAGAAAATAAAGTCTGTTCTAGTTGCTGGGTATTTAGGTTTAAGGAAGGTAATCTTTCTCATGGAGGTTATTTTGTAGTGGAGAGAGACAAAATTAATGTACAGAGAGTGAAGGATTATTAAACATAATTATGAGCTGGAAAGGAAAATAAGTGGTGGATAGAGATTAAAAGAGGTGAGGTTTCTGGAACAGAGACTTCAAAGAAGTCAAAGAGCAAGTCACGTTGATATCTGGAGCCAGAATGTTCCAGGCAGAAGGGGAGCAAGTGGGACTGTCCTGAGGCAGCCACGTATCTGGTTTATCCCAGGGAAAGCAAGGCGGTGACTGCAAGGCAATGGACAGAAGGGAAACTGTTAAGAGCCTGGGTCAGAACGGATGCTGGAGGCCAAGCTACAAAGAGTCTTGAGGAATCTGCATCCTCTCGTGTGTGAGATGGGAAACCATGGGGGTTTGAAGAAGTAGGGGCTGGGTACGACTTCCGTTCAGGACTGCTGAGGATGTTTACTTACTGATGGCCGTGCTGGGCCTTCGCTGAGGCGCGCAGGCTTTCTCTAGCTGCAGGGAGGGGCTGCTCTCTAGTCGCTGCGTCTGGCTTCTCACTGCTGTGGCTTCTCCTGTGGTGGAGCTAGGCGTGCAGGCTTCAGTAGTCCTGGCGCACAGCCTGCAGTATGAGGAATCTTCTCAGACCAGGGATCGAACCCACGTCCCCTGCACTGGCAGGGGGATTCTCAACCACTGCACCACCAGTGAAGGCCCAAGACCTTTATTTATTATATGACAGGCATTGTCCCTGCTGCTTTACACTCATCAGCACAGTTAGTCTTCACCACTGTGTCAAATAACCTGTAGAAATGTAATAACATTGTTTTATTTCTTTTTCTTTCTTTCTTTTTTTTTACATTATCACCTAGTACATCTATCAGCCCTGGGATTTCTTTGGAAGAAATGATGCTAAAGCTGAAACTCCAGTACTTTGGCCACCTCATGCAAAGAGTTGACTCATTGGAAAAGACCCTGATGCTGGGAGGGATTGGGGGCAGGAGGAGAAGGGGACGACAGAGGATGAGATGGCTGGATGGCATCACTGACTCAATGGAGTGAGTCAGTGAGTTTGAGTGAACTCTGGGAGTTGGTGATGGACAGGGAGGCCTGGCGTGCTGCGACTCATGGGGTCGCAAAGAGTCGGACACAACTGAGTGGCTGAACTGAACTGAACATCTAGCAAATAATACTTCCATTTAATTTTCAATAATGTATTTTGGTTTAAAAAGATCAGTTAAGACAGCAATTAAATAATGGCACATGATTATATAAGAGGTTATGAAAGTGACTGGTAAAGATTGAAGTCAGAGGAACATTGGTCTAGAGTAGCACTGCCCAAAAGTTAATGTGCATTTAGTTCACCCGAAGAGCTTCTTGGGCCCCAAAACCACTGCAGGTGGTGACTGCAGCCATGAAATTAAAAGACACTTGCTCCTGGAAGAAAAGCTATGACCAACCTAGACAGAATATTAAAAAGCAGAGACATTACTTTGCCAACAAAGGTCCATCTAGTCAAGGCTATGGATTTTCCAGTAGTCAGGTATGGATGTGAGAGGTGGACTATAAAGAAAGCTGAGTGCTGAAGAATTGATGCTTTTGAACTGTGGTGTTGGAGAAGACTCTTGAGAGTCCCTTGGACTTCAAGGAGATCCAACCAGTCCACCCTAAAGGAGATCAGTCCTGAGTGTTTATTGGAAGGACTGATGCTGAAGCTGAAGCTCCAATACTTTGGCCACCGGATGAGAAGAACTGACTCACTGGAAAAGACCCTGATACTGGGAAAGAATGAGGGCAAGAGGAGAAGGTGATGACAGAGGATGAGATGGTTGGATGGCATCACTGACTTGATGGACATGAGTTTGAGCAAGCTCCAGGAGTTGGTGATGGACAGGGAAGCCTGGCGTGCTGCAGGCCATGGGGTTTCAAAGAGTCAAACACAACTGAGTGAGTGAACTGAACTGAACTGAAAGAGCTTGTTAAAATACAAATTCTGATCCAGTAGATCTGGGGTTGGCCGAGATGCTTCATTTTTAATTAAACCCACGTGATGCTGCTGGTGTGTGGAGTCAGCTATGGAGCTTAGATCCTGTGAACTCAGGATATAGGGGCCTGTCACCTACTTACACAAATCCACTCAACAGGTGAAAAAAATTAGGGGAGAGTCAAGTTGAACCCTGTTCTCTTGGACTCTGGTCTAACAGTCATTGTATAGAATGTGAGCTCATTTGACAATGTTGATGCAAAATATTCATCAGTGAGACCTCTGAAGAGACTTCCAGGACTCCCATATTTTCCCACAAGTACTGAACCGGGAGAAAGTTTACACTGCTTTTAAAGACACAAATCCTCCAAACAGTATGATTCACATCAGGTCCTGACAACTGTTTCCCTTCTGTTGAATGAGATCGATTTCTTCCCATCAGAACCTGCAATGTACAATTTGAGCTGATGCGACATATGACTGGGCTCCCTTTTACGGAATTCGTTAGGACAGCCATTTCTGTTTCTCAATAATTTTGAACATTCGTTTATGATTGTGCGGGGTCTCTGTCACTGTGGGCTTTTCTCTAGCTGCAGCGCACGGGCTTCTCTTGCGCTGGCTTCTTTTGTTGCTGAGCACGGGCTCTGGGCGTGTGGGCTTCAGGAGCTGGGGCTCCCGGGCTCCAGGGCACAGGCTCAGTAGCTGCGGTGCACGGGCTTAGTTGCTCCGCGGCATGTGGGATCTTCCCAGATGCAGGATCGAATGCCTGTCTCCTGCACTGGCAGGTGGATTCTTTACCTCTGAGCCACCAGTTCAGCCGTTTCTTAATTACTTTTTCATCAAATCGTTTAGTTCTTAACTCACCTTATTGCATCAAATGCCTTCAGATGGTCATCAAAGCTCTCGTTTCTGTTAGACAGTCAGACCCATTCACGCCTGGACTCTGAATGCATCAGCTGAAGCCAGTGAGACTCTGACACGACCCTGCTGGCGACAGCAGCAGCCGGGCACCGTTTGTGTTCACAGCTGCCACATCCTCTCTATAAAATATTCATTCACGCTGTGTCATTCTTTATTCAACTGCCAGAAAATGAAACGGTCGAGGAACCTTCAAGTCATCAGGATGTAACTGTTGCCCAAACAGACGAGTCAACACATCTACAATTGATTGGAGTGTAGAGGGAACAAGGGCCCTTGCGTGCCTGTCAATACTTTTAGAAATGATTAGGAGAAAGTTACCTAGCGGTACCTTCAGACCACATCGGCTTCTGCTAGCCCACCATTGTGAGAATGAGATCGCATACGTTGGAAAGAAATACTTGTTAAGTCGAAATTTCAGTTAAAAATCATGCTGGCTGTACAGTGGGCAAAGATCAGAGCTCCACCCTTGAACCATAATCCAATAGCAGGAACTTTATAGGCAAACCACAGACTGAAGCTTTATCTGGCAGGGAACTTTTGATTAATCACAGCTACTCACTGAGTGTGTAAGTTAAGTCACTTCCGTCATGTTCGACTGTTTGCAGCCCTATGGGCTGTAGCCTGTCAGGCTCCTTGTCCATGGGATTCTCCATGTAAGAACACTGGAGTGGGCTGCCATGCCTTCTTCAGGGGATCTTCCCCACCCAGGGATTGAACCTGCATCTCTTATGTCTCCTGCACTGGCAGGAGGGTCCTTTACCATGAGTGCCACCTGGGAAGCCCTTACTAGTTGAGGTCTGACTTCAGCTCCCACAGATAGCCTTTCCCGGAGAAAGATTTGGGACTTATTCCAACCCAGCAAAGACTCATGATCAACTCAGATCACCGGACAATGAGGGAAGAGAGTCCTCATGTCATTGTTACGACTTTCCTGTGTTTTATAGGGTAATTTGTAGCCTTGATGAAAGAACATTCTCCCTAATTCCTCCTTTAAGGCTCATGGCCTGTAAATATAGTTCTCCCTTTCCCCCAAGTGGAAACACGAAGGGGATTATGAACTGAAACTGTGCAGGCTCGCTCTTGCTGGAGAGATGCTACGGGTGTGTGCAGATGCTCAGCCCTATCTGACTGGTTTCGACCCTATGGACTTAGCCCACCAGGCTCCTCTGTCCATGGAAATTTCCAGGCGAGAATACTGCAGCGGGTTGCCATTTCCTATTCCACAGACACACACACACACACACACAACCAAACTAGCTGGCTTAGAACAAGCATAACTTGCCCTCATGGACTTCAGTCCACTGGGACACAGTCACTCTAGCCTGGGCTTGGCGGGGCAGCAAGGAGCCGCCGCCCGCCGTGGCCCAGGGCGTCCTCAGGTCTGGGGCCTGACGACTCCGCGTGTCTCCCATCCTTGGACCAGTGATCTCACCACACACGGGCCTTATGACAGTCGCAGAGGCCCGAGCGGAAAGGCAGAAACGTGCGAAGCGCAGAACTGCCAGGCTGACACTTCGCCAGAGCTACTGACCAAAGCAAGCCGGGCTGGTGTCACAGTACAAGGGCGGGACCTCAGCAGGGCACGGGCGCGCGCAGGCCGGAGGAGCGGAGCCGTGCCTCCAGTCGGCCGCCTCGGCAGCGCCCGGCCGCATGCGCCCGCTGCGGAATCTGACTGTGGGCTGACGCCGCGTTCCAGGGACTCCAGGCCCGGGAAGGCGAGGTTGCTCCGTCCACTCCCCTTCTATAGGCAGCTCCCCTCTACGGTTTAGGACGCCCCTTTTCTGGTCTGTCGTCTTGAAAATGAAGTTGCTCTCAGGTGAAAATAATGATTGACTCCCAACAGAATATAGAAAATATTAACCAATGTGAAGAGGAGTAAATGCATCCCTTCTTGCCTAAGAACTTTTCCTGGGAAGCAAATACTGCGTGTTCACTGAGGTCCAGACTTCTCTCAGAACCTCTGAGGCACACCGGTAGCCGCTAGTCATCGCGCCTGTGGAGGAATATTCTACATGGTGAACTAATCAGCGGAGATGTATGGAAGGGTCCGTGTGCAACTCATTTTCCAACAGAGTGTGTGCATCCTTAGAACAACGCACATCAATTCTCCCAATTGCCCCCAGTCTTGGGACATGTGCAGAGAATGTGCTGGTTTTGCAGTAGAATTTAAATGAATAGTGTGACCTTCCGGTGACTTGTCCCACATTCTCATAAATTTCTTATGTTTGCTAATGATGCTCCAGTGAGCGACACTCTGGAAGCTTCTGACATGAAAACCCACAACTTTGGCATGATTTTATATTTCTAGGACTCTATTAAAAATAAAATAGAGACTGTAACTTACCAAGGTGCCTTTTTTTTTCTTCTTGCTGGTGTTTGGAAATTATTCCTAAAATTTATTTTGGACGCAAATCCCTCTCTTTCTTCCAAAAGTAAATTATTTGGTGGTGTTATTAAACATCAAATGAGATCCTGACAAATTGTTGATGACTGCTTCCTGCAGACCCAGCTGTGTGAACAGCATTGCTGGTGGGGAAACGAGAATGTTTTCTGATGCCTTATGGAGCCAAAGCTGCAAAACTAATATTTCTGTGTTCATTTCTTTCTGTTTTGTTCTGCTGTGCATACCAGGGGGAGGTGCAACACCAGGGACTTGACAGGAAGGGAATATTTTAAACACACACAGAATGGCTTGCTCCTCCTCCCGTGTCGGTTCACTTGTGCGAACCTGTCAGGATCTAGTCGCCACCATCTTCTCTGGCTCTCAGCTTTGTTCACACTTCCCAAAATAAAGCCAATGTACTCATTACACAGATATTAAATTCTGCAAATTACATCCTGCTGAATTCTAGTGTCAGGGATGCGTCCATCCCTGGAATACATGCTGCCTGCCCTCAGGGACCCTGTCTGTGTTCTTTCTTCCTAGAGCCAATGTTTTGCACATTTTAGGAGCTCAAAAACATATCTGTTGACTAAATAAATGACCAGTGGCTACAGGCCACCATTTCTGATCTAAAGTGCTGTCAAGAAAGCTTCTTAACTGTGTGAAGAACCCCTGACTCTGGAGAAAATATTTCCAGTCTTTAGTTGGATTCAAGGCTTTCCACGTTCCTGATGGGCCAAACCTGTAGCCACCATATGCTAGGTGCTACTCCATGGATGGGTAACAAATGAGGGTCAGTGTTGATGTCCTGTTAAGTCCTGGCTCAAATCGCAGCTCTACTTCCATTGGCTGTGCTGGTTTGAGAAAGACAGTCAGCCCCTCCCATTCTTATTTCTTCATCTGTTAGAGAAATGATAACAAAAGCGTTATCTGGCCCTTGTGAAGATTAAAGGTATTAGTATATGTGCAACCACTATGTTGAATAGATTATAAATGTGGTTGTAATCAAAATTCAATTTTATTTTCTCTTGTTGTCCTTTCCAATTGTTTTATTTATTTATTTATAATATAGCTTTATACCATTCCTGGCAAAAATTCAGGGGCCAAAGTGGAGTATTGAACAAACTAGACCAGGCCAGGTTCAGGTTTGGGAAATAATCATCACTGGAACGTTTGTTTTGGAAGCTAGTGGAAATTAGTCATTAAGAACGTAGGTTCCAGGGACTTCCCTGGGGGCAGTGGTTTAGAATCTGCCTTCCAGTGCAGGGGACTGGGTGTGACCTCTGACGGGGGATCTGAGGTCCCCTGGGCCATGCGGTGTGCCCCGACGCAAGAAAAGAGAACATGGGCTCCCAAGACAGATCAAGCGGGTGTGAATCATGACTCTGCCACGGGTCAGGTAGGACAGGTTACTGAGGATCACCATGCTTCACTGTTCTCATCTGTAACACGAAATTAATAATAATGTGCTTTTTAAGAAAATAGAATGAATATACGTTCAGAGAACTTAGAACCGTATGGGGGACAGAGTAGACACTTTATCATGTTAGCCACGGATTTCCCCCAAAGGAGAAGCGTTTATTTCCCGTACGTGTTGTGTTCTTTTATTCTATCTTATACCCCCACATTCTAAGCCAGAAATAATAATGATGATAACAATAAACGAATGATAACAGCAAGGTAAATTGCGTTTAAACACAGTATCCACTGTGCTGAGTGCTTTTCATACAGTTTCTCTTTTAATTTTCAGAACAAGTCTGTGAGGTAGAAATAGTTATCTCAGAGTCCAATATTTTTAAAGCAGAGGAAACCATGACTGATTCACAGCAGAGGTAGGATCTGTACGTGGCACCAAAATGCAAGGAATGGAGCTGAGATTCGAAGACGGGCTCCTCGGATTCCTGAGCCTCTGTTCTTTGTCCCTGTGCTCCACTGCCTAAATCTTCAATTACAGATGCTTTTTTAGAGTAAATTATAGTATATCCACACAAAGGAACATTGTACAGTTATAAAAAGTAATATTATAGAAGTATGATTATTTAGATGAAAAGAGGGACAAAGTATAATCTTTGAAAAAGAAAAAGACTGCAAAATAGAATGTATATTCTGATACTGTTTTTCTTAAAAAATGCAAATATGTGTGTACTCGGGAAAAAAATGGAAGCTGTTTATAAAAATGTGAATAATAACATTTTCTTATGAGGGATTATTGTTCTCATGAGGCATTATTCTCATGAGAGATTAGGTGTTATCTTTTAAACGGTTATTTTAAAGATAAATACATATTTCATAGGAGACCCCTTTTTCTTTAAATCACTTATTTTTTTATATAGCATGATGAAAATTTTAGACACAGAACTGGACATGGAACAATTACTGGTTCCAAATGGGAAAAGGAGTTCATCAAGGCTGTATATTGTCAGCCTGCTTATTTAACTTCTATGCAGAGTACATCACGCAGAATGCCAGGCTGGATGAAGCACGAACTGGAATTAAGATTGCCAGGAAAAATACCAATAACCTCAGATATGCAGATGACACCATCCTCATGGTAGAAAGTGAAGAGGAGCTAAAGAGCCCCTTAATGAAGGTGAAAAAGCTGGCTTAAAACTCAATATTCAAAAAAAGAAGATCATGGCATCCAGTCCCATCACTTCATGGCAAATAGATGGGGGAAAACTGGAAATAGTGACAGACTTTACTTTCTTGGGCTCCAAAATCTCTGCAGATGGTGACTACAGCCATGAAAAGATGCTTGCTCCTTGGAAGAAAAGCTGTGACAAACTTAGATAGCATACTAAAAAGCAGAGACATTACTTTGTTGACAAAGGTCCGTATAATCAAAGCTATGATTTTTCCAGTTGTCCTGTACGGATGTGAGAGTTGGGCCATAAAGAAGGCTGAGTGCTAAAGAACTGATGCTTTCAAACTGTGATGCTGGAGAAGACTCTTGAGAGTCCCTTGGATTGCAAGTATATCAAGCCAGTCAATCCTAAAGGAAATCAACCCTGAATATTCATTGGAAGCACAGATGCTGAAGCTCCAATACTTTTAGCCACTTGATGCAAAGAGCTGACTCACTGTTTCTAAAAGACCCTGTTGCTAGGAAAGATTGAAGGCAGGAGAAGAAGGGACGACAGAGGATGAGATGGCTAGATGGCATCACCAACTCAATGGACATGAGTTTAAGCAAGCCCTGGGAGATAGTGAAGGACAGGGAGGCCTGGCATGCTGTAGTCCATGGGGTTGCAAAGAGTCAGACATGACTGGTGACTGAACAACAGATGATGAACATGCGTGTAGCCATATTGTGGCGTGCTTCAAAGAAACAGGCCATGATACAGTAGATGTGCTATGAACATGCTCTTCACTACAATCCCAGTTTGGCTAATTTTTAAAAATTAGTAATATTTTAAATATTACTAAGAGCAAAATATTGTATGTTGGAATCTCTGGATCTAGAATTCTGCGTGATTTTTTTCTTACATTTTTAAAACTTTCTAATTTTCTGGAATTAATCATAGAACGAAAACAAGAGCTGACATTGTGTGTGTGCCTGTGCACGTGTGTATGCTTCTGCTTATTTTGTGCTGGACGACGTCCTAAATGCTTCCCATGCTACGTCATTTTCGCCTACCATGCAATAGACACTACAGAGACATTTTGTACTTGTGAAAACTGTCTTGCTCAAGATCACGTAGCTAATACGTGACAATCAGAATTTTAACTCTATAAAAAAAACAAAATCAAGTCGTTGATGAATTGTATAAATCTGCATCTCCCAGGGAGAGAGAGAGAGAGAAATTTATTATAGAAATTGGCTCACATGATCATGAAGGCTGAGAAGTCGTGTGATCTGCCATAGAAAGCAAGGAAAGCTTGTTAAACAAGGATGTGGTGGGGATCACCAGCCCTGCGTCTTTCAAGCACTGATTGCAACCCTCACCTCTGCGACCCTCCAGCACTGCAGTATTGCTTTAGGTTTACCGTTTTCTGTTGAGGCAGTTCTAATGGCTTCCACATGGCCTTTTCCGCCATAAGAGCCCCTGCTTCCTACGCAGGGAAGCAGTGTGAGAATTCACCGCCTAAGTTTGTCTATTCCGATTACGCTTTCTGCACCTGGGGAGACAAGCGCAGAGTAGGTTAGGGGAACCTCTGGACCTTCTGTGAGAGGAACCAGAGCTAAAATCCCATTGATCTGACCAGAGGTCCGCAGTGATGTTTGGGGTCTTCCGAAATCAGTATCAGTCCAGAGTCAGTGCCAATAATCCGCAAAATGTTTGATTATTTCCTTCCCCTGATGAACTGCTATCCTGGTAAAAACAAACAAACGAACAAAAACCTGGGTGTCTTTGAGGAAGACTGGGAAAAAGATAACAGTTTATAAAACTTGACTGAGATAAGGGCTTCCCAGGTGGAGAGTGAAGCGTTGTTCTGGGTGTGTCTCCGGGGGATTCTGGAGAGTTAACCAGCATGTGACCTGATGGAATAAGGAGCATCACCCACCACGCGTGGCTTTCCTGGTGTGAAGCGGCCAAGAACCTGCTTGCCAACGCAGGAGGCTCAGCTTCAGTCCCTGGGGGGAAGACCCCTGGAGAAGGACATGGCAGCCCTCTCCCGGATTCTTGCTGGAAAACCTCATGGACAGAGGAGCCTGGAGGGTCACCAAAGCATCGGACATGACTTAGAGACTCAACAACAAGAAATGCACTTCAGATGGCAAATCTGCTTTGGGGAATAAGTGCATGGGGCTGGAACATGTGATACACGCCAGTTAACAACTCCACGTACACATCTCCTAGGGGCAGTCACTTTACGGGACTTGCAGCCCTTTATCTATATATACTTTTGAGTGGGTGCTAAAATTTCAGACAAACTCTTGACAAGTGTCATCTACAGTGACTCCCTAGTCAGTAAGCTGAATAGTTGTCTATCAAAGAAAGGCCCGCTATTCTCCTTTCAAAAGAGAGCAATTTAATGAGTGGCAGTAGTTGGGTTTTTTTTTTTTTTTGTATGTGAGAAATATTTAAGTTGATTTGCCACACCTTAATTTCAATCCAGATGGTGTGTTATTTTTATATTGTTTCAAAACCTCACAGGTGCCATTTCTCAAAATGAGTTGTAACATAATTACTTACTCACCTGTGACTCAGAAAACTTGTCTTAGTCTTCCTTTCTCTACATAAAGGCTGACATTCATGTCAATAGAGCACAATTTTGAGGCTTAGATTTTTAAGCTTCGTAATTGCAGGTGCAAATAAATGCTGCGCTTCCTGTAAAGTGAATAATGGAAACAGGAAATGTTGGTTTATTTCAGAATAAGATAAACATCATTGTGGTCTTCCTATTTCCCTGGAAAGCATAGGGTCAAATTGCAGCCTTTAACGTGATCAGCAGTACTTCAGCACCTTGGTTAAAGAAAATGCTTGGATTGAGACACAGTATCTTACTATCCTAGTTGACTTAGACTGTAGATAAGAATCCTTCTATCCATGCAGTTCTTTGCTTTTCTCAAAATTCTTCCTTGTAGTATCGTGTTCCTCCCATTACCTTCAACATCAGAGAACTGGATTTTTAGGTCCATGTTTTATAGAAATCAAAAAAGACATTCTGAGTGATGAAGGGACCGGTTCCAGGTCACATGACTATTGCTTCTCAGCTTCTAAGTTGTGTCTGACCCTTTGTGACCCCATGGACTGCAGCATACCAGGCTTACCTGTCCTTCAATATCCCCTGGAGCCTGCTCAAACTCGTGTCCATTGAGCTGCTGATGCCATCCAACCATCTCATCCTCTGTCGTCCCCTTCTCCTCCTGTCTTCAATCTTTCCCAGAATCAGGGTCTTTTTCAGTGAGTCATCTTTTTGCATCAGGTGGCTAAAAGTATTGGAACTTCAGCATCAGTCCTTGCAGTGAATATTCAGGACTGATCTCCTTTAGTATTGACTGGTTTGATCTCCTTGCAGTCCAAGAGTCCTCCAACACCACAGTTCAAAAACATCAATTCTTCAGTGCTCAGATTTCGTTATAGTCCAACTCTCACATCCATCATGACTACTGGAAAAACCATAGCTTTGACTAGATGGACCTTTGTTGACAAAGTAATGTCTGCTTTTTAATATGCTGTCTGCTGCTGCTGCTGCTAAGTTGCTTCAGTCATGTCTGACTCTGTGCGATCCCATAGACGGCAGCCCACCAGGCTCCCCAGTCCCTGGGATTCTCCAGGCAAGAACACTGGAGTGGGTTGCCATTTCCTTCTCCAATGCATGAAAGTGAAAAGTGAAAGTGAAGTCGCTCAGTCATGTCCGACTCTTAGCGACCCCATGGACTGCAGCCTACCAAGCTCCTCCATCCTTGGGATTTTCCAGGCAAAAGTACTGGATTGGGGTGCCATTGTCTAGGTTGGTCATAATTTTCCTTCCAAGGAGTAAGCGTCTTTTAATTTCATGGCTGCTGTCACTGTCTGCAGTGATTTTGGAGCCCAAGAAAATAAAGTCTGCCACTGTTTCCATTGTTTCCCCATCTATTTACCATGAAGTGATGGGACTGGATGCCATGATTTTCATTTTTTGAATGTTGAGCTTTAAGCCAGCTTTTTCATTCTCTCCTTTTTCACCTTCATCAAGAGGCTCTTAGTTGCTCTTTGCTTTCTGCCATTAGAAATAGAAAAAGACATTCTGAGTGATGAAGGGACTAGTTCAAGGTTACCTGACTAATAGAGGATGAAGCAGAGAGTCACAGATAGGTGTGTAGATCGGAAGTCCACAGCTCATTTTGTGCCCCAGCATCCTCCCACTTGAGACAGGGTGTCCCCTTCTTGCATGCACGCTCAGTCACTCAGTGGTGTCTGACTCTTTTGCAATCCCATGGACTGTGATCTTCCAGGCTCCCCTACCTATGGGAATTTCCCAGGCAAGAATACTGGAATGGTTTCCACTTTCTTCTCAAGGGCATCTTCCTGACCCAGGAATCTAATCCACGTCTCCTGCATCTCCTACATTGGCAGATGGATTCTTTACCACTGAGCCACCTGGGAAGTCTTAAATGGGATATATGCAATAATCAATCAGACACATCCAATTACACGAAACAGAAAACTGAGCCCAACCTGACTGAAAGCCAAAATTACTACTGCATAAGTAATTTTAGAGGCCACAGGTGAGACTGCTCTAAGACTGGGATTGGTCAGAGGCAGAAATGATATCATCACAAGTACATTTCTCTCCATCTCTCCTCTACTTTGCTGGCATCAGTTTCAGGTTCAAAATGGAGGCATCTAGCCAGTCCAGGGCAAACCAGAACACGGTTCCCCAGATGTTAGCACAGAGCCCACCTTTCTCTGAGACGGGATGGCTCGGATCCTGTGTCCGTCATGGATCCTTCACACCGGTCAGGGACGTAACATCACGCTGATGAGCAGACCCAGGCCTCCGTCTAAGCCGTAGGAACTGAGGATGGAGGGGTGGGTCTGCAAATGTTTCAGAGACGGTGATGGATAGTACATCTTTGAATCAACAGATATCCACCCGTTACAAAGAGACTGACTCCTGCTGACATCCCCAGAAAGTGGTTTTTTTTTTTTAATTAAAGTATGTTAAGCAGTGGTTACATGGCAGTATGAAAATTTGTAACTGATTCATCAGTTAATAAACCTGTTGCTGCTGCTGCTGCTAAGTTGCTTCAGTCGTGTCTAACTCTGTGCAACCCCATAGACGGCAGCCCACCAGGCTCCTCGGTCCCTGGGATTCTCCAGGCAAGAACACTGGAGTGGGTTGCCATTTCCTTCTCCAATGCATGAAAGTGAAAAGTGAAAGTGAAGTCGCTCAGTCGTGTCTGACTCCTAGCGACCCCAATGGACTGCAGCCCACCAGCTCCTCCACCCATGGGATTTTCCAGGCAAGAGTACTGGAGTGGGATGCCATTGCCTTCTCCCTCCATGGACTGCAGCACGCCAGGCTCCTCTGCCCATGGGATTTTCCAGGTAGGAGTCCTGGAGTGGGTGCCATCGCCTTCTCTGAAACCTGTTGCTATTTCTGGTTAAATGCCTTTCAGTCATGCTGTTTCACTGTATCCTTCTCCTTAGTTGGCTTCTGGAGTAGGAAGCTGGCTGATTTGGGTTCAAATCAAAGCTGTCACTTTTCCAGACTTGGACAGGTTAACCAGCTTCTTTGGGCCATAGTCCCTTTTCTTGACTTGCAAAGTAGAGATAAAAAAGAATGTTCATCCTGTGGGGTTGTTGGGTGAGATAGAAATGATGCATAGAAAATTAGAGAGAACTCACAGAAATTGGTATGTACTGGTGCTCAGCGACATTTGACGTGGTTACTGCTGATTTTGTATAGTTATCGTTGTCATCGATACCCATAGCTAATGGGCACAGTTCCTAACACTTAATAAGTGATCAGTGAAAGCTTTCTCTTTGCTTCCTCCCCTGTAAACAGGCATCTTCTTACCTGGTGTTCCCCCATGCATGTGTGCTATGGTGGGCTAGAGTCCATGGGGTCACAGAGTCAGACAAGACTGAAGTGAATTATTATGCATGCATATAGCTTATATTCCATATCCCAAGAAAGAACAGGTTCAAACATTCTCTTTTACACTGTATTCAGGTCAATAATCACAAAAAGAAGCCTTCACCATTGCTGTGTGTGAAGTCCACACTCATGGCTCTTTGACCACAGTTCTAATTGCTCACTAGAATCCTTTTAGAAAATAATTGCTTTCTTGCAAACAAACTTTGCACTTGGCAAAAAGAGAAACCAATCTTGTGTTCCAAATGCCTGAGCTCTCCCCAGTATACAGGACAATGCTCAGAATGGAAGCAAACATATAAACAACAGCAACAGAAAATGCAGAAGCTAGATCTGGAGCATGCCAATTCAGCACCCCCAGGAAATTAGAGACACAGCCTCCTTCTAATTTAGTCTCTCTTTGACTCTAAAGATCAGCTTCATCTACTTTGTTCCAAAGAAAGATTTAAGTTACAGTCAGAATTAAGTTTCCTGACACCCAAGTGATTATGACCCTTGTCCCTGCTCTTCCTTAAAACTATAAATTCGGCCAGAAATGCTTGCATGCAAATGTTAAACAAATGCTCTGGGGCGGTGAGGAGAAGAGGCAAGAGAAGCTAGCTCCAGCTGTCTGAGTGAGTCACGTGGATGACCCACTTGGGATCGAGTCCTCGACCTTTGAAAGCCCCCATCGCCTGTCCTACCAGGACCTCTAATTAAGCCAGGTTTTGTGCAGCTCTGGTTGAAGGTCAAGTGCATAAACATTCTCAGAGCAGGAATTGACACTTTTTTTAGAAAATAATTGTAGTGATTTATTTTTGGCTGTGTTGGGTCTTCAGTGCTTCTTGGACTCTTCTCTAGTTTTGGCCAGCGGGGCCAGCCTCTAGTTGTGGGGCGCAGGCTTCTCTGGGATGTGGAGTGCGGGCTCCAGGGTGTGCAGGTTCTAGAGCTGCAGCAAGCGGGCTCAGCAGCTCTGAGGCACGTGGGAGCTTTCCAGATCAGGGATTGAACCCGAGTCTCCTGCGTTGGCAGGCGAATCCTTTACCACTGAGCCACCAGGCAAGTCCTGGATACTCCATGTTCATGGGACAATATTGTGATTATTTTTATGGCATTGTTCTTAATACTCTATATGTACATAGAACTTCAAGAGATATTTCAATTCTATCTTGTCATTCACTCTTAAAAAAAAAACTGAAGTTGTTTATCATCTCTCTTTTTTGGAAGCGGAAGTAGTAGTTTAATGAGGCTGCATTCAGTAGTTAAGGGAGGTTCAATGTAAGTTTACCTGTAAGACATAAGGAAGCCAGGCAAAAGCAGATACGGAGTCAGTTTAGGATCGTGATTAATAGAGTGAGTTTGGGATCTGGGCTTTACCTGGGTGGTCTGGAGACTGTTGCTTAACATTCTAAACCCCAGTTTCCACCTTCATAAATGATTATAATGAGGCCTGTCAAGGATTCAATGAGCTAATACATGTAGAGCATTGATTAGTTCATTGGAATGACAATTGTAAAATCATCGCAATAAATGAAGCTTTTTTGGGGGAAGATTTTTTTATGCAGACCATTATTAAAGTCTTTATTGAATTTGTTACAATATTGCTTCTGTTTTATGTTATTTGGATTTTTGGCCACCAGACACGTGGGAACTTAGTTCCCTGACCAGGGGTTAACCCTGCACTCTCTGCATTGGAAGGTGACGTTCTAACCACTGGACTGCCAGGGAGTCCCTAAACAACTCTTTAGTATTTTTCCTTTCATTCTCACTCTAGAATTGTTTCATGAAATATGTTTTCTGATTTTACTTTTATTTACTTATGGCTGGGCTGGTTCTAGATTGCTGTGAGGGGGCTTTCTCTAGCTGTGGCAAGCAGGGCCTCCTCTCTGGTTGCAGTGCGCACACTTCTCACTGCCCCGTGTCCTCTCGCTGCAGAGCGTGGGCTCAGGGGCGTGTGGAGCGTGTGCTCTGGGGCATGTGGAGCGCAGGCTCTGGGGCGTGTGGGCCTCAGCGCGGGCTCTGGGGTGTGTGGTGCGCGGGCTCAGTTGCCCTGCTGCATGAGGGATTTCCTGGACCAGGAACTGAACTGGTGTCTCCTGCATTTCAAGGTGGATTCTTAACCACTTGACCACCAGGGAAATCCAAAGTGTATTTTCTTGTTCTATAGTCAACAACATATCTTCAGAGTCCCTAGCATGAACATTTTCTATAGAGAAATGAAATAATTCATTTTCTTTCTCCAGCAAAAATATGGTCTCTTCATTATTAGTGATTAGCTCATGATGATAGAAACAAGTCTACGGCACTCACATAGCTTTTACAATGAGACCAGGTTTTCTGGGATCATACGTGTAGGCATTTTCTTAATCTCTACTGAAAATGGTTTCCTTTCACAACCAACATGTTTGAAATAGCCAAAGAAATATGTATAGGGTCTCCTAGATTATTAACTTGAAAAAATATTGAAATGTCAAATAGCTTCCTGAAAGCTTTCTGACAGCATGACAAGTTAAATTTTTCACAAAACAGTTTGGTCTCTAAAACAATGAGTTGCAAAATGCCAAAAGAAATCAAGAGGGATGACTCATGACTTCTACACCTGTTCAGAGGTGGGAAGAACCAAGCGTGGGTGGCAATTACATCCAAGCAGCCATTTGGACTCTCCTCCTTCTTGGCCAATTAAGTCTAAAAAAGATCCTTGGAGTTTGTGAGGAGAATGACTTGGGCCTAATTCTTGAGAATGTGCAGGCTGCCGTGCATCCTGCCATGTTTTCATCATTGGAAAAGAGGGAGGGAGAGACAGAGAAAGAGAAATATTGCAAATAAGCCGGCTTTAACAAAGCTGGCCATTTTTTTAAGAGCCAGCTTATTACTTATAAGGGTTCTCAGAGCATGGCAGAGAGCTGACCGTTTTTTTAAACTGGAAAAAAATTGCTTTACAATGTTGTGCTGATTTCTGACATACAACATTGCAAATCAGTCATATGTATACCCCTCCCTTACCGGGGTCCAGCCCCGGTTGGATCCAGGGATTCCCTCCGGAGGACGGCATCGGGGAAAGAATAGATAAAGAGATAAGGAAAGAATTTTGCAGTTAAGAAAATAGAGGAGAGAAAAGAGACTGATATTCCTTGGTTTACGCAGAAAGCCAATAAAGCCCCAGCATGGGACTTGCTCTGTTCACGTAGGCCGCAGGCGCCCTCTCGAATCGCGGAAGGTGCCCCACCTTAGGCACCTTCTCCAGTGGGTCTTAGAAGCCCAGGCAGGAAAGTGAATGCAGAGAGCCCCTGTACTCCAGGGAAATCAGCTTGAAAAGGGAAAGGAAAGAGAAAGAACGACATGGGGAGACCAAGCTTCAGTGAGCAAGGCCCGCACTTTATTTTCCAAAGTAGTTTTTATACCTTAAGTTGTGCATAGAGGATAATGGGGTGATGGGGGGAGGGGGTAGAGTCATGCAAGGACAGCAGTCCTTGATCCTTATCGAAGCCAGGCTTTCTTTCTGCAAACTTATCATATGCAAAAGTTTTAGGTGATTTACATCATCTTCTGGCCAGGAAGCCTGTTAACATTTTATGACCCTTTCCTCAGAAAACTTATTTTTCTCTAAAGGTGATTATTCTAAAGTCAGGCGCCACCCTCCAAAAGCATTAGATAAAGTTGCATTCCTATAGGGCAAAAGTGGTGGGCTATAACAAGAAAAGAATTAACTCAAGGGTCCAAGGTTTACAAACATTAAAGCCACTACTTACATTTCTATAAACCAACTATATTAATCAATACACTCTCAGGGACAGAGTAGGTAAGGGTTATGGAAACTTGGCACAAGCATTAGCTCAACAAAGAAATCCTCTACTAGTTCTATTCTCTGAGAAGCTCTGCATTGTTAGAATATCTTAAGCTTCCTGTGCCTCTCGTGGTTGGGAGGCTGTGAGTCTTGAATAAACCTGTCAGACAAGCTAGAAAGTCATCAGAGGGGTTTGAATTGAAACACTCCTATTATGTCCAGGAGACTTATTAACTAGAGTTTTAAGTTGATTTTCTTACAGAGAAAGGTGGTCGGGGATAGCCCCCGTTAATGTCAGAAGAGTTGGTGAAAGTCATGAAGCAGTAGAACAGACAGGCTCAGGTTTTGGGGTAGATGCTCAGGCAGGCGCAGAGGGGCACCCCTCGAGTTCTGGCTTGCCTTGCCCACCAGATCTCTCCCACATGACCTTGTCATGGGGTGGGGACACCCATGCTGGCTCCCGGCACTCCCTCTTGAGCCTCCTCCCCGCCACCTCACCCCCTGGGTCACCCCAGAGCCCTGGCCTGAGCTCCCTGTGCTACCAGCTTCCCAGCACGTACCTGTGTTACTCGTGAGAGTGTGCACGCCAGGGCCACTTTCTCAATGCGCCGCACCCTGTCCCCCCGCCCGCCGTGTCCGTAAGTCCATCTCTGCGTCTGCGTCTCCATTTCTTCCCTGCAAACAGGTTCATCAGCACCATTCTCTAGATCCTATGCGTATCCATTAATATATAACATCTATTTTCTTCTTCCTGACTTACTTCACTCTGTTTAACAGGTTCCAGGTTGATCCACCTCGCTACAACTGACTCAAATGCGTTCCTTTTTACGACTGGGAAATACTTCATTGTGTATACGTACCACAACTTCTTTATCCATTCATCTGTCAATGGATATCTAAGTTGCTTCCGTGTCCTGGCTGTTGTAAATAGTGCTACCTTTACAAAAATCACTCAAGATACTTAATGAAGATTCAGATTCCAGGGTTTTGCTTCTGATGTACTAAATTGGAATCTTGGAGTCTAGGGCCTGGAAATCTTCATTTCTAAAAAGAACTCCAGGTGAGACTTAGGTACATTAAATTGCACTCACTGACTTGGAAGCACAAAATAGAGCAGACATTAACAGCAGAATGTGTTGACTAAACTTGTGTGCACATATGCAGATTTCTTCTGATTATTCAATTTTTGGAAAGTCAGTGTTTGGTTGGATTTCAGTTCAGAATTGCTCAGATCCTTTTCTAAATATGTCTCTGTTCCCAGCACGCGTGGCCCCAGGTTTCCTCCAAACTTAGCTCCCAGTGAGAGGAAACCCTACGAACCGTGGCGGGATGTGCAACGTGGTGAATTGAATCCACCGTTGTATCACCTGAATGTTGGTCCCGGGGAGTCGAGAACTTTCCCTCCCCCGTTGGTAGCAGTTTTCTCCTCCTACTTCTCATATATACATGGTCCTCAGCTCAGTCGTTTTGAAAATGGGATTAGAAATAAAATTCCTGAGTCTGCTTGGCATTATTTAAGCAAGTCACTAGGCAACATGGCAAAGTCTTTTCACATTTCTCACTTTAGCAACGTAAAGACTCTTAGGGATACTGAAAGCACAAGTACTCGTGAGACTGGTACAGACACACCCACCCAACTGTGAGGTGTCCAACCACAAAATTTTTTAAAGTATATATTATATTGATATAATTAGTAATTATATAATTACACAGCAGAGTATAATTAAATATATAATTATATAATAATATGTAATTACAGGTTATACATTATGATTAATTATATACATATGTATGGCTTCCTTGGTGGCTCAGAGGTAAGGAATCCGCCAACAATGCAGGAGACTTGGGTTCGGTCCCTGGGTTAGGAAGATCCCCTGAAGGAGGAAATGGCAAACTACTCCAGGATTCTTGCCTGGAGAACCCCATGAACAGAGGAGCCTGGCAGGCTACAGTGCATGGGGTCATAAAGAATCAAACATGACTGAATCGACTGAGTATACACTTATACACATACATACCTGAAAAAAAGACAATCTTCTTCCAACTTATATTTTAAAGTCCCTTCATACTTCATCCTGCTGTTCTACAGAAGACCCCAAAATGTGAAACAGAATAATTCTTCAAATTAAGGGGTAGGATGTTCTTCCTCATTTTTCTTTTTAGACGCAATGATGTTTGCCCCATCCTAACACAGAATGTAAAATGCCCTTTGCTGCTGCTGCTGCTGCTGCTAAGTCACTTCAGTCATGCCTGACTCTGTGCGACCCCATAGACGGCAACCCACCAGGCTTCCCTGTCCCCGGGATTCTCCAGGAAAGAATACTGGAGTGGGTTGCCATTTCCTTCTCAAATGCAGGAAAGGGAAAAGGGAACGTGAAGTCGCTCAGCTGTGTCCGACCCTTAGCGACCCCATGGACTGCAGCCTACCAGGCTCCTCCATCCGTGGGATTTTCCAGGCAAGAGTATTGGAGTGGGGTGCCATTGCCTTCTTCAAAATGCCCTTTGCTTCCCCTTAATTAAAAACAAAATTCATTTTTTCCAAATCATGAAATTAACACAGGAGGAGAAATTTAATCTATGCTATGCAATTGGATAATTTATTTCCACATCACTTCTCTAGAGTTAACGAAAGGTGAAATGTGCAATGAGGAGCCCTCCTTCCATCTATAAAGATGCTTCATGGAGTTTCAAGGTCATTCTCAAAGTCTGGGTTGGGGGAACCCTGGAGTGTCCCAGAGCAGGTGGTGCTGCCTGAAGCCTTGCAGCCAAGCACCCTACCCTCATCTTGTATTCCAGGATATAACAGGGGCTTCATATAGGACAGGGGAAACTGAAGTTTACTGAATGCATCGAACGTGTCTGTTGTACAACAGACACGTGTGTTGCTTCATTTAATCCCAGTTAGTACCCTACCAAATAGGATGACTACTTCCCTCGTGATATGAATATTGAGGGAGGCTCAGCCACGTTCTCAACATCACAAAGCTGGTGAGCATCAGGAAATAGCCCACAACAGGTTGGCCTGATCAGGAATCATCTGCCCATTTCCACCAGGGGCTCTAAATCCTCACCTTCCTCTGGGTCCTCATGTTGAACCACACTACCTTTTATTCCTCACTTTCATGTCCAAGAATTCATCTGTCCCTAGCCTTTTGCCACCAGGGTCTGATTTTGTGGAAGACAATCTTTCCTTGTTCCAAGGGGCAGAGAGGTGGTTTCAGGATGCTTTAGGCACGTTACTTTTATCATGCACTTTCTTTCTATTTTTATTATATCCGTTCCACCTGAGAGCGTCAGGCATTAGATTACAGAGGCTGGGGACCCCTGGAAGAACTGGCAGACTAAGGCCAAATCCAGCCTACCACCCGCTCTTACAAATAAAGTTTTATTGGCACACAGTCACCCCATGCATTGCCATTTCTGTCAATGCTGCTTTTGCTCTGCAACTACAGAGTTGAGTAGCTGAGACAGACAGGGCTACCGCACAGCCCACAAGGATGAGCGCATCTACTCTCTGGCTTTTCACAGAGGTAGTCTGCCAGTCCCTGCTCCTGCAAGCTCGTGTCCTCTCTGCCCCAATACCAGGCCAGTTCTTTTCTCTTGCTTTAATCCTCCCCACAGGCTATTCCTATTGCCTGAACTCACTTTCCCTATGTCTTCCTGTGGGCACACGTGCTCATCTTCCAGGCCTTATTTCAAATGTCGTTTCTTTAGAGGACGGCACCGCACACCCCGGCCAAGGAGTTCTGACTTCATTCCTTGACCTCACTGTTGTGAGTGATGATGTGCTTTCTGTGTCACCAGCCCAAGAATGGAGGGCAGAATTCATTTATTCTGCACACCCAGGGTCTAACAGAAGATCTGTCATGGAACAGATGCTCATAAAATGAATGAACATTCTAGAAAAAATTGGGCAGAAAATAAACTACAGCTAAGATCTTCTCTCTGACCTACTCCAGGAAAACTCTTCCCTGTTTAAAATGAGAAATACTCTTTCAGAGCCACCATTACCTCTAGGTGCAAGATTAGAGCTAAAAATATATTTAAAGATGTAGGAACAGATGTGACTGAGCCGTTGTTCAAAAGAGTTACTCTACTTGCCCAATTCTAGTAAGGACAGGGAGCCCCCAGGATCAGGGAAAATTTTATTTCAAAAGTTGGTTTAATATGTGTTTTTCCAAAGCTTTCATATCATGGTGGTTAAATTGCAGATCAACTCTCCAAGTCAGTTTAATTAAGAAGATATTAGTAATCTGAGTTGTCACAGGGAATGGCAGATATTCGGGGCAAAAGAGAAGTTTCTGATGTCTCCTTTCTCAGGTGGAAAGCAGACACCACAGGCATTTTAAAAAACAGATCAAAAGCTGATCTTATCTTGGTCGGTCTCTTCCCCCTGACTCTGTGTGCTTTTCTTACTTCCTAATCAGTCCCTTCCTGGCCCCGGGGAATGCATCATTTCATGTAGCAAATAGGAACTCAAGAATTTTACAGTTTAATGGAATAAAGCAGGCATACATATCATTGTGGCAGGCAGTGTCCCCAAGGAAAATAATAGAAACAGTGCAGTGATGCCTAAAAAAGCACAATACTGCAAAGTGGTTTTAAAGCACAGGATTAGATTCAAATCCACGTGTGTGTGTGTGTGTGTGTGTGTGTGTGTACAGAATACATCTGATTAATATTTTAGCGTAAATGTTACATGTCTTATGTATAATTCTGCCCGAGTATTTCCACTCAACAATACGTTATTTTGCAGTCTTAGATACTATCCTGTTTCTTTTAAACTGATATATAGTATTCGTTGGAAAAGACCCTGATGCTGGGAAAGATTGAGGGCAAGAGAAGGGGATGACAGAGGACGGGATGGTTGGATGGCAACACTGAGTCAGTGGACATGAGTCTGAGCCAACTCCAGGAGACGGTGAAGGACGGGGAAGCCTGGTGTGCTGCAGTCCACGGGGTCACAAGGAGTCAGACACAACAGAGCGACTGAACAGCAACAATAGTATTCCATGATAACCTGATGAACACCCTGGTATTCTCTAAACACTTCAAGCTTCTGCTACAGTGATCCCCATGACTCTGAAACTGAGGCAATTTGAGCAGGGGAAATAGTTCTAATTGAAAGCTTGTTTATATCTGGTTTTAAGTTAGAAGGGTTTCCCTGATGACTCAGATGGTAAGGAATCAGCTTGCAACTCAAGAGACCCAGGTTCAATCCCTGGGTCAGGAAGATCCCCTGGAGGAGGGCACAGCAACCACCTCCAGCGTTCTTGCCTGGAGAATCCCATGGACAGAGGAGCTTGGCGGGCTGCAGTCCACGGGGTCACAGAGTTGGTCATGACTGAGTGACTGACACTTTCTTTTAAAAGTTAAGAAGTACATGCACTGGATGGACTTAAAGTTTTTAAAAGCAATTAATACCTGAAATGAGAATATACAGTAAGGAATTGGGAAGAGTGTTATTACTAGGTGTAGCTGAAAATAGATTTAGTGAAGAGAATTTAGATTATTTACATGTTTGGGCCCCAGAGATAGATCTGAAATGTTTAGCAGCAATAGACTTAGGCAGAGAAATACTTTTCCAACAAAATTCCAATATAGTGTTAAATTGTTTTTCCCCCATATTCTCATTCTCGATGGTATTGTTTTGTCCTGCTATTCTTTGTAAACACCTATATTATTGCACTGCACTGTCTTTATTTGATCACATGTCTGCTTCCTTTAATCAATTCTGAGGTTATTTTGATGGTTTATTCATTTCTATCAGTAGTCATGTATGGATGTGAGAGTTGGACTATAAGAAAGCTGAGCGCCGAAGAATGGATGCTTTTGAACTGTGGTGGTGGAGGAGACTCTTGAGAGTCCCTTGGACTGCAAGGAGATCCAACCAGTCCATCCTAAAGAAAATCAGTCCTGAATATTCATTGGAAGGACTGATGCTGAAGCTGACACTCCAATACTTTGGCCACCTGATGCGAAGAGCTGAGTCATTTGAAAAGACCCTGATGCTGGGAAAGATTGAGGGTGGGAGGAGAAGGGGACGACAGGATGAGATAACTGGATGGCATCACCGACTCAATGGACATGGGTTTGGTTGAACTCGGGAGTTGGTGGTGGACAGGGAGGCCTGGAGTGCTTTGGTTCATGGGGTTGTAAAGAGTCGGACATGACTGAGCGACTGAACTGAACTGAACTGACTCATTTCTACACCACCTAAGCCTTCCAGTGAACCTGACACAAAGTAGATAGTCAACAAAGATTTTGGAGTGAATTAATTAACTAATCAATGACTTCCTAAAAGATATTTGATTCATATGACAATCTCAGGGAGGTAGTTTGCTTTGGGATCAAGAAAACCTATTTTTTAAAATGTGCTGTCATTTACCAAGTGTGTAATTTTGGGGGAAGTAACCTCCCTAAGCTCCAACTTTCCACCTATAAAAAGCAGGTGGTGGTAGCATGCTGCTTTGTGTGAACGTTGCAAGAATGACATGAAACAATGCCTCTGTGTTGCTTAGCTTTAAAAAAAATTATATGTTTATTTGGCTGTTTTGGGGCTGGATCTTCCATTGTTTGTTGCAGCCTGGGGAATTGTTTAGTTGAGGCATGTGGATTCCAGTTCCTGGCCAGAAATCAAACCCCCTCTGCCTACGCTGGGAGCAGGGAGTCTTAGCCACTGGCCCTTCAGGGACGGCCCTATTGCCTAGCTTCTGGTGCGTGATGAACCACCTGAAAACTGGCAACTTAATACAATACATGCTTATTGTCTTCATGAGTCTGGGTCAGCTGGTCTAAGCTGGCCTCACTCACCTGTCTGACCACTGGCAGGCCGTGCCTGGACTCTCCTCCACAATGCCTTTCCTATCACACCGTCTCGGGCTTAGTCTTTACTGTTATTTTATTTATTTATTATTTTGGTTCTGCTGGGGCTTGACTGCTGTGTGGGCTTTTCCTAGTTGCAGTGAGCGGGGTCTACACTAGAGTAGCAGTGAGGGCTTCTCATTGAGGTGACTCCACTTGTTGCAGAGCACGGGCTCAGGAGCTGTGACATGGGCTCAGGAGTTGTGACGCGGGCTCAGGAGTTCTGATGTGGGCTCAGGAGCTGTGACATGGGCTCAGGAGTTGTGACGCGGGCTCAGGAGTTCTGATGTGGGCTCAGGAGCTGTGACACGGGCTCAGGAGCTGTGACACGGGCTCAGGAGTTGTGACACAGGCTCAGGAGCTGTGACACGGACTCAGGAGCTGTGACACAGACTCAGGAGTTCTGATTCAGGCTCAGGAGCTGTGACACGGGCTCAGGAGTTGTGACACGGGCTCAGGAGTTCTGATGTGGCTCGGGAGCTGTGACACGGGCTCAGGAGTTGTGACGTGGCTCAGGAGCTGTGACACAGCCTCAGGAGCTGTGACATGGGGTCAGGAGTTGTGACATGCACTCAGGAGTTGTGGCACATGGGTTTAGTTGTTCCGAGGTATGTGTGATCTTCTCAGGCCAGGGATCGAACCTGTGTCTCTTGCATTGGTAGGCAGATTCGTTAGCACTGAGCCACCAGAAAAGCCCTCACGCTCATTCTTGTGGTGTTCTTGATCAAGTGAAGAAGGAGAGTAAAAACCCAGGTGCTCAAGCCTCTACTTGCATCACATTGCTACTGTCTCATTTCACAAAGTGAGTCAGGTGTCTAGTCCCAGAGTCCACGTGGCAGGAGGCTGTCCAAGGTACGGATAGAGGCGGGGTGATTATTTTGATCATTTTGCAAGCAATTTACCACAGCATCAAAAGGGTTAGCACAGTATCTGGCACATTTGAAAAAGTAAAACACAAAAAACATGTAATTAAGATTAGCAGTAACAATCATAACTATTGTTACATGGAGAAGCATTTTCTATAAAGCAAACTGTCCTCCTCCTCCTCATCATCAGTATTAAATATGAACTTATGACGCTTCCTTGGATTCCTCAGCAGCTTCTCACTGCCCTGTTCTCAGCCTGCTTCTTCTTCATCAGGAATCCATCACTTCCTGCACATCCAGTGATCAACCCCTGTCAAGCAGATGGTGATATTTAGATCTTGAGAAGGAATCTGAGTTGGGTTCACCCCAAACCAGAATCTGAGCAAGAACTTGGAGGTGAGTGAAGCTGGGAAGCAGGAGAAAGACAGAGTGAAAAGGGGGAGGAGGAAAAGCCAACGCAAGTTTGTGATGTTGTGGGGAAGGCAGGTTCATTTCCTGAGGACCTTGAAGAATCAGTGACCGTGCTTCCCAATACTGTCGACACAGAGATAGGAGGGCGAGCGTTTGCCCTCCAGCTCTTGCCTCCCATGGTTGAGGGCTGCCCGTGGGTCATCGGGTCACACGCTCCCTCCTCGCACATGCTGGCTGGCTTGCACAAGGGCCTGAGGACTCCCAGGTCAGCCCCATAGCACATGTTACAGAGGCTCTCAGGGCACAGTTGAAGGAGGACCCTCTCAGTGAGTGGTGAGTTGGAAATGGGCACCACAGCTGTAGCTGAAACAGAGCGTGGGCCAAAGAGATGTGGCTGAGACACCCAGACATCGTCTACAGATGGGGCCTGGCAGCTGAGGATTTGCCGATAGAGCCGGACCTCAGGACTTCCCAGGAGGGGCTGGTGGTAAAGACTCCTCCTGCCAATGCAGGAGGTGTGAGTTCCAGCCCTGTGTCGGGAAGATCCGCCAGAGGAAGGCACGGCAACCCATGCCAGTATTCATGCCTGGAGAATCCCAGGAACAGAGGAGCCTGGTGGGCTGCTGTCCACAGGGTCACACAGAGTCGGGCACAAATGAGGCGGCTTAGCGCACACACGCCTGACATCAGGATTCCACTGCACACTGACCCTCCCTGCCCTCGATGGCCCTCTGATGCTGCTGCATCTCTGCTGGCCCTGGAAACACATCCAGGAAAATGATACCGATGCTCCACCCGTGAAGGAAGAAACACAGCCTGGTCAGTAAGCTTCAGTTTGTTTCACAATTTAATGAAGACTATTTGTTTCAGGCAGGTCCATTTTCAAAGATCATTTTTGACATGTTCAGTGTTGCACGTCCAAGTATCTATTTGTCCTTCTCTTTGAACAGGTGTTTTTAAGAAACTGCCTCTCCTACAAAAAAACTCTGGCTATCAGGCTTTTCACACAAGCAATCAAAAAAACACGAAGAACAAAAGCTTAGGGTCATGTTTATTCTAATAAGGTGGTGCTTAAGTATTCAGCATGATTTTCTTTCTTGCCTTGTAGCAGAAGCAGGGACAAAAAAACCGAAAACAACTATTCTGTCTTGGCACTTTTTCACCAAAAAGCCAATTAAAATCCTCTGTATTTATGTGTCCTTATATTTGGACGAGATGCATTTAAATATCGGCATCATTGACATAGGAATGATACCCCGTCCAGATGTCTTTCATACACAAGATCCTCACAGCTTAAAGATTCCTTGCAGACTACTTGTTCATGAAAGAAAGAGAATGAGAGAGAGTCAGTTAACTTGGCAACAACGAACCAATATCTTGACATCAGAACAGAAAGTTAAAGGCAAAGATGCCGGGCCATCCCAGGCATTTCCATTTTCTTCCCAGCTTGTATGGGACAGGCTAGGTTTTCTTTCATAATTAATCACAGCCTAGGCATGTAGCACTTAAGTGCCTGTGACTTACTTGGAAGCCGGTAGGAACCAAGCTGGGCTGGGAGGGCTGTAAGATCAAGGCTTTTATGATTGTTCTTGGGAATTAACTGATAAATAATGCATCTAACATCCCACTGACTCAAGGAGCACTGGGTTAGATCTTAGAAATTCACTTACAGAAGTTTTGTAAACAGATCTGAAATGACTTCTGATATACTGCATGCTTTTCCATGCATTTTATTTAAATACATAGGCGCATGGAGGCAGTCTGATAAAGGCATATATGTTGGTGTTATTTCTTTTCCTTTTCAATTTGACAAAGCTATTTTTACCTCAAAGTGGTTTTAACCACAGACAGATGAAAAATGTGTTCTTTGGTTGCTCTTGTGATTGCATCTGAAATAAAAATAATGACATTGCCTGGTTCTCTGTAAATATGATTTTTTTAACAAAGTGAAATATACTCAGATGCAAAAATACCATATTATGATTCCAACAGTTATATTATACACCTGAAATCTCTGGTGATACTGATGGAAAGGAAAAGTACTGAAGAAAAGAGGTTTAAGAAAACTGGATATGAAATTTCTGCAATGATGCATGATCTCACAGACAAGAGCTCGATACGCTAGGCTGTGAACAGGGAATAGTTACTTCTGATTAACATGTCGACAAGATGTCATTCACATGTTCTCTGGGCTGCAACCGACAGGCCATTTACTGGCGTTACAACTGGATTGTTCAAATGAGGAATCAGAATCAACTGAGGCATTTTAACACATGTCACTTAAGCAGTATTTTCCAGGGAGCACACCCCAGGCAGCAGGACATGTGCTCAGTAGCACTGAGTCCCTGAGAAAGGAAAATGGTGCAGATGAATGAATTTGATCTAAAACTTCACTAATGAGATATTTCACAGTCTGGTTTTCAAACTAAATTTTTACAAGTTGATATACATTTTATACTCAGGGTACCTTTTCATTCAGACTAACCACATTTCAAATGCTCAGTAGCCACATTAACACCCAGCATATCAGACCACACAGGTCTAAATAATTCCAGGTCCTCGTTCCTGAAAGAAAAGCTTCATCTATTAAGAAAATAATAATGTAATAAGAGTAGCAGTAAAAATAATAACAGCTAACACTGATATAATGCTTATTATGTATTTTGTTCTAAGCACTTCATAGGCATGAATTCATTGACTCTTCACAGTTATGCTATGAGAATAACATGCCTAACAGGTGAAGAAGGTCAAGGATGGTTGTACTGGCTTAGATGGTAAAGAACCATCTCGGAGACCCAAGTTCGATCCTTGGGGCAGGAAAATCCCCTGGAAAAGGTGGCAACCCACTCCAATATTCTTGCCTGGGCAATCCTGTGGAGAGAGGAGCCTGATGGGCTACAGTCCATGGGGTTGCAAACATCAGACATGATTTAGCAGGTAAGCAACAACACAGAGAAGAGAAGGAAGCAGCAAGGGGACAGTGAGCCACTCCTGACGTCAGAAATAAGGACAAAGAATGTCTCAACCATAGCACATCAAATTTCATACTAATCAAGAAGACTTTCAGCTTTAGTCAAAAAATCAAAATATATTGTATTACAAAATATATACTAAAACAAAGTGACTCCCATTGTTTTAAAATAAAAGGATAAGGACTTCCCTGGTGGTCCAGTGGTTAAAAATCCATGCTTCTGGTGCAGAGGGTTCCATCCCTGGTCAGGGAACTAGGATCCTGCATGTCTCTGAATGCAGCCAAAAAGCTAAGTAAATAAATAAGATAAAGGGTGGGGAAATATGCCATAGAAATAGAAAAAAGAAACGAACTTGGGATCAGAGCATCAGGTCTGGTATTACTAACTGTTGAAGGGCTGCTGTAGAAAGGAGGTGTTGGACAAAGGGAAAAGTCAGATCGGTGATCTAAAGTAGAAGCAAACTATATACACTAAATTACAGAGCACTGAAATATATGTTTAAAGTGTCTCCAAATTTTAGTAATTCACATTCTGGTTCTATGAGTTTTTACTACATCTTCATAAAATGTATAATTTGCTTAGTATGATTTCTTTAAATTGAATTATTTTCAATTCAATAAAAACAGAAGCTCTACATCCATGTCAAAAATACAAAAACAATTTCTCCTGCTGTAAAAAGATTACTATTTCACAAATCAAAAAATAATTAGTAAATTTCCCCAGATGCTATTGTCACTGAAGAAACAGGGGGAAATACACCCTCAAACTGGATAAAGAAGGAGTTTTGAAGAAAGACTGTTTACAAGGTTGTGGGATGGTGGGGGCAAGCTTAGAAATCAACAAGAAAAAATGCAATGACACGGAGACAGCAGCAGCATGGAGCAGTCGCCAGCCCTTGACTGGAAGGAAGACATGGAATGATAACAGCACAGAAGGAGCAGCTGTAGCCCAGGGGGCGGGGGCGGGGGCGACAGATAGAAACTGTGCATCTGGGTACAGAAAACAGTGACCCAAAGTGACCCCGGCCGAGAAGGAGCCAGGGACGCAAAGACCCCTTCCTCATGGTTCCCCAGGCTTGCCAGTGTCCTCTTGGTGGGGTCCAACAGAAACCCAGAGTGCAAAGAAGCCAGATTATTCAGGATACGCTGGTCCACTCCTGGGCTGGCGATCCCAGGGGAAGAGGCGTGTGGTACAAGACACACAGAACTTCTCCAGATGCTGCCTAATATTCTCACCAGAGTGGCTCTTCTCTGTCATCACGTGGAATTAGTGGAGTTAGCAAAGTCATAATAATATGCTGACGCCACTGAGTTGAGATTTTCTTCTATCATAAAGAAGACAAATGAAAAAGAAATAACTTCCTCACCATATTATCCAATGTTATTCATAATATGCCCTTTAAAACATCTTACTATGTAAACCACCTTACCATCACCTTTATAAGAATTCCCCACTTTGAAATATGTATTCATCTTTTTGAGATACAGCAAGAGCACAGAAATCATAAATGTACTGGTTGTTGGAAGCATGATCATAACATTCCATCACTGACAAATCAGAAGGTTATAGAAGAAAAGTTAGAACATAGACAAACGTGAATAGCATAGTCCAAGGGTATATGATGTAAATATTGCTGTGGAAAGATGCAGAATGTAGCTCTTTCTTAGGTGTATAGGTTATTTATAAATACTGGTCATAAGCTAGATGTAGAGCAAATTCAAAATTTCAAAGATTAGAATATAGAATCAGCCTCAGTTCCCGACAGTAATGCAGTGCACCCAGAAATACACAGCAGTTGAAGAAACAGAGTTTCTTGGCCCCCTGGAAATTAAAAGGAACATATTTTTAATATTAAATAACTCAGACCACAGAGACAGTCAAAAGTACAGTTGCTGAATTTCTAGAACATGATGATACTGAACACTCTATAAAACGTAGTATGATGCCAAAGAGTTGCTAAAATGAAAGAAAAGAAAAGGCAGAATCACAAACACTTTCCTTAGCCAAAATAGAAAGAAGCTGATGGTGTGCTCAATATACAAATGTAAGAAAAAGAACTCAGGCAAGCAGAACAATAGAATTAATACAGTTAAAAACAAGTTCATTTATAGGGAAGCAGAAAAAAGAAATGACAAGTGCATGAAATAACTGAAAAGAAAATTGAGGTAATACATATAAAAGTGTACATTCGTGTACTGGGATATAGAAAAAGTAAAACTGATAAACACATAAAATAGTTCTTTGAATAAAAAATAGATAAACTATTAGCAAAAAAGAATATATTAAAATCCAAGCCTAAGGATGTGAAAATGGAACTGATTAAAAGGATTCTAAAAAAATATTTCCTCCAATATACGCTAATAATTTTGAGGATGTGAATAGACCATTTTCTATAAATATAAAAGTACTGTACTGCAAATTGACTCAACAAAATATGGAATACTTGAATAGACCCCAAACCAAGGAAGAAATTGAGAAAGTTGTCCCAGATCTGCTTCTCAATAAAGTTCCAGACAATTTCATACATGAATTCATTCAGACCTTCAAGAAACAGATAATTCATGAGCTTTTAAAATTGTCCTAAAGCATAAAGTTAGAATTAATGCTTCCTAATTCTTTCTGTAAAACCGCTATAGCATAAATATCTGAACTTGACGGGGATAACATTGAAAACAAAACCTATAAACCGAACCCACAAGTCACAGAATTTCAGCAAACAGAATCCACACTGCATTTAAAAAATAATAATGCACTGAACCAAATGGGTTTTTGTTCAGATAGTCAAGAACAATTCAACGTTAAAATATTTTAATTCAGCTTATAAAGAGGCAGAAAAGAAAGTAATAAAATAATATGGCCATATCCATAAGTGCCAAAAACTTATCTGGTAGAATTCAGCAGCCAATTCTATGTTTATTTAATATCAAAACATAATGTCATTTACTATAAAGCAAATCGGGCTGCTAAATTTTTAACAAGTTTCAAATAAATTAAACTCTGAATCAATTACTAAAGAATGAATCACAATGATTTGTTTCCATATCAACAGCTTTCAGTTTTGACAGGAGAGTCACTTGCTTCTGAGACCAAAAGGGAAGTCTGAATAGGAGTGTGGACTTCAGAACCTGAAGACAAAGGTGCGCGTGGAGCCTTATACCTCATGGAGGTATGAGCGGGTGTTGTTCAGTCGCTCAGTCGCGTCTGACTCCTTGCAAGCCCGTGAAGAGCAGCACGCCAGGCCTCCCTGTCCCTCACCATCTCCCAGAGCCTGCTCAAACTCACGTCTCTCGAGCCATTGATCCCATCCAACCATCTCATCCTCTGTCGGCCCCTTCTCCCGCCTTCAATCTTTCCCAGCATCAGGGTCTTTTCCAATGAGTCAGCTCTTAGCATCAGGTGGCGAAAGTATTGGAGCGTCAGCTTCAGCGTCAGTACTTCCAATGCATATTCAAGGTTGAATCCTTTAGGACTGACTGGTGTGATCTCCTTGCAGTCCAAGGGACGCTCACTCATAACCATTATCCAGGAGGAAGGGCTGCGGACACAGGACTGGACAGTCCTGCCTGATGTCCTGGGGGAAAGCTTCATCATTTATCAATTTAACAAAAAGTGAAGTGAAACCTGGACACTTTTCCAGTTAATCTCATCAATGTGGACAACTCAGCTGCACATGTGAGTTCCTCAGTGGCAAGTAACACAAATGAACTCTTGTGTCTCCCTGCATCTAGTAGAACTATCTCTACAGCTAAGATTAACCAAGTAATCACCAACATTCTAATTTCCACTGGGCTGTTGGAAATCTCACTACACCAAGAACACTTCAACATTTTTGCCTGTTCAAGCTTTTTATGCTGCCTATAGTTAAAGTTGGCTGCAATTAAACACAAGTTATTGTCTAAAAAGCCCATTATTGTCCTTGTTTAGCTGCCTAATTTTCTTCCATTAATGTATTCTTAGAGGTGTTCCCAATCACTTTTTCCTAGCTAATTTGGGAAATACACTTTACAAAGAGCAGGTAATTTTAAAAGCACCATTGTAATGTTGGTCTTCCATTATTTCTCTGATAAACAACATAATTGTTACCGGCTGAGGCCACCTACAGATCAACCTTTAGACAAACCTTGTGTATTCAAGTTATAAAACTTCTTCCTGAGCCCAGTCGTATTATCTTAGGAGAAATTTTGAGAAAGACTGAAGTTTTAAGTTTCCTCTTTCTTGCTTCCTTCAGCCCCCTTCAACCCCTCTAAAACATCATTTAGTGGTTCATGTCCTGGAGAAGCAAACATAATTGCAGGAGCTCTAAGAAATAAAGGGAAGAATCTGTCACATCCTATTTTTACCAATTTTGTTTTGAAAGCTTTCAATGTGTAACTCCTTTTATTAAATGCACTTATGCATATGTTCTCTACAAGAGAAGAAACTGCGTGTATGCTGTCTGCTGTGTCTAGGGTGTCATTTGGAGAATCAACCTCAATTAAATCTAATTACATTCCCCTTCAACTCGAAGAGCACAAAAAGGGTCCATAAACTTTATTTTAATTGTAAGTCAATTACATTGTCAAGACGCAGAAAAAATATTGAACGGATATGACAGAGACTTCCTACATGCTCCATGGACTGCCAAGCAAAGAGTTGATTTTTCAGTTCACATTCAAGTGTTAGCCAAACTGTTGTCTCACTCTTGAACTAATACCATTGTTTCCAATGGAGACGAAATCTCATGTTGAAAAGACATCCTGTGGTGTAGAAAGCAGGATGAAGCATTCATGCAAACCAGTCATCCAAGGGAACAGACAAGACAGGAATTCTCTTAAATTCAGATAACCAGCATTATTGGAAATTGTGGCCAAAAATAACAGTCATGAATTTTATAGACATTTTTGATCTTTCATAGGCTTCTGGGAAATAACTCCATAAAATCATTCCAGGGAACTGTGATACTGTGATTGGTCAGGTCCAAGTCACACAATCCCTCCTGCAACTGAGGGTGGAATTAACTTCCCCCAGAGCACCTGGGCCAAGAGTGTGGGAGGGCATCCCAGAGCATTTTCTTAACGTGTATATAATTTCATGCGTTCATTTTTGGCTGTGCTAGGCCTCCGCTGCTGTGCGGGCTTTCTCACACTGTGGGATGGCTCCCGAGTTGTGGTGTGCGGGCTTCTCGCTGCAGCAGCTTCTCTCACTGCAGAGCGCAGGCTCCAGCGCCCAGGATCATCACTAGCTGGGGCTCACGGGCTCAGTCGTTGTGGCCACCGGCTCCAGAGCACAGGCTCTCTAGTTGTGGCACACGGACTTAGTTGCTGCACAGCATATGAGATGAGATCTTCCCAGATCAGGGGTCGAACCTGTGTCTCCTGCATTGGCAGGTGGATCTTTACCTCCGAGCCACTAGGGAGGCCTTGGTACATCATTAATGTTACTGAAAATAGGGTCTGGCTGCTCGCCGCTCAAAAGCTAATTAAGAGGCAGAGTCACTGGAAAGGAAAGTCTACTCGGAGGCAAACAGCAGGCGGGGGGAGAGCACAGGGTGGTCTGGTGTCCAATGCTGACCCCCCACTGATAATCAGTGGACAAGGCTTTCATAGGCTCAGGGAGGGGGCTACGCTCAAGCACACAGTCATCTCCAACAGTCGTCTTGAAATTGGTCATGTGGGGTCTGATCAGCGTCATCTTGATTGTTTTGAGTACAGTTAATCTTCAGTCCCAGAGTCAGTGTATCCCCGTTTCTTGAGGTCAGTTCAAGGAAATGTGGACAGTTACATCATGCCTATAGTCTGGTCATCACCGGTAACATCTTCCGCCTGCTGGGCTTTCAGTACCTATAAGACAGCTCACAGGACATGGCTCAGAGTATTATCCTCACTCCTTCAGGAGGCACTAAAGGTCCTCAACTTTGTTTAATTATTAATAAATAATGCTTTATTATTTATTAATAACATTTAATTAATAATAAACTATTTTTTGGTCTTGTTTGACTATTTTCCTTTGCTTCTGCATTTTCTCACTTCTCTGATTAAGCTTATTCTTTGACTAAACATTTCCTAGGACATGGTGGGGAAGGACCATAGGGTCCTACTCCTTTTAATTAACAGAAGACGGGTGAGTGGATACAGGTAGCATAAGTAGCCATCTTCCACTATCAGTTCAGTTCAGTCGCTCAGTCATGTCCGACTCTTTACGACCCCATGAATCGCAGCACGCCAGGCCTCCCTGTCCATCACCAACTCTCAGAGTTCACTCAAACTCATGTCCATCAAGTCGGCGATGCCATCCAGCCATCTCATCCTCTGTCATCCCCTTCTCCTCCTGCCCCTAATCCCTCCCAGAATCAGGGTCTTTTCCAATGAGTCAGCGCTCTGCATCAGGTGGCCAAATTATTGGAGTTGCAGCTTCAGCATCAGTCCTTCCAATGAACACCCAGGACTGATCTTCTTTAGGATGGACTGGTTGGATCTCCTTGCAGTCCAAGGAACTCTCAAGAGTCTTCTCCAACACCACAGTTTAAAAGCATCAATTCTTCGGCGCTCAGCCTTCTTCACAGTCCAATTCTCACATCCATACATGACCACTGGAAATACCATAACCTTGACTAGACAGACTTTTGTTGGCAAAGCAATGTCTCTGCTTTTCAATGTGCTATCTAGGTTGGTCATAACTTTCCTTCCAAGGAGTAAATGTCTTTTAATTTCATGGATGCAATCACCATCTGCAGTGATTTTGGAGCCTAGAAAAATAAAGTCTGACGCTGTTTCCACTGTTTCCCCATCTATTTCCCATGAAGTGATGGGGCCAGATGCCATGATCTTAGTTTTCTGAATGTTGAGCTTTAAACCAACTTTTTCACTCTCCACTTTCACTTTCATCAAGAGGCTTTTTAGTTCCTCTTCACTTTCTGCCATAAGGGTGGTGTCATCTGCATATCTGAGGTTATTGATATTTCTACAGGCAATCTCGATTCCAGCTTGTGCTTCTTCCAGCCCAGCGTTTCTCATGATGTACTCTGCATATAGGTTCAATAAGCAGGGTGACAATATACAGCCTTGATGTACTCCTTTTCCTATTTGGAACCAGTCTGTTGTTCCATGTCCAGTTCTAACTGTTGCTTCTTGACCAGCAGATAGGTTTCTCAAGAGGCAGGTCAGGTAGTCTGGTATTCCCATCTCTTGAAGAATTTCCCACAGTTTATTGTGATCCACACAGTCAAAGGCTTTGGCATAGTCAATAAGGCAGAAATAGATGTTTTTCTGGAACTCTCTTGCTTTTTCCATGATCCAGCGAATGTTGGCAATTTGATCTCTGGTTCCTCTGCCTTTTCTAAAACCAGCTTGAACATCAGGAAGTTCACGGTTCACATATTGCTGAAGCCTGGCTTGGAGAATTTTGAGCATGACTTTACTAGTGTGTGAGATGAGTGCAATTGTGCGGTAGTTTCACAGAGACTCTGAAATTGTTCCCTTGATTAAAATATCAATGGATGTTCTCGTTCTTGGAGATTGCCTCTCTCTCCAAGGCACTTCAGTGGACCTGGTGTATCTTACAAGATTAAACGGCGCAGCTTCTGGCAATCGTCCTCCTGTTTGTTGTGAAAGTTCCAGTGGAAGCACTTCTTGGCCTAGCCCACGCGTCCCGTTGTCGAACAGAATCTATCTGAGAACTTTTATCTGCTCTGAGCATCAATTATTGTTGTGATTCTTCTCAGAACTATGCTCAGTTCCATCTTCTGGAAACTGAGACTTGCGTAACTAAAGGTGTTTCCCAGTAAGTGACTTCTTAGGGCTCCCCAGGCAGCTCAGCAGTAAGAATCTGCCTGGCAAGCAGGAAACATGGATTCTGTCCCTGGGTTGGGAAGATCCCCTGGAGAAGGATGTGCAACCCACTCTATTATTCTTCCCTGGGTAATCCCATGCACCAGAGAGCCTGGAGAGCTACAGTCCATGGGCTTGCAAAAGAGCCAGACACGACTTAGCGACTACCTCTGAAAGAATACTAGGGCCCTGCCTTTAGCAAACAAAGGTATAGAGAACATATGATGATGATCGTGTGGGTTCGCCTGTTTCTTTCCTCTCTACTTAGAGATGGTTAAGTGTATTTTATATATTCTTATAATTATAATATATAATTATAGTATGTTGTTATAGATTTATATTATTTATATGATTATATTATATATTTATATTTAATTATATTATATAATTATAAGTGTATTTTATATTATATAATTAAATAATTATATATTATATAATTATAATATAAATATAATTATTTATATGTAATATAAATATAATTATATATCCTTTTTTTCTGGAACAAAGAGCAATTATAAATATATCAGGAGTAACAAAGTCAGTAGGTTACAGGAACCGAGCAAGTGATGAAAATGATGATGTGTCCGTGTGGGGACTAGCAGAGGGCATGCCCACCTCTTCTAATGGAAACATCTGTTTTTAGGCCCAGCCACTTAGCGCCAAGTGCAAAAGTGAGGCGCACATGGCCAGATCTTTTAAGGGAAAGTAGAACTTTATCCTAACCCTAAATTGCCTTCGAAGATATAACCTTAACATTCATTGGTGGGTAATATGGAAAGTTAAAGCTATTCCTAGTTATTTATTTTTGTCTTTATTAAAGGCATGAAAACGGAAATATTTGGTTTTTTAAACTGGAAAAGAGATTGGTGGAAATGGTGTTAGCTCGATCACAGTGTCCACAAGGAGTCTGCACAGCTGGCCGGGAGAGGGGACCAGAGCTGCGGGTTAGAGCCGGAGCACAGGTTTCCCGCACGTGTGGTCACTCAGCTGTGCTTGATTTTTTGGGCCCCCATGAAGGGTAGCCCATCAGGTTCCTCTGTTCATGGGATTTTAGGAATACTGGACTGGGTTGCCCTTTCTTCCTCCAGGGGATCTTCCCGAGCCAGGGATTGAATCTGAGTCCTTCGCACCTCCTGCGTTGGCAGGAGGATTCTTCACCCCTGAGCCACACGGGAAGTCCTTACAGACCCGGTTCCAGAACGGGAAGGCCCCGGTCCTGCCTCTGCTGGACGCTCATCAAGGCAGGCTGGGCTCTCCCCCGCCCCTCTCCCTGAATACTGGGGACTGTCTCCACCTCACTGATGAGTCCCGGATGCATTCTGCCTCTCCCCGGAGCACTCAGCAACTGAGCTTAGCCATGTGCTCAAAACAAAACTGCCAAGGATGGATAAGAACATGAATCTGAGATTTTGGCATCCTCTGTGGGACCTTAAGACATGTTCAGCGATTTTCTAGACAGCAGACGGGGGTGCAGGTGCGTGGCACACACAGGCCGAAGGGAGACGTCTTCTATGTGCCCCGAGAACAAGACCTGTGAACAGCTTCTGGAAACAACAAAAACCAACTATTTTATGTTAAGCAATATTTTTTTTCTTTTAACACCTCCACAATTTACTATGCTTTTAAATAAAAAGGAAATAAGATCACTTTTATCTTTGGCATCACTATTTTTTTATTCATTAGCGTTAAGGTTCTACCTTTGAAAGTTACACAGGGTCATAAAATCATAATATATCCCTTGTTTGGGACATAAAACAAAAAAGTAATGATCTCCCTGTGACAGGTAAAAATGGAAATATTTGGATGAGTGAGCAAAAGCCTTACAGCCACCTTTGGAGAGAACCCACTGGGGGGTCCTTAGTGACAGGTGGTATCAAAAACCAGGAACTCAGCCTTTTGGTTAGAATCACCCAGAAAGATTGAAAGGGCTTGAAAGTGCTGATGACCAGGCCTCCCCAGGGACTGGGACTTAACCTGCCTGAAATTACTGCCGGTATTACTACCGGTGGGCTTCCCTGGTGGCTCAGTGGGAAAGAGTCTGCCTGCCAGTGCAGGAGGGGTGCGTTTGACCCTGGGTTGGGAAGATGCCCCGGAGAAGGAAATGGCTACCTAATCTAGAATTCTTGCCTGGAAATCCGATGGACAGAGGAGACTGGCAGGCTACAGTCCGTGGGATCGCAAAAGACTCAGACATAACTCCGCTACTAAACAACAACACACACACACACACACACACACACACACACACATGCCCAGGGCTTCCCAGGTGGCATTAGTGGTAAAGAACCTGCCTGTCAATGCGGGAAATGTGAGAAACATGGGCCTGATTCTGGGGTCGGGAAGATCCCCTGGAGGAGGGCATGGCAAACCTCTCCAGTGTTCTTGCCTGGAGAATCTCCTGGACAGGGGACCCTGGTGGGTATCGTGCTTGGGGTCACAAAGAGTCGGACACGACTGACGGGGCTTAGCCGGCACGTGTGTGCGTGTGCGCGCGCGTGTGTGTGTGTGCGCCTGTGTGTGTGCCTGTGTGTGTGTGTGTGTGTGTGTGTGTGTGTGTGTGTATTCTAAAGCCCCATGTACACTGTCTGCCTGTGGGTCCACCGTCTGACCCTGACAGTGAGCGCCTCCTTGCGTTTTCTACCCTGAGTGCTCCCTTGGCTCTGCTCCATGTCTCACACTGTTTTCTTCAGAGCACCTGACCACTACGTTTACCTTGGATATTTACTTCTTTTCTTTACCTGCAGTTGATTAGATTTCAGTCATTGCTTACAGGAGTTTGATTACAGAAATGTCCCCGTTTTCCCCTTTCCTGGGACAGGCCCCTTGCAGGGTGGATTTGCAGCTCCTCCCCAAAGAGGCAGAATCTACCACCCCTCAGCCCCTTGCATTCAGGCTGGCCTGTGATTTGCTTTAGCCAACAGAATGCAGAAGAGCGAGAGCCGGTCGGTTCTCAGCGTGGGTCAAGGACTTTCCACTCTTCCTCCTGGGGCTCGGATTTTACTAGAACAGGTCCTGCTAAGTTGAGGATAAAAGTCTGAAAGGTTGTTGCTGAACCATGAAAGACTCTGGGATTCCTGGCCTCTGGAGAAGAAGAATTCAATCCAGGGCCAGAGACGAGGCTTGATCACTCAGAGCTTTTGTGTGATAAAGTTTTATTAAAGTATAAAAGAGATAGAGACAGCTTCTGACATAGACATCAGGAGGGGGCAGAAAGAGTGCCCCCTGCTAGCCTTTAGCAATAAGTTATATAGCTACCAGCAGTCTGCTAATTAAAGAAAGGAAATGTCTCAAAACTGAGAATAGCACCAGGCCCCTCACCCACAAGATGTGTTCTGAGCTAACACTGGCACCAGCTGAGTCATCCCGGCAAGACTGATATGAATCTTGAAGAAAGGCAGATTCTCATACAAATATATAGTTTCATTAACATAGATTAGGAGAACAGTATATGAGTATAACATACTGGTTCGTCAAGTCGGTTCTGAACCTTTAGGGGGAACGGACCTGAAGACAGAGTCTAGTGGAAATACATGGTATATTACATGGCTTAAGACAAGCATTTCCATAAGAAACATGCACTGGTGAGCTCAAGGTTTGAGAAAAGTTAAGTTCAGGTGGAGCCAGGTGTCATTATGGCAACATAGAATTTTAAGGGAAACCTCCTTTTAAATTTGTATAGCGAAGGGGAAAAAAATATAACACTCGTTTTTGTTTGCTCCTGCCGCTTAAGAAATAAAACATGTCTGACACTTGCAGCCTGTTTGCTCTGTTTGCAGACCCCTGGCCTCCCTGCCTGTTACCCTCTCAAGACCACGCACAAGAGAGCCCGCTGTCCCAGGCAAGGCCCTCGTAGACTAGCCGGCAGCCGCCGACCCGACGCACCAAGGTCAGCTGAGCTGCCTTGCCGCAGGAGGCTGACTTCAGGTGTGCGGACAGCAAGCAGCCAGATGTCCTGTGGGCTCCTGAGCGGCTGCACGTGCTGTCCTTTAGGCAGCTTTCTGTGACGGTTGAGGACGACTCACAGCATCATGGTGGCAACAGACAGTAGGGCTGAGGAGGAGACGGACAGAACAGGCGCCGTCTGGAAAGCAGGACTCCATCTTGGGCCGGACTGTGGACTTTGACCTCTATGCCCAGTACCTTTGGAAACGACATTCCAACTGGAAAACCAGACCCCCTGGAAGGAAGAGCCTCAGGGCTCCCACCTACACTCTCCCTCGCCTAAAAGGATATCCTAATTATCTGTGTAACCGAATAGATTCACACATTCTATTATGCTTACTGGGGTATGACCACAGGCCTATTGATAATGGTCCGCTGTTTACCTAGGCTTAAGGCATATGAATCATGGGTTAAATTTGATTGTATCTTTCTTTTCCTTTGTTCAGACTAGTTTCAGGGAACTGGGGGAGGCGGGTTTGGGCACGTACTCTTCAGTATATAAGGTTTTCAAAAACTGGTCTGGGTCCTTGGCTAAGAGGAGACTCTGCCTTGGGCCTGCCGGTGTAATCAACTGCACTCCACGATCTGCACTGTCTTTCTGAGTGTTTCCAGGAATGTGTCGCTACAACAGATCCACCCTCTGTTCCAAGAACCAAGAGTGATGGTTGATACGTAGAAAAATATCTGGGTGAAAGAACGTTGGTAGGTGCTTGAAAGGCTGAAGAATTGAACAACAACGACAAAAACACCTCTTCATACACTAGCCCTATTACACAGAAAATATTGTATAAAAATAAGTTGGTAGATGTTTGAAAGCTGAAGAATTGAACTTAAAAGAAATTTTTTTCACACACCAGCCCAATTACCTTTTCCCAACTTGGTCTAGAACTAACCTCAGCAATGTAATAAGTTTGTTCATGCTATTAATTCAGCTCTTCTGGGCATCCACACCAATTACTGGAAAAGACAAAAACCAACATTAGAATAGACACTGCTACTAAATAAAAGGTATTCAAGTATTTATATCTACTCTGTCTCTCTGCAGAGTCTATAAATACGCCAACCCAGACAAGCTCTGTAGGTGTTACTGAGGCAGATTACAGCTGAGAGACCACTGCGGTCTTCCACTTTCCTTTGGGCAATTGATCACTCACATAGTAAGAAGAGTTCCTGGTTTTGTTTCTGCCTAATCATTTATTGTGATGTCACAGGGAAGAAAGGAAATCTTGGAAACTCTAACCAAAATCAGTTTAATTTTTCCATTATCACAGCAGGAGAGGAAGATGTGGGTATTCAGTTTTAAGGATAATCTCCTTTAAAGTGTGTGCAAAAACTAGCTAGGTCTAACTATTCGGAGCATTTGAAATGTTTTTAGATGGATTCAGGGCTACACTGGTTTCTGCCTTTAGATCATAAAGTCCTTTGGCTGCCAGCTTCCATCTCCTCTCAGCAGTTGCAAAGGTGCCGTGAGTCATTCAGGCACGTCCAACTCTCTGCGACCCCATAGGCTGTAGCCCGCCAGGCTCCTCTGTCTATTGGATTCTCCAGGCAAGGATACTGGAGTGGGTCAAAGTGTTAGCCGCTCAGTCGTATCTGACTCTTTGCGACCCCCAGGAACTGTAGCCCACCAGGCTGCTCTGTCCATGGAATTTTCCAGGCAAGAATACTGGAGTGGATTGCCATTCCCTTCTCCAGGGGATCTTTCCAACCCAGGGATCGAACCCGGGTCTCCTGCATTGCAGGCAGATTCTTCACCGTCTGAGCCACCAAAGTGCTGAGTACTCTGCAAATTGTAGATGCCACTGACTAATTGACAGAGATTCTTGGCTTCGAACTTTACAGATGAAGTCACTGCTTAAAGATTACTGCTGTCATTTAAAAAAAGCAAAGTTAATATCTGATTTGAATGTGATTACTGTTTTAGTTAATTTCCATTTATATGCACTATTAATTAATTCAATTAAAACATTGGGCTTTTAAAAAATATTGGGCCTTTAAAAAATTGAATATTTTATACTGAAATGAGTTTCTCTGTGCATGTGCTAACAAACTTCATGCATCTATCTGTGTGTCATGAATTGTTTTTTTTTCCCTTTCCCTTCCTCTCTCCCTCCTTACCTTTCTTTTTTGTAAATTATAGCTGATTTACAATGTTATACTAGCTTCAGGTGTACAACAGTGATTCAGAATCTTTTCTTTGTTTATTGGCTGCACTGAGTCTTTGTGCTGCACGGGCTTTTTCTTGCTGCGGCAGGCAGGGACACTCTCTAGCTGCGGCTCCTCGGCTTCTCATTGCAGTGGCTTCTCTCGTTGTGGCTCCCAGGCTCTGGAGCACTGGCTCAATGGTTGTGCGGCATGGACTCTGTTGCTTCTTGGCACCTGGGATCTTCCTGGATCAGGGATTGAACTCATGTCTCCTGCATGGGCAGGTGATTCTTTGTCACTGAGCAAGCAGGGAAGCCTTGATTCAGCAATTTTATAAATTACACTCCATTTAAAGCTATTCCCAAATAATGGCTACATTTCCCTGTGCTGCACAATATATCTTTGCTGCTTAGCTATGTTATACACAGTCGTTAGTGTGTCTTAATCCCATACCCCAATTTTGTCCCTCCCCAGTTGTCTCTGAGATAAAGTTGTGATTACAACACACGTGTTACTGCCTCTGGGCTGTTTGCAGGAAAGAGGCCCTCAGGCCAGGCGACAAAACCTCTGCCCTTTTCACAGCTGCTCTTCCCTCTACGGTCCTGTAAGCGCTTGCTCTCCTCCCGGCAAGCTCTGCTGGACTGTCTTCCCTGTGTGTCACCATCCTCGAGTCAGGACCCAGTGTTTCATTTTCAGAAAAAAAAATCTTGGATTGCGTAGCTTTCAGATTAAGGAGAAATGAATGACAAAGGTAACCATCAGTTTGGAGTATTGATGAGCCACTTTTTAAAATATGTATGTGTTACTCATAGATTATTAAGCTAAAAGTTTTACAACTGTATTTGACTGTGCTGGTCTCCATTGCTGTGTGGGCTTTCCTCTGTGGCAGAGGGCGGGCATTCCCCTCTGCCTGCAGAGCGGGGCCCTGGGCTCGCAGCTCAGTGTTTGGGGCCTGGCAGGCGAATTCTTTACCACTGAGATATTGGGAAGCCCCTGGGAAAGAAATTATAAATTGAAATGTATTGTTTTCACCTCATAAGATACAAACTATCTTAAAATAGTAAGACTCAGTATTAACACGAGGGTGAGGCAGAAGCCACAGTCCCTGGGACCATAGTCATGAGCCCATCTGTCTGGCACTGCTCCTGATATCTCAGGGTCCCTACAGTTTTAGAAAGAAATTTCATGTGCAAGAAAACAGAGGATCAGTTAAAGGAATTATTATTCATCCAAATGATAGGATACCCGATGATCATTAAACACTGAGTTAAGGACAATATTTCATGGAAAATGTTCACAATATATCAAGTGAAAGAGCAAGCTAATAAATATAATACACATTCGATTTTCTGCAATAATGATTAAAAAGAGTGGAAGTCTACACATCAAACTTAAACCGTAACCGTTTCTAGGCAATGGCACAATGGGAAAAGCTTTGTGATTTTAGCATTTTATAGTTTTTTAAATGAACATGCACTGATTATGAAGTTGGGTGGACTGAAGCTGGGGTCTGTTATGATACTGAGGGGTGAGGTAAAGCATTGTACAAAGAACCTTCACTATATAACACCCTGGAGTATTAACAGCCATTCGTTTATTTAATCACTTAACCGTTAATTCATTTAACAAATACTTTCTACCCTTTTACTCTATGATAAGAAGGACTTCCCAGGTGGCTCAGGGGTAAAGAATCCTCCTGTCGACGCAGGAGACACGGGTTCAGTCCCTGGGTCAGGAAGATCCCCTGGAGTAGGAAACGGTAACCATCTCCAGTATTCTTGCCTGGAGAATGCCATGGACAGTGGGGCCTGGCAGGCCACAGTCCATGGGGTCTCCTACAAGTTGGCTAGGGCTTAGCAAATAAACAACAACAACAAAATCACAGTGGAGGCCACCATGGATACACAACAGCGAGCAAAACAAACTCAGTCCCCGCCCTTCTGGAGCTTGGTGGGGAAGGAAAAACAGTAAGAATCACCCAAGTACACGTATAATAATATCCATGATAAGTGCAGTGAGGGAAAGGAATAGTGCTGTGAGGGTCCATGGCAGGAAGGCAACATCCATATTAACGTTTTAAACTATTATCTAATCAGAATATACAGTGCCTCCCTGTGTGTGTATGTGTGTACGTGTGTGTATGTGTGTGTTTGTGTGTATGTGTGTATGTGTGTGTCTCTCTGTGTGTGCATGTGTGTGCATGTGTGTATATGCGTGTGTTTGTGTGTGTGTCTGTGTGTATGTGTGTATATGTGTATATATGTGTATATGTATATATATGTGTGTATGTATGTATATGTGTATGTGTCTGTGTGTGTGTCTCTGTGTGTGTATGTGTGTATATGTGTGTATGTATATGTGTGTATGTGTGTCTGTGTGTGTATATGTGTGTGTGTGTGTGTCCGTGTGTGTATGTGTGTGTTTGTGTATGTGTGTGTCTCTGTGTGTGTATGTATGTGTGTGTATGTGTGTATGTCTCTGTGTGTGTCTGTGTTTGTGTGTCTGTGTGTATGTATGTATATGTGTATATATATGTATATGTATATATATGTATATATATATGTGTGTATGTATGTATGTGTGTGTTTGTGTCTGTGTGTGTCTCTGTGTGTGTCTGTGTGTATATGTGTGTGTGTGTATGTGTGTGTTTGTGTGTGTGTCTGTGTGTATATGTGTGTGTTTGTGTGTATGTGTGTGTTTGTGTGTGTGTCTGTGTGTGTATGTGTGTATATGTGTGTTTGTGTGTGTATGTGTGTATGTGTGTGTGTGTGTGTGTATGTGTGTGTGTCTGTATGTGTGTACATGTGTGTGTTTGTGTGTGTGTATGTATGTGTGTGTTGTGTATTGTGTGTTGTCACCAGCATCATCTCAAGTGAATACTTCAAAACTAGGAAAGGGAAATTCTAGGAGAAAATATCTAGAAATACCAGAAGAGTCTGAAAATTCTTCAAAAGTAATACTGAAAAAAAAATACTGAACCTTTGCATAATGAATCCTGGATAATTGGCTGAAGGTGAAACCCTGAAAATTTAGAGTTTTCCACCATGCTCTTATCATTCACACATTTTCCCTCAGAAGCTGAAAGATAAATCTGAGAAGCTCTGGGTAAACACTGGCTAAGACTCCACACTTTGTGGGTGTGGGAAGGTGACATGACTTATTCCCTGTTATCATTGGGTCTCCTATTAGGCAACCTCGGCAAGGAGTCTGGATAGATGAACATGTCAGGCTGGATGCTTGGTGATAATTCAGACCGGGGTTGAGTTGAAGTCACCACCCAAACAACTGGGGGTGTACAGCCGTGCACAATTCTGTTTAAACTGCAGGAAAAGGGAGAAGAGGAATAGGGTTTTGAACCCTGGCCCAGGTGGCCTTGTGGTAAAGAATCCGCCTGGCGATGCAACAGATGCAAGAGACCCAGGTTTGATCCCTGGGTCAGGAAGGTCCCCTGGAGCAAGAAATGGCAACCCGCTCTGCTATTCTAGCCCGGAGAATCCCATGGACAGAGGAGCCTGCTGGGCCACAGTCCACGGGGCTTCAGAGAGTCAGACACGACTGAACACACACACACATCACTTTGTAACATGTTTATTTAGTCTCGTAAGAAAATGAAGGGGAAGCAGAAGAAACCGCTCAGCTGGCACAGGGATTTGTAGCTGGAGCGGCTCATGGTCCACTTGCCTGGGCTCTGGGATTTCTCTCTGAGCTCAGACACGCTTTCCTGATTCCCCAGTCTCCTTACAAAGCAGAGTCAGGCACTGCTTCACGTTCCAACATCAATAAAACAGGTCTAATGTTCCTAAGTCGATGAGGGCCTGATAGATCTGATGACCTTTTGTTGGACTGTCATTTACAAGTATGATTAAATTATTCTCCGTGGCTGAATTGATACCTATAGTAGATACATCTTCCTCCAGAGGCAGCAGAAAAGTCTACTGCTTTACCCTCTTGTGCACCGCAGAGATGTTTTGTAGGCAGATTACAGATTTTCAGCTTTGGACTTGAAAAGGTGACCCTAGTGATAATGACTGTTTTTTCTAAGGCTATCTTTCTGCTTCAATCTGATTATCTGTATCTATAGGAGTATACCTTCAAGGGCTATGTGTTTATTTAATCTAATAGGAAAATGGAAAAAGTGACAAGAACGCGAGTCAAATTTCTTGGGCTCTTTGGGATTGGGGGCAGGAGGAGAAGGGGACGACAGAGGATGAGATGGCTGGATGGCATCACTGACTCGATGGACGTGAGTCTGAGTGAACTCCGGGAGTTGGTGATGGACAGGGAGGCCTGGCGTGTTGCGATTCATGGGGTGGCAAAGAGTCAGACACGACTGAGCGACTGAACTGAACTGAATTGAAGAAAAGTAATGAATTGACGTTTCAGAGCATTGTTTATTTGCTTTTTAAAGTGTTGTACATACATGATTTTTTTTAATCTTAACAATAACATTTGATGCATAATCTTTGGATTTAGCTTATACTGTGAAGGTCTCCTATGTATAAAATACTGTTTACATATCTTGGAATCAGCAAGTCTTTCTCTCATCAAATTTATCTTTACATGAGGAAAATGAGATGCAGGCTTTCGAGGTGTCCATATCTTGCGCCTGGAACTTAATAAGTGGTCCGTAAATACTGACCGTGTAAAACAGGAGTTCAGTCAGGGCTGCCTGTTTCCATAACCCAGGCTTTGTTCTGGGGTGTGTGTGTGCATGTGTGTTTGAGAATACTATTCAGCTACAAAAAAGAAGGAAGTCTTGCCATTTGAAAGAACATGGGTAGATCTTGAGGGCGTTATGTTAAGTGAAATGTCAGACAGAGAAGAACAAAGGCTGCATTATCTCATTTATATATGGAACTTAAACACAAAAAGCAAACAAACTCATAGAAAAAGAGATCAGGATTGTGGTCGTCAGAGGCAGAGATGAAGAGGAAATGAATGAGGTGGTCAAAAGGTGAAAAACCTTATGGATTCAGATTTTTTTCCCCACAAGGTGTATTCTTTATCAACTCTCTTGGAGTAAATTTTGGAGAGGCTCGCTTTCTTAATTCAAATAGACGTGAAAATGCTTTTTAAAAATGAACTGTCGGTGCATGCAAACGCAAGGAAACAGTGCCAGCCATAATGATGTAGTTCAGTGGATTTTTAAAAATAATAATAGTAATAATAAAAATACAATCTTAGATAACCGGAACTTTATCAAGAAACAGAAGCTCCCTAGCCTCTCAGGAGCCCCCCACTGAGTGTCTCTAAGTCACTGCCTTCTCTTCCCGCCTGGAAGGTAACCTTCATCCTGACCTTTTTTTTTTTTTGCACGTGGAATTTGTCATTGCGGCATGTAGAATCCTTAGTTTCTGCGTGTGGGATCTAGTCCCCGACCAGGGATCAGACTCTGCCCCCTGCACTGGGAGTGTGGAGTCGTAGCCCCTGGACCACGGGGGCGGCCCTGTCCTGAGTTTTTACCCCAGATTTTAGTTTCCTGCGTTTGAACTTCAAGTTAATTTTAGAAAACAGTAATTCCCTCTTTTTCCAGGGAAGGAAATTCTACTCTTCAGGAAGGTTGCTTTACCTAATACTGCTATCACGGTCAACTTCCAAAATGAAGATGGAACCGTCCAATGTTTGACAGATGTCGAGGCTGATGCCCCACCCCCACACCAAAAGGGTGATGTAAAGAGGGCTTCCTAGGTGGTGCAGGGATAAAGAATCCACCTGCCAGTGCAGGAGGCGCAGGAGACTTGGGTTCAACCCCTGGGTTGGAAAGATCCGCGGAGGAAATGGCAACCCACTCCAGGATTCTTGCCTAGAGAATCCCATGGACAGAGGAGCCTGGTGGGCTACAGTCTGTAGGGCCACACAGAGTCAGACATGGCTGAAGCAACTTAGCCCACACACAGATACATACACATTGTCAAGATCCGAACATGTATGTCCCTCCAAAAGTCATATATTGAAACCTAACCCCCAAGGTGTGGCTTGGGAAGTGAGTTAGTGAAGAGCCCTCATGAATGGGTTAGTGCCTTTATAAAAGCAGTCCAACACACTCCCCTTGCCTTTTCCACTGTGTGAGTTTTCAGCAAAGAAATGGTCATCTAGGAAGTGGGCTCTCACCATACATTGAATCTGCCAGTCCTTCATCTCAGACTTCCCAGCCACCAAGAAACATAATTTATCCAATCCGTGGTGTCTTATCTCTTTGCCTTTTCACACTGTTCATGGGGTTCTCAAGGCACGAATGCTAAAGTGGTTTGCCAGTCCCTTCTCCAGTGGAGGTCACATGGCATGGCTCACAGTTTCATTGAGTTACTCAAGGTTGTGATCCTGGTGCTGGGAAAGATTGACGGGCAGGAGAAGGGGACGACAGAGGATAACATGGCTGGATGGTTTCAGCGACTCAGTGGACACGAGTCCGATCAAATTCCAGGAGACAGGAAGGACAGGGAAGCGGGTGTATTGCAGGCCATGGGGTCGCAAAGAGCTGGACACAACTGAGCAGCCAAACAACAAGAGTCTGGGCTAACTTGTCATAGCAGCCAGAACAGAACAATACGCCATATTGTTACATGTTGGTTTTATGTAAGCTCTCAAACCAGTTAATTACACTTAGGGTCGAGTCAGTGGCCCGAAAGCTAAAACACAATCTTTATTCAAGAAAATACATTCACTGACTTCTTTCCTCTCAACCCTGAAACTTTCCAGTCAATTACATTTGGTCATGAAAAAAATGATAATAGCATTAAGGATAACCTAAAAATTTTAGCCAAAGAAATACTGGGATCATTAGATTATTACTATTGGCCACATGCTGGGGCATGTGGGATCTTAATTCCAGATCAGGGATTGAGCTTGTGCCCCTGCATTGAAAAGCAAAGTCTTGACCACTGGACTGCAGGGGCAGTTCCTGGAATCATTACACTAGTAATGTTGATACCCTCAGAAATTCATTTGGCAGTCAAAATGTCTCTAAAAGGATTAAGTAAACTTTTAAATACCTGTTACTTTACCATTGAAAGAAATGCATCGTGTGTATTTCACAAGGTACCCCTGAGGTGCAGATTATTTCAGCTGATAGTTTCTGAGAGCAAAAATAATAATAATAATAAAGGATTTTTCCTGCCTTTTCATTCAGAGGTCTTAGAGAAAAATTAATTGGGGAGTTTTAATTATTGTACTTTGGCTTTAGAGTTCTCTAATTGTAATTAATCAGAGAATAAACACCTTTTATACAATTTTCGCTTCCACAGTCATGTCCCAAATACCTTTGATTTTTCATGGGTTTGCCAGTGAACGCTCATTCTTCTTGTCAAGGAACCCACTCTCATAGCAGCAATTCATCTTACCCTGGTGGCCTCCTGATCACAGCAAGCAATGTGAATTCAGTGTTTCAAAGTGATTTTTTACATGGAAAAAGAAAATACACACGTTAACCCTAAATGACATTGTCAGCTGTCAACCTATCAATGATTGGCATATTTCACTCGCTCAAATTCAAAAAGCTGTTTTGCAATGTCTGAAAATTGATTCTGGAGAGTGCATATGCTGTGAGCCTACTTATTCTTCCAACGATGACACCACTCTGTCCAGAGACGTGATTCTGTCCGTGTACAAGTATGTACTTGCATCTGTACCTGTCTCTGTTGACATAACTATAGGAAGAGCTGTGAGCCGCTCTCCTGGGGATAGGATTAGAAGAGACTCACTGTTACTTTTATATCTCCGTATTGTTTTACAAACTCACGATCAGGTTTATTAGGTATAAGTCTCAGGCTGTAAACTGAAGTGTACAAAACACATCTTTTCTCAGTGTGATTTTCCCCATTTTAATTTTTTTAACTTTTTGTTTGTGTTGGGGAAAGCCAGTTAACAACGTGGCGATAGTTTCCGGTGGACAATGAAGGGACTCAGCCGTGCATATACGCGTAGCCACGTGTGCCATCATTAGGTCACGTCCGATTCTTTGTGAACCTGTGGACTATGTACCCTGCCAAATCTCTGTCCGTGGGATTTTTCCAGGCAAGAATGGTGGTCATTTCCTCCTCCAGGGGATCTTCCCAACCCAGGAATCGAATCTGTATCTCTGAGTCCCCCACATTGCAGGTGGATTCTTTACCACTGAGACTTGGGAAGCCCCATATGCATGTATCCATTCTCGCCTTAACTCCCCTCCCATCGAGGACATCACATAACATGGAGCAGAGTTCCGTGTGCTGCGCAGTAGGCCCTTGTTGACTATCCATTTTAAGTCCAGCACCGTGTACTGCAAGAGGCCACACCATCACATGTAGTGTTGACTCAGCAGCAGGAAAGGCAGCAATCTAGATTTTCACATTTTCTTCCTGTTACCGTGGAGTCTGCAGACGCCGTTGTTCCCGTTTGGTTTTCATCTGCTGGTCCATGGAATCAGCTGCATCCTCCTCTTCCTGACTGAGAGGGCTCATCACACCCTCTAGATGTCCTTAGACCAAGTTTTTTCCTGCTCCTAGACATGCGGGAAGCACTTCCCATGTCCTGTGCTGTTGTAACTAGCAGAAAACTCTGTGGGGCTTACCTGCCCAAACACACGAAGATACCAAATAAGCAGGATTAAATCAGACAGTAATCACAATGGCAAGGATGTTAAAACTGGATATGAGAATAGGAAGTTCCTGGGTGGAGCACCTGTGTCAGGGGGGCAGTCGAGGACGGCTTCTTGGAAGTGCTGCTATTGAGTTGACGTGCATACTGCTGTCTCCACGATAAGATTGTAAACTTAAGGTAGGACACGAACAGATTCACAGACAATCTCAAAGACCTGGCATGAAAGGATACAAAATGGTCCAGCTGGTGTCCAGAAGCAGAAGCTCATCAGGCAGCACCCCTGAGCATGGGCTCCTGGGAGGAATTAATCCCATTATTTATCTTCTCTATCCTGTTAGGGTCCATGCCTTTCAGGACTCAACCTCCATAGATAAAGTCTAAGAGCACAGGCTGGGTCACGTGCTCCCCAATGCTTAGGGAAGATGGAGACATCTTTATGTCTAATTTCACCAATAATTCTCCAAAAAGAAGTTGCCCTGTAAGTTATGCCACCAAAGATGGTGAGTGTGCGATGGACATCACTGCAGGTTTTCACCATCTTCTCAGTATCTGCAGCAAGGCTCCCACTACAGCTTCACTTAGTATATTCCATCTTGAGAAGGAAATCTGTCTTTTCGTGTAGTGATTGGCTCAAGAAGTTTCTTCCCTAGAATGGACTAATATCAAATTATTGCCTGGCCTTCCCCAAATCTTGTTTAAGAAGGTTGGCAAGTAGAATTAAAAATAATAAAAAATGAGGCAGACATCTTGATCCACTCCAAGGAGGTTTATCTCCAAAACTATCTGAAGTCCTTCCCGTGGCATAGTAGACGCCTAGTGAGCTTAACGCTGAGACAGACATGGAGTTGGAAGGAAAAGACGGGGTCTGGCTTTTGTCTTTATTCGTCACTAATAATATGGTTTGGGATACTTATTAATGCCACTAAAGCCTCTTTCTTCCTCTTTTAAGCAGGAAAATAATACCACAACATGGGTTTTCATGAGAGCAAATAATGTAAGGTCTGCAAGAAGGAAGCACTTAATTAAATGCACGTCCCCTCGTGCTAATGACTAACACCAGTGTTTTGAAACCAACTCTTTCCACCAACTTAGCATTTGTACCAAAGAAAACCGATCACAGTGGGGTTTAAAAGCATGGAGATGCTCTAAACTGTGACTCTATTCATTGAGCTCCTTCCTGACCTTAAAGTTATCTTTTACCTTCTACAAGCTTATATTTGCTTGTATTGTTATGAGACTGCATTTTACAAATTTTGTTATGCTTACATGTTAGTTTTATGTTAGGTGGCTCAAGCAGATTAAACTGGATTTACAACCATCTCAAGCAGCCCCGATAAGGCCAGTAATCGTGTATAACATCTACAGTCTCTGCATAGCACTGGCCTATTTGCTAGAGGAATTTAGACCTTCTCAACACTTTCCATTTTGCATTCCATCCGGCTTTACCTTGACACATTCCTCTGTTCCAAAAGCCTCCTTGTAGTTTATTTTCCAAAATCAACATATCGTCTAAAAGCTATAAAGCTCTTTAGGTTTGGCAGGAAGTCTTATCATTGGACAAGCTTTTGATGCAATTGTATTGTTGGTTGGAAACTTGAGTACCTCTCCTTATTTCAATGGAGTGCAGCATAAAGGATGGCTTGGAGTCCAGGGGAATATAATCAGATAGGAACTGAAGTCAGAGGATTTACCCCACCCATCAGCTTCGCCTCTGTGATTTACATTAATATTAAAGGTCAGATCGAATGTTCCACACACCCTGAGGCTCTGTACCTCACACCACTAGGGAGTAGAAATCTGCATTATTATGCAGGCTTGATTTTAGACACCGAGGCTTTTTAAAAATAATTTTATTTTCGGCTGTGCAGGGTCTTGCTGCCGAACGGGCTTTTCTCTCACTGTGGTAAGTGGGCTTCTCATTTCGGGGGCTCAGCCGGTTGCAGAGCAGGAGCTGGATCTGGGGCACGCAGGTTTCAGCAGCTGCACCGGGTGGGCTCTGCAGCTGTGCTTCCTGGTCTGGAGAGCACAGGCTCAATGGTTGTGGCGCACGCACTTCCTTGCTCTGCAGCACGTGGAATCTTCCAGAACCAGGGATCAAACCCAAGTGGATTCTATACCAGGAACCACTAGGGAAGCCCAGTGAGGACTTTTTTTAAAGAACAATTTAAAGTCAAATCTTGCTTAAGCAGTTGCTTAAATTTAGGGCTGCTGTGTTGTTTCATGAAAGCCCAGAGACAGAAGACAGCAAGAAACAATGAAAATTTAAGAAAGAGGCAGATGTCAAGGTCTGTAATGATTATAGGTATGTATTTTTCAGTCCTAAAATGTATAAGAATTGGATCTTAAACCAAGGTTTAACATAGCTTCTTCCTCTATGAAATAAATTGCTGTTGTTCAGTCACTCAGTCATGTCCAACTCTTTGTGACCCCTTGGACTGCAGCACGCCAGGCTTCCCTGTCCTTCACTATCTCCCAGAGTTTGCCCAAACCCATGTCCATTGAGTCAATGATGCATACCATCCAACCATCTCATCCTCTGTCACCTCCTTCTCCAAAAATCCTTCCCTTAATCTTTCCTAGCATCGGGGTCTGAAATAAATAAGTTCACAGAAAAGACAACAAAATCCATAGCATAATAATTGTATTGAGTAGCCGTCGCTGGAGAGGGCGTGGCCGAGCCCGGGAGTCAGGCCCCACGTCCAGGGTGGGGCTCACGCGCCTCCTTGTGTGACGTTTCACCACGCTAGGCCCTCCCGCGATCACGCTTTGTTCATCAAAAGCTTGTTGCTGTGAGTTTCCCATGTGACTGTGGGTTTAAAAGGATTTAGAATACTCAAGCTTCGAAAGTCAAGCAGTTTCTTGGCTGAAGTTAGGCTGATTTTTATTTTTTTTAAACAAAGAAGCCAAGGTCAGGGAATTGAATATCCTTCCTGTCGGTATCTATTACCGACGGAATCAGTTGCCAAGGCAAGGAGGGCTGTTTCTACACTGGCAGGGAAAATTATGTAAAACTGTCTTGATTGTTGTTAAAGTTCTCCAATACAAGGAAAGGTGATCATAATTAGTTTCTTTTTCTTCAACAATGAGTCTTGTTGCTTGTATTCTTTTAAGAATTTGTTTTATTTTGCCGGGTTCTATAGCCAGTTATTCATATGCATTTTAAATCTATTCACGCCGTTGTGCCAGGTCTGAGTTGTGCCGTGCGAGCTCTGAGTCGTGTTATATGAATTCTTAGTTATGTGGGCTCCAGTTCCCTGTCCAGGGATCGAACCCGGGCCCCCTGCATTGGGAGCAGAGTCCTAGCCACTGGACCACCAGGGGAGTCCCCATCAAGTCTTTATTTAGGTTATCAGGGCTTTCATATATACAGCAATATATTTCTCATGTTTATTTTTATATAGTTTTACTAGTAAACCACTTTAATCACATCAATGACTCTAAGGTTTAATATCACCCGTGCATCTGCAATGGATCTTTATGTATATATAAATTGTATTGGTGTTTCTGGTGATGCTGGATCTCTGTTGTTGCTACGTGGACTTTCTCCGGTTGCAGAGAGCAGGGCTAGCCCCCAGGGCTGCCGTGTTCGGGCTTCCCACTGTGGTGGCTTCTCTTCTTGGGGAGCGAGCACGGGCTCCAGGCGTGTGGGCCTCAGTGGTTTTCGCTCACAGGCTTTAGAGCACAGCTTCAATAGTTGCAGCAAAAGGGCTTAGTTGCTCTGCAACCTGTGAGATCCTCCCGGATCAGGGATCAAACCCGTGTCTCTTGCGTTGGCAGGTGGATTCCTCCCCGCTGAGCCACCAGGGAAGCCCCTGCAATGGATCTTTATTGAAGGGCTGGGAGGAACTCAAAAGTTTTCTCCTCAAAGTTGGAGGTCAAGATTAGAGAAGAACATAATTGCAGTAGGAAAAAAACAACAAGGTATTCCTCTTGTTTCAGAATCTACCTTCCCCTTTAAATGTGTAGGGGCAGAGAATCAGAGTGATATAATGGAGAAATAAAAAACCCCTTTCCATGTGGAATAACCAGGATTCTACCCATGATGAGCATCTGCAAAACTGCAGGCAGACACCAACCTGAAGTTATGGCTGCAAATAAATGAAATCTGTTGAGGTGGTTTTCTCTCTTTCCTTGGGAGATTTTCTAAGGTGACAGCCACAGAGAATATGGCTCTTCGATGCAGTTAAGCCGTGACAGAGCTAATATTCATTGTTTCAAGGCAGCATCAATGCCACTTTGATTGGGCTGTTTATTTTTAAGGCCACTGTCTTTTGGATCTGGATTGGCTACTGAATCACCCCTTTATTATTGACTTGGGTATTGTTATGGAGCTGATAAAAATGTTTGGGTTGGTTACAAGTTCCAGAGAGCTCCAAGCAGCCTCCAGCGCGATTCTGTGTGCTCTTTGGAGTCATTCATTTTCTGAGTGTCAGGATGCGAAAAGACTTCTCTGAATAGAATTGAAAATCGTTTGTGCCTAAGGACCTAGGCTATTTTTTCTATTGCACACTGTTGTTTAAAGCCTTCAGTAGTTTTTTAACGAGATTTTTTTTTTTACAAGAAGAAAATGCATTCATCACTTCAGAAAAATAATTGATAAGGAAAACATTTTGACACATCTTGAAAGCATCACAAATGATGAGCGAGGTCTTGATTAAGAGTCCTCCAGTTTCTGTTTGTTTTCCACACTGAGCTACAGAAGACCAACTAGCTTGCTTGTGTAGCTGGTGCCATCCTTGACTTTTCTTTTGTGTTTTTCAGGCAATGAAATTCAACATATACTTATCTAGTATCCCTCCCTCCACTAAACACTATCTACCTATATGTTTTAAACCAAAACGTTAAATGAATCTTTATTCATCCTGTGCAAACTCCCTTCCACACACAAAGGGGAAATTTGTATTTTAAAAGGAAGGATCCTTTTAAAATACAAATCCACTGAAGCCACTACTCTACTCAAAACCATGTAATTAATGGAACCTCATGATGATGGACTGTGTCCAAGGTGTGCGTGCATGCGTGAGCGTGTGAGCTAAGTCACTCAGTCGTGGCTGACTCTTTGTGACCCCATGGACCGCAGCCCGCCAGGCTTCTCTGTCCATGGGATTTTCAAGGTAAGAATACTGGAGTGGGGTGCCATTTCCTTCTCCAGGGGGTCTTTCTGACCCAGGGATTGAACCTGGGTCTTCTGGGCCTCTTGCAATACATCAGAGTAATTGCTGCTCTACTTCATGAATTTGTTGGCGGATAAATGAATTAATTCATGCAAAGTACTTCAAAATGGATCTGATACCCAGGAAACACAGAATAAACATCCGTTTAGACTCAGTGCTATTAACAATGATTCCCGCGTAAACAAGTTCTCATAGTCATTTTAGATATTACTTTTAGCTATTCATTTAATAAAATGTCTATTTTAAAAAGACATTTAAATATGAAAAAAATAGACATTTTATTAAATGAATGCTAAATACTGAACACGTGAAGATAAATACTATCATCTCTCTCCTCAGGAAGAGAGGAGTGTAATGTACAAATGATTATAAATGTAACTGGAAAAAGTACTGCAACATCTGAAGCCCACCTGAATTGTTACTTTTTTGACTGTGCTCTGTCTTCGCGGCTGTGTGCGGGCGCTTCTCCAGCTGCTGAGGGCAGGGGGCGCTCTCCAGCTGCGCGCTGCGGGCTTCTCGTCGCAGTGGCGTCTTCCGTTGCAGAGCACGGGCTCCGGGCGTGTGGGCCTCAGTTGCTGCACCACCAGGCTCCGCAGGGCCGTGCGCAGCCCTAGACAGTCGGACTTCAGTGACTGTGGCACCCGGCGCAGCTGCTCCATGGCACGCGAGACCTTCCCGGACCAAGGATTGAACCCGTGTGCCCTGCATTGGCAGGTGGATTCTTATCCACTGTACCACCCAGGAAGTCCTTTCAATTAATTTTAAAACATGATTTAGCTCGCTCACAATAGACTCATTCATAGTGACTCCATTTTATTTTTTTACATAAGTAACAAATTTATTTTAAAACAAAATAATCAAATAATGTATGATAGCAAATATTTTAGAGAAGACTTGGATGCAGAAACAATAGATAACTCAGAAAGGTGCATCTCAGCCTATGTGGAAAATGAAATGTCAACGTTAAGAATGAAGTGTGACATTGATAAATTAATTTTTAAATCGGTAAGAAAACCAATAGATGGAACTAAATTGTAGTTGACAAAGATGTCATTATTATTTTATAGCCATGTTTACTTCTAAACTCATGCAGAAGTTAAAGGATAATAGACTACGGATCTATAACTAAGATCATTGGATAGAAAGGAGGAATAATTGGTATAAAAAACTGAATTAAGGGACTTAAATTCAGGTTAAATTCTCTACTCAGCTTCTGGACCTCAGGGAGCAACTGAAGGCTGGGTGGCTCTCCATCAAAGAGGGATCAGGGTTTCGCGGGGCGGGGAGCCGGGGTGCGCGCCCCTGAGGCTCACGCACAAGGCAGCGGGCGGCATCCCGGCCGAAACTGGAGGCGGGGGTAGTGCCTGTTTCTGTGCCTCCGTGATGCGTGGGCTCATTGGTGCAATTCCAAAGGCTATCCGAATGGTCGTCACCGAGAGTTGTTTGCAAACCTTGTGATGTGTTAGCCAAGGCCATAGGTAAAGAAAGATATAGGGAAGAAAAAAAATAGAATGAAGTAAGATATAAGACAAAATAAAAACTAAAGTCAAGAGAGGGCAAGCAAGGTGGAAGCCAGAGGGGAGCGGGGCACTCCCTCCAGATGCCTGTCTCCTCGTCCTCTTCATTGGCTTTAGCAGGCACCCCTCAATGGACGGACAGAGTCACTTGTCCTTAGACCACGGAATGCCATCTACCCCAGGACTGCTGAAGGCCATCTCCAAAGAGGGTTAGTCACAGGTGCAAAATTCCTCCAAGACAGTGTGGATGTTGAGAACGGAAATCTCGACATCCACACGGAGCAGGGGTTCCCTTAAGGCACCGGGCCTTGACTTCTATTTTCTAACATAATTCACATTTAGAGTTTTCTGGTTTTGCTCTGGTTTGTCTTCTGGCCTGAATGTGGAGGAAATTCAATATGATATAATCAGAGGTAACATGGCCACTGATCTGGGAGTAATATATAATCTGTTAAGCATAAAAACAAGAAGCCACTATTTCAAGTAAATGATATTCCCACTGCGGGGCAGGCTCTTTTCAGCTTTCTTTCTTTCTTTTTTTAATGTTTTACTCAGGTAAAAACAACATTTATTAGTATAAAACAGTAATTTCATTTTTTACTAGGCTGTTTAACACAATATAGAGGTCTAGATGCAAATGATCACTTTAAAAATAAGACACTCCCCCATCTTGATTTCATATTTGCCAGAAAAGTCATTTTTATAAAATGATCTATGGAGCCTTTCTACAGGATTATAAAAAAATTATAAAATATTTAGAGTGCAATAAAATGCAGTGTTCTTATTGCTTCCTCATACTAATTGCTACATCTATTTTTATATCAAGGAATAGTCAATAGTTGGAAACATGAAACCCTTCACAAGGGGTAGGGAGTGGATAGTAAAGCTTGAGGACAGCTGTGGGCTGGTCTGCCGTTTTGGCTGCTGCCTCAGGAAATTTGCTGTAGTTTTGTTTAGTCTCTAAGTCATGTCCGTGTTTGTGACCCCATGGGCTGCAGCCCGTCAGGCTCCTCTGTCCTTCACTGTCTTTCGGAGCTTGCTCAGACTCACGTCCATGCAGTCGGTGATGCCATCCAACCATCTCATCCTCTGCCATTCCCTTCTCCTCCTGCCCTCAATCATTCCCAGCATCAGGGTCTTTTCCAGTGAGTTGGCTCTTCCCATCACGTGGCCAAAGTATTGGAGTTTCAGCATCAGTCCTTCCAATGAATATTCAGGACTGATTTCCTTTAGGATAGACTGCTTTGATCTCCTTGCAGTCCAAGGGACTCTCAAGGGAACCAAATGGGCTTCCCTGGTGGTCTAGATGTTAAGAATCTGCCTCCCAACACGGGGGACTTGGGTTTGATCCCTGGTTGGGGAACTAAGGTTCCACAGGCCTCAGGGCAACTAAGCTCAAGCAGCAGACTGAGACCTGCCACAGCCAGAATTAAATAAGTAAAGTATTTTTAAAAATAACAAGCAGCCAAGTGGAGCCTAGTGTTGGCTTCAGAGACCACTGTCAAGAAGAGAGATGCCCAACTATTTTTTAAACCCGTGCTCCCCTTTGATAAACAGAAGAAAACAGCATATGTTCTTCTTTTACAGCTTTGTGAATTCTTAGGATAATTAGCTATTATTAAATATGAATGAAAGCAGAGAGGAGAAAAGCACTGTTTATTTTCAAAGTCTACTTTACCTCCCCAGAATGCAGTCCCTCCGGGGGCACAGGACGCAACCTGCCCTCTGCACCCCCTCCACCCACATAAACGACTGCCCAAGTTCCCACAGATTTATGCATATTCACCAACTCTTTTTATGTTGTAATGTCCTCAGCAATTTTGGGGAATATCAAAACAGGTAAAAATTATTGAGGCCTGACAGCTGCGAAAGGTCACCAGACTAAATCCATCAGGATTATCTCTGCCGCATCACAACACGCAGACAGAGAAATTAACTGACCCTCGCACTTGCTGAGGGACATCCCACAACCCTTTCCATGTCTGGTTTCATAAAAGAGCCAGGCTCCTCTGACTCTTTTAGACTCCACACAAATCAGAATAGAAATTAGCCAGATGTAAAACATACATTAAAAAAAAAAAATCCCTTGATTATCAGAATGAAACCCAAAAAGTTATGACAAAGGGGATCAGGAGGCTTCCCTGATGGCTGAGTTTTCAAGAATTCACCTCTCAGTGCAGGAGACCCGAGTTCGATCCCTAGTCCGGGAAGGCTCCACAAACCCCAGAGCAGCTAAGCCTGTGCACCACAGCTACTGAGCCTGCGCTCTGGAGCAGGAGCCGAAGCCGATGAAGCCAGGCGCCCTAGAGCCGAGCTGAGTGAGGACAGAAACCTCCTCGCTGAGAAGCCTACGCGCCGCTGGGGAGCAGCCCGCACTCGCTGCAACTAGAGAAAAGCCTGAGAAGCAGCGAAGTGCCAGCGCAGCCAAATATTTATTTAAGTGGGATTGGTTAGGGAAGTTGAAGGAGAGAAAAAGGAAGAAAGATGTAGAAAGTTAAAAATCTGATTCAGTCACTGGTAGTCGAGAAGCTCTATTCATGCCCTAAAAATTTCTGGGTTGAACTTCCCAAAGAGCCAGAGCTCAGATTTGGGTTTAATTTAAGCAAGGAGATTTATATGTTTCTGTCTTTCTTTTTCATCCTGAAGCTTCTTAAACAATGTCTAATATTACATAAATTTTAAAAACTAATTATACATATACATTTTAAAAAGTTAAATTATTCTCAAATTAAAATTTTAATAATTAAATTTACATAAATTAAAAAAATAATGGAGGCCTCTAGTGGGAATGCAGAGAGGACAGCTGACGACAGAGAAGGGCATGTGGGGAAAGAGCTGCTGAGACGCAAGGGAATCAAGAAGGCGGGTTTCCACAGTGGGGACACTTGAAACGGGGCCGGGTGCTCCTAGATTCAGGGAGGAAAGGAAGTCTGTGGAGAAGTCCCTTTTCTGCTAACGGGGGCACTGCATGTTTGGAAGCAGAAAACAGGCCCTTGATGAGTTGTGGAGGCAGGTTCTGAGATGACCCCCAGGGCACCTGCAGCTGGATTCACACTCTTGCATAACCGCCTCCTGCTTGGCCTAGGCTGGGCCTGTTCACTCCCTTCCAAGGAAGAGAACATGGCGAAAGGGAGCTGATTCTTAAGAGATCAGGGTGTCACTGATGGTCACTGATGGTCACTTCCGCCTGCTCACAATCTCTCTTAGTCACTTCAATGGAGATGGAGCCATCTGCACACCCACAGAGGGGCCCGTGCAGCAAAGAGGGGCCCCCAGCCAGCAGCTAGTGAGGACTTAGGACCCCAGTTCAGCCGCAGGGAACTGAACCTTAGCCAATGGCCCTGGGTGAACTCGGGAGCAGGTCCCAGCCCAGGTGAACCTTGAGATGCCTCGGGCAGCCTTCAGACAGAGCCCAGCTACGCTGCTACCCTTTCCTGATCCGTAGAGACTGTGACATAATGTAACACATGTGTGCTATTTTAGCTATGAAGTTTTGGCGTGATTTGCTTTACAGTAATAAATAACCCGGGCTTCGAAGGTGGTTCAGTCGTAAAGGATCTGCCTGCCAATGCAGAGGTGGGTTCGGTCCCCTGGTGAGGGAACTGGCAACCCACTCACTCTAGTATTCTTTCCTTCTTTTTTCCCGTTTATTGTCTTTATTTCTAAGTGTAAGAGAGTGTCGTCATGCCTTGCTCATATTCATGACCACCCGTTATAGACATCATTCTGCCCACATAGACAGTGATATTCAAGTTTCACAACCTGATAGATGGTGAGTTTTCAGGGGCCCATATTGACACCATGACCATTGGCATACATGAGCTAACTGCCCCACGTCCTCACACCCACGCATGCAGTATTGTTGTTGTTTAGTTGCTAAGTCATGTCCGACTCTTTGTGACTCCATGGACTGCATGCCAAGCTCCTCAGTCCTCTACTATCTCCTGGAGTTTGCTCAAATTCATGTCCACTGAGTCGGTGATGCCATCCAACCATCTGATCCTCTGCCACCCTCTTCTCCTGTTCATTTGATCTGTCCCAGCATCAGTGTCTTCCAATGAGCTGGCCCTTTACATTCAGCTTACAAGTCCTTCCAGTGAATAGTCACAGCTGATGTCCTTTAGGATTGACTGGTTTTATCTCCTGGCAGTCCAAGGGACTCTCAAGAGTCTTCTCTGCATCACAATTCAAAAGCATCAGTTCTTCGGCGCTCAGCTTTCTTTATGGACCTTTGTTGGCAAAGTGATGTCTCTGCTTTTTGATAGGCTGTCTAGGTTTGTCATAGCTTTCCTTCCAAGGAATAAGTGTCTTTTAATTTCATGGCTGCAGTCATCATCTGCAGTGGTTTCAGAACCCTAGAAAATAAAAGTTGTCATTACATTCAGTATTGTCTTACTACTAGAGCTCAGGTAGTAACACCCATGAGTTGATCCTGTAGGGATTTTCACATGGGATTTGCAAAGGTCTTAGATTTACCCTGGTTCTATTCCTGGGTCATGTTGAAGAGAAAAGCTACCCACTCCAATTCTGGCCTGGAGAATTCCATGGACTGGATAGTCCATGGGGTCACAAAGAGTCAGACACAACTGAGCAACTTTCACTCACTAGATTTACCCATCGCTAATGTCAAGAATCAGTTTTTGCCATGTTCCATATGGTCTGTATATATCTTATTTATTGTTACTTGTCTTTAAATAGAGAAGGCTCAGACATTCTCAATCAATCCTTAGTCTTCAAGTAAAAGAATCTCCTTAAGTATTAATGCAAATAATCTGTGCAAATATATGGCATATGCGTACCTTCTACTCTTTTCCCAAGACAGACATTGTTAATCGATTGTGGCACTCTTTCCCAGAGAACTGGCTATCAGCCCAAGACAAACATGGCTAATCGATTGTGGCACTCTTTCCCAGAGAACTGGCTATCAGCCCCAAGACAGACATTGTTAATTGATTGTGGCACTCTTTCCCAGAGAACTGGCTATCAGCCTCAGAGTTTATCCTAAGACAGATCCAGGAAGCTGCTATCACTGGAGCAAAGGGAGCAGTGTTTTCATACTGGTAACTCACAGTGAGCTGCTCAGTAAACAAGACCTTGTGTGTTGGTCTATCCTTTCCTACTTTTATGTGTGTTTTTTTTTTTTTTTATGTTAAACTTCATAGATTGCATGCTAGACTTGCAGATGAGATTGTTTTTTTTTTTTTACATTTTACAGGAAAAAACGCTTCTTGGAAACAACCCGGTAGGTGGACACTAAAGCCCCCGCGTCGTCTCCTGTGTTTTGGAGAGGGGCCTCTGTGGGCATTAGAGGCTGTGCACGCAGGCTTTCCTCTAGGTGTGGCGAGCAGGGGCTGCTCTTGATTGTGGAGAGCAGCGTTCTCCATCAGTGGCTTCCTATGACGGAGCACTTCCTGTGATGGAGCTCCAAGTTCATAGACTCAGTCGTTGCAGCTCCGGCTCAAGAGTGTGGCTAAGTAGTTGTGACACACAGGTTTGGTTGCTCCCTGGCCTGTGGGATCCTCCTGAACCAGGATCAAACCAGCGTTCCCTGCATGAGCAGGTGGGTTCTCAACCACTGGACCACAAGGCAAGTCCCATTTTCTGTACTTCAGTTCCTCATTCAAACATTTTGCTGAGTTCAGAAAGGCCTTAATTCAGTGACAGAATCTGGAGATGGTAATGTCTGAGCTCGGCGGAATACAGACTTCTCTTTGCAACAGTAGGTTGCCTTTGCAAAATTTTTCAGGAACATTTGGAATGGCTCTAAATTTTATATAATAAAGCTCTATTATGAAATATCTGGTTATATTATGATGCTGGCTCTTCTGCCAGTTAAATCATATTCTCTGTACTCTATTACAGTGAAATATTGTGGTATGGCTCTCTAACTTCGTGTGGAGAGTTGCAAACAGTTGCTATATTTCTTGCATCTCCAGCAACTGTTTATTATACATCCCTTGGGACATTACATTTACATCAGTGTTTGTAGCTTTTAAAATCTCAAGATGCAGATCATATACATAAAGGGATAGCAATGTTCTTTGGGGATGCCTAAGCTATACAAGTTAGCCCTTTACAGACTACATGTTACTGTTAGTTGCTAAGTTGTATCTGATTCTTTTGCAGTCCATGGACTGTAGCCTGCCAGGATCTTCTGACCATGGGATTTCCCAGATGAGAATACTGGAGTGGGTTACCATTTCCTCCTCCAGGGGATCTTCCCAACCCAGGGACTGAACCTGTGTCTCCTGCATTGCAGGCAGGTTCTTTACCCCTGAGTCACCAGGGAAGCCCAATGGACTACCAAGTATTGTTGAAAAGATTCATTCAGGTAGGATTTATTCATCTAAACTCACGGCAGATGAAGACTGCAGAGAGAAGGAGGTTGTCAGATACCAGAACTAGCTTAACTTGGTGGTGGTGGTGGTTTAGTCGCTAAGTCATGCCTGACTCTTATGACCCTACGTACAGTAGCCCGCCAGGCTCCTCCGTCCATGGGATTCTCCAGGCAAGAATACTGGAGTGGGTTGCCATTTCCTTCTCCAGGGGATCTTCCCAACTCAGGAATCGAACCCGGGTCTCCTGCATTGCAGGCAGATTCTTTACTAACTGAGCTATGAGGGAAGCAAACAAATCAGTTGACAAAACCATGGCAACTCTGTGTTCAAAAAAAAAAATGCTTTAGATATAAAATATATTAAAAGCAACTACTCCAGGCTGTCCTCTCTCCTGCCACTATTTTATAAGGTGACGCCATAGGCTACCGTCAATGGGTCATTAAGCCACTCTCTTGTAAGCCAGCGTGAGTTTGAGGACCATTGAGCATGGTAAATTTGCCCTTCTGCACCAGAATTAAATAAATACCGACACTGAATAACACTGCAGTGATCTCCCCACGTCTCTGCTGGAGTAGTTAATAGCCCTTGGAATGTCTCATTTCCTCCTTGACATGGTGTGCTCTGAACAACAGCGACCCATTTGGAGGGCTGTGCAAAACAAAACAGGCACACGCTCGTTCAACACTTAACGGTAAATTGAGGGTCGTCTTCTTTTTTTTTATTTTAGTTTATCACTGTCAATGTTTTTAATAGTTAACTCTTTTATGCAAAAGGTATCAAAGATCTGCTCAATTTACAAATGTAGCACAAAAGAGTCACCTGCTAGAGGTTAAACAGCAATCCTTTTTAAAAATAGATTTTTTATTTATTTGTCTCTCGAGTTGTTTTTGAAATTTGTAGTAGGTTGCCAACACGGACATAGAGATTTTATATGGCAATACAGATTCTTTTGGAAAGAAGTTTGGCAACACTAGACTTGAATTTTGTAAGGAGTCTGTAGAGAAGACACATTAAGTTTCTCCAGTTCTTCATAGACCCAAAGGTTCTGCTCCCTAGCGATGTCTGTGTGTGTTAGTCGCTCAGTCGTGTCCGACTCTGTGATCCCATGAACTGTAGCCTGCCAGGCTCCTCTGTCCATGGGATTCTCCAGGCAAGAATACCGTACTCGAGTGGGTTGCCATTTCCTTCTCCCGGGGTTCTTCCCAACCCAGGGATTCAGCCGGGGCTCCCATGTTGCAGCGCCCAATCAATTAATGTCTTTTATACCTTCTTGTTGCCTTTACCCAGCCTAAGCCCTTGCTACTCAGTGTGGTCCATGGACGAGTAGCATCAGCATCACTCAGGAGCTTATTTGACACGCAGCACCCAGACCGCAGCACCCAGAGCGCAGCACCCAGACCGCAACACCCAGACGGCAGCACCCAGACCACAGCATCCAGACCACAGTATCCAGACTGCAGCATCCCAGGCCGCATGCGTTTAACCAGATCCTTGGGTGAACCGAGTGCCTTTTAGAGACTTGGATGGAAGCCATAAATTGCTTCCCTCTGAGGGTTTCGTCGGCTTCTGCTGCCTCGGGTGTTTATTTTAGTCTCGCCCCCTCCTTCCTCCTCCATTTACTTTGCTCTTTGAATTTAACACTTGTGCTGATACACTCTGTTCCACTCTGGTCTCGCCTCACTCTCTGCAGACATTCAGCGGACACTGGTATCTGAGCCCAGACACTCTCATCTGCACATTACAGTGCTCGTGAAGTGGGCGCAGTTGGGACCTCCCTGGTGGTCCTGTGGTTGAGAATCCCCCTGCCAGTGCTGGGGACACGGGCTCCAGCCCGGTCTGGGAGGATCCCACCTGCCACTAAGCCCGTGCACCACCACGACTGAGCCCAGTGCTCCCGACCAGAGAAGCCCCCCGAGAGGCTCTCGCACCAGAACCGCTAGAGAAAGCCAGTGCGCAGCAGAGACCCAGTGCAACCGAAAGGAAAGTAAATTATAAAAGCAAAGTGAAGCAAACAAGTTTTCCTATTTAGAATTGCAGGGTATCTGGCTTGAAGGGGACGTTATGGAGGTCATGAAGTCACAGGCTTCCGAGAGTCAGCTAACTGGCGGCCCGCAAAAGGTATGTCCCTATCCTGAGCCCTGGAAGCGGTTATGTGATCTCACATGGAAAATAAAAGGATCTTTGCTGACATAATTATCAAAGCTAGGTAGCTAGATGATAGACAGCTATTGACAGATGAAAAGAGTACACGTGTGCTCGGCGGCTCAGTCGTGTCTGACTCTTTTCTACCCCATGGACTGTATCCTGTCAGGCTCCTCTGTCCATGAGATTCTCCAGGCAAGAAGACTGGAGTGGGTTGCCATTTCCTCCTCCAGGGGATCTTCCTGACCCAGGGATCGAACCCCAGTCTCCTGCATTGCAGGCAGGTTCTGAGCTGTGTGGGAAGCTGAGAGAGAGAGAGAGAGACAGACGTGTTAAACATGTTAGTCCTGTTGGATGTGTCGGACACGGAGGATCAGAGCCTCCAAACCCACTGAATGAGGGGCTGCACTTTAACAAGATTGCCAAGTGATTCACATACAGATTAAAGCATGAGAAGCCCGGCCCTAAACAATTTCAATTAGCAACCTTGCCACTGTCTTCTTGATCCCGCGTTTGTGTTACCAGGACGTGTAAAGCCTCCCTTCTCCTCTGTCTCGCCTGTCTGTGAGATAATGCTAGAAGGAACACAAATTCCGGGAGACTAAAGATACCCAGATTCTAACTCAGAGGGTGAGGCCCCTCAACGCCTAATAAGACACTCTGAGAACAAAGGCAGATAATGTGCCAATGAGCTGTTTGAGGCAGAGAAAGGCAGGGTTGTTAATGCCTCCACTTCCCTGTATTACCACCCAGGCAAAGGGTGCTTATTAAAATGTTTACCTGCAAAGGGGTCCATATGACAATTGAAAGCAGCAAAGAGCACAAAATTGCTACTGAATATTTGAATATAAAAATTCTCACCTAGGACTCAAAATAATAGCCTATTAAAATATGCTGGGAGGATGGAAATTTACACAAAGTGGACAATTAAAGAAACGCATCTGCCGATCCTAAATTCAGACATGCCAACCCCGCACAGCAGTGCCTGCAGTAAAGGGCTTCACTGTCTCCAGCTCTTCCCCAGGCTGGCATTGCCCACTTTTCCTGGGTAATGGAGCCTCCGATCTAATAGGAGAGCGGAGTGAAGGAGTTCTAGACCATCCGCAGATCTTCTGACAGCAGAAAGGAGGCAACAACAGGTAGATTAGAGTGAATTTGAATTTCCTCCCAAGGGAGAATTTGGGAGGCATTTTTGAAGTCAAAATATTCATCGTGTGTGAAGTAGAACACTTCTATTTTATTCTATCTAGAGACATAAAAGGTAAACCTGAGCAAATATTGGAAGAGATTCAGTACAGGAAAAATAAGAGAATTTTAAAAAGGACACCCAACCACTTAGGTAATCCATGGCATGATGGAGACATGGAGGACAAAAAAAATAAAAATGGTGGAGACACAAAAGTAAAAGAAGGGCGGCTCCCTTGGAGGCTCAGTGGCAAAGAATCCGCTTGCCAAGGCAGGAGACACGGGTTCAGTCTTCGATCCAGGAAGACCCACATGCCGCCAGAGAGCAATTAAGCCCATTTGCCGCAACTTCTGAACCTGTGCTCTAGAGCCTGTGAGCCACAGCTGAAGCGCACCTGTTCAGAGCCCATGCTTCACACCAGGAGAAGCCGCTGCAATGAGACACCAGCACACAACTGGAGAGGCTGTGCAGCTGGAGGAAAGCCCGCAGTGAAGACCCAGCACGGCCAAAAATAAATACAATTACAAAAGAAGGGAATTGAATAGCTTGTACCTACCACACTTCATAGGATCTCATTTATCCTTATAAAAATGGTCACAATGGATAAATATTATCTCTGTTTTCTAGGAGAGAAAATTGAGACTCAGAGACTGATCCAGTCACACAGAGAACAGGTTGAGCAGGAAAATAAGTAAACAGCACGTTTCTAGAGACACAAGTAGTTTATCATTGAGATATGGAGATGATGTCTTCAGCAGAAGTCAAGTGTATTTGTGCTTTCAAAACATTTACAGTGCCCTACATATTCTATGTAAGAAATGGTATTGACTTACGGCTCAGTGGTAAAGAATCCACTTGCAACGCAGAAGTAGGAGACGTGGGCTCGATCCCTGAGTCAGGAATATCCCCTGGAGAAGGAAATGGCAACCCACTTCAATACTCGTGCCTGGAAAATCTCGTGGACAGAGGAGCCTGGCGGGCTGCAGTCCATGGGGTGACAAAGAGTCGGACAGCACTTAGCGACGAAACAACACCAAAGTGAATAACAGGGTTCTATCAGAGGGTTTTCAATTCCTCAGGAGCCTGGGAATTAGCATGGATCCAGAAACATGGAAGTGAAGGGAGCTGTTAAAATTGGCAGAAGAAAATGATCTGCTCCACATAATTAGGTCTCACTCATTTCGTCAGCAACTTGGATGGAATGACCGTTTCCGGGCAGCATTGGTAGGCGGTAGGGATGTGAAGGTGATTAAAAGAAGTCTTCAATCTTGAGGGCTTCTCCTAAGGCCGCGAGGCGGAGGTGATCAGACATTATAATTCAGTGTGAAAAGTGCTGTAGGGGAGATAAGAAGCAGACGGCACACAGACAGAAAGAACAAAAGGAGACTCAGTCAGAGCACCAGGCTTGCTGCTGTGGGAATTCAGGCAGCCAGAACAATGGAGGTTTATCCCGTCTGCGATTAAGGCCAAATACTGTGGAATATAAATGAAAGAACACGCCAGGGAAAGAGAGCAGCGTTCCATATGGAAACAGTCGTGCCCGTGTGCTATACATTTCCGCTTCCAGTCTGAACGCTGCAAGTTCTCATCATTATTTGGTTCGCAGCTCCCTTTGGGCATGTAATCATCTTGGCTGTTATATATCAGCAGCTTTCTAATTGGTCTCCCCGTATCCATTCTGGCCCAACTCCAAGGCAGTCATCACGCCAAAGGCTTTTTTTTTTTGCAATGCAAATTAGATCAAGTCACCTACCCCTGTCGCTGCTTTAAAACTTCAATATCTTCTCATTTCTCTTAGAGTATTGTGAGATCTTTAGCACAACCTGAAAGCCTGCAAAGCCCCACCTGGTCTGTAGCCCCATCCGCCCCTCTTGTCTTCCCTTCTCCAGCTGCAACTCTGTTCCCAGGGCTTGGATCTTGACATGTCCCTCCAGCAGAAGTCTCTGCATGTCTGTTTCTTGGCTACGAAAGTCTCTATATAACTGCATCAGCAAGTTGACTTTTTCTCATCATCTTTCCTGACTGAGAAGTGTGTGTTACTCATGGTTAAAAATAAACTATTTTTTTTATAATAACAAGTAGTAGAGCTGAGGGCCCAAGTCTGTGTTTCTGAAAACACAAAACCAGAGTTTCCATCTTGGCTCTGCCATTTACCAGCTGTGTAATTTGAACTCAGTTTCTTCATGGCTAAAGACCAATACCCGCTCCTAGAATAATTAAAAAGATCAGATAAATAATACACGTAAAATATTTTTCCATGATAGTTCTGATTCAGAATTTATTCTCTCTCAGTGAACATTTTTTTCCCTTCAGCATACGCTCTTCTCTTAATTTTTTCCCTGCATCTGTTAACGTTTGCAGTCTTTCTACGACATGTCTGATGCTGCTAGTTAGATGCTCAGCCATGTTTTGCAGCCCCGTGGATTGCAGCCCCGTGGACTGCAGCCCCCTAGGCTCCTCTGTCCATGGGATTTCCCAGGCAAGAATACTGGAGTGGGTTGCCATTTCCTTCTCCAGGGGATTTTCCCAAACCAGGGACCACACCCACATCTCCTGTGTCTCCTGCGTTGCAGGCGGATTCTTTACCACTGAGCCACCAGGGGAGTTTGACGACCACGTGGAGTGGATCTGATTTTATGCACCTGCTTGCTCACAGAGTGAGATGTTGGTTTAAGGACTGATGTCCTGTTTTAATTCTAGGGGAAAATGTCAATTTTTCTAAAAAAATGTATTGTTTCTTTACCACTCTCTCCATCATTTTTTTTTAATTCTATTATTTATGTTGAGAAAAGGCTCTCCGTGGAACACTACCTTGTTTAGAAGAGTGGGTTAACGTTTTCTAAAGGTCTAGACAGTAACTATGTCAGAGGCTCCTTCAACCACGTCAGCCCTGCCGTTCAGCATACAATCGCCATGGACAACAGGCGGGCGTGGTGTGTTCCGGTGAAACTGGAGGCTGGATTGTGCCGAAGACTGCAGTCTGCCGACCCCGACGTTGAGCAGGCTCTTCTGCGTTATCTGGTCCCAGGCTTTCCTTGCCTTTGAGCTGCTTCGCAACTTGACATCAAGTCCAGGTGGTGCTGGTGACAAAGCATCTGCCTGCCAACGGAGGGGACCCCAGAGACACAGGTTCAATGCCTGTGTCGGGAGGATCCCCTGGAGGAGGGCACGGCAACCCACTCCCGTATTCTTGCCTGGGAAATCCCAAGGACAGAGGAGCCTGGTGGGCTACGGTCCATGGGGTCCCAGAGAGTCGGCCATGACTGAGTGGCTGAGTGCGGCTCAGCAACTCTGCAAACTGTGAGTAACAGTGATGGGAAGGAATTCCTGTGCCTGGTGTACTGGTTTAATATGATTTCAGATCTACTTGTTTATGACTTAAGTTGTTTTAACTCCACTTATTTATGACAAAGACAACACAAAATAAGCGAAATAAGAAGCTGCTCTTTGAAGTAAAGTTGATTTCAGAACAAGAGGAGTTTTGTCAGGATGGTTGACAAGTAGTCCAGTTCTGGAGGCGTCTTGACAAGAGCAGGTGGGAGCACAGCCGTGGAAAGGTAATGGAATGTGCATGCAGGGATGTGTAAGGAGTGTTCGGAGTGCGCATCTTGGCAGAAATCACCCTTGACATGGCCCTCGGGAGATCCCGAGGTGCTTCTCCTGTGGTGGTAAGGTCACTGTTGGCAGGTGGAGACGTTAGACCCATCAGCAGCTTCAGGAAGAGAAAGGACCTCTGCACCTGCCTTACGGGGGAGCCTCATAGGCAGTGGCTTTGCAGTGGTTCCTGGAGTGATAACCCCCAGAGCAGCCCGCTCTGCAGGCCAGCATGGCGCCTGGTTCCCTAGCAGCCAAGGTCTAACAACAAGGGACCTTCCTTCCTGCACCGGCCGCTTCGAGTCCACTCTCGGTTGGTCAAAACCTCTGTCCCTCTACCAACTCCTGCAAAGGTGCACCTCGAGCTAAATCTGGACTCTTTTCCTTTCATCTTCCCTTGCCTGAACCAACAAGGCAATCAATTTATCATTTGTTTGGAGTATGCTGTTTCTCTGTTGGCTTATTAAGAGGCTTTACCTGCTATTAGCTTGTAAAATTCTTATGAATCTTGCTGTGAACTTCTGCTAAAAAAGCTGTTGGCAAAGACAAACTCAGTCTCTGAGCGTAATTTGCCATCCCTCAAACAGAGCATCCACAGATATGAGAAAGTCTGATTCAGGCATGAACCGCAAATCTGTTTTAAAATAACCCTCTTTTGCATTGTCTATTTGTAAATTAATTTCAACATTCCTTTAACTCAGTATAAATTTATCCTTCTTTAACTTCTTCAAAATAGTTATAACATCTTACAGATTTCCTCATCAATAACAAGCTGAATCCAGTCTTTAACTTGTGTCCATTTTGCATCCGTATGAAAATCATGAGTTCGTCTTTAAAACAAAACACCCTCTAATGCATGCTGGAGCCTCTCAGCCTTCATGACACCTTACTGGCCTTTCGTAATTTTCTTCTTTACTGAAGAATCTTAATATTATACTGGCCAAATTCTTTAACAATGTCCGTTCTATATTCCAGCTATTTAATGAATGCCTTATTTAAGTGATGATGCTTCTCACTGCTAAGATTTCTATTTGATTGCCACTTTTTTATTTCATTGCTGCTTGTTCTTCTTTTATAGTTTCTTATAGATTTATAGTTCCTTGTGGATGTGGTTTCTGTACTTATTTCTTTGAGTTTCTAAATCATGTCGTACAAACACGAGCTCCATCGGCGCGAGGCACGGGAAACGGTGCACGTCACGCACTCACGGGCCAGAAGCTGCCTTACGCCAGGGCTTTCCAGATGAGTTTAAGTGTTCTAATTGTTTATTTTGCAGCTTCCTTGGCACTAGATAACTTTATGTGCTTGGTTTGTAAACCATTCTGACTTAGCACATCTGTGCTTACTGGACACGCATACAAAAGCTTTGAATGGAATAGATTACTTTCTTTTTATATTTTTCACTATTTATCTGTGGTCTCTCTCTCCCTCCTTCTCTTTCTCTCTCTCACACACACACCCACACAGCTTTTTGTTTACTTCTTGACTGAATCCTCTGAGTTTCAAGAATACACAGAAGAACTATACAAAAAAGATCTTAATGTCCCAGATAACCACAATTGTGTGATCACTCACCTAGGGCCAGATATCCTGGAATGTGAAGTTAAGTGGGCCTTAGGAAGCATCACTATGAACAAAGCTAGTGGAGATGATGGAATTCCAGCTGAGATATTTCAAATCCTAAAAGATGATGCTGTGAAAGTGCTACACTCAATATGCAAACAAATTTGGAAAATGCAGCAGTGGCCACAGGACTGGAAAAGGTCAGTTTTCATTTCAATACCAAAAAAAGGCAATGCCAAAGAATGTTCAAACCACTGCACAATTGCACTCATCTCACACGCTAGTAAAGTAATGCTCAAAATTCTCCAAGCCAGGCTTCAACAGTACATGAACCGAGAACTTCCAGATGTTCCAAGCTGGTTTTAGAAAAGGCAGAGGAAACAGAGATCAAATTGCCAGCATCTGTTGGATCATCAAAAAAGCAAGAGAGTTCCAGAAAAACATCTGCTTTATTGACTATGCCAAAGCCTTTGACTGTGTGGATCACAACAAATTGTGTACAATTCTTAAAGGGATGGGAATTCCAGACCACGTGACCTGCCTCCTGAGAAACCTGATGCAGGTCAGGAAGCAACAGTTAGAACCAAACATGGAACAACAGACTGGTTCCAAATTGGGAAAGGAGTACATCAAGGCTGTATATTGTCACCCTATTTATTTAAATCCTATGCTGAGTACATCATACAAAACGCCAGGCTGGATGAAGCACAAGTTAGAATCAAGATTGCGGGGTAGAAATATCAATAACCTCAGATATGCAGATGACACCACCCTTATGACAGAAAGCGAAGAACTAAAGAGCCTCTTGATGAAAGTGAAAGAGGAGAGTGAGAATGTTGGCTTAAAACTCAACATTCAGAAAACTAAGATCATGGCATCCGGTCCTGTCACTTCATGGCAAACAGATGGGGAAACAGTAGAAACAATGACAGGCTTTATTTTTGGGGCTCCAAAATCACTGCAGCTGGTGACTGCAGCCATGAAATTAAAAGATGCTTGCTCCTTGGAAGAAAAGTTATGACCAACCTAGACAGCATATTAAAAAGGAAAGACATTACTTCACTAACAAAGTCCATCTAGTCAAAGCTATGGTTTTTCCAGTAGTCATGTATGGATGTGAGAGTTGGACTATAAAGAAAGCTGAGTGCTGAAGAATTGATGTTTTTGAACTGTGGTGTTGGAGAAGACTCTTGAGAGTCCCTTGGACTGCAAGGAGATCCAACCAGTCCATCCTAAAGGAAATCAGTCCTGAATATTCATTGGAAGGACTGATGCTGAAGCTGAAACGCCAATACTTTGGCCACCTGATGCAAAGAACTGATTCCTTAGAAAAGACCCTGATGCTGGGAAAGGTTGAAGGCAGGAGAAGGGGACAACAGAGGATGAGATGGTTGGATGGCGTCACTGACTCGATGGACGCGAGTTTGAGTGAGCTCCAGGAGTTGGTGATGCACAGGGGGGCCTGGCGTGCTGCAGTCCATGGGGTTTGCAAAGAGTCAGAGACAACTAAGTGACTGAATTTCCAGTCTAGTATTGGTCTTTCAATGGCAATTTGAGACTCTGTATCTGTAGAGACAATGAGGATATTCCATATCCAACCACTGAGTTGGGAAGATTTTGTTCTTGGTTTCAAGGCTGAGTCTGCAGCCTCGTATTTCCCTAGGTCTTCAGCTTTCTGAATGTCTTAGCCCCTGGCATCAATCCGTGCAGTTTCTCTTTCAGTTTCTTCCCCGAGTATCCGCAACCCAGCCTAGCTCTTGCGTCAAAACAGTGCTGAGTTCTCTGACTCAATTGGGGTTTCCCAGATGGCTCAGTGGGTAAAGAATCTGCCTGCCAATTCAAGAGACTTAAGAGACATGGGTTTGATACCTGGGCTGGGAAGATCCCCTGGAGGAGGAAATGGCAACCTACTCCAGTGTTCTTGCCTGGAGAATGCCATAAATAGAGAAGCCTGGTGGGCTACAGTCCATAGCGTCACAGAGATGGATACGACTGAAGCAGCTGAGCTGGTGCGCACACTGACTCAGTTACCCATAGGCAACATCCTACCAGCGGGGCTGCCTGCTTCCAGACCAGCAGCGTAGCTTGAAAAAGGTGTAAGCTGTTCCCAAGCACAGCCACGTCCCTCAGTGCTTCCTATTTGTTCTTTCATCTGTAGCTGCTATGCTTTTGCAGCTGAGGCACTAAGTCAAGTATGAAAACATCTGATCATCGTGACTGCAGTTGTGTTATTGTTCACATTGCATAAGATGATTCATTTAAACGCTGAAAAACAAAAGGAAGCAAAATCTTGCATCTGTAACTCTTGAATTTGATGAGTCGGTTAGATACTTGGAAAGATGTAAATAAACAGAAATAATGTAAACTATTTGATGAATGGGACTTTGATAATTAATTTTTTTAAAACCTCTGGAAAAGATTAATGAATGTTGCACTAATACCCACAGCTGATAAGGTTTTGCTGCCACTTCAAAAAATGCGATGGGAAAACATTAAACAGTTCAAAATCACTCCTTTAACCCTTGCATTTTTTCCCAGAAACTTGCAGTTCGAAAGAAAACTCACTAGTCTGGCTTATGTGCTTGAGCTATGCCATCTACCCTCTGCAAGCTAGGTCTCTTCAGTCCTGTCTGATTCTTTGCGACTCCATGGACTGCAGCCCGCCAGGCTCCTGTGTTCATGGGACTCTCCAGACAAGAGTACAAGAGTGGGTTGCTGTGCCCTCCTCCAGGGGACCTTCCCGACCCAGGGGTCAAACCCGTGTCTCTTCACCTCCTGCACTGGCAGGTGGGTTCTTCACCGCTAGCATCACCTGGGAAGCCCTGCTGCCGCTGCCAAGTCGCTTCAGTCGCGTCCGACTCTGTGCGACCCCATAGACGGCAGCCCACCAGGCTCCCCGTCCCTGGGATTCTCCAGGCAACAACACTGGAGTGGGTTGCCATTTCCTTCTCCAATGCATGAAAGTCAAAAGTGAAAGTGAAGTCGCTCGGTCGCGACTGACTCGTAGCGACCCCATGGACTGCAGCCCACCAGGCTCCTCCATCCATGGGATTTTCTAGGCAAGAGCACTGGAGTGGGGTGCCATCGCCTTCTCCGGAAGCCCTGCTATCTACCATCAAATGATGAGATGACATCTCGGGGTCCCTGGTGGCACAGTGGTAAGGAATCACCTGCCGATGCTGCCGACAGGCATTTGACCCCTGGCCTGGGAAGACCCCGCTACCCCTGAGCAACCGCGGAGCCTGCTCTCCAGGGCCGTCACGCCACAGCTGCTGGGGTCACGAGCCGCGCCTGCGGAAGCCCACACGCCCTCGAGCCCACTCACGATTAGGGAAGCCACCACAACAGGAAGCCTGGGTGCTGCAGCAAAGACCAGCCCCTGCTCACGGCAGCCAGAGAAATCCGGAGCCGAGCAGCAAAGACTCAGCACAGCCATAAATAGATAAATCCACACACATGCTCTTAAAAAAGACAACATCTTAATTTAAAGGAGATCCATATAAAGAGACACGAAATTGAGTGCTTAATGTATGTGAGTGTGCAATGATTCCTTTCAAATGAATTTAGCACATCAGCACTTACTGGGGATATTCACCAAGACTGAAGTCTGAGTCCTGAAGCCTTAGTACACACGGGATCCACAGACATCTTCCTCCTGCGGTGTCCAGTGAGTCCTTGGGTATCTTTTGCTTTTTTTCGCATCAGAAATTAGGGTCAATAATTTTGACCTGGAGGTCATCCAGTGGTTAAGACTCTGAGCTTCCACTGCAGGGGGCAGGGGTTCGATCCCTGGTTGAGGACTAAACTCCTGCATGCTTCACAGTGGGGCTACAAACTTTAAAAAATAACAGCAAAAGGGGTCACATATATTGGTGACTTTCACATTGGTCAAGATCAGTTAGGTTGGTTGTATCAGGCGATTCTGACTCCCAGGGCACATTTGACAAAGAGACACTTGACCTGGAGACATTTCTGGTTATCATAACAGGGGAAGGAGAGGCTGTTGGTATCCAGCGCATAAGACAAGCCCTGCCACAGAGAGTTATCTGGCTCAAAATCTCAGCAGGGCAGAGGTTGAGAAACTCTGGGATAAGTTTAATAATCTTCTTTGAGAGATGTTTAATACATTTATGTGTAATTTTATACATATATATGTGGGCTTCCGTGGTGGCTCAAATGGTAAAGAATCTGCCTGCTAATGCAGGAGATTTGTGTTCCATCCCTGGGTTGGAACAATCCCCTAGAGAAGGGAATGGCAACCCACTGCAGTATTCTTGCCCAGAGAATTCCATAGACAGAGGAGTCTGTGGGCTACAGCCCACAGGTTTGCAAAGAGCCAGACACAACTTTGTGACTAGCACTTATATATATATGAAAGTGAAAGTGAAGTCGCTCAGTCATGTCTGACTCTGCGGCGCCGTGGACTGTAGCCCACCAGGCTCCTCAGCCCATGGGATTCTCCAGGCAAGAGCACTGGAGTGGGTTGCCATTTCCTTCTCCAGGGGATCTTCCCCACCAAGGAATCGAACCTGGGTCTGCCGCATTGCAGGCAGACGCTTTAACCTCTGAGCCAGCAGGGAAGCCCCATATATATGCACATATTTAAAAATGCCTGTATATCACCTCACTGTGCGTATGTGTGAGAGTGTTATATACTGCAGGAAACCATGATATGGTTTCAGGGGGAATTTCCTGCCATGGGTCCTGGTTCTTTCACTGGAGCTTCCTGTGTTCAAAATACCATCCTGCACATGTTCTAATCAGTTCACTGCACCTTCATAACAACCTTTGCAGGTGGGTAACATTATTATTCCCACATTGTAGATAAAAAAATAAAACAACTAAGATTCAGAGAGGTAGCTTCCTTTGGTCACAGAGCTAGTAAGTTGGAGGTTCAGGATTATCACTCAGAGAGTGTAAATGACCTGAACCACTTCTTAATATCGCCTGATCGCTGAGCCCCAAAGACCTTTCAGAGCCTTTCCACTGGGACCTCCATGAGCCCTTCCATCTTTCCTTCTGTAAAAGGCAAGCTCATGCGCTGGTTTGCACTTGAGCAGCAGTGAAGCTGAGTTGTTAAGGCTTCAGGAGGGAGTGAAGGTGCACGTCAAAGCCACTGAGATGAATGCTAATGAGAAGAGCAAACAGATAAAACTGATTTTTTTTTTTCAAAAACGATTTCCAAGTCCCTACCAGGTGCCCAAGTAGATAAAGCCAGGTCGCAGGGATGTTTCCTGCCAGGGATGAGCAGGAGGTTCCCCTGAGCTCCGGACTCAGCCTAGGGTGTTTCTTACAGCAAAGTTGAGCAAGGCTTTGGTTCATAGTGTCTGGATTTCACTGCAGGATCCAGGAATGCCCAGGAAACACTTTGAAAAAGGCAGACTCAGGCCGTGATCAGAAGAATCTTATTATCCAAGTTGCAACATGCAAATATCTTCTTTGCATTCTGCTTTCTGCAAACAGAGTTGGAAAAAATAAGCAGGGGAAAATGAGGAGGAACAAAAAACAAAAAAAGCCGCACGATTCATGCTTCACAAAGTCCTGTAGGTTATTACCATGTTTTAAATTGTGAGTTGCAAACACAAGCTGTTCTTAAACAAGAACAAAAAGAAAAAGCAGATGGTTTCTTTTTACATCCCGTGAAACTTTTCCTGAATGTAAGCGTATGTTCCCTTCTCCCCAGCTGGCATTCCCCATGCAAATGATCCGTTTTCTGTCATTTTGAGAAAAATTCTTGACTCCCCCACCCTCCATCCCAAATGCCAAAATACCTAGTAATGAGAGCAGGGAGAGAAATCGCAAAAATATTTTTATCCCACATGTCCTTGAGACTCCAAAGACCATACACCTGCATAGAAACACAATTGGCATAAGGCAGGTGTCACCATGATCTTATTTTTACCTTTATTTTTTTAATGTGATGTATGTTTATTTCAACAAACATCTTTATCGATGATCAGTTGCTTTTGCTGTGTACGACCCAGTGGAAAGAAAGTAAGATTTTCAGTTATATAGATTTCTGGATTATATAGATTCTTGGATTCAAATTCCAGCGCAGCAGCTTATTAAATAAATGCATCCTTGAGAAATTTATTTAAAGTGACTTCTCTGTGACTCAGTTTTTTTTTTTTTTCCACTTACAAAGTGGAGTGAGTCAAATCTGCCTTTTCAGGGAATATTTCGAAGATGAATTTCAGTTTGAGAGACACTGCACAGACTTGTGTTTGCTTTCCTGACATAAATAATAAGAGTGAGTGATGGCACTTTCCTCATAGAATTATTTGAGGAAGAAATAAGACAGTGTATTATTCATACAACATTCTAAGTCTAAATAAATGGTAGTTATTATTGAGCTGTTATTGCTTTATTGGTATTTATTGGTATTATTAACCTGGAAAAGTATATGAGGACCCGAAGAATCTTGAATGTTCTTCAATTTTACTCATGTATCAGCTCTGTTTTAAAACAATTTCCCACAAATATTCACTGACATTCCTGGCTCAGGTGGATAGCAATTGCATTAGCTTCACAACAGATCTTAGCAGCGAAAAGTGGGTCTTCCTAGATATTACTCAAGCTTTCCTTGTGCCTTAAGAGTTTTAGGAAGAGGAAATTCTAATTTTTCTGATCAGTTTTATTTTATAGCCAAGATGTAGTTGATCTGCATGCATGTGTGCCAAGTTGCTTCAGTCCTGTTTGACTCTTTTGCGACCCCCTGGACTGTAGCAGCCAGGCTCCTCTGTCCATGGGATTCTCCAGGCAAGAATACTGGGGTGGGTTTCCATGCCCTCCTCCAGGGGATCTTCCCGACCCAGGGATCGAACTCAAGTCTCCTGCTTTGGCAGGTGGTTCTTTACCACTAGTGCCACCTGGGAAGCCCGTGCTTGGTTTAGTAGTAGGCATTTACCCCAAACTTGGTGACTTAAAAGAAAAAAAAAAGACATTTAAGTCATGCAGTTTCCGAGGTCAGGTCTCCAGGAACAGCAGAGCTGGGTGGTTCCGGATTGGAGTCTCTAAGAAAACTGCAGCCAACTGTCACTGGGTCTGTGGTCGTCCAAAGGCTTGACTGGGGTAGTGGTGGGGGTGGGGTCAGAACCTCTGACATGGTTCACTCGGGCAGCTCTTGGCGTGAACAAGCAGGGAGACGCTGAGAGGGGGCGGTGAGAGGGAAAGCGAGGACAGAGTCTCCCCCAGCTCACTCTTGGGTGTGGCGTGTGACTGTGTGTGCTCGCTCACCCAGTCGTGTCTGACTCTTGGGACCCCATGGACTGCAGCCCGCCAGGCTTCCCTGTCCATGGGACTCTCCAGGCAAGAATACTGTTGAGGGCGTGTGTGCCACGCCCTCCTCTGGGGACCGTCCTGACCCAGGGACGGGCCTGTTCTCTCGTGTCTCTTGTATTGGAAGGACGTGGTCTTTATCACCAGTGGCCCCCGGGAAGCCCACACTACCACCTCCCTGGGCTTCTGTTGCTCACACACCAAACCTGGCATAATGAGGGTGTGAACCCAGACACTGGGACCCTGCAGACTGCTGCCACAGTACCCAGCCCCGAAACTTACCCTAAACAGCAAGTGTGGTGGGTGAGGGTGGCGAGCAGTGCCCCCCCCACCGAGGAATTCACAGGCTCTTCAGTCACTGAATCCAAGCTGAACTTCACTCCCTTCCAAGAAGCCTTCCTGACAAGACGTATTTCCCATCGTCTCCTTCCTATTCGTGCTGACAGCATTTGTTCACACCTCTGCTTGCACAATGTCATATTACTCAATTTTTATTTCACAAAAGCTAGTCTAGTCATCATGAGGGCAAATGTGGTGTCAAATTTATTTTTGGATTCTTTAAAATTCCTCACATGTGCTAAGTACATGGAGTCAGTACAAATTCCACCCCACTCTGTGAGCTTTCCAATGAATCGGCCTGAATGACAAACGTTCCAGGCTGCATTGCCCTAAAGCTCTCGAAGGGCTTCCCTGGTGGCTCAGATGGTGAAGAATCCACCCAAAATGTGGGCGAGGTGGGTTTAATCCCTGGATTGGAAAGATCCCTAGAGGAGGGCATGGCAGCCCACAACAGTATTCTTGTCTGGAGAATCCCATAGACAGAGGAGCCTGGTGGGCTACAGTCCAGGGGGTCCCAAAAGTTGGACACTACTGATCTAATAAGCACAGCACACAGCTCTCTAAAGTCCTCAGTCACTACACTAGTTCCATCTTGGCCATTGATGGTTTTGTCGCCAAGTTGCAGCCATGACCTTAAAAGACGCTTACTCCTTGGAAGGCAAGTGATGACCGACCTAGACAGCATCTTCAAAAGCAGAGACATTACTTTGCCAACAAAGGTCCGTCTAGTCAAAGCTATGGTTTTTCCAGTGGTCATGTATGGATGTGAGAGTTGGACTGTGAAGAAAGCTAAGCGCTGAAGAATTGATGCTTTTGAACTGTGGTGTTGGAGAAGACTCTTGAGAGTCCCTTTAACTGCCAGGAGATCCAACCAGTCCATCCTAAAGGAGATCAGTTGTGGGTGTTCATTGGAAGGACTGATGTTAAGGCTGAAAGTCCAATACTTTGGCCACTTGATGCGAAGAGCTGACTCATTGGAAAAGACCCTGATGCTGGGAAAGATTGAGGGCAGGAAGAGAAGGGGATGACAGAGGATGAGATGGTTGGATGGCATCATCAACTCAATGGACATGGGTTTGGGTGGACTCTGGGAGTTGGTGATGGACAGGGAGGCCTGGCGTGCTGCTTCTGGGGTTGCAAAGAGTCGACATGACTGAGAGACTGAACTGAACTGAACCATGTCCGACTGCTGGTCCAGTGGTTGAGAATCCATCTTCCAAGGCAGCGGAAGCAGGTTTGACCCCTGGTTGGGGAACTAAGAACCCCCGTGCTGCAGAGCAGCTGAGCTCGGGTGCCATAGTCAGAGTGCCGGTGCGCTGCATCAGCGGGCCCCGACTGCCGTGGCTAAGACTTGACACAGCCAAATAAACACATTTTTAAAAAGGGTCTTTGATGGTGAGTCGTGAGCCTAGCAGACCTTTCAGTTAACAAAGACTAGTTTCCCCAAATTGAAAAGACAGCCCACAGATTGGGAGAACATATTTGCAGATGATGTGACCGACAAGAGATCGGTCTCTAAAATTTACAAACAGCACATGATGCTTAACAGCCTCAGAGCAAACAAACCAATCAACAAATGGGCAGAAGACCTAAATAGACATTTCTCCAAAGAAGACACACAGCTGGCCAAGAAGCACGTGAGAAGATGTTCAACGTCACCAATATTAGAGAAATGCAACTCAAAACTACAATGAGATATCACCTCACACCAGGTAGAATGGCCATCGTCAAAAATCCACAAACAATAAATGCTGGAGAAGGTGTGGAGACAAGGGAATGCTCTTGCTCTGTTGGTGGGAATGTACATTGGTAGAGCCACTGTGGAGGACAGTATGGAAGTTCCTTAAAAAAATAAAAATAGAGCTACCATATGACCCTGCAGTCCCACCTCAGGCATATATCCACAGGAAAACATGATCCTAAAGCATACATACACTCCTATGCTCACTGCAGCATTGTTTACAATACCCAAGACACGGAAGAAACCTGAATGCCCATCGACAGAGGAATGGATAAAGAAGATGTGGCATATATATACACTGGAATATTACTCAGCCATTAGAAAGAATGAAATAATGCCTTTTGCAGCAACATGGATGGGCCTAGAGAGTGTCATACTGAGTGAAGAAAGTCAGAGGAGAAACACTAGATGACATCCCTTATAGACTTGGTTCCCCGTCCTCACTATTTTCTGGAGTTTGCTCAAACTCATGTCTCTTGAGTCAGCGATGCCATCCAACCATCTCCAGTGAACCAGTTTTTCATTATTAAAGTACGTTGATGGGGCTTCCCTGGATGTCTAGTGGTTAAGACTTCACTTTGCAATGTAGCAGGTAAGGCTTTGATCCCTGGTTGGGGGCCTAAGCTCCCATATGTCCTGCAACCAAAAAACCAGAATGTGAACAGAAGCAGTACTGTAACAAATTCAACAAAGATGTTATAGAGAAAAAGTATGTAGGGACTTTGCTGGTGGTGCAGCCGATACAAATCCATCGGCCAGTGCATCGGCAGAGATCCCATCCTGGTCCAGGAAGGTCCCACCAAGCCCACGTGACATGAGCATTGAGCCTGTGGGCTGCAAGTCTGATGCCTGAGTGCCCTAGAGAACCACGCTCTGCAACAAGAAGGCCCCAGAATGAGCAGCCTCTTTGCCGCAGCTGGTGAGGGCCGCACGCCTGGAGCCTGCTCCACGAGAGAAGCCACTGCAGCGAGAAGCATGCACGGCAACCAGAGAACAGGCCCCGCTCAGGCAGGAGCCCCTACTCAGGGAGGAGCCCCTGCTCAGAGAGGAGCCCCTACTCAGGGAGGAGGCCCGCTCAGGGAGGAGCCCCGCTCAGGGAGGAGGCCCCGCTCAGGCAGGAGCCCCGCTCAGGGAGGAGGCCTGCTCAGGGAGGAGGCCCCGCTCAGGCAGGAGCCCCGCTCAGGGAGGAGGCCCGCTCAGGGAGGAGGCCCCGCTCAGGGAGGAGCCCCTGCTCAGGGAGGAGGCTCCACTCAGGGAGGAGGCCCCGCTCAGGGAGGAGCCCCTGCTCAGGGAGGAGGCTCTGCTCAGGGAGGAGGCCCTGCTCAGGGAGGAGCCCCTGCTCAGGGAGGAGCCCCTGCTCAGGGAGGAGGCCCGCTCAGGGAGGAGCCCTGCTCACTGCAACCAGAGAAAGCCTGTGCATAGCAACGAAGGTCCTGCAAAGCCAAAAATAAATTAATAAAATGAAATATAAAATAAAAAATTATTATTATTGTATTAATTGTTCCAAAGTTCTAAATAATCAAAGTTCTTTTTTTTTTTTTTTTTAGCTTTAACCTCTAAAATATGACTGATATCTTCTTTCTACTTTGGGACATATGCTGAGAATTTACCCCTCATTTGGTCTCAAATCAGTAATTCTACAAGAGGCTAAAGCCAATATATTTTGAAAAGAAATGATATTATAATAATAATATAACTTTGTGATCAAATATTCATGTTTTTCTGAACATTTACTGTGCTGTTAAGTTAAATAATTTCCATGCATGGACAAAATAAACCACATGTTCAGCCACAGAAGAAATGGTAAATCAAATATCTGGCTATTTCACAGCATTTTCTTTATGTTCAACACTTGCAGTGTTCTGATTCTTGAATTAATCCCTAGAAGAAATTTTGAATTACAGAGCAAAAATTACAGAAAATGCTCTCACAACAGGGAAACACACATTCTAATGGTGTAATTATCAGAGTCCAGAATTCACAAATTACATCTTGTAGTGATGTTTAACTTGTTTAACTAACCTTTCTTTTTATAAAAGCTAATTAACCATCCCTGAGTGACAGTGTTCTCTTTGGAAGATCATGTTTAACCACTTGCATTAAAATTCTATAGTCCTTTCTTCTAACACAAGCAATGTGCATACGATTAAGGCACCTACATGAAAAGTCTATAATCTCAAGAGTTGACATGTTGTCCTAACAATTTATAGCAAATTAGTGTGGAACTTGCCTGATGACCACTTCTTAAAGAGTCCCTTATTTCAACTGTCACAAAGTAATGAAGATCAAGGCAGTATTCTGAAATGCACATTTATTTTTTTAAAGGGATTTAGTAGATAAAGGACTCCAAGAAACTATTATTGTGCAGCAAGTCCCTGATAAGTATATGATGGTAGAAAGAATGCAATAGTGAAAGGCATGACCAATAGATTCTTCTACCATCAGTTCATTTAAGCATATATATGTTTTAATTTCATAGTCTTAAAATCTTCTCTTAATGAATTGATGTTGTGAACTTATTAATTGTTATTAGAAGAAAGGATAAATTGATTACAGATGAGATTGGTTTTGATATGACCTTGATCTACACATCCACCTCTCATGTAGGGAGTAGTTCAGTTCAGTTCAGTTCAGTCGCTCAGTCATGTCTGACTCTTTGCGACCCCATGAATTGCAGCACGCCAGGCCTCCCTGTCCATCACCAACTCCCGGAGTTCACTCAGGCTCACGTCCATCAAGTCAGTGATGCCATCCAGCCATCTTATCCTCTGTCGTCCCCTTCTCCTCCTGCCCCCAATCCCTCCCAGCATCAGGGTCTTTTCCAATGAGCCAACTCTTCGCATGAGGTGGCCAAAGTACTGGAGTTTCAGCTTTAGCATCATTCCTTCCACAGAAATCCCAGGACTGATCTCCTTTATGATGGACAAGTTGGATCTCCTTGCAATCCAAGGGACTTTCCAGAGTCTTCTCCAACACCACAGTTCAAAAGCATCAATTCTTCGGTGCTCAGCTTTCTTCACAGTCCAACTCTCACATCCATACATGACCACTGGAAAAACCATAGCCTTGACTAGATGGACCTTTGTTGGCAAAGTAATGTCTCTGTTTTTCAATATGCTATCGAGATTTGTCATAACTTTTCTTCCAAGGAGTAAGGAGTAAGCGTCTTTTAATTTCATGGCTGCAGTCACCATCTGCAGTGATTTTGGAGCCCCAAAAAATAAAGTCTGACACTGTTTCCACTGTTTCCCCATCTATTTCCCATGAAGTGATGGGACCAGATGCCATGATCTTTGTAGTAGTAGATGTTATAAGAAAAATAGGATTAAGGAGATGAGATAGAGCATGGTACTCAGATTTTGAAACGACACACAATGAGCTTCAATCCTGGTGCTTGCCCTCTTGTGTCTGGAGCTGACTGTGACCTGCGTGTAACTAACACGCCGTTGTGCTTTGCAGCCTGTGGGGTCTTAGTCGCTTGCCTGTGTGCGTGCTCAGTCAAGTCCAATTCTTTGTGACCCCATGGACTGTAGCCTGCCAGGCTCCTCTGTCCATGGAATTTTCAAGGCAAGATACTGAAGTAGGTTACCATTTCCTATTCCAGGGGATCTTCTCTACCCAGGAATCAAACCTGTGTCTCTTTCATCTCCTGCATTGGCAGGCAGACTCTTTACCATTCCTCTAGTTAATAGACTATAGCAAAGGTGATGAGAGCTCACTTCTGTGATTAGGTTACAAAAGATAGTAACTTTCTCTTTCCTAACAGATTCTTGATTGCTGTCCCTGAGGAAACCAGCTGCCACAGTGGAGAAGCCCACAAGGAACTGAGGCTGACATCCAGTCAATACCCAGGGAGAATGCAATGAGGTCTGTCCAACAACCTACTTGGCATTAAATCTTTCTGGTAGCCAGTGAGGAGGCCTGGAAGTGGATCGTTCCCCAGCTGGGACTTCAGATGAAACCACAGCCCTGGCTGACACAGACTGAATCCCCATGCAGGACCCAGCCCAGCCTGCCTGAACCACGGAAACTGCAGAGAAATAAATAGGTGCTGCTGTCAGCGGCTAAAGTTGGAGGCAATTTGCCAAACAGCCAGAGACACCAGTCCAGACGGGAACCTTTGAAAGAAGCCCTTGAAAAGTACATTCTTGTTTACTAAAATCAAACAGTAAAAATAGCACTGGAGAAAAGGCCATGAAGCAGAATACATGAATTAGGAACAAATGGAAGCCAAAAACACCTGAAAGCTTGGCATTTTGGGTGAGAGGAATAAAGAGTTTATGAAACAAGGAGCAGGGCCCAGCACCCTTGTGAGCCTTCCGCCTGACTTTGATTCTTCTTTCTTCCATCTCTTAGCAAATGAGCTGATACATAATCAGGTTTTCTGAAGACCAGATTTCTCTGAGTGGCTCACAGATCCTTAAAGTGCAATGTCCTTTTATGGTTGCCATGGGAGAGGCACAGTCAGGGAGCTTGGGATGGGCCTGGACGCACTGCTGTATTTAAAATGGATTAAAACGGATGACCAGCGCGGACCCACTGTGCAGCACAGGGAGCTCTGCTCAGGGGTATGTGGCAGCTGGACGGGAGGGGAGTTGGGGGGAGAGTGGACACACCTGCATGAGTGGCTGGGCCCATTCATGCTCACCTGAAACTGTTACATTGTTAGTTGGCTGTACCCCAATACAAAATAAAAAGTGACACAATTAAAAAAATGCAGTGTTCCTGATGTGAGTCTATTTAATTAAAAAAGTCACCTATTTTATTAACATTTAAAAAACTTAATCCAGAGGTTCATGATTTTTAGGATTTTTCACACCAATTTGAAAAATTGATTGGGACTGATATAATATTGTCAATTTACTGATTCATTCAATAAGGACATGGAAACATTCACCAAAACAATAACATCCTACCATCATCATTTTATGGAAGAGAATGTTTTTAACAATAAAGGAAAAATACAACATAAATGATTATGATTTAAAATTACGTATGTTATAGTGTTACAGGTTTTCTCATGTTTTTTTCCTCATCCTGCCATGAAACAGTGTACATTTTTCTATATACGGGGACTTATTTTAGGAACCACTGATTTAGTCTGTACAACTCTATTAGCAACAAGCAGCAGCAATATCCCCAACACCAGCTCGGAATAAGATCCGGCTCATAGAAATATCTGATTTATTTTTGCCGCATAAGTATACGCTCATCCTCTTGAATCCTTTCTCCAACCAAGCATGCTCTGCAGAATCCTTTAGCCCATAATTTGCCATCTCAGCCACACAGCCATACTCTCGCAGAGAATCAAATGGATGTCCTGCGTATTTGTTGTTATCTAGTCGCTAAGTCATGTCCAGCTCCTTTGCAACCCTGCCAGGTTCCTTGGTTCATGGGACTTCCCAGGCAAGACTGCTGAAGTGGACTACCATCTCCTCTTCCAGGGGATCTTCCCAGCCAGGGATCGAACCTGGGCCTCCTGCATTGGCAGGCAGGTTCTCTGCCACTGAGCCACAGGGGAAGCCCTTCCTGTGAATTACGGTCTCCCCACAGGTGGGAGAAAATGGCAGCTATCTATTGAAAGTGCTTAAATATTTGAAGATACAGGTATATAAAACCCAAAACTTGGATTTCCCTTGTGGTTCAGTGGTTAAGAATGCAGGGGACATGGGTTCGATCCTGGGTCTGGGAAGATGCCACTTGCTCCAGGGCATTGAAGCCCGCGCTCCAAATGCCTGAGCCTGCGTGCTCTAGAGCCTGGGGTCACCAGCAAGAGAAGCCACTGGCCCCAGGAGCCCATACAGGACACCCAGAGCATGGGCAGCAGCCAAGACCCAGCACAGCCAGAAATAAACAACAAATAATTAAAAAAAAAAAAAACTTGAAGTTATCCCTCTTTTCATTAAAAACAGATACTTAACTGTGGTAAAAAGTGTTGCAGCCAGATAGCTGCAAAGTGAGCTTCAATTATTCAAAAAGATTGAAGAATAACTTAAAAGAGCACCAATGTTCTTGAATATAATTCAAGTTTAATAGGGCATTCTCTGCCCAGCTAAAACGATCTCAGACTCACGCCCTATCCTTTGATGGGCAGAGGTCCACCCAGCATCATTCCCCGATGAAGGAAGGAGAACCTGGCCCAAGTTCTAAGGCAAAATGCCCGCTTTTGAGGGGGTGTTTTCTTTTCAGTAAGTTAAGAACCAGCATCTAAGGGAGTGAGGGGCTGGAGTGATGCCGCTGTGCTGTCAGCGCAGAAACTACAGCCTGCGGAGCGCAGACTCGCTGCCTAAGGGGGCCCAGCAAGTCCTGAAGTTCGGCGCCAGCGGAAGGAGACCGTCGAACTCCCTCATTTGCGCGTGGGTCACAAAGTGGCTTCCCCAAACCTGTGAATTTGGGCTTCCAAGGTGGCCCAGACAGTAAAGAATCCGCCTGCAGTGCGGGGGACCGGGGCTCGATCCCTGGGTGGGGAAAAGCCCCTGGAGGAGAGCATGGCACCCCACTCCAGTGTTCTTCCTGGAGAACCCCACGGACAGAGGGGCCTGGGGCCACAGTCCATGGATCACAAAGAGTCAGTAGGACTGAGCCACTAACACTTTCCCTTTCAAACCTACGAATTAAGCTGTAAAACTCCGCCAGACTTTTCATGCCACTCTTGAGTCACAATGTGTGAATAATTCCCAGGTGTTTGGTTTACACTTTTCCAGCAAGTTCTTCTGCTCAGTCCAAACCTATTAAAGCATGGCCTTCAATTTCCCTGGCTCCTGGATTAACTGGGGTGACTATTAAAAGTGCAGAATCCTAGGAGGAAGCATCCTTCCACTGGCTTTTTTAACAAGACTCTTTCCAGTGAGTCCTCAGATTCCATAACCATTTCCTGAAACATGATCGAGTCCCTGATTCAGCCCCAGTGACTGTTTTCTGAGCCTTGCTAAGCCGGTGGTGAACGCGGGCACGTGGACGCACCTTCTTGCATGACAGTGCATTTTCTAGATTGAGATTGTAGATGCATCATCTGCCAAGAGGTTACTCTCAACTGTTCAAACGTTGAGGGGCAAGTGAAGTGTGTGCCCGTCCCTTCCCATGCGGGGGTGCGGGTTTGACCCCCGATCGAGGAGCTGGGACCCACATCCCCTGAGGCCCAAAACCCAGAAACGTAAAACAGAAGCAATATTGTGACAGATTCAGTGGAGAATTTAAAACAAGAAGAAACCAATAGAAAGAGTCGGTCTAGGGACTCTACTCTGTCGGCTAAACCATCATGAGAACGCCTTCGGCCAAATCAGATAAACGTGCCCAGGGCACTGTGCTCCGTGCCAACAGACCACACGGTGCAGCTGCTAATGAAACTAACAAGCGATTTTGTTTAAAAATTATTTTTATTAAACTTTTAAAAAATAATAATCCTATTTTTAATTTAGCATTGTCCAAATAATGCCTGTAATAACAACAGCGACACAGAGTTCCTTCACAATTATACCATTTAGGTGAGGAATTTGGGAGAGTGGTTGAAACCCAGTTCTTTCTTTCTTCCAAAGAATATAATCAAAGTGCTGTCTCTAAGTGGCTGCTTTACTGCCCGACAGAATGTCACCTGCCTTTTTTCTCCAGAAAAGGCTTTCCAGCAAGTGCTCTTGGAGATCTTGACAAAGTCTGGGAGACAAGAATGATGCCCGACCATAAAGCCGTCTGAAATTCAGCAGCCCAGCTGCATCTGCAGTGGCCCCTGCCATCCGTCACCACCCACAGCTAATTAAACAGAGGTAGCTTCTCCCCACCTGTCCCATCGATAGTGCTCCACGCTTTGTCTGTAAGCAGGTTTTCCTGTGACTTGTGGTCCACAGGAAAAAAATCTGTTCAGATGAAAGTATTTGAAAGTCTTCTCCGTGGCCCCAGAGCAAGCTGAAGCACTTCAAAGCAATGACAACCACCCCGGAGGAGAGCTTTCTGAAATTCGCCTGCAGTAAACAACCTGCCTGAGACGGAAGGCCAGGCGGGCACACCTCGCAGGTGTCCCCACAACCTCTCGGGTCCCTGAGGGTTGGCCATTCCTCTCCCGGCCCGGGGCAGAGCAGACTCATCTCTAACTACATTTTCAGCACACATCTGACAGTCCAGCATGCTTTTTGGAGGATGCTATAAACTTCAACTCAGAGAGCAAAAAGAGAACCACAGTGTTCAAGACTGGTAAACTCTGGTGAGTGACAGCAAGACTGAACTCTAAAGAAAGCCTTTCAATCCCTGTCCAGAATCAAATGCAGAAATAGCAATGCCCCAAAGTTATGCTCTCTGAGGACCCCCTTCGACAAAGGAGAGTGTCTTATGGTCAGGAAATGGCCATGCTCGTAAATTTTCTCTCTTGCTCCCTGTGTTTCGTATTCTTTTATTGTTCCAACAAAGACCGAAGCAAGCCAGAGGAAATTTAAGTCAGTTACAGGGTCCCAGGATCACACCTGGAGAGACGATATGAAGGTTGGATAAGCTCCTTCGTGGTCACAGGAGTCACCTTAGGCTTAGGCCCCTCTAACTGAAAGACGCTCAGCCCCTCACCCTGCAATAGGAATCAACGGAGTGTTTCCATAATGGGTCTCAACACTGGTGCACATGTAGAGTTGCCTGAGCTTAAAAAATTATCAAGACGGAGCCCCAGATCCCGAGGGTTTCTATTCAGTTGTTCTGGGGGTGGACCTAAGCAATAGTTATTTTTATTATTTAAAATAAGTTTTAAATGATTTTTATTAAATGCTGCAGAGCCAGCCTAGATGAGAGGGGAGTTTTGGGGGAGAATGGATATATGTACATGTAAATGCAACTGTTTATGAATATGTATATGTATGGCTGAGTCCCTTTGCCATCCACCTGAAACTCTGACATTATTAATCAGTTATACTCCAGTGTAAAATAAAAAGTTAAAAAATAAAAGCGCCTTAGAGCAAGTGGTTTCAAGAGCATCAGAACCGGAAGAAAACGAAGCCTCAGAGACGAGCCGGGGATGCACACTGCAGGGATGTGCACACCCACTCACGCCAGCCCAGACGCGGGGCATTTCCTCAGAATGAAAAGAGAGGTTCCAGCTCCTCCACAGACCAGCCTGGGTCACGTGAAATTGAGACATGAAGACTGCTGCTCCTCACATGACCACAGGTGCATGTGAACGAGCAGAGAGGTCACACTGGGGACTGTGTGGTCACAGAAGCCGGGTCCGCACGAACGAGCAGAGGTCACACTGGGGACCGTGTGGACACAGAAGCCAGGCCTGGTCCAGAGGAGCAGGAGAGGAACCTCAGGCTGAGACAGCAGGGCCAGGAGGACATTTCCCAGATGATCCAGCTCTTCAGGAACTCTACAAAACGTCTTATTTTTTCAGCATTGACTCTTCTTTCTTTCAAACACAGGGCCAGCCAAGAGAAATGTGTCTCTGGGTCCTGGCATTTGTGGGGCATCTTCCGATCCCCAGACCCCCTGGGGGGTAAACAAACCCCTCCTGAGAAGCTTTCTCTCTGATCAGTTCATCAACGCCTCTTTCTCAAGCATCTGCCCTAAACATAAAACTCTGACACGTTGCCTAAAACTCCATCAATCAGATATGCATTTGGATAGGAGAAAAACTTTTTACCTTGACAGTCCTCTCATGCCTTAGAGTGGGTCAGTTCATTAGGAGTCACACTGAGGGACACAGAGACTGTGAGATGATGCTAAGGAAGGACAGGTTATTTTGCCACTGAAGGATCTCTAGGAGGGGACAGCTGGGAAGTCTGGAGGCAGCAGGGGGATCGGAGGGGACCTGGCTGGTACCTGGAAACAGCGGCAGATGTGGCCTCAAGAAATGGAATAACCTCTGCTGTAGTCCCAGCCAGCAGCGATTCCAGCCCCCCAGGGCGGGGAACAACGCCTGTGAGCTGGTGGGCAGTAGGCTGCAGCCACGCCCTGGTCAGCACTGAGGAAAAGTGTCAGCTCCTGGCTCCAGACGGACGTAGGCGTGTAAGAGGGATGCTTCGTGAACCCAGACTCAAGCATCTTCTACACACAGAAAGCACTAAATTCCTTAACTTGAGCTATCTGGTTTTAATTCACAAAAATACTTTTGATGCCCAGACTACTGCACTTGGTTGCAGACTTCTGTACAACCTGACCCCGCTGCCGACCCCACCCCCCGCCCCGGGCCACCTTCTCAGGGCAGTTCTTTCGGAGTATCTTGAGATGCTGTCTCCTGGGCTGGAAGTCCTAAACATTCCCACCAAATAAAACATAACTCTCAACTTTTAAGTTGCAACTGTTCTTTAAAGTCAACAGCATTAACAGAAAGGAAGCCAGAATTAATAACGTTGGACTACATAAATAAACCTAAACATGTCCCTGCCTTCCTGGAATTTACATTTTTGTGGAGGAAACAGACCACATACAAAGAAATAAATAAAACGTCCAGCGTGTGTGAGGGAAGAGGAAGGTGATGTCCTGTGCAGTGGCGTGGAGGAAGGGCCCCGGAGTCCCTGCAGAGACACCATCCTTGACCCTGAGGGAGACAGGAAGGTGATGCACACTTTGCGATGGACGAATCACATCTGATACATCGGGAAAAGCTCACCCCGCACTGAAATGGCCGAGTCCCTGCCACTGGGCCTCCTACGGAAAATTATTCATCCCCTGCCATTGGCTGTAGGGGCCAATGGTAGGAGCTGGAGGCTCAGCTTGGAGACTAGTGGAACCATCTAAGCCACAGAGAACATCTCTAAAACCAAATCAGGTTTTTGCCGGGAGAATGTTGGGAAATGCAGATTAGGGAGGTGAAGAGGATACCAGACTCAGCTTACCCACCTTCCATTAAACAGGACAATTAATGCCTGCCTTCAGCCACTGCCTGGAGCTAAGAGTTGAAAGGACTGTTACCTTCTCCACCAAGCCCATCTTTAAAGAAATTTCTCCACTCTTGTGTCCCAGGGGTCGAGGGGTTGAGGAAGTCAGGATAGTAAAAAGAGAATGATGGCTTTTACTGTGTTAACAGCCAGCAAATGTGTGAGTTATGGGCAACAATTAAGTCCTAATTGGCCATAATGTAAACCTCTTCTGAATGGATGTGGTAAATATTGAAACAAACGAGCTGCTATTTTTCAGACCTGGATGGCAGTCAGTCAGAATGAAAAGCTAATTTCAGCCTTGGAGGTGAACTCTGTATTTTAATCAAGTGTGACAGAGTGGGAACAATAAATTGGCATTTAAGGTGAGGGGCTATTTACTTTACTGTTGCAATGCTGATGATAAGTCACACTGCCCCTTTGCAAAATGAAAGCAAGCTCCGGTTTTGATTCAGAGCAGGAGAGAACACCCCGGGAACTGGCCAGAGGTGGTGGAATTCAAAGATAGCTGAGTGAGGAAGGCAAATGATCCATCCGCCTTCCCAGACATCCTGCCCCGGGTGGGGGGTATCGTGCTGATACAGAACAGGACCTCTCCCACCCTGTCCTCAGCCTGTCTTTCCTCTCTGGAAAAATGAGCCGAGGAGTAAGTTCAATCAGAGAAGTCAGAAAATACAGAAACAGAGAACAGTCAAAGAAGACCAAATAACAATACAGTCATTGAGCAAGGACCTTTAGTTCCTTCTCAGTGGGTAAAGATACTATTCCGAGCTCTCCTATCCCGTGAACTGTCTTAGATCTAAATACCAGGTGGGAGAAGGTAACTGCGTGATGACGAGACTACCACGACAGAAGTGGCACAGTTCCGAGAACTGGCCTCCAGGAAACGGAACAAAGCGGCCCTGAAACTGAAGACTAACCCGACCCGAAACCGTCAAGAGGACGCCGGTCAGACCACCGATGCCTGGTTTCAAGATGATCGTCAGAGCTGACCGCTGCTTCCGCGTGTGGCTGCCTCCTTCCCTCCGTCTGGAACAGATCTTGCCCACTGATCGTCAGAGGTGGAGGGGCCTTCGGACAGGTGTCCACCCCCCACCCTAGCTGCTGGCATCCAAAATAAATCAACTTTCCTTTCCACCAGCCTGGGCCTCTTCGATGGCTTCTGAGTGGTGGGCAGCTGGATCCCACTTGCAGCTGCAAGGCTATTTGGTTGTCCTCCGTAATCAAAAGTTTATGCTGAGAATAAAGGTGTGTCGTGCCTGTGTGCACTGTTCACCATCCCACAACCCAACCTTAAAATCTACTTATTAAGGATCTAGAATAGTAGTTTAGTAATTAATTTGTTCAAGAATTATTAGCGAGGTGCCAGTTATATCTAAAGCCTTGTTCTAGGCACCAGGGAATCATCAGCAGACAAAACATACGGAGTCCCTTCTGCTGAGGAACCTACAGTCTACTGAAAATAATAATAACTGGGCTTCCCTCATGGTCCAGTGGTAAAGAATCCACCTGCCAATGCAGGGGGCACAGGTTTGATCCCTGGTCCAGGAAGATCCCATACGCCGCAGAGCAGCTAAGCCCAGGCACCACAGCTGCTGAGCCTGCGGTCCAGAGCCAGGAGCCACAAGGACTGAGGCCACGTGCTGCAGCTTCTGAAGCCCACACACCCTGCAGCCCGTGTTCCACAGCAAGGGAAGCCACAGCAAAGAGAAGCCCATGTGAGGCAACTAGAGAAAAGCCTGCTCACAGCCGCTAGAGAAAGGGCACAGGGCAACAGAGACCCAGAGCAGCCAAAATAAAGACACAAAGTTATAAACAAAGACACAAAATGACAACAGCTAATGCCTGGAGTCTGACTCAGGAAGGCTGCATCCTTCTAGAGTGTTCTTTGTGCCACTTCACTGTCTCCAGTTCATGGATGAGGAGCCTGGTGCACAGAGGCTGAGCAAGGAGTCCCATGTCTCCAGCCCTGGCTCCTGGGACCAAGCCAGGAAGCCCAGGCTGCGCCCCCGTCCAGCTTCCGGTCTAGCGTGAAAGGCAGCGTTGAAGGAGGGATTCCAGGCGTCACAACCTTCACTGCTGCACAGGAACTGCACGGGATGGGGGGTGGGGGGGGACCTAACCCAGCTCGAGTGTTTCCATCACGGCCTCGCAGGCATTTGCCTCTGTTTGCCCAGCTCACGTGTCTGGCTGATTTGAGGACAACAGCTGGTTCTGTCCTTTAGAAGACCGGGCGTCTGGGATTCAAAGTTCCCTTTTCCGTCTTCATTGTAGCCTTCCTCCCCTCAAGCGGGCGGGGCTGAGCACGGGAGGGTGACGTGGACATTTTCGAACACAGTAAACTTCCTGAGCCACACCGTGTACATAATTTATGCCTGTAATGTTCTGAAGATTTCATATCTTCTGTGAGTCCCTCCATATAAATTATTTATGTGTTTTAATATTTCAATAAAGCCAGTAGGTTCATGTTGCTCTGAATCGCTCATTCTAATGCTCAAGAAAGAAAATCAGCTTGTAAAATATTTGCTTTATTAATCTGAACATATTGAGGGGATTTTCTTAATTGTTCAGGGTTTAAGGGTATGATTTTAAAAAATGAAAAGAAAAACTCTTTCAGTCCCTGAAGCCTTAGGAACTTCACCGGATGACCCGAGGCTGTGTCCTCCTATCACCCCTGCTCTGATTCTCCCGCAGTGAGAGGCAGAGAACCCTTCCAAAGGCTTCGTCGGCAGAGCGGACAGACTCATGGGCAGGGGCGGGGCGGGAAGCAGGGGGCGAGGGGCGGAAGCACACACACCGCCAGGTCTCGGACAGCCAGTGGGGTTTGCAGTGTGACTCAGGGGACTGCAGGGGGCGCTGTGACAACCTGGAGAGGCGCGGAAGGGGGGAGGTGGGAGGGGCGCTCAGGACGAGGGACATGTGGACACCTAGGCCGATCCATGCTGATGCGTGGCAGAGATGAAACCAGTATTGCAAAGCAGCTATCCTTCAATTACAATTAAATAAAGCTTTAAAAAATGTTTACTTCCTAAGTAAGCTTAGCTAACCACCTGACAAAGGAAGGGTAAGCTTTCTCACTTTAGTGGAGACAGTAACGACACGGTTGAAACTCTTAAGTTTCAGACCACATTCTTCAAAGTTGAAGAATCTTTCGTCTTTGGTTGGTGATCGTTTAAGCTCCGCCCAGAAAGCGCAGAGTCTGAGTCCGTTTGGTCACATCATCAACATATTTAGCAACTTATTCATTCCCTCCGTGTCTCAATATCCTAAGCTGTAAGTGGGGGTAATAATTGCGTCCATGTCATTAAGCTAATATCAAAGTTCAACTAGTCAATATAAGCTTGACACGTAGCAAGTATAAGCTGCCGTGGGGTTTGTTGTTATATATTCATTTCACACAAATTATTGAATCCCCACTGTACTCTTTTCCACCTGTGAGGGACACAACAACAGATGAGACAAGACCTCCATCCATCACTACACCTTCTTGTAGGAAAAACGGACAGCAAATAAACAAGATAAATTTCGGCTTCCTTTAACCATCATGATGAAAGTAGAAAGGCCTGATGGGAGAGGATGCCTCCTGGGGTTCCCTCAGCTCAGGGGGGAGCAGAGACGCCTCCCTCTGCAGGTGACATTGGAGGTAGCCCTTGAACAAAGAAGGATCCGGCCAGGGGAAGAGTCAGAAGCATGGTCAGCATAGAGAGGGAAACCAGTCCAGCATTCTTGCTCGAACACGTCAGCTTGTTAAGGGGCAAGAAGGCTGCTGAGCCTGGGGAGATGGAGCAGAGCCGAGGTCCCAGGTGAGCGGGACCAGACCCAGCAACGCACACAGAGGACACGCTGGCTCGCTGTCCACCGCAGTGGGACCCTTTGCTGCAGTGCTGCAAGGCTTGCCCCTGGGACACACTGCTCCTCCAGCAAGGAAATGCAAAGAAATGGGCTGGGACTAAAAACACCTGCCTGCAAGCAAAGTTGGGCAAATACTGGACAAAAGACACAAAGAGGCCAAAAAAGCCCGACTGCCGTTTTGAGGAGCCTGGAGCCAAAGCAGGCTTCTGCACGTGCCCCCTGCACACACACCTCCTCAGCCACCTGTCCTCCATCCCGGACAACACCCCTGCCGCCACCCCGCATAAGGAATAAGTTCGCCCGTCGTCTTAGGGAGCAAACGAGGGGGCCTGCTGCTTGCTCTCCTCCCGCTGCTGCAGGGGGAGCCCCGATAAAGCCTTACCTGAATTTCTTGTCTGGCCTCTCGTCAATGTCTATTGATTATGGAGGCCAAGAACCCCGATTAGTAACAATATTGGAAAGCCACTGGGATCACAGGAGCTTGGAAATAACATCCTTTAAGCTATCTCCTGGGCTTCCTAGGTTGCTCAGTGGTAAAGAATCTGCCTGTCAATGCAGGAGACCTGGGTTTGATCCCTGGGTTGGAAAGATCCCCTGGAGGAGGAAATGGCAACCCACTCCAGTATTCTTGCCTGGGAAATCCCGTGGACAGAGGAGGCTGGCGGGCCACAGTCCATGGGGTCGCACAAGAGTCAGACACAGCGATCAAACAACAACAAACCTGTGTCTTAAAAGACGCCCCTGACCACAGTTTGGAAACACATGTCCAGTGAGCCGTGAACACGTCTTTCCCAGAAACTGAGGAGAAAAGGGGGGGGGTTTACTGGGAATGTGAATTTCACAGGTGTCAGAGCTGGAGGAGACCTCGCAGGAAGAAGCCCAGCATCCTCTTTTCATAGAAAGGGGAACACACGTCTCCCCATACATCAAGCTCAGACTTGAGAGAAACATCGATTGCTTTTCAGAGCAGGTGCTGAAAAAATTCAAGATGAGGCTTGAGCACACAAGCTGCACCTGTGCTTCAGAAACAAGACCCTCACGGCTCTTTACGACCCACAGACACTTCGGCGCTTCTCCCTGAGTCTCCCTGAAATAATCCTCCAGCCCGTCATCCTGCTCACTGGTAGGCAGGGGCTGCAGACACAGGCCACATGCAGGGACCCACCTGAGGGCAGGTAGGGGAAGGAAAGACAAATACATTCAGGAAGCGTGTCCCTAGATGAGGTCTGGGCACAAGGTCCCCACCATCAGACCTACACAAGTGTTCCGGCCACCCTTGGTCAGGGGGTCCTGACATCAGGTCTCCAGACAGAAAAGACACGGTCTTCAGGAGAGGAGAAAAGGAAAGTGCACCCCGCGCTCTGCTGCAGCGCACCTCCAAAATGCAGCGTGGCAGATGGGACCTAAAGAGCCACGTGTCGGTGCCCAAGGCACGTCTTAATTTGTTATGGGGTTCCATTTGTCTCTTTCTCTAATGGTTCACTTAGCCAAACTCGGGACCAGAAAAGGGTCAATCTTAGAAGATGCCCAAACTCTTTGGGAAATAAAAAATGTTGGATTAAGTTGGTTAGAAATCAGTTGAGGATGGATTTTACTACTTAATTCACACTGTCTGGAAGACCACATAAATCCATGGCTGGAGTCTCCAGGAGGCAAATTAAGTACCTGGATGAGGCACCAGCAAAGTCAGAAGCATTCATGTTGGGGGTGGGGAATAAGAAATGGGTTTTTTACAATATTAAAAATCCAAATAATAATTGTGGGAAAACAGAACTTTTGTAGGACATTCATTCATGCGTGCGTTACTTAGATTATTTTGAATTTCTCATGAAGTAGGAATTTAGGTCATCTCCCTAATAGTAAGGACATTTAAAAGGCTTAGTCTTAGGCTCTTATAGGGAGACCATGAGATGATAGGTGTAAAGTGCCTTGGTTTATTCCAAAGACCTCGGAGGTTAGTGAGTGCTCGTCCACGCTCAGCACAACATCACCCAACACCTTAGATGTATTTTCAGGTTATAGATTTAAAAGAGCTTTGGAAGCCATTATTTCATTTGATTTTCACAATAAGTCTGTAAGGTGGTGTAGACGAAAAGGCTCTGACAATTGTTGGCTTTCTAATGACGTATTAGAGTCACTTTAAAAACACAAACTTTCTCCTTCACTGTAGATTTTTTAAAAGGTGGGGGTTGGGGGGTTGCTTTCCTGGTGGCTTAGTAGTGAAGAATCTGCCTGTCAGTGCAGGAGAAGGTTGGATCCCTGGTCCGGGAAGATCCCACATGCTGCGGAGCAACTAAGCCAGAGCGCCCCAACTACTGAGCCCATGTGCTGCAACTATGATGCCCAACCCCCAGAGCGTGTGCTCTGCAGCGAGAGCAGCCTTCGCAAGAAGGAGCCCACCGCCTGCAGTGGAGAGCACCCCACCCTCTGCAACCAGAGAGGAGCCCAAGCGTCAGGGCAGACCCAGCACAGCCAGAAATAAATGAATATATATATATATATGTTTTAAAGGGGGAATTGTAGGGAGGAGGAACTTGTAAGTCTACTTACAGCTAATATAAATGATGAGACAAACATAATGAACACTTTGCCTACAGCATAGTTTTATGACACATTTTCTCTAAAATTGTTACTCTAGAGTTAACACAGTCTTGGGGATGAAGGTTGGTGTCCTAAAGTTAAGAGAGTCTGTATAGTCTAAGCATTTGATGGCTCTGGAAAGATCTGTCTTCTTTCCATTGAATTTGAGAAAACATGGGGAGATTATCTGACTTACAAAAAGGAACCGATCATTATCAAATCTAATTTTACCTGGAACCATTGCCCCATATTTCATTCATGAGTTTTAAATATTCTGTGTCCTTCTTTGTCTTGTTTATAAAGAAAAATGCTGCACATTATAGCACCTGAATAAGAAGGTATTTTTAGGTTCATAGGATTGTTTCTTTTCTTTGCCAAATCCCTTGCCTAACGTATGATTCCTTTCATCAAGGCTGGGCCAGAAGAGATAGAGAATGCAGTTGGGGGAAGATAGAAATAGAGATCTATTTCACATTTCCCTTCTGAAAAAGGAGACTTAACTTTCTGATTTCACACTAGGAGACAAAAGCATTACGAACCTCATTACACAGACAGGTTTAGGTGATTTGCCCCAAATCCCACAGCCAGAAAATTACCGTGAGGGGATATAAAGTCTGTCCCCTCAACTTGAAGAGATTTCAGCCATGCTACACCAGGAAATAGACAGTCCCCTTTAAGTTGAAGAGAAATGTTCACTTTTTACAAGTTGACATGATCTTGACACTTACCTTAAAAATCACAGAATAGAACCTAAAGAGAAAGCGCCTCACCTCCTGTGTCACTAATTTCACTTTTATTATGTTAAAATGTCACCATTCTTTACCCTCCTTTGTCAAGGCTGCTCCTTCCCAAAGAATCTTCATTCAGGAATTTCAGTTCAGTTCAGCTTAGTCGCTCAGTCGTGTCCGACTCTTTGCGACCCCATGAACCGCAGCATGCCAGGCCTCCCTGTCCATCACCAACTCCCGGAGTTCACCCAAACTGATGTCCATTGAGTCGGTGATGCCATCCAACCATCTCATCCTCTGTCGTCCCCTTCTCCTTCTGTCCTCAATCTTTCCCAGCATCAGGGTCTTTTCCAATGAGTCAACTCTTCACATCAGGTGGCCGAAGTACTGGAGTTTCAGCTTCAACATAAGTCCCTCCAATGAACACCCAGGACTAATCTCCTTCAGAATGGACTGGTTGGATCTCCTTGCAGTCCAAGGGACTCTCAAGAGTCTTCTCCAACACCACAGTTCAAAAGCATCAATTCTTCAGCACTCAGCTTTCTTTATAGTCCAACTCTCACATCCATATGTGACCATTCAGGAATTTACAGGTTCTTTTTTTTTTTCATTCATTCAAACAAATGTATAAATGCTGACAAAAACCACATGCTCTTCTGGAAGTGGGAGCTGAAGCACTGAGATCGACGATGCCCTTGCTCCTGGAGCCTAAATTCTGCCGTGAGAAGAGAGAGAAGCGTGAGGCACACAAGAGAGGAAGGAGCCAGCACGGCCTTGGACAGAGACCACGTGGCTCAAAGGATCTAAGGATGCTGCTTTCTCGGAGCAGGAAAGCCCTCGAGGGTAAGCATTTCCTGTTTCCCTGCTTCGTCCGCTTCTTGGTCTCTTTCTGTCTCTGTGTTCAGAGCGCCCTTTGCGGGTCACAGCCTTGTCCAGGTGAAGGGTTTGCAAAACTCAACGAAGTTATGAGCCACACCGTGCAGGGCCACCCAGGATGGACGGATCGTAACGGGACGTTCTGACAAAACGTGGTCCATGGAGGAGGACACGGCGACCCACTCCAGTACCCTTGCCTGGAGAGTCCCATGGACAGAGGAGCCTGGCGGGCTACAGTCCCTGGGGTCGCAAAAAAGTCAGACACGACTTAGTGACTAACCAACAATAGCAACAAAACACGTCACGGGGGTGCGTGATGTACAACAAGCCTCCAACCACAGTGGCTTCCGTTACTATAATCGACACTCTTTTAATCAGTCTCCACTTAAGGAATCTGACAGTCTCCTCCGCTCCAGTAAAGCACCGTGACGGATGCTAACTAGTCCCTGGGTCTCTTGTTTGCCACACACCTGTGCTTCCAATGGGTAAATTCTACACTAACCAAGATCAGTTTTAACTGCTGATGCCATTTGTTCCTCTTGTTGAAAGCATATAGATCTACATAAATTGGTGAATATCAGTGAAAAATAATTTTTCAATGAAAATTGAGTTGAAATATTTGGAAACTGGAAAGGGAATTGAAATAGGCTTGAGTGAAAAAAAAAATCACATAAAATGGAAAATTCCTTAAAATATCTTAAAATAGTCTACATACATTGCTTCACAATTTCCTTTCTAATTTCCTCTTAATCAAAAAAAGTAACTGAGAAATATCAGTATGTGTTAAGGGTACAGTTGACATAAGAAAGATACAGAACTCAAATACTCAAAGAGGGAGTCCTTTCTTAAATAATATTAGCAAATGAATGGAAACTTATATGTTTTCATTTAAAATAAATTCTACTACGTAAGCTATTATTTCCATGTAACAGATATAAACGTAGTAGGTAGAATAACAGTCACCCCAAAATATCCATATCCTGATTGCCAGAGCACATGAACCTTACATGACAAGGGCCAGCACTGAGCATTAAGGTGCAAACCAGGCGACCTGGAGGAGAGACGACCCCCAGATTACCCAGGTGGCCTAATGTCATCACTGCTGCTGCTGCTAAGTCGCTTCAGTCGTGTCCGACTCTGTGAGACCCCATAGACGGCAGTCCACCAGGCTCCCCCGTCCTTGGGATTCTCCAGGCAAGAACACTGGAGTGGGTTGCCATTTCCTTCTCCAATGCATGAAAGTGAAAAGTGAAAGTGAAGTCGCTCAGTCGTGTTTGACTCCTATCGACCCCATGGACTGCAGCCCACCAGGCTCCTCCATCCATGGGATTTTCCAGGCAAGAGTACTGGAGTGGGGCGCCATGGCCTTCTCCAAATGTCATCACAAGCCTCCTTAAAAGTGGAAGAGGAAGGCAGAAGAGGAGGTCAGGGTAAAGCAATGCGAAAGATTCACCTGGGGACTTCCTTGGTGGCCCAGTGGCTACGACTCCTCCCAACGCAGAGGACCCCGGCGCAGGGAACTCCATCCCACGCGTTGCCGCTGACGTCACGCGAGTTGCAGCTGAGCTCACGCCCGGTGACTAAGGGCCCTGCATTCCACAGTGGAGATCCTGAGGGCGCAACCAAGACTCTGCCAGAATAAATAAAGCCAAATAAATATATAGAGATTTTAAAAAGATTTAAAATGAAAACCAAAAATGTAACAGTACTACAGTTAAACATAGGAGCCTGGTGGGCTGCAGTCCATGGGGTCACTAAGAGTCAGACACAACTGAGCGACTTCACTTTCATTCTTCACTTGCATGCACTGGAGAAGGAAATGGCAACCCACTCCAGTGTTCTTGCCTGGAGAATCCCAGGGACGGGGAAGCCTCGTGGGCTGCCGTCTATGGGGTCGCACAGAGTCGGACACGACTGAAGCGACTTAGCAGCAGCAGCAGCAGGACTTTATATATTTAAAAAAGAGTCAACCAGCAGTTTCTGGCTTTGAAGATAGAAAAAGAACCAAGAAACAAGGAATTCTTGTCTGATGGGCTGATTCTAGAAGATGGGAGAGCTAGGGAAGTGATTGTCCTCTTGAGTTTTGCCTAAGACCTGTGTCAGACTTCTGAACTACAGAACTGTCAGACAATAAATGGTTGCTGTTTTCAGAAAATAAGTTTGTGGCCATTTGTTAAAGCAGCAACAAGAAACTAATACAGGAGTACTAAGGCCTGGAAAGTTTAAAGACTTGCCTCAGGTTAAGTGATAAACCCAGCCTTGTAACTTTAATACGGGATTCTTTCTACTATTGTCCACCTCCTTGTTAAAGTAAATACAAGTAGGAAAAGTTACACTTCTTAAAATGCCAAAACACATAATTGATAATTAAGCAGCCCCTATTTTATGACAGTTATTTTGGTTTTAAACTACCACTTCCTAAATGTTTATAATGTGTAAAGTTCTTTAAAGGTCATTGCATACAGAGTTACTTCCAATCCAGAACTCAATCTGTAATGCACAAATATTGTTCTCTGGTGAGGAATAAAGCTCAAAGGGTTTCAGAACTTCCCTAAAACTAGAGATGACCTGCAAAAAATAGAGCTGATGTTTAAGCTCAGGTCAACCTAACTCAGAAACTTGGGAAATGAAGCGCTTTGGCCACTTTGCTTACTCCGCCTCCCTCACCCCATCCTTCCCCACCCTTTCCTGGTGGCCCAGTGGTTCAGAATCCGCCCACCAATGCAGAGGACATGGGTTCAATCCCTGGTTTGGAATGATCCCATGTGCAGTGGCACAGTTAAGCCTGTGTGCCTAGAGCCTGTGATCTGCAGCAAGAGACGTCACCACAATGAGGAGCCTGCAAATGGCAAGCAGAGAACGCCCTTGTGCAGCAGCAAAGACCCAAGGCAGTCAAAGAAAAAAAAAAAAAAAAAAGACCAGAGCATCATGAAACTTCTGGAGCCATAACGCTCTCTACTTTAGTGAACATCTCGCAGCGTGAATAGCCCCTAGCAGAAACCTGAAAGGCCTCCTTGGAGGGATCCAGAATTCAGATGCAGGTGAGAAAACAAGGTCAGATAAAGCATCACATTGACAGAGAGGCCTCCCTTCCTAGAACCGAAAGCCTAGAGCTTCATTTTGAAATGCAGTGTCTCCTGCTCAATTCCGAGTAAATGACTTTCTTACATCCTCTTAAAGAAACGGGAAATATTGAATGAATTCAGCTAAGAGCTAGCACAGAGTATAAGCTATCTGCCTCCTGTCGCTATGCCTATGGATGGTACCCTTTAATCACTGAAGTCTGCAAAGCACCTCCCCCACTTTAAATTCCTTTTGTCCTCAGTTCTGCTTATTCCCTTAGATCTCGCGAGCCTTCTTACAAGACTGAACACATTACTCGCTTGTAATATGGTATTTAAATGCCCTCTGTTGATTTTTTCCTGCTAATTTAACCTCCTCTCCTGAGGTACCACCTTTGCATTTCCTAGATACGGCATAAATCTAACAGGGAGAGTTTTAATTTCCATCATCCAGAGAAGAACAATACTTTTTAGAACCCTAATTTTAGTTAGAGAATTTGAAACAAAGGTCCCTGGGCATAGCACCTTCTTTCCAAGTTGAAAACAATGGAATTTGTTTTATTAATATTTAATATTTACTTTGCACCAGCCAAGTAGACAATTCTGCATTAACTTCCACTGACAAACACTGCAGCCTCTGGGGGCTCCCAATCTAGGGATCAGATTTCCTCCCGTGTCCATTCAGTACCCCAGTTGGCACACAGCCTTGAATTAACACCAAAATCCACCCAAAGGGGCCAAATCCTTTTCTCTTCACCAAAAAAGAAGGTGTTTTTTTTTTCCTTTAAAGAAAAAAAGGTGAGGAAATGAAAGAAAGTTTGTGAAATAAGTTACATAAGGAAAACAATTTCCTTTTTCTAAGTTAAATGGTCTTCAACCCAGAAAAGACACATGTGTTTTAGAACCAGAGTTGCAGTCTTTCCACCAGTGGGGCCTTTTTATCTGCACCAGTATTTCTTCTGCTCACCGTACCCTCTCCAGCCATCACTGTGGGGAAGACATTTATTTTCTTTAACACTTTACCAATCTGTGTTTGCAGCATCAATGCACATACTTGTCTGCTGCTGCTGCTGCTAAGTCGCTTCAGTCGTGTCTGACTCTGTGCGACCCCATAGACGACGGCAGCCCACCAGGCTCCTCTGTCCCTGGGATTCTCCAGGAAAGAACACTGGAGTGGGTTGCCATTTCCTTCTCCAATGCAGCCTACCAGGCTCCTCCGTCCATGGGATTTTCCAAGCAAGAGTACTGGAGTGGGGTGCCATTGCCGTCTCTGAAATACTTGTCTACCGGTTGTTTTTTCCACTCATGTCTCCCCGTGGCTCTTAACCGCCCTCTGGTCACGTCTCTTTGCGGGAGGAAAGCCCCGATGTCCAGAGTCTCATCACTGGGGTGTCATCAGCACTGCAGAGCAGGTCCCCCCACCCGTGTCACATTCAGGAGCCCATCAGCCATTAAGCTACACATTTCGACCTGTTCTCTTATGTTAAATCCTTCTTGTTTCTGAAAGCCATTTTCACTGACATGGGCAGACACTATTTTTATTACTTGTAATTTCCAGGGCTAGAAAATGCTAGGTTGAAAAGAGCTCAAGAATCTGCTGTCAGCCACTCCCTCTTCACGTGGCGCTGGCGTTTGGTCGCTAAGTTGTGTCCGAGTCTGTGCGACCCCGTGGACTGAAGCCGCCAGGCTCCTATCCATGGGATTCTCCTGGCAATAATACTAGGGTGGGTAGCCGTTTCCTTCTCCTGGGGATCTTTCTGACCCGGGGATCGAACCCTGTCTCTTGCACTGACGGGCAGACTCTTTATTGCTGAGCCCCAGGGTGGCTCCTCATCCACCCACTTCATTTACAAACTAAAAACTGGAGCCACAGTGACTCTGTCTTTCCATTCTTTCTCCCTTCACTTCACTTGTCCCCCCACCTGGCTCATCCTCCCCTCTTCCTTCCTTTCATTCTAGAAACAGGTACTGGGTGACTTCTTTCTTTGTCCCAAGCACAGTCCCAGGTGCTGAAGACAATAGCCATGTTCAAGGCAGACAGTCCCCTGTCCTCACGGGGCTTATGTTCTGGTGGAAAACATGAACATAAAGTAGCAAATTAAGTGTTCATTTGCAGCAGTGATCAGTGTTGCCGGGGACGAGAGATGACGTCAAATATCAAGAGACAAAGGGGCGCTGGCACCACCAGTTCGGGCACACGACTCACCTGCAGTGAACCTCTCACAACCGTTTTAATCTAGGAACGGCGCGGCTGGAAGCGTATGCTACGGGAATAGCAGTGTGCTTCAAGTGCGTGTTGACTAGGGCAGTAGTTACATGCTAGTGAGCAGAGCTGTGAGTGTCCCTCTTGACCAACGGCGTTAGGTCAAGTAAAATATGGCACGGCCACATGTGAGCAAGCGCTTGGTCAGAATCATGCCACAGAAGCACATTCATTGGTCTGGGGAAATGCTAACAGTATTAAGTGGAGAAAGAGAAAGGCTGGGGACTTCCCTCGTGGTCCACTGGTTAAAACTCGCCTTCCAATGCAGGAGACGCAGGTTCAATGCCTGGTCAGGGAGCCAAGATCCCACGGGTCTCACAGCCAAAAAACCAAAACATAGAAAAAGAGCAACGCTGTAACCAGTTCAACAAAGATTTAAAAAAATGGTCTCCATCAAAAAATATTTTGAAAAAAAAGAAGAAGGCTATACCTGTTATACAGAATGAAGTAAGTCAGAAGGAGAAAAACAAATATTGTATATTAACGCATATACATGGAGTCTGGAAAGATGTACTGATACGCAGGGCTGCAGTGCAGACACAGACAGACAGCACAGGCTTGTGGACACGGTGGGGGAAGGAGCGGGTGGGGCGAATTGAGAGACGAGCATTGAAACACATATATCACCAGATGTAAAGTAAGAGAGCGCCAGTGGGAGTCTGCTGTGCGATGCAGGGAGCTCACAACCGGGGCTCTGCGATGACCCAGGCCTCGGGATGGGTGGCAGGGGGAGCGGGGTTCAAGAGGGAGGGGACGTGTGTCTGTGTGGCTGATCCACGGTGATGTACGGCAGAAACCATCACAATACTGTAAAGCAGTTATTCTCCAATACAGATAAATACACTTTTAAAGAAAGGAAGGCTATAAAAGAGTTCACCTAAAGTAATCCTGATTCACATAAAATACAAGTGAAGGCGTGGTGCAGACGAACCGGGGTCGGGGGAGGCCCACCAGCATCGAAGCAGAACTTGTCTGCAAGGAGTGGAAGCAGTGATTCACTCCTTCTAATTTTTCAGGTGTCCATATTTTCTTAAGTGAGTGTGTGTTCCTCATGTAATGCACCCGTTTAGTATTAACTGCCTAGAAGTGTGTGCTAAACCACCTCCAGTACATAGGAGGCACTCTCATTAAGTGGTGAGCAAACGCAAGACATTCAAGACAGGAAAGCTGAAAGATTAGGGAACTAAACTCCACAAGCCAAAAAAAAAAGTTATTAACAGTGTGTATGTGTGTGTTGATAGCTTAATTCTAATTAAAGGCTTGTGAAGTTTTGTAAATACCATATTTAAAAAGGAAACAGCTTCCTTCCATACGAAGTTTCCAAATGTCCCCTCATTATATTGTACCTATGCTGGGTAGATTATGAAAAAAAATTTAGTTGTTGAAAACACATAAATTCCAAAATTGGAAATGTGAGCTTCTCATAATAAGAATGATAATAATGGCTCATTACACTGAATAACCCTGATAAATGCAAATTCACTCTTCAGCTCTTTCACATTTATTATTTATTACTTTCTGCCAGATAAAACTTCCTTGTATCCTAATACTGCATTCACCTTTTACATCTTCAAACAAAGAAGCATATAAAGTTCAGTTAAAATTCCGTATCCAAATATCTAATCAGCTGCAATCTTTTCATCAATAACCTTTCAGGGATTTCAGTGTCATTCATTAGGTGGTTAGAAATTTCTGAAATCTCGTTTGTATGCTAACTTCTTCAATTTAAAAATAAAGCCCATTAACCGCAGCTGTCAAGTAGAAGAAGGAGATTCGGCCTGCGGTGTATGTAGCATCGGAGCTTGCAGAGCTGGCAGAGCCAGACATCAGGCAGAAGCAGAGAAGGCTCACGTGCAAGAGCCGCCTCGGGCTCCGGAGCATGCGGTAAAGATACAGAGCAAAATGCTCAGTATTATACACCGAAATCAGGATTTTCTTACCTTGTATAAACTCAAAGATTTTCATCTCACCTGAGTGAATTTTTTTTTTTTTTTTTTTTTGTATCACTTGAATCCAGCCTTGGGAGGAAATGAAGTAATTAAAAACGGTATCTTCTCTTGTATTTTTGCTTAACAAAAATGAGTGATAATCCTTGGCTGTTATCTGGCATTAAAGATCACTGCATTGCTCAGTCATATTGAACATTCATCCCATGTGGGAGTCTTTTGTGCCACCCGAGTTCTCACTCTCTCCCTACCCATACCCAGTATCTCAATACTCACAAATTAATGTTGACTAGATAGTAAAGATTCCTTCTGAAAGGCCTGAAATACCAAACACCTCACACAAGGCTCCATCTCATGAATTACCGTCACAGCCAAACAATTAGCTCAACGCGCCCTAGATGCGCTCCACAGTTCCACAAACCTTTTCAGGTGTGTACTAAGCCGTTTTCATTACGCTGCTCGCAATTCACAGAAGCATGCAGCATCAGCAATTCACAGAAGCATGCAGCATCACACAGTGTTACCTATAGGCCCCATCTTTCTGCTTAAATTCTAGAGAAAAAATTCAAAGCAGATCTGAGTCATCAGATTACACCAGTTGTCATGACGAAAAGGAAGTCCGGAGTAGCTTGGGTCTGCTGGTGGACATCGGAGGTGTTCAAACTGATGATACTAAAACTGGACGGCTTATTAAAAAGCAGAGACATCACTTTGCCAACAAAGGGACTCAGGTTCGATCCCTGGGTCAGGGAGATTTTCTGGGGTAGAAAATGGCAACCCGCTCCAGTGTTCTTGCCCGGAGAATCCCATGGACAGAGGGCCTCGAGGGCTACAGTCCATGGCGTGGCAGAGTCGGACACGACTGAGTGACTTAGCACTCACACAACCTTTGCCTCGACCATTTACATTCATTTTAAAGTGGCTCTAGGTAACAGGCCTCATCACATGACCGGATGTGGCCAGGGTAAGGGTCCAGTAGGACAGGGGCTTGGAGACAGACGTCAGAGAGGGCGGCCCCATTTAGGGGCTGGGAAGTGAACCTGCCCTCCCAGGCTCCATGCCCGAGGAGGGCAATTGCATGTGTGCGTCTGTGTGTGTGAGAGAGTTGCTCAGTCGTGTTTGACTCTTTGTGACCACATGGACTGCAGCCACCAGGCTCCTCTGTCCGTGGGATCCTTCAGGCAAGAAGACTGGAGTGAGTAGCCATTCCCTTCTCCAGGGGATCTCTCTGCCCAGGGATGGAGCCCCTGTTTCCTGCATTGGAGGCAGATTCTTTACCATCTGAGCCACCAGGGAAGGCGGAGGGCAATCCCAGTCTCACTTAAATCTGAAAGAGGATAAGCTGCAAATGTGCATGTGAGCCAGCCCTGCAGTGATTTGCAAGGAGAAAGTGCTCTGAGGGTGGCCTCCAGAGCAGGCCTCCCGGTGGTGGCCGCGTGCACACACTGCTGCTGCTGCTAAGTCGCTTCAGTCGTGTCCGACTCTGTGCGACCCCATAGATGGCAGCCCACCAGGCTCCTCGTCCATGGGATTCTCCAGGCAAGAACACTGGAGTGGGTTGCCATTTCCTTCTCCAATGCATGAAAGTGAAAAGTGATCTTTTTAATGTGTTGTTGGATTCTGATTGCTAGAATTTTGTTAAGGATTTTTGCATCTATGTTCATGAGTGTAGTTCATGAGTGTATGTTCATGGCCTGTAGTTTTCTTTTTTTGTGGGATCTTTGTCAGGTTTTGGTATTAGGGTGATGGTGGCCTCATAGAATGAGTTTGGAAGTTTACCTTCCTCTGCAATTTTCTGGAAGAATTTGAGTAGGATAGGTGTTAGCTCTTCTCTAAATTTTTGGTAGAATTCAGCTGTGAAGCCGTCTGGACCTGGGCTTTTGTTTGCTGGAAGATTTTTGATTACAGTTTCAATTTCCGTGCTTGTGATGGGTCTGTTAAGATTTTCTATTTCTTCCTGGTCCAGTTTTGGGAAGTTGTACTTTTCTAAGAATTTGTCCATTTCTTCCAAGTTGTCCATTTTATTGGCATATAACTGTTGATAGTAGTCTTTTATGATCCTTTGTATTTCTGTGTTGTCTGTTGTGATCTCTCCATTTTCATTTCTAATTTTATTGATTTAATTTTTCTCCCTTTGTTTCTTGATGAGTCTGGCTAATGGTTTGTCAATTTTATTTATCCTTTCAAAGAACCAGGTTTTGGCTTTGTTGATTTTTGCTATGGTCTCTTTTGCATTTATTTCCGCCCTAATTTTTAAGATTTCTTTCCTTCTACTAACCCTGGGGTTCTTCATCTCTTCCTTTTCTAGTTGCTTTAGGTGTAGAGTTAGGTTATTTATTTGACTTTTTTCTTGTTTCTTGAGGTATGCCTGTATTGCTATGAACTTTCCCCTTAGGACTGCTTTTACAGTGTCCCACAGGTTTTGGGTTGTTGTGTTTTCATTTTCATTTGTTTCTATGCAAATTTTGATTTCTTTTTTGATTTCTTCTGTGATTTGTTGGTTATTCAGCAGTGTGTTGTTCAGCCTCCATATGTTGGCATTTTTAATAGTTTTTCTCCTGTAATTGAGATCTAATCTTACTGCATTGTGGTCAGAAAAGATGCTTGGAATGATATCAATTTTTTTGCATTTACCAAGGCTAGCTTTATGGCCCAGGATGTGATCTATCCTGGAGAAGGTTCCATGTGCGCTTGAGAAAAAGGTGAAATTCATTGTTTTGGGATGAAATGTCCTATAGATATCAATTAGGTCTAACTGGTCTATTGTATCGTTTAAAGTTTGTGTTTCCTGGTTAATTTTCTGTTTAGTTGATTTATCCATAGGTGTGAGTGGGGTATTAAAGTCTCCCACTATTATTGTGTTATTGTTAATTTCTCCTTTCATACTTGTTAGTATTTGTCTTACATATTGCGGTGCTCCCGTGTTGGGTGCATATATATTTATAATTGTTATATATTCTTCTTGGATTGATCCTTTAATCATTATGTAGTGTCCTTCTTTGTCTCTTTTCACAGCCTTTGTTTTAAAGTCTATTTTATCTGATATGTGTATTGCTACTCCTGCTTTCTTTTGGTCTCTGTTTGCGTGGAATATCTTTTTCCAGCCCTTCACTTTCAGTCCGTATGTGTCCCCTGTTTTGAGGTGGGTCTCTTGTAGACAGCATATATAGGGGTCTTGTTTTTGTATCCATTCAGCCAGTCTTTGTCTTTTGGTTGGGGCATTCAACCCATTTATGTTTAAGGTAATTATTGATAAGTATGATCCCATTGCCATTTACTTTATTGTTTTGGGTTCGAATTTATACACCGTTTTTGTGTTTCCTGTCTAGAGAATATCCTTTAGTATTTGTTGGAGAGCTGGTTTGGTGGTGCTGAATTCTCTCAGCTTTTGCTTGTCTGAAAAGCTTTTGATTTCTCCTTCATATTTGAATGAGATCCTTGCTGGGTACAATAATCTGGGCTGTAGGTTATTTTCTTTCATCACTTTAAGTATGTCTTGCCATTCCCTCCTGGCTTGAAGAGTTTCTATTGAAAGATCAGCTGTTATCCTTATGGGAATTCCCTTGTGTGTTATTTGTTGTTTTTCCCTTGCTGCTTTTAATATTTGTTCTTTGTGTTTGATCTTTGTTAATTTGATTAATATGTGTCTTGGGGTGTTTCGCCTTGGGTTTATCCTGTTTGGGACTCTCTGGGTTTCTTGGACTTGAGTGATTATTTCCTTCCCCATTTTAGGGAAGGTTTCAACTATTATCTCAAGTATTTTCTCATGGTCTTTCTTTTTGTCTTCTTCTTCTGAGACCCCTATGATTCGAATGTTGTAGCGTTTACTATTGTCCTGGAGGTCTCTGAGATTGTCCTCATTTCTTTTAATTCATTTTTCTTTTTTCCTCTCTGATTCATTTATTTCTACCATTCTATCTTCTAATTCACTAATCCTATCTTCTGCCTCTGTTATTCTACTATTTGTTGCCTCCAGAGTGTTTTTGATTGACCAAGTGGGCTTTATCCCAGGGATGCAAGGATTCTTCAATATCTGCAAATCAATCAATGTAATACACCACATTAACAAAATGAAAAATAAAAACCATATGATTATCTCAATAGATGCAGAGAAAGCCTTTGACAAAATTCAACATCCATTTATGATAAAAACTCTCCAGAAAGCAGGAATAGAAGGAACATACCTCAACATAATAAAAGCTATATATTACAAACCCAGAGCAAACATTATCCTCAATGGTGAAAAATTGAAAGCATTTCCTCTAAAGTCAGGAACAAGACAAGGGTGCCCACTTTCACCATTACTATTCAACATAGTTTTGGAAGTTTTGGCCACAGCAATCAGAGCAGAAAAAGAAATAAAAGGAATCCAAATTGGAAAAGAAGAAGTAAAACTCTTACTGTTTTCAGATGACATGATCCTCTACATAGAAAACCCTAAAGACTCCACCAGAAAATTACTAGAACTAATCAATGATTATAGTAAAGTTGCAGGATATAAAAATCAACACACAGAAATCCCTTGCATTCCTATACACTAATAATGAGAAAACAGAAAGAGAAATTAAGGGAACAATTCCATTCACCATTGCAACACGAAGAATAAAATACTTAGGAATATATCTACCTAAAGAAACTAAAGACCTATATATAGAAAACTATAAAACACTGGTGAAAGAAATCAAAGAGGACACTAATAGATGGAGAAATATACCATGTTCATGGATTGGAAGAATCAATATAGTGAAAATGAGTATAGTACCCAAAGCAATCTATAGATTCAATGCAATCCCTATCAAGCTACCAACAGTATTCTTCACAGAGCTAGAACAAATAATTTCACAATTTGTATGGAAATACAAAAAACCTCAAATAGCCAAAGCTATCTTGAGAAAGAAGAATGGAACTGGAGGAATCAACCTACCTGACTTCAGGCTCTACTACAAAGCCACAGTCATCAAGACAGTATGGTATTGGCACAAAGACAGAAATATAGATCAATGGAACAAAATAGAAAGCCCAGAGATAAACCCATGCACACATGGACACCTTATCTTTGACAAAGGAGGCAAGAATATACAATGGATTAAAAACAATCTCTTTAACAAGTGGTGCTCGGAAAACTGGTCAACCACTTGTAAAAGAATGAAACTAGAGCACTTTCTAACACCATACACAAAAATAAACTCAAAATGGATTAAAGATCTCAACGTAAGACCGGAAACTATAAAACTCCTAGAGGAGAACATAGGCAAAACACTCTCTGACATACATCACAGCAGGATCCTCTATGACCCACCTCCCAGAATATTGGAAATAAAAGCAAAAATAAACAAATCGGACCTAATTAAACTTAAAAGCTTCTGCACAACAAAGGAAACTATTAGCAAGGTGAAAAGACAGCCTTCAGAATGGGAGAAAATAATAGCAAATGAAGCAACGGACAAACAACTAATCTCAAAAATATACAAGCAACTCCTACAGCTCAATTCCAGAAAAATAAATGACCCAATCAAAAAATGGGCCAAAGAACTAAATAGACATTTCTCCAAAGAAGACATACAGATGGCTAACAAACACATGAAAAGATGCTCAACATCACTCATTATCAGAGAAATGCAAATCAAAACCACTATGAGGTACCATTTCACGCCAGTCAGAATGGCTGCGATCCAAAAGTCTACAAGCAATAAATGCTGGAGAGGATGTGGAGAAAAGGGAACCCTCTTACACTGTTGGTGGGAATGCAAACTAGAACAGCCACTATGGAGAACAGGGTGGAGATTCCTTAAAAAACTGGAAATAGAACTGCCTTATGATCCAGCAATCCCACTGCTGGGCATACACACTGAGGAAACCAGAATTGAAAGAGACACGTGTACCCCAATGTTCATTGCAGCACTATTTATAATAGCCAGGACATGGAAGCAACCTAGATGTCCATCAGCAGATGAATGGATAAGAAAGCTGTGGTACATATACACAATGGAGTATTACTCAGCCATTAAAAAGAATACATTTGAACCAGTACTAATGAGGTGGATGAAACTGGAGCCTGTTATACAGAGTGAAGTAAGCCAGAAAGAAAAACACCAATACAGTATACTAACGCATATATATGGAATTTAGAAAGATGGTAACAATAACCCTGTATACGAGACAGCAAAAGAGACACTGATGTATAGAACAGTCTTTTGGACTCTGTGGGAGAGGGAGAGGGTGGGATGATTTGGGAGAATGGCATTGAAATACGTATAATATCATATATGAAACGAGTCGCCAGTCCAGGTTCGATGCACGATATTGGATGCTTGGGGCTGGTGCACTGGGACGACCCAGAGGGATGGTATGGGGACAGAGGAGGGAGGAGGGTTCAGGATGGGGAACACATGTATACCTGTGGCAGATTCATTTCGATATTTGGCAAAACCAATACTATATTGTAAAGTTTAAAAATAAAACAAAATTTAAAAAAAAAAAGAAAGAAAGTGAAAAGTGAAAGTGAAGTCATTCAGTCATGTCCAACTCTTAGCGACCCCATGGACTGCAGCCCACCAGGCTCCTCTGTCCATGGGATTTTCCAGGCAAGAGTACTGGAGTGGGGTGCCATCGCCTTCTCCGATGCACACACTGCTTTCTCATTATTCTTTATGTGCTGTGAGCATCTCAGGTCTTCTCTCTGCCAGCCCCCCATTCTTTCCAAAACCAAACGTCCTACCCACTCTGAGTTTAAAATGGCGTATGTGTGATACATGCACCTTCATGCTAAATGTCTCCCCTTCCTCTCATCAGCGATCCCCCTTGTCTTTGGTGCCAGGGTCTGGTTTCATGGAAGACAATTTTTCCATGGACCAAGGTTGGGGGGGCGGTGTGATGATTCAAGCTTATTACATTTATGGTAGTTAATTTCTACTGTCATTACATCAGCTCCGCCTCAGACCATCAGGCATGGTTGGGGATCCCTGTTCTCCATCACTTGTAGGCAAATTTGACACATGATTCAAGGTCTAGCTGTTCTTCTATTGATCTCCTTTACACGATGCATATAGCTGCACCATTTGCTGGGCCTGGTTCTAAAGACTTCAGGTGTGATAAGCCACATTTAATCCTCACAGCAAATGAACGAAGAGTACCCTCATTATCCGTGTTTTACATGTGAGCAAACAGAAGCATAGAGAGGCAATCAGCCAAGTGTGCTCTGTTGAACAGCACAGCTCTGGTAACCTGCTTCCAAAGCTTATTCTGTTCCATTATCCATGGACTCCATATGACACTAAACTCAGAAAATTCTAGAATTGAAATTAGAATCTAATTTGGTTTTTCAAACTTTAAACTTTTATTTTGTACTGGGGTCTCAAACAGTCCCAACATGACTGAACGACTTCACTTTCACTTTTCACTTTTATGTGCGACTTAGCAGCTGCAGAGGCATAGCCGATTAACAATGTGGTGGTTTCAGGTGGACAGCGAAGGGACTCAGCTATGCATGTACCCATTCTCCCCAAAGATAGGACACTGAAAGATGAACTCCCCAGGTCGGTAGGTGCCCAATATGCTACTGGACATTAGTGGAGAAATGACTACAGAAAGAATGAAGAGACGGAGCCAAAGCGAAAACAACGCCCAGCTGTGGATGTGACTGGTGATGGAAGCAAGGAACCTGGAGTGTTAGATCCATGAATCATGGCAAACTGGAAGTGGTCAAACAGGAGACGGCAAGAGTGAACACCAGCATTTTAGGAACCAGTGAACTAAAGTGAACCGGAATGGGAGAATTTAATTCAGATAACCATTATATCCACTACTGTGGGCAATTCCTTAGAAGAAATGGAGTAGCCTTCATAGTCAACAAGAGTCCAGGAATGCAGTTCTTGTTTGCAGTCTCAAAAATGACAGAATAATCTCTGTTTGTTTCCAAGGCAAACCATTTAATATCACGGTAATCCAAGTCTATGCCCCGACCACTAATGCCAGAGAAGCTGAACTGTTCTATGAAGACTTACAAGACCTTCTAGAATTAACACCAAAAAAAGATATCCTTTTCATCCTAGGGAACTGGAATGCATAGTAGGAAGTCAATAAACACCTGGAGTAACAGGCAAGTTTGTCCTTGGGGTACAGAATGAAGCAGGGCAAAGGCTAATAGAGTTTTGCCAAGAGAATGCACTGGTCATAAAAAACACCCTCTTCCAACAACACAAGAGATGACTTTACACGTAGACATCACCAGATGGTCAACACCAAAATCAGATTCATTATATTCTTTCCAGCCAAAGATGGAGAAGCTCTATACAGTCAGCAAAAACAAGACTGGGAGATGACTGTGGCTCAGATCATGAACACCTTATTGCAAAATTCAGGCTTAAATTGAAGAAAGAATGGAAAACCACTAGACCATTCAGGTATGACCCACATCAAATCCCTCACAATTATACACTGAAAGTGACAAATAGATTCAAGGGATTAGATCTGATAGATAGAATGCCTGAAGAGCTGTGAATGGAGGCTCCTAAAATTGTACAAGAGGCAGTGATCAAAACCATTCCCAAGAAGAAGAAATGCAAAAAGGTTGTCTGAGGAGGTCTTACAAATAGCTGAGAAAGAAGAGGAACTAAAGGCAAAGAGGAAAGGGAAGATACACACATCTGATTGCAGAGTTCCAAAGAATAGCAAAGAGAGATAAGAAAGCCTTCCTCAGTGACCAATGCAAAGAAATAGAGGAAAGCAATAGACTGGGAAAGACTAGAGATCTCTTCAAGAAAATTAGAGATACCCAGGGAACATTTCATGTAAGCATTTCATGGCAAGTAGATGGGGAAACAATGGAAACAGTGACAGATTTTACTATTTTGGGCTCCAAAATCACTGCAGATGGTGACTGCAGCCATGAAATTAAAAGACGCTTGCTCCATGGAAAAAAGTTATGACCAACCTAGACAGAATATTAAAATGCAGAGACATTACTTTGCCAACAAAGGTCCATCTACTCAAAGCTATGGTTTTCCCAGTAGTCATGTATGGATGTGAGAGATGAACTATAAAGAAAGCTGAGAGCCAAAGAATGGATGCTTTTGAACTGTGGTGTTGGAGAAGACTTTTGAGAGTCCCTTCTACAGCAAGGAGATCCAACCAGTCCATCCTAAAGGAAATCTGTCCTGAATATTCATCGGAAGGACTGATGCTGAAGCTCCAATACTTTGGCCACATGATGCGAAGAACTGACTCATTGGAAAAGACCCAGATGCTGGGAAAGATTGAAGGCGGGAGGAGAAGGGGGGATGACAGGAGATGAGATGGTTGGATGGCATCACCAACTTGATAGACATAAGTTTGAGCAAGTTCTGGGAGTTGGTGATGGACAGGGAAGCCTGGTGTGCTGCAGCCCATGAGGCCCCAAAGAGTAGGACACGACTGAGTGCCTGAACTGACTGAACTGATTGTCCCTCAAACCCCCTCCCTTCCAGGCTGTCAATCACACTGAGCAGAGTTCCCTGTGCTGTACAGTAGGCCCTTGTTGTTTGAGCATTTTAAATACAGCGGGGTGCACATGTCCACCCCAACTTCCCTAACTATCCCCCAGCAACCATATGTTCGTCCTCTAAGCCCGTGAGTCTCTTTCTGCTTTGGGGTGCGCGCGTGCTCAGTTGCTCCCACCATATCTGACTCTCTGCGAGCCGATGGACTGAAGTCCCAGTGCCTTTAAGTTCCTTTATGCCACTGTCACTGGAGATCTCTGGGCAAATATTTGAGAAGAGACAGTGAATGGGGTCTAGGTCAGGGTCTTGGAAAGCACAACAAAAGGAGGTGCCCAATAGAGAGGCAGAACTGTGGACTCCCTTCAATTTTGCAAAAGGTGGGCTAAGTATGTTAAAACCGATCTTGTCTCTAAAAAGCTAATTAGACAATCTCTTTTATTTCCAGACGTCTTAGGTGAGATATTAGATCCTGAGGATTTTAACAGACGTTAGCAGGGAGAAGGATTCCCTGGTCAAGTGAGTTTGGGAAAAAACCCCGAGTTTGTTAACTACATTAACCAAGGGAAGCCATGAGTTACTAAGATGCTTCTTGTAAACCTTAATAAGCCGGTAACGAGCATGAGAGCTGCTTCAGGGCAGGGGACGGCCCGCATGTCATGCTCCCCATGGCACTCTTTTTTCCAAGGCAGACTTTTCTAGATTGCTTCAGGGAATTAGATAATTTAGCTAATACAAGTGTGTTTTACATTTAAAAAAGTTACACGTTGATCTTTATAATTAATGAGGTACCACCCAAGAGTTTAATGTGGAGAATCATGATAGGGCTTCCCTGGTGGCTCAGTGGTAAAGAATCCTCCTGTCAATGAAGGAGACTCCGGTTTGATCCCTTGGTCAGGAAGATCCCACTTGCTTCAGAGCAAGTAAGCCAGTGAACCGCAACTACTGAGCCTGTGCTGTAGGGCTTCCCTGGTGGCTCAGACATTAAAGAATCCGCCTCCAATGTGGGAGACCTGGGTTCGATCCCTGGGTTGGGAAGATCCCTGGAGGAGGACATGGCAACCCACTCTGGTATTCTTGCCTGGAGAATCCTGTGGACAGAGCAGTCTGATGGCCTACAGTCCATGGATCCCAAAGAGTCGCACACGACTGAGCAACTGAGCACAGCACAACACTAGAGCCTGGGAGCTGCAGCTGCTGCAGCCCGTGCTCCCTAAAGCCCACGCTCGGGAACGAGAGAAGCCACTGCATCGAGAAGCCCACACACCACCATCAGAGAGCAGCCCCTGCTGTCTTAGCTAGAGTAAAACCCGAGTGCAGCTACAAAGACCAACTACGGCCAAAAATGTATAAATAAATAAAATTAAACAAGCGGGGCTTCCCCAGTAGCTAAAGCAATGAAGAGTCCTCCTGCAATGCAGGAGACACAGGAGACATGGGGTTGATCCCTGGATTGGGAAGATCCCCTGGAGAAGGAAATGGCCACCCACTCCAATACTCTTGCCTGGGGAATCCTACAGACAGAGGAGCCTGGCAGGCTACAGTCCATAGGGTCACAAAGAGACACGACAGGGCACGTTCAAGAAAGAATCATGACAAGTAGAGAAATGAGAAAGTGAGATGGTGCTACCAAGCACACGAGACCAGGGTAGAAAGAACAGGTCGTCTAAATCACATCAATCTGCCGTACGTCTGGCTTGCACTCTTCACTCGTGGTGTGACCTGAACCGAGTCTCAGCTTTCTGTGCCTACAGTGACTCAGCTTTAAAATTAGAGAAATAGCCACCACCTTTCTCACTTGGTTCTTTGAGGAATAAAGGAAGTAGAGCATGCACCTTTCCTAGCCTAGGACCCAGTACTGCAGTGATGCACTCTCCTCCCTGAGCACGAAGCGGGTGGACGTGCAAATCCCAGCTTCTAGGACTGCTTCTCTGAGCTTTGCTTAACCTCAGTTGTTTAGTCACTGAGTCCTGTCAGACTCTCTGCAATCCCACAGATTATACCTGGCCAGGCTCCACTGTCCCTGGGATCCTTCAGGCAAGGATACTGGAGTGGGTTGCCATTTCCTCCTCCAGCTGAACCCCAGTGCTCGCATCTATTAAGTGGGGATGAAATATCCTCATAGAGAGTTACTGAGAAGACTGTAGGTCAGTGTGTGTAGCTTCTGGAAGAGGTTCATCAATGCTAGATCTTCCCAGTGTTTGACATATGCTAGACCTTAGACCTTCCGTGAGCATTTATCAAACTTAATTGAATCACTCTGTTGTCATTAAGGCTCACCCATCCCCCCTCTACCCTGCCAAAGGCTTTAATATTTTGGTCAATTGGACTTTAATGGTCAATTGAGTTTATGAGGCAATTACTTAAAATCCTTAGCATTACAACCCAAACACCCAAGGATAGAAGTGATTTAACCTACCAGCCACTTTTTGTGAGCTTTGCTTAGAATCTGAAGCACTGGTTATCAGAGCGTATTTATGCTCCCATTCCCCAATGCTTGGAGATATTCAAAGCTCGTTGAACCCAACAATCATCTTTTTTCTCTTTTTTGCATATTTCCATTACTGTTACATTGTTTTCTTCACATTTAAAGACGAAAAAAGTCCTGCTTTTTATTTGTCTTAGTCTCCTGTGTGATTAATTGTTCCCTCCGTGTAGCAATAATTTTTTTTCCAGTCCTATAGTTATGTAAACCAGAACTGCCTTTAAACATGCGGGGTTCATTTTACTTCCATTCGTTTCCATTTAAATGACCAGGGCACAGGAAAACTGTATCACCAACCAGCTGTCAGTGGTGGTGAGATTGCTGTGGGGTGTCACATCTCAAAAATGACCAGGAACGAGGGAAAGAGTGACAGCAGCATCCCAAGATGAGCAAGAGGAGAGGCTTACAGTCGCCCTCTCGCCTGCGTGGTGTAATTCCCGGGCTCTCAGCAGCCACAGTGCAGCCTCACAGGGCATGTTTGGGGGCGTGAGAGGACGTTCCCTTTGGTTGTCAGGGTAAGTGGGGGCGAGCAGGACTGATTTGGAATACGGGATCCAAGGAATCCAGACTTTTCTCCCCAAAGAACAAAGGATGCTCCTGTATTCTGAGTGTTTCTGAAATGTTCCCGTGGATATCCGTGAGGGCGGCAAACTTGTTCATAATCTTATACAAGCCTAGAATCTAACACCCCCACAGACAAATCTAAAATATCTCTTCACAGTTTTGACCACTCAATTTTCCAGAGCAGAATATCTGTATAAACTGACGTAAAGTTTTACTGTGGTTCATAACTTAACTGAATCAGTCATTCACCATTTTTTTGGCAAACCTCAGTATTTTCCAGATGCAACAACCAACGCGATACACCTTCTTTAGTTGAGTAAATATGTCTAAATGGATAACTCTGTATCTAAGTGTAAATATTTGACAATGATGTTTTGTCTTCTAGCATGGTCAGGACTAAGTGTTCCTATATTAAAATATGTGTCGTATTATTATTGTTATAAAGCACAGTAGTATTCTCTTATTTCTCATATTATAATTATGATATTACATCTTAAAATTATACAGTACAAAGCTCATATAACCTATGAACTTGACTTCATAAGAGTAAAAGATAGAGTGTGGAATATTTGCTATAAAAATGACATCGGTTTGGGTCGTGCTAAGAACCACTGGTGTAATAAAAGCTTGTGATGATGAACTAGGATCAGCACAAACATTCCATGCATTTCCATGTGTTTTACCAACAATTCCTGACACACGTGAACTGTGGTTTAAGCAGGATGCTCGTGAATTCCTCTCGACTGGAAGGAGACCTGTTTTCAGATTATACCATAAGTGAAAGTGAAATTCACTCAGTTGGGTCTGGCTATTTGCGACTCCATGGATATTCCGTGGAACTCTCTAGGCCAGAATACTGGAGTGGGTAGCCTTTCTCTTCTCCAGGGGATTTTCCCAACCCAGGGATCAAACCCAGGTCTCCCGCATTGCAGGCGGATTCTTTACCAGCTGAGCCACAAGGGAAGCCCATATATCCCCATAAATTAGGGAGGTACCAACTTAACACAGGTTCATTAAGCATCTCTGAAGTGCAAGGCACTATTCTGTTAATAAGCAGATCACATCTTCCTCACTTTCAGGTCTTATCTTAACTGTGGTCAAACTAGTCTTGAAGATCTCATCAAAAACCAGATGAATGAGATGAAGGTTATTCAGTTTTATTTTCCAAGTTTGGACATCCATTCTATCCTCTTTGCAACAAGATTTTCCTCATTAAAACATTTTTATTTTGCAAATATTTATCTACAAACATCTGTCCTTTTCCTCCCTTTTCTAGGACAGCTCTGGGTATGTACTTGACTCCATAATAAAGATTTTGATTTGTAGAGACATCCAGGATGTAAAACATCACCAGACTGCAAACCCAAAGTGCTATAAAAGTTTTAAGACATTGGAGATCATTTCCTAAATTATTGACAAGTGTATTGTTTGAAAGACTTACAAGTGAAAGGTGCATATTTAAGGAGAAAGATGGCTAATGTGGAATTTCTCAGGCTCTGACTTGTCAGTCAGTATGCAAATTTATCTCCATAGACCACCTTTGAAATCAACAAGAATTCTGCTGACTTCAGGAGATAGGAGCACGCCTGCAAGAGTAACATGTGCACCGCGGGCACCCCGTCTCCCCCAGAAGGACTCACGTCACAGGTCTGACTACAAAGTCAGGCACCTACTCTTCCCCTTCTAACCTGTAACTGATGAGACGTGCTTTTTCTCAAAGGGAATGACAAAACTGTACAAATCCAGGCTTCAGACCCATGGGTCTTCGCTCAAATTACCACAAACATCCCACATTTATGCACATATAAGCAGGACACTGATATAACTAGCAAGCTGAAATAAAGAGGACTCTTGTTGCCATTGCAGTGGTTCATTTTATGTGTCGACTTGACTGCCCTTAGGGATGGATGCCCAGACAGCTGGAGAACATTCTTTCTGGGTGAGTCTGTGAGTGTGTGCCTGGAAATGATTGGCATTTGATCTGGTAGACAGCATGAAGAGCCACCCTCACCAATCCAGCGGGCCTTCAAGTGGAACAGAAAGGTGAGGGGAGGGCAGTTCTGTCCCTCATCTGGAGCTGGAAGGTCACGGACATGCCAAGACATGGCAGCACCTGCTCGCAGACCTTCAGACCCCGAGACTTAAACCAGCATCCTGTTGCCTCTCAGGACTTTGGACTCGGACTGAAGCATGCCACCGGCTTCCCTGGTTCTCCAGCTCGCAGACGGCAGATTGTGGAGCATCTCAGCTGTCATAGTGGCTTAGATTGTAAAGAATCTGCCTGTGATGCAGGAGACCCAGGTTCCATCCCTGGCTTGGGAAGACATCCTGGAGAAGGAAATGGTAACCCACTCCAGTATTCTTGCCTGGAGAATCCCATGGACTCTGGTGGGCTCATGGGGTTGAGTTCATGGGGTCAAGTTCATGTGGTTGAAAAGTGTTGGACATGACTGAGTGACTAACACTGTTCACTTTCAGCTGGCATAAGCGCATGAAGCAACTGCTAATCATAAATCTCCTCTTATATCTCCATTTATATCTGTATCTGTTACTATATATTGCTGTTGTTTAGTCACTAAATCATGTCTGACTCTTTGGGCCCCAGTGAACTATAGCACACCAGGTTCCTCTGACTGTATCCCTAAGTTTGCTCAAAGTCATGTCCATTAAGTCGGGGATGCTATCTAACCATATTATCCTCTGCCACCCCCTTCTCCTGCCCTCAGTCTTTCCCAGGGTCAGGGTCTTTTCCAATGAGTCGGCTCTTTGCATCAGGTAGCCAAAGTATTGGAGTTCTCAAGAGTCTATATATCTATGTCTGCTTCTATATCATATTGGTTCTGTTTCCCTAGAGAACCCTGACTTATACCCCCTATTTTGCAAAAATAAACCTGACTTTTGATGGGACACTTTGAAAGGTGAAATATTAAAACACACACACAAATGCTTTCTGATTTCTTAGCTGCGGCATCCGCTGTGTCAGCCGCACGTGGTAAGCCCGCACCCTGTTCTGTTGCAGTGTTTACAGCTCTGGATTTTTATCTGAAAGATTTGTCTATCGTAGTTGTACATCCCCACCCAGAAATATGAGGTCTCTGACAATAAGGATTTTGTCTATCACATTAATTTATATGTCTCAGTGCCTACTCACAATGCTTGATATAGAACAATAAGTATTTGGTGAATAAATGACCAAATGTTGCCTTCTCTTACAGATCAGTAATTTCAAGCTGAAGGGCAACTATAGAGTAAGAGGGGGGATGCAGATAAATAAGAATTTGTGGGCTGTTAAATACTGTGAGTCTATCTTCTGAGATGGTAGCCCTAGGTTATTCTGTGTCTGATGGAAACTTACAGCTTTTGGAACTTGCTAGGCTTTCTAAAGTCTTCACAATACGTGGGAGACTGATTGAAATCAGTGTGCCTTGCACCTGCGGTAATTTTTAATAGCAGCAGAATATAAAGCACTTTCCCCTTCATCCTCCCCTAACGACTCTTTGGTTCTAGGGACAGGACTTGGCAGAAGTGAGCCACACCAAGATCGAGCATCTTCTTGGACTGACGGTAGGGACTAGATTGTTTTAGAGGCCTCGTGGTTGAAGGCATGAGGGAAGTCATGCAAGGTCAGAGAAGGTCCCTGAGACAGTGAGAATGTCCCCGTTTCCCCCCACGCCTGCCCTGAAAGCAGGGTTTCATTTTCTGGATCAGAGAGTTGCAGATGGAGCAACCCTTACTGTATGTGCATTCAGATGGGAAATCACTTTGGTCTGGAAAGTTATCCTTTGAATGTTTTTGTTTTTATTCAAATCTGTCTTAGAAATGCCCCTTGCTATGCCTTCACCTGACACAATACCCTTGGATATTGATTAGTTTGCCTAATATGGGACTTTAGAAATGTTTAAGCTTCTCTGCAGTACTGGCTGAGAATGGCCAGCTAACGTTTTATTGGCTTGGCTTAATTTATACTTAGAGCTAAGACAGTTTATGATTTCAATTCATAAAATGACTCTGTTTCAGGATACAAATAAGAAGAGCAGAGTGGTTTATCCAGAGAGGTGAGTATTTTATTACATGATGATGTTCCATTATTATTTATGGTATAAAAATTAAAAGAAGCATCTTTGGAGGAGGAAAAGATCTTATTTTATAAAAATATTTTATTAGAAAGGAATATTATATTTAAACTCTGAACTAGATGTTCTTGTGGTATAAAGTGAAGGATAGTCAAATATCACAATTTTGTACTAATTGGGATCCAGGTAAATTACAAAACTATCTCAATGAAATGCAATTTCCATGCTGTCAAGTCCTTTAATAAATAGATAAGATGCTCCTTGGGAAAATGCTTTTACACAGAATAGCTAATTTTCTTTGAATAGAAGACACAAGTCAATGTCATTCTAGCTAAGACACATTATTATAAACTACAAATTAGTGAATTGCAAGTAAATCAGATTTTAGTGTGTATGTAAAGTTTTTAATATCTTTAAGGATTTGGGTGGGAAAAATCAATATTTAGCATATGACTCCTTCAGACTATTGGTGCTTGAAACCAAATTCTTCAAATTTGACTTTCCTGCTCAGTAAATTCTAATTTAGAGTTTGGTTCATTCTGTGACTGCAATCAACGTATTTTATATTTTCAGTGTCCTGATACATGTTAAATTTTTCCTTTAAATACATACAACTAAGCCTCATATATCAAGACTGCCCAAATGTTTAATATTATCTGCACTAATAAGGTAAATTTATCTAATCCAGGCCCCTGTGCGCAAAATAAAGCATTAAAAAGTGAACCATTAAGTGAACTATCCCAGGAATCTTTCCTTTAATTCACCAATTAATTGTACATGGAAAAGATCCCTACTTTATAACTCTCAATACGTCATCCGGGAGATTTCTCTGCTGCTTCTACTCCCTAAAGGGAGGCTGAATAACCAAGCTTCTCTTCCTGATGGATCCGTTGGAAATATGATGCTGTATAAACCCCCAGCAAACAGCTATAAATCTAGCTAACATCCACTGTGTCTGTGAAGATGGAATGATTCTCCCCAGACAAGCTTTGGAAAATAATGTATTGATTTCTGATGGCAATTTATTGTTCTTTGCAATCAACTGTGTTTATACTGTGGCCTTAAATTATAACCCTTCCTCTTCCATTCTTAGTCTTTGGAATGTGAAATCAGAGAGCCAGAAAGCTTCAAAGAGGTCACCTCAAAAATCCATGAAATGGAGATGAATTTTTTGAGTCATAAGATTTCTACTCACTCTGGTCTTACTTTAGTATTCATAGCAAATGACACAGCATTATCTAACCTTGGGCTTCCACCCAAAGTACCTCTAACCCCTTTACAGCAAAGAGCAATTACAAAGTCCCTAAACTCAGGTCTCCACTCCCCGCAAAATACTGAATCCCGATGCCACCCAAGCATGCGCCCAGAGGTTCTGATGCTCTATGTGTCCTATAAATGTGTGTGCCCACTTCCTCAGTTGTGTCTGATTCTTTGTGACCCATGGCCTGTAGCCCACCAGGCTCTTCTGCCCATGGGATTCTCCAGCCAAGAATACTGTAGCGGTTGCCATTTCCTTCTCCAGGGGATCTTCCTGACCCAGGAATCAAACCTGTGTCTCTTATGTTTCCTGCATTGGCAGGCGGGTTCTTTACCACAAGTGCCACTTGGGAAGCCATATGAATTTGATTTCAGTCTTCATCCAAAAAAAAAAAAAAGAGTAAAATAGGGACTTTCCTGGTGGTCAGGTGGTTAAGAATCTATCTTGTGATATAGCAGACACCAGTTCGATCCTTGGTTGGGAATTAAGATCCCACAAGCCTCAGAGCAACTAAGCCTGTGTGCTGAAATTACTGAGCCCCGCAAGTAAGAATGAATAAGTAAATATTCTTTAAAGGAGTAAAATATTAAAAATAAGCTCTACAAGTTTTGTTCTGACAGGGATCAGTAGGAATTATTCCAACGTCCTTACCCATCAATGGGCATGAGCATTCAAACCCTGGAAACCATTGTCCTCTGCCATCTGAGATCATACAATGAGAACCTCTTCTCCCAGACACAGTTTGGGATTGTTTCCTTCCTTGCTCTCTTAGACTCGATTCCATAAAGCAGAGCCCGATCTGGGGATTCAGGCACAAATTTCTTGAGAAAAATATTGAAGCATACATTCTTCTCCACTAGACTTAAAGTTGGAAAAATGTAGATTGAGGGCTTCTGGGCATCCCTCTTGCCATTAGTTGAACCTGAGCATGAAATTAACACAGAAAAAAGTGGAAAGACCTGGCTCCCTGACATTGTTGACTCCCTAAAAACCAAATTTAATGTGGGAAGTTTTCGTTATGTGGTGGTTTAGTTGCTAAGTCATGTCCAACACTTGAAACTCAATGGACTGTAGCCTGCCAGACTCCTCTGTCCATGGAATTCTCCAGGCAAGAATACTAGAGTGGGTAGCTATTCCCTTCTCCAGGGCATCTTCCCCAGTCAGTGATTGAACCCTTATCTCTTGCATTGCAGGCAGATTATTTACTGACTAAGCTACAAGGGAAGCCCCAGAACCTGCTAACCAGAAGGGGCTCGTCCAGGATATAAACCCAGGATCTTTTGCAACCTAAGCAAGAATGATACCACTAGACCAACAAGCCACCACTAGCTGAAAGCTATTGGACTTCCCTGGTAGCTCAGCTGGTAAAGAATCCACCGCAATGCAGGAGACCCTGGTTCAATTCCTGGGTTGCAAAGATCTGCTGGAGAAGGGATAGGCTACCCACTCCAGCCTTCTTGGGCTTCTCTGGTGGCTCTGCTGGTAAAGAATCTGCGTGCATTGCTGGAGATCTGGGTTTGATCCCTGGATTGGTAAGATCCCCTGGAGAAGGGAATGGCTACCCACTCCAGTATTCTGGTGTGGAGAATCCCATGGACTGTAGTTTCATTATATATACTTAAAACTAATTTTCTCCTTTTTGCATAAGTTAATTAGCATATTTCTATCATTGAGAATCAAACGTTTTCACTTATGGGAACATCAAACTAACTCCTTGAGAATACCAGGCTCAATATTGAAGAGTCATTGAAACTTCTGTGAACTGAGACTCACTTGCCCTCCGGGAAATTCTACCTTCTGTCCTCCAGGTCTTTTGCTGTAAGGTGGCTAAAGATACCCCTGATTGTAGATTGCTGGCTATAGATTCTGGTTCGTGCATTTAATATTTTAGGAAAAAGTAAAGCTTAAAAAAAAATGCACTGCTGAGAACCACATCAACAGGAGAGAAGGTGCTGAATGCAGGACAGACGACGGTGAGCCGGAAGTGAGGGAAGCTCTCACTTCTTTTCTGCACACAACTTTCTTCATGAGTTGCTTCATACCTGGCACACATCCTGCAGTTTACCAACTGCTATGTGGTTACGTATCAACCATTTCAATTCAGACCAGACATGTACCCTGTACGGATTTGCTTGATATCCCTGATTTTAACATTTTTGTTGCCTGTAAGTAAAACTAGGAAGTGAAAGCTTCTTGATGAGATCTTTTATATCCATAGTTGTCTACAACCTAAAGCAAAAGTAATGGTTTCAAGCTGAAGCTTTACCAGTCACAAAGTAAATACTAAGCAGTCTACTAACTCTCACAGATGTATATGTATTTGGGGAAAAGAAAATTCAGGCAAATTAAAGCACCGTATCAGTAATTCACAGCGAATTGAGGCAGAGATAAAACTGGGTGTAAGACTGCTCGCTTGCTAAGTGGTATCCAACTCTGCAACCCCACGGACCCACAGCCCACCGGATTCCTCTGCCCACCGGATTCCCAAGCACGAATGCTGGAGCAGGTTGCTGTGGGGAGAGAGTGATTTAGCAAAGACGGTGTGTTCAGGCTCTCTCACCCCATGTTTTGTAAATAAGGACTATATAACAGCTGAGATCACTTATAGCCGTGTGCATGTGCTCACGAGGTCCCTGCTTGGCCGGGGGCTACTTTGTGCGGTACTAATACGCCAGCGCCACCTGAAAGGCGGCGGCCTCCCCGCTGGGCCCCGGCGGGGTCCTGGGGTCAGCCCGGGAGGAGAGGACGCGGCGCGGCTGCTACTGCAGCAGCTGCCGCCCCGGCCTGGAGGGGAGACGAGCGCGCGGCTCCGACGGCTCCTCCAGCCTCCTCCAGCCCCGAGTGCCGTGCCCGCCCCGGGGTCAGGGACAGCGCGGTCAGCGCGGACAGCAGACGGCTGCCGCTTCCTCCTCCAGGGGATCGTCCCAACCCAGGGTTCAGAGCTGCGTCTCCTGTGTCTCTTACACTGGCGCGCTGCTCGGGAAGCCCGGCCTTGCGTATATACTGTCATCTCTGTATCCTTCACAGATCTCTCAAGTCATATTCTGTCACCTACTTTATCCTCGTGTGGACTTCGGCTCTGCAAAAGTCCAGTCCTTTGGCCTAGAATCTCCACACCTAAGAACATATCCCAGGTAATATTAGTGATAACAGTGATATTCACAAACATTTTAAGTATAAGAACACTCCTTTCTTAAGGATCTTAATTGCTTAAGATCCTTTTTTTAAAAATAATGCCTAGCAATAGGGAATTTTTTTAAAAAAATTATGGCTAATTCTATGTAACAGACAGTCATGCAGCCATGAGAAATCATACTTATAAAAAAATTGTAATGACTTGAGATGGAGTGATAACTCCACATATTAGTCTGCTTGTTGTCTGTATGTTTAACCACCCAAGGCCACATTGAAGGAAAACAGCCGAACAGTCCAAAAGGCTGATAAGGAGACAGACACACGACTCCCTGCTTGGAGAGGCTGCTTTATTTTCTCAGAGGCCAGAGGATGGAAAGATGTTAGATGGATAGGAGACACAAGTTCTGTGGAAGCCGGATTCCTGGGCAGACTGTGTGTCCTAGAAATGGGAGGGAGAAGGCAAGAATACTCCCTTGCAGGACGCAGGGGGAGGAGTCACCACTGCCTTACGCCATTAGTCATCAGTGGAAGAGCCGCCACCGCAGCCTCGAGTGCTCTTAAACTTCCCAGGGGAGAGGACCGGGAGATGGACTGATCAGGAGGGATGAGAAGGGGGTCCTTGCTATCCTGGACAGGGCAGAGCTCGGTAGAACTAGCAGGAAGTATCCACAATTATGATGGCAGTGGACGAATCACATAGTCAAGTCTCTTAAAAATACAGCATGTGGCCATTCTGAGATGCAGTCTTTCCCTCAGTGACTGTTTCAGAAGCATCTGTCATCTGCCAGGTACCCTGCTCGCCGCTGGTCGCGCACCGTGGAACATGACAGGGTTCTGCCCTCAGGAGGCTGTGCGTGTTCATGAGGGAACACTCGGTCAGAGCAAGCAGGACACACCAGGAGAGCATGATGGCATTACACTGGGGCCCTGCTTTTCCGGATAGAAATAAAATGCCATTAATATGAATGGTTTCATGAAGAGTTTTGAGTTTTACTGGTCTAGCATGTAAGTCCGTCTTCAAGTAATGCCTGGACAGGGGGGTGATAGATGGTTTCTGGTTTGATTTATTTTAAAAAATTATGTTGAAACTTGGGGAAAGGATTCTCTCATCAAGTGTCTGAGTGTGCAGTTATCAGTGATTATATTGATATCTGGTATGTTGAAGTCAGTTTTGAAATATATTACTAATAATTAGTAACTGATACAGAGCACCAACAGGCTTCTCTGGTGGCTCAGATGGTAAAGAATCTGTTTGCAACGCAGGAGACTATGGTTCAGTCACTGAGTTGGGAAGATGCCCTGGAGAAAGGAATGGCTACTCACTCCAGTATTCTTGCCTGGAAAATTCCAGGGACAGAGGAGCCTGGCAAGCTACAGTCCATGGGGTTGCAAAGAGTCGGACATAAATGAGTGACTAACACTTTCACTTTTCACATAGAGTACCAAAGGTTTTAAAAATATAGTAAATCATCTTCAAGTAAAATAATGGCTTGCATCATGACACCTAGGAGAGGAAAGATTGGACTTACAACCAGAGAGTTGGAAATTGTCATGAAACTTATAAACTGGTCTGTACATACTAGGAATATTTTTTATGTAATTTTTATTAACTTAGAGGGAGGGACAGAACTCAGCCCTTGGAAAATGTGATGGGTCAAACCACAATGGCCTGACGTGCAGGCGTCTGGGAATGTGTAATTGACACTTAAGTTCTAACCTCTGCATCTTCCTCTTTCTTCCATTAAGTAAGGGTCTCATTCCAGAGGGGAAAAAGAGTAGAGCTAACTTCTGAGAACACAGATTTTTGCTTTTTTTAAAATTAAAGTCAAGTTGGCTTACAATATCATGTTAGTTTTAGGTGGAGAACACAGTTTTAATAAGGCAGGAACCCAACCTCGCAGGCATTATAGTCTGTATTTGGGTGCAGTGCATGCTCAGTCATGTCCAACTCTCGGCAAGCCCCATGGACTGCAGCCCACCAGGCTCCTTTGTCCATGGGATTTTGCAGGCAAGAATGCTTGAGTGGAGACAGAACCTGCACCCCTGGCGTCTCCTGCATTGGCAGACCAGTTCTTCACCACTCGCACCACCTGGGAAACTCTGTATTTGGAGGAGACACGAAAGTTGGAGCTGTTTTCCTTCCTGCCACTTTCATTCCAAAAGCAAGCAGGGAGCGTTCTTTTTCTTCCCAAAGGGCAAAGGGAAGCTTACAGAAACACTGACGAGGACTCCGTGTGCCCATGTGGACCTTAGGGAGTTATGTAACTGTATCAGTTTTTTTTTAAGTTAGAAGAACCCAGTGAAGCCTTGCATTACTTCCTACACATGGATGCCTACTACAACCCCTGCGATGTCCCCAGTGACACAGGGGCTGGTGTTAATATGCCTAGGTTTACGACTTAGAAAATGAGAGCAATTTTACTTGACTGCTCCCTTAGGGTTTCCAAAAATACTATCTTCTTTATATGCATACTTGAAATCACAGCCCATTGTTCTCAAGAACATTCCTGTCCAGGATCACGATAAAATTGTGGGGCCCGGTGCCCATGCAAACATGGGGTCTGTTGTACAAAAGTTACTAAGAATTTCACAACACTGACAGTACAGTAAAGCACCAGCCTGGGGCTCTTCTTAGTGTGACCAGTGAAGCCTTCCATGTCACAAAGACAAAGCATGCCACCATCTGCACGGCAAAGCCTCCCAGAAAGAACAGCTCTTTGCAAGAAAGAAAGAGCTATGAGTATTGCTACTCTAGCTTTCTTTTGATTTTCATTTGCATGCAATACCTTTTTCCAGCTCCAAAGTGAAATCAGAAGGAAAAAACAAATATCATATATTAACACATATATACGGAATCTAGAGAAGTGGTACCGATGAACCCATGTGCAGGGCAGGGATACAGAAGAAGCAGAGGACGGATTTGTGGACACAGCGGGGGAAGGAGGGGATGAGACGGTCTGGGAGAGCAGCGCTGACATGTATACGCGATGCGTGTGAACTAGACGGCTCGTGGGCAGCTGCTGAGTAGCACGGGGGGCTCAGCCCAGTGCTGTGTGATGACTAGAGGGGTCGGGGGAGGGTAGGAAGCTCAAGAGGGAGGGGCTACGTGTAAAGTTTTGACTTCTGCACGGTGTTGTATGGCAGAAACCAACACAACATTGTAAAGCAATTATCCTCCAATTTAAACAATTGATTGATTTTTAGAAAAAAAGAAAAAGAATCGATGAGGGTCTAGAGAGGCTGACTAATTTCATTAGGATTGAAGAATATACTAGCACTAATATATTGAACCACATAAAATTCCCAACATTTCCCTATAAACACTGCGATTTCATATGGTTGAAACCTAATTCAGAGTAGCTGTCATATAGCACATTTTCCTTAGGATTAATAATCTTTGGAGTTGGCAACACTGAAAGGAAACGAGCTGATGCTAATGGTTGCCACACACAGGTTCTTGCTGTGTTTCGTATTTGCGGTACAATAAATAGTATCTCCATGTGTACACGTGTTCATGAAAACAACAGCTCTGTGTCGCGGACACCTAGAAAATTTTACAAAATTAAATGTAAAATGAACACGATTATACGCTATCATTGTAAAATTTGGGGTTTTCTTTTCTGTTTAAACAACTTGCTTTTATTTATTTGTTATTTATTTATAGATTTACGGGCTGCTTGGATCTCCATTATTGTTTATTTATATATTTACGGGCTGCTTTGTTCTCTGTTGCGGCACGTGGCTTCTCTTGTTGCTCTGGGTCCCCGAGCCTCCAGGCTCTCAAGCTGAGGCTCACAGGCTTAGCTGCCCCTTGCCACGTGGGATCAGAGCTCTGCCACCAGCAACTGAACCCCCGTCCCTTGCATTGGAAGGTGGGTTCTCAATGACCGCACCGCCTGGGAAGGCCCCCAAGATTTTGGTTTTCATTCCAGTTTTCTGTTATGTGTATGGATGGATTAATGGACAGATAGGTAGATACGTAAACTCATGCATAAATGCATAGGTAGATACGTGGGTGTATGTTCAGCTGCTCAGCCATGTCCAGCTATTTGTGACCCCATGGACTATAGTCCACCAGGCTCCTCTTGCTCATGGAATTTTTCAGGGAAGAACACTGGAGTGGGCTGCCATTTTGCTCCTCCAGGGGATCTTCTCAACCCAGGGACCAAGTCAGCGTGTCTTGTGTCTCCTGCACTGGCTAAGCCACTTCTGTTGTGCCTGACCTTCTGTGACCCCATGGACTGTAGCCCGCCAGGCTCCCCTGTTCCTGGGATTCGAAAGGCAAGGATACTGGAGTGGGCTGCCGTGCCCTCCTCTCAGGCAGATTCTATTCTTATTACAATGTTGGATTATGCCAAGTGGTCTGTTTTACTGATTTCCCCCCCAAATTGCAATATCATGAGTGTGTCTATGTTCACAGTTCCCAAAAGATTTTGAATTGTGTAATATTCTATCCCTTAGAACTGCCATGATTTATTTAATCATTTCCCTATGCGGATATCACTTTTAAATTTTTTAAATTTTTATAAGGAAAAAACCTGGAAATGGACATTCTTCGATTTAAATCTTTTTTCACATGATGAGTTACTTCTCTAGGCTGAATTCCTAGATGTCAAATTGTTGCTTCAAAAAGTTGAGCTTTTAAAGCTGTTGACCTTGCCTCTAGAAAGGTTAGATTTTCAGTCCTGCATCAGGACAGTACCTTTCTTCACTGCCCTACTCAGTTATCAGCTTTAGAGAAGCACTGATGAGTGCTGGTAGATTTCTTCTTCTCAAACACCAAAGTAGAATGGGAAGGTGCAAGAAGGCAAAACAGGACCAACCCTCCCCTGTTCTCACTCCCCACCCGCCTCACATGCACACACTCGCCCTCTCCCGGCACTGAGACCCCCACCCCAGACATGCGCCTTTCTATTCAGATGCACACACTCTCAGAGGTCTTCTGAGCAGTCAGAGTCACATATATGACCATGGACACAGACTGTTCATGGGTGTGATCTCACGACTCACATTGCACTGCAGTGTGATTTATTTTCCGGGAAAGAATTGAAAATGTTTTGATAATTTTTATCAGTAAAAATTGGTTATGTCATTCTTTTGTTATGGCTTAATAGCACTCCATAATGAATCATAAATAATGTCTCCATGGCCTTATTGACTTTTCAATATCGTGATACATATTTATTTGTGCATCTCTTGGCTGTTTACCTGAAACCTCACAGGAAGGCATGCTCCCTGAGTTCAGGGTCATTGTGTGTCTCTTCCAGCCTGAATTTCCATAAGCCGCACTATTTTGGTTGTGCTCAAATAACACAGGAATGGAGGAAGAGGGGCATTTAGATTTTTCTCCACTGCTAAAATGGACAGACACATTTGAACATGTATCTCCATGTACATAAATGAGAATTGCTGTTTTTTTTTTTTTTTCTTTTTGGCCCTGATACTCAGCTTGTGGGATCTTAGTTCCTCAACCAGGAATCACACCTGTGCCCCTGCAGGAAAAGTGTGCAGTCTTCACCACTGGACCACCAAGAAGCCCCAAGAATTCCTGAAAACTAACCGACTAGGGAAGAATCGATGCTTTTGAACTGTGGTGTTGGAGAAAACTCTTGAGAGTCCCTTGGACTGCAAGGAGATCCAACCAGTCCATCCTAAAGGAGATCAGTCCTGGGTGTTCATTGGAAGGACTGATGCTGAGGCTGAAGCTCCAGTACTTTGGCCTCCTCATGTGAAGAGCTGACTCATTGGAAAAGACCCTTATGCTGGGAGGGATTGGGGGCAGGAGGAGAAGAGGAAGACAGAGTGTGAGATGGCTGGATGGCATCACCGACTCGATGCACATGAGTTTGGGTGAACTCCGGGAGGTGGTGATGGACAGGGAGGCCTGGCGTGCTGCGATTCATGGGGTCACAAAGAGTCGGACACGACTGAGCGACTGAACTGAGCTGAGGGCTTCCCTGGTGGTCCACTGGTCAGTAATTCACCTTGCAGTGCGAATGACTCTGGTTTCAGTCCTGGCCTGGGGATGCCACATGCCACGAGGCGGCTAAGCCTGTGAGCCACGGCTGCGGAGCCCAGTGTAGCAGCTACTGAAACCTGCACTCCTGAGCCTGTGACGCCCAGCACGCGAAGCTACCGCGGCGAGGAGCGTGCGCAGCGCAACGAGAGGAGCCCCCACTCGCCGCAACTAGAGAGAGCCCACAGGGAGCAACAGAGACCCAGCGCGGCCAAAAGTAAAATCAATTAACAAAAAAATAACCTTCTAGAAGAAGAAAGTCTTGCTCAAAGTGCATATAGTGTCTAATTTCTGATAGAAGTGCCCTCCTCAAGAACTGAACAACTTCCACTCCCACCAGTCACGTCTGGGAGCGTCTGCTTTGCTACATACTCCCCAGGACCAGGCACTCATGACTGGTTAATGAGGCGGTTTGGGTTTTGAGAGAGAAAAGCCCCTTTGGCAAGCATCAGCAGGAGCGCCACCTACAGCTGCTCGGCTGCACACCGCTCGACTCTGAGGGCGCCATTCGCGTTCCCTCCGGTACCCAGGGCAGCCGCAGCGTCCTCCGGCGTGGCTGCGCTGGGAATTCGGGGATGGTCTCTGAGCATCCGCGCCTTTCTTCCTCCAGGGCAGATGCTGACAACCGCAAGCTGACCAATCCTGGCTGCCTACGGAACTCAGCTAGATAAACAGCAGTTTCTTGAAAATGCTGCAGCACCTCAAAAGACTTTTATTGTACTTGAATTCAGACTACTAGATTTGTATCATATTTTCACTGTCTTAACATCTGTCTCCCTCACACCTAATTTGATAGCATCTTTTAGCTGATTGCCTTTATCATTTTTTCCAAGGTGTTCAAGTTAGTTTTCATAGAGATAATTCTCTTTTCACACTTATAATTTATCAGTTTTTATAATACTTAATTAAATGATATAATCATAATAGCAAGTACAATTACCATGAACAGATTTAAGACAACAAAGTGAACACTTGGCAAGCACTAAGCTTTAATGGAAGTGTGCGGGAAAACTAGAGATTAGTCTACCAGCCCAGAGTCTTCAGCATGGAGGTGGAAGGAGTCAGGATGCTTTCCAGAAGGAACATGGGAGTTAATTAATCCAGCAAGGTGGTTGCTGCTGCTGCTGCTGCTGCTGCTAAGTTGCTTCAGTCATGTCCAACTCTGTGCAACCCCATGGACTGCAGCCCACCAGGATCCTCCATCCATGGGATTTTCCAGGCAAGAGTACTGGAGTGGGGTGCCATTGCCTTCTCCGAGCAAGGTGGTTGAGTGGAGGTCAATTCACAGAGCGTCAGAAATGCCTGCAACAGTGCAAGCAACCACCCACTCCATGCAGTTCAGTTCAGTTCAGTCGCTCAGTCGTGTCCAACTCTTTGCGACCCCATGAATCGCAGCACATCAGGCCTCCCTGTCCATCACCAACTCCCGGAGTTCATCCAAACTCATGTGCATCGAGTTGGTGTCTTCCCCTTCTCCCCCTGCCCCCAATCCCTCCCAGCATCAGAGTCTTTTCCAATGAGTCAACTCTTCACATGAGGTGGCCAAAGTACTGGAATTTCAGCTGTAGCATCATTCCTTCTGAAGAACACCCAGGACTGATCTCCTTTAGAATGAACTGGTTGGATCTTCTTGTAGTCCAAGGGACTCTCAAGAGTTTTCTCCAACACCACAGTTCAAAAGCATCAATTCTTCAGCACTCAGCTTTCTTCATAGTCCAACTCTCACATCCATACATGACCACAGGAAAAACCATAGCCTTGGCTAGATGGACCTTTGTTGGCAAAGTAATGTCTCTGCTTTTCAATATGCTATCTAGGTTGGTCATAACTCTCCTTCCAAGGAGTAAGTGTCTTTTAATTTCATGGCTGCAATCACCATCTGCAGTGATTTTGGAGCCCCCAAAAATAAAGTCTGAACCCCCTCCATGCAACCAATGAGTAAATCATTCCAGAGTAAGAATGATGTAAGAAACACAGATTTGTTGTTTCTTTCTCCATCTCCCTTCTCCATTGCCTTCTGCAGTATAACCATCAGACTCACCAGGGCTTAATGACACAGAATTCCCTTTTCTAGAGCCTTGCCTAAAAACACAAGGCAACTGCTTCTTGGGATGCTTACACAGAAAAACAGAGATCTCTTCATACCCAAGAGCAAAAGTGGCCAGGTTGCATCACTGACCTAATGGATGTCAGTTTCCAATAGGATGACCTCCTAAGAGCTTTTCACAGCTAGTTTACCCTGCAGATGATTTCTGCCTTCTGTACTGACCTTAGAATTTGAGGATTCCATGAGATGGCTTTTGCACTGAAAAGATGCCAAATACTTTGCAATTTAGCCTTTAATGTATAGATATTATATATTATACTAGAATTTATTCATTATTCTAGAAATACTAGAATCATTTCTAAGTGGCATTCAGCGTTGCTGGCATCTACAGAAATTTATCACCTCCCCCCATAGTCTCATCTGATCAAAAAGTTGCCATCTCATCTCCCTCCAATCCTATGTTTTTAAAGGTACAGTGCTTGTATAATGCTGCTCTAGGAGGATTTATTACTAAATAATTGAACAACATCCATCTTAAAGTTGAACTAGCTGGCCCAGGATCTTTCTTTCCTTGTGTTAACAAAGTGACTGATTCCTGTAAAAAACCAGCTCATTAGTAAATTTAGACTTTGAGATTGTTGGTTTATTCAGAAAGTATAGAAATACTTTATCCATTTAAAAGCAAGATATAACCATTTAAGTCTTTCTTTTTATTTTTGATTTTATGGCAAGTAGTTAATAACTTACATCAGACAAAAGAGCATTTTATTGCTGTCTATTGATGTAGGGCTATCTTTCCTCCGAAGAATGAAACGATGTTATTTTTCTTAGTGGATTAATGTTTCCATAAATTGCTGCAAAACCATGCTTGTGTTTACAAACATAGCATTTGTTGGTGAGCCTGAAATACGGAAATTTCTGCTGTATTTCTTGGGATGTAAATATGTGTTTATGCATTCATCAAACATTCATCATAACCTTGCTTTGCACCAAATTTGTCCAGGGGCTCAAGAGTACAAGATGGACAGAACTTCTGCCATCACAGACTGTCAGTCCGGACGAGAAATCGGACTAACTACAGGCAGTTTAAATGCTCAGTACAGATAATTACACAACATCAGAAGGTTTAGAGGGGGCACCTAGTGTAACTTGGCTATTTAGAACAACAAATCTGTGGTTCTTTTAATCCACTCTCTCTACATCTCCTTATAAAAATCGTGACTCTCATCTAAGAAACTCACAGTTTTAAATTACCTTCTAGAAGATACTTTGAATCATTTGCTGAAAGACGTTCTCGGATTGTCTCATAACTAAGAGCTGGGTAGTTTGGCTTTGGCCTAGAGCAGAGGCCAACCATGACCGTGGTCCATGGCCAAATGCTGCTGCCGCCTGTCTTTGCCCAAGACTTAAGAGTGACTCCTGTAGCTGGTTTTTTTTTTTTTTTTTTGGTGGTCAGAAAACAAGCAAAGGAAGTTTCCTGAACACAGAATAAAGAAGAATGGATGACCCTCTCTTTTAGGGCAAAGACTAACATGAAAGAAGAGAAATGTAAGCTTGGACACAAAATCTAAGGGTGGAAGACAGAATGCCAGAGCTTTCAGTTATCCGGGTACATCACATTATAATGCAGTATTTTTCAATCGAAATTAATACCATGATAAACAAAATAACTTTTTAGTGCACAATTACTATTATTAATTCCTTTAACTCATGGCTCACCTTAACACTACTCTTGACCCAATCTTTCTTTAAAATTTTGATTTTTCATTCATCATGGGATTTCTTTTTTTTTTTTTTTTTTGCACTGGGTCTTCACTGCTGCGTGAACTTTCTCTAGTCACAGCAAGTGGGGCTGCTCTGCGTTCCAGCACGCGGGCTCCTCGTTGCAGTGGCTCCTCTCGCTGCTGGGCCCTGGGCCAGCTGTTGTGCTGCACGGGCTTAGGTGTCCCACAGCGTGCGGGATCCTCCTGGGCCAGGGATCCAACCCGTGTCCACGGCATTGGCAGGTGAATTCTTTTCTACTGTGCCATCAGGGAAGTCCCATCATGGGATTTTAAATTAATTTTGACTTTTAAAACCATTGCATTAAAATATTTATCTGGAGACTTCCCTCGTGGTTCAGCGGCTAAGATTCTATGCTCCCAAGGCAGGGGGCTCAGTCTGATCCCTGCCTGGGGAACCAGATCCCACATGCCACAAGTATGAATTCACGTGCGGCAATCAAGACCCGGCACAGTCAAATAAATAAACTACAATATCTTATAAAATAAAGTACGGTTTATCTGGATTACTAGGTTTTCTGGTGACCTCTTGGGTTTTGCACCCAAGGCCCTGTCACATTCCCTCTGTCCCAGCTGCCTTCGTCCGTTCTGGGTGCTGTAATAGAAACTGTAGGCTGGACGGCTGTAACAACAAATGCTCGTTTGTACGCACTCCAAGGGCTGGGAAGTCCAAGAGCAAGGCATGGGCAGGCGTGGAGGCTCGTGGGTGCCCGCTTCCTGGTTCACGGGCTACCATCTCTTTGCAGTGTCCTCACATGGCAGAGGGCCAGGGGAGCTCTCCAGCATCTCTTTCGTAAATGGCACTAATCTCATTGATGGGGTGCTCCACCCTTCTGATACCATCCAGAAGGGGTTCAGCTTCAAGATATGAATCTTGAGGGTGCACAAAACAGTCTTTAGCTCCAGTGCTGGCCTGCTGCTGCAGATTCACGTTTGAAATTCCTGAAAGTATGAATGTACTTGTTCTGGGAAGGGAGAGGGCAGCCCTTAGCATTTGAAAGTTATGGCAGAACTCTTTCAATTTAGGGAAAACTGAAGCCCACAACACATCATTTCTATAATAGAAACATAAAATCCTCCCAGGGTTAAAAAGTCCATATATTTGAGGTGAATGGAAGGACTCGGACCTTCATTTGTTACCTTTTAATGGGAACCCTGAGCGCCCCTCTCTCAAGGTTATGGACGGAGTGGAATGACTGTGCTGTGAAGCTGTCACGCGGGGGTAACTCCTGGAATGTGTGGGCGGAACCACCGCAGAGCCGCAAATGACAGGCTGGGAAATTACTCCCAATGATTACAAAAATTCATTAAAAACCCAAATCTCTGAAAGATTGGAGACAATTTACAGCAAGCTCTGGCAATAGGAAACAGTGAGTTTGGAGAAATGGCCAGGATGGAGGTGGCCTTATTCAGGTCACTGGGGTTTGAACGCATGTCCCCCACATGCTGGGAACTAGGGCTGCACAGAGCGAGTCAAGGGCTCCCAGGGTCCAGTGGCTGGGAATCCGCTGCCAACACAGGGGATACAAGTTAGGTCCCCAGCCCAGGAAGATCCCACATGCCACGGGACTACTGCAGTTCATGCACCCCGAGCCTCAGCACCACCGCAGGAGAGTAGCTTCCGCTCCCGCAGCTAGAGAAAGCCCACGCACAGCAGCACAGGCCCAGCACAGCCAAAAATAATAAATGAATAAATTCTTTAAAAAAATTTTAAATATTTTTTTTTTAAAGTCATGATGCTGAGTCCTACCATTTGCTGGGGACAATGGTGACCAGCTAATATATGCAGAGGTATTTACCCCTCCTAAGATCTCTATAGAAACCAAAGTTATCTCTGTTTCATGCTTGAAGAAACTGAGGCTCTGAGATGCTCAGTAACTGCCTCAAGGTCACCCAGCTACTGAGAAATCCGCCTGAGATTCTAACACAGATTATACGCTGCAGAGATGAGAGACTCAACTGAGACAAACAAAGCATGGCAGAAGAGTCATTTGAACGTGGAGGCGGGGCGGGGGGAGGGGGCGTCACCTAATTTCCTGCTGGAAAAATCAGTCACTTTACCCATTTATTAGAAAAATATCCTTGCTGTTAAATACAGGGTCATTCAGCTAGATTTAAGGTCCCTGAAACCTAAGCTCACGAGTTGGAAGGGCCATTAAAGAGTCTTGTTCAAACTTCCTTCTCTGTATTATAGATGAAGAGTCTGGGGGCACCCAGAAGGAATAGCTTGTCACAGTTGTAGAAAATCATTCATCTTCAGCTCTCCTGAGAATCAAGGATTCAATAGCCAAGAATGTTCGGAGGAGGGGGGCAAGCTAAAAAAATGGAAAGACTAAAGAAGGAAAATCTGATCATTAAGAAAGAAACTTGTTTATTACCAGGAGCTAAAACCTTGCAAGAAGGATGAAGGTCTCCACTTAACTAAAACAAAATTGTGCCCTAGATATTTGCATGCAGCTGTGTGTGTATTTCAGGTTAACATTTGCCCTCAAATCTTCCTCTGGTTTCCCCTGACAGCAAAATAACCTAAATGTACAGCCGAATAAGTCTACTTCAAGGTCCCTTTTAGGGAGATTATACCTTGCCTGTTAGGAGTGAATTTTGCTCATCTTGTTTGCGGTTACTTAGACCTTCCTGTAAATTTAGTACTTTCACACATAATGGGGCTAAGACATATGTAGCAAAAGAAGATTGCTTTTGCCTTTTCTCCCTTTTTTTTCCTCCTTAAATTCCACAGGGAGGAAATCACACTCATAAAGCCTACATGGTCATCAGGAAAAGCTTCGGCGATTCTGTTAATATGTCTGCACACGGGTGCCCGTTCATCTCACCTGCGTCGGTTACAAAGGGCAAGGACTGGGCTCCCTTACAGCTGTGCCTTTGGGAGAAGCACCTGATGGTAACTATTGTGCTTTTGCTCAGAAGGGCCCTTGGCCCCAAAGTCAGGGAAGGACCACTCCACCCAAATTCCTTTACAGTATTGGCTGTCAGTAAAGGCAATGCCATCTCCTGGAGGTGGGCATTTTGGAAACCTGGTGGGGGCGCTTTTATTGTTGTAACATCTAGGGGCACACTAGCTAGCATTCAGTGGGTAGGCCAAGGATACTAGAAATTCTCTGAAACACTGGACAGTCCTGACCAAGAAAAGAAAAAAAAAGACATTTCATATCCACATGACTTTTGAAAGACTCCCAGTGAATATATGGGCTCCTGTGATGGCTCAGTGGTAAAGAATCCAGAACCCACCTGCCAATGCAGGAGATGCAGGGGATCCCTGGGTCAGGAAGATCCGCTGGAGAAGGAAATGACAATCCACTCTGGTACTCTTGCCTGGGAAATCCCATGGACAGAGGAGCCTGGTGAGCTACAGTCCAAAGGGTCATAAGAAGTTAGATACAACTTAGCAACTAAACAGCAACAACACTAAATACATACAAATAACATATCCGGGGATAATTTTTAATAATAGTGAATTTTCCAGGAATGCAGTTATCATATAAATCAAGGGCAGTGCTTTTCCTTAATTTTGTTAAGGAGGTATGTATTTTATTAAGAATTTTACTAAAAGTTATTTTCCAGTTATTTATTTTGCTTATGTTATGGCTTATAGTGAAGTTAAAAATTAATCTCATGATGATGGTGGAAGAAGTAATCATCAATAAAGCTAAATATTAATTTGTTTCAGTTTTGCATGGCTTTCTCAGAACATAATATGGAATTACAAGATAATCTAGGTGCCATCAGGCGGTTCATGGGGTTGGTCGCAAAGAGTCAGACACGACTGAGCAACTGAACTGAACTGAACTGATCGGCTGTAAGTGAGGACAGAGGCAGCAACGGTCCACCCGCCTCCTTTTTTCCTGGGAGGACACAGAACACACAGCAGAGGAGTGAAAGGGAAGAGAAGCCGTGCAGACGGAGCACCTCAGCAAGAACAAAGCAGCGCCGGTGTGGGGTGAGTGGGACTAGTTGTCCAACAACATGTGGGATCTTAGCTCCCTGACCAGAGACCAAACCACATCCCCTGCCTTGGAAGGCGGATCCTTAACCACTGGATCACCAGGGAAGTCCCAAGCAATGGCTTAGTAGGAAGCTGACTGGCATGTCATCTGGTGACTGGTAGGATCACAAAGAAGGACACAGGAGGCAGGAAGTTAAAACAAAAGCCAGACGAAAAGAAAGCCAGAGAATGAATGGACCCTGAGTCCCTGTGAGGACATAGGCTTTTTCTCTACTATGGGCAGCTAATGCTTAAGAGCTTCACGATGACTCCACCTACTTCACAGTCAGGAAAGCAGACACATCTGAGATCAAAGGAGGAAAACCAGGGGAAAGGATGGTGGGAAGTTAGGAAAACGCCGTTTTAACAGCTTAGTTGTTGCTCTGCTATTTTTCCCCTTTTGCTCACTTTACCCAGCAAAATTCCAAGGCCAAAGTTTTCAGTGAGTTTAGTCACCTCTTGTTATTCGTTAGAATCAAGTGAATTTACATGTTAAGAGAATAGGAAGATAAAAGTAATAGAGAAAGAAAGTGAAAGTGTTGGTCACTCAGCCCTGTCCGACTCTTCATGACTTCATGGACTAGAGCCTGCCAGGCTCCTCTGCCCGTGGGATTCTCCAGGCAAGAACACTGGAGGGGGTGGCCATATCCTTCTCCTGGGCATCTTCCTGACCCAGAGATGGAACTCGAATCTCCTGCATTGCAGGCAGGCTCTTTACCATCTGAGCTACCAGGGAAACCCAGAGAAAGAATGTGGGGTTTTTACAGGAAAATGTGCTTCTGTTTTGGGACCCATTAATCTTGATTATAGTTCTTTGGTGAGAAGTTAAATGCATTTGAGGAGGGAAAAGAAATATATATTTGAATAAGTATGTTGGGTACAGGGGTTCAACAGATTTTTATTTCTACCTATGGTCAATGGGAGAAAGTGAAATCTCCACTCCCAGCCATCAGTGTTTTTAACCTTTCAAGGAAGCTCTTCCGTGGAAGGGAGTAATTATATATAATCAGATTTAATTATATTAAGTGGGATGAGATGTAACATCCTTGCCAGTTATGCCAGTAAGTTGCTTGCCTAGCCTTTCTGAGTGTGTCAGCAAGAATTCCTCCAGCACGGGAGAAGATTCCTGTTTGAGGCCATTTCTCAGATAAAAGGAAGATAGAATAATATTTCATGTTGAAGACTAATTGGACAAAGAATCCTCCTTAAACCTCTGTCAGCTGTCCTCCTTCCAGATTAGAGAGAAGCCAGGGAAATGACCCTCATGATTTTACATCTAAATTCCAGTGCTAGGAATACTTCCTTGGAATTCATTGGGAGACACTCTACCTAATGCAACAGCAACTAGAATAAGAATTTGAATTGCTCTGATTTCTCAAAAAACTCAGTTCACTTTTTTTTTTAAACAAATTCATGGGTTGGGTGGGAATGGATCCTGTCTTTACATCATCAAGTAAAATCAGAAGGAAGGCCACCTTCTATTTACCATTCTAGAACTCTAAGATTATTTACTGTTGGGATTTCCCTGTTGGTGCAGTTGGTAAGAATCTGACTGCCAATGCAGCAGACACGGGTTCGATCCCTGGTCCAGGGAGATTCCACATGCCCCAGAGCAACTGAGCTTGGGAGCCACAACTGCTGAGCCAGCGCTCCGGAGCCTGCGAGCTGCACCAGCTGAAGCCCAGACGCAAGCAGAGTCTGTGTGCTCACTCAGCAGAGCGAGGGGTAAGGCACTCAGTGTACACGTGCAAAGCAACTCTGTTAGACCTGTTACCGCTCTAAGCCTTGGTCAGACACAGGAGCTTAGAGCTGGGCTTGGGGTTAAGGCCTCTAGGCCTGTCTTCATGGCGTTTACATTTTCTAAACCTTTTAATCTAAGATTTCATGATTCTGTATTTATAATGATAAGAAGCCTAGTCAAAAACATTCTATGGTAGGGAATTCCCAATGGTTAATACTCTGCCTCCCAATTCAGGGAGCACGGGTTTGATCCCTGGTCAGGGAAATAAGATCCCACATAAAAGAAAAAATATTATATAGCAAAATATAATGAAGTAATAAAACTAAAAAGAGAATAACTGTTAATTTTATTATTGAGAATCACTGTTAATAGCAATTAGCTTCCCATGTGGCTCAATGGTAAAGAATCTGCCTGCCAATGCAGGAGACACAGGAGACATGGATTCCACCCCTGGGTCGGGAAGGTCCCAAGGAGGAGGAAATGGAAACCCTGTCCACTATTCTTGCCTGGAGAATCCCATGGACAGAGGAGCCTGGTAGGCTACATTCCATGGGGTCACACAGAGTCAGATACCGCTGAGGAGGCGCACATGCAGGACGGCATTAATAATAACAGACAGGTTGCCAGAGGTCAAATTCTATACTAAGTGGGAAATATTTCATTTAATTCTTAAACCAGTCCATTACAGATGAGAAACATAGGATTATAGAGATTAAATACATGATTTATTCCCAAGAGAAGTGGGAGGGTTTCTAGGCAGAAGGAGGCATTTTATGAAGTAACACAGATGAGATCCCGCTCTGGGTCCACCTGCCCCGATACGGGCAACTGCAATGCTGCTCTTCAGATACACTTCGGTATGTCGATGTGCCCTGTAGACATACAGGTTAGTGGAGTTCATGCCATACACGGAGCTTTCTGGATACTGAAGATTCAGGGTGAAAAGACAAATGAGATTTCATCCCCAAGACCTTCTAGAGACCATCAATAAGAAGGCAAATAAATGAACGAGACAGTTTCAGTTAGTGATGGGTCCATGGCGGAAATTAAAAGAATGCGGTAGAGAAAGGCTTTGGGAAAGCGACCGTTTGCATAGTCTCAGGGAAGAAAAGGCCTCATTGAGGAGATGAGATTCGAGAAGGATGAGAAGGAGCTTGACATGCGACAATCTGGGACAGGAGCAGATGAGCAGCAGAAGGAGCAGTGGATGCCAGAGGAGACAAGGGCGTCAGGATGTGAGAAAAGGTCAAAAGGCCAGATAAGGTCAAAGTGGTGATCAGGGACCAGAGCCCAGAGCCACCAGGGTGGACTGTGCCCTATGTCAGGGGCATGGAGAAACAGCCCCTGGGGTGGAGCTCTGCCTGCGGGATGTCCCCAAGGGCAACACCCTGAGGATGTGCGTGGGAGGTGGCACTGAGCCCCGGAGAAGCTGAGCTGCAGGGCGGCTGCAGCAAGGCCCGGCAGCACGCGCGCTGTGCCGACCTGGGGCTCCCCAGCAGAGGTGGGGACCTTCCGTCACTGTGTTCCTGGGAAATCGAGGTCTTGCTTCATCGAGAAAGAATCTGGAGATGGAGTGATAGAGAAGAAGTGCACTGATTTAGAGAGAAACACTCCACAGACACAGAGTGGACCATCTCAGGAGGCAAGAGAGCGGGCTTTGAAATATGGCCTGGTCAGGTTTTACAGGCTGCGTAATTTCATAGGCTAATGAGATGAGGGGAAGGATTAGTACACTTATTTGGGGCCCTTCCAGGAATCGGGCACCGCCCTCTTGTTGGCATTTCACGGTCAGCCTCCACACTGCCACGGCGCTCGTGGTGGGGGTGCCACTGAGCGTGCTGATGCTCACAATGAGCGTGTAATGAGGCTCAAGGCCCACTGGAAGTTGGACCTTCCATCATCCTGGACCCAGGTGGTTCTAACAGTCTTTACCACGCCCCATAGCTATGCCATTCTTTAAAGGTTGTGCCATGCCCGTGCTCTGCCCCCTTCCCCCACGTTCCAAACGAAGCCAGACCTTAAGCCGACCCTCCCTCCTTCATTGACCAGCTAGCCCAAGAAAGGGGAGGGTCAGGAGCATGTCCAAAGTGATGCTCTTCACCTGAAGGCAATTTCCAGATAAGAGCTCCCTGAGAGCCAGAGGCCAGCCACTCCCAGCCCCTGGGGAAGCGGGCATCTTAGTCCTGGAAGAGCGAGCTGAGTGACCCAGCAGCAGCCAGGGCGATGGCCGCACCGTCCACCACTCAGACCGGGATTGCTCTGACAGGGAAGGGGCTCTCACTCGTAATGAAGAAGGGGAACGAGCACTTATCAAGGCCGTCCCAGGCAAGTGAGATAGGATCTCGGGCCAGAGCAGAGAGACCGGATCTTGTTCTGAGTGCTCTAGGAGGCAAGCGCCTCAAAATGTACGTGCACACGAGGCCTCAGAACATGCTGAGAAGCCCCAAAGATGGAGCCACAGGTTTCTCAGGGAGCAAACAAGTAGGGCTTCCCTGGTGGCTCAGTGGTAAAGAACCCGCCTGCCAGTGCAGGAGGCGAGGGTGTGGCCCCTGGTCCAGGAAGATCCCATGTGCCACGGGGAATCCAAGCCAGTGAGCCACAGCTGTGAAGCCTGTGCTCCAGAGCGCCCAGGAGCCACAGCTTCTGAAAACCACGTGCTCCAGAGCTTGGGCTCAGCACCAAGAGACGCCACTGCAATGAGGGACCCACACCCACACCCACACCCACACCCACAGCTCGAGAGCAGCCCCCACTGGCTGCAACCAGAGAAAAGCCGGCACTACAACGAAGACCCAGCACAGCCGAAAACAATGAAGTAATTAATTTAATTAAAAAAGTAACTGCACACGGGACTCGGTGCTGTTGCTTCCTTTGTTTTGGGGTTCTCCTGGGCAGCACCACCGCTGTGGCCTCCAACTGCCTGGACGCCTCTGCTATGGAATATCAGTACTGCCATGCAATTCGCAACCAATAAGCTGTTTTAAAGACAAAGGGGGAACAGTTCAGTATCGGCTGAGATGTTAAAATGATGTATTCCAAGGCTCTGTGCCATAAGGGGACAGTGAATAAAGGCTCCAGACTCCCAGGAGGGGACTGAGGGCCCAGGAGGAGGAGTGGGAGAGGCAGGGAGTGTGGGCCCCGGGGGGAGCAGCTTCCCCTGTGCTCAGAGTCCACATTGCAGGCAGTTTACGCACAAGCCAAAGAGGACTTGAAAACGGGATCATCAGCCTGGCTGGGACTGTGGAAAAGTCAATTCACAGATGGTCGCTAACAGTCTATGAGAACAGAGGTGGGCAACAGTGCCCGCAAAGAAGGAGGTTCTCAAATGTGGGTCCATATGTGTGAGCACTGGACCATAAAGAAGGCTGGGCACCGAAAAAATGATGCTTTTGAACTGTGGTGTTGGAGAAGACTCTTGAGAGTCCCTTGGACTGCAAGGAGATCCAACCAGTCCATCCTAAAGGAAATCAGTCCTGAATATTCTTTGGAAGAATTGACGTTGAAGCTGAAGCTCCAGTACTTTAACCACTTGATGTGAAGAGCCAAATCTTTGGAAAAGACCCTGATGCTGGGAAAGACTGAAGGTAGGAGAAGGGGACGACAGAGGATGAGATGGTTGGACGGCATCAATGACTTAATGGAAATGAGTTTGGGCAAGCTCCAGGAGACGGTGAGGGACAGGGAGCCCTGGTGTGCTGCAGTCCATGGTGTTGCAAAGAGTTGGACATGATTTAGTGATTAAACAATAACAAGACCTCGGAAGGGCTCAAAGACAAATCCAAGGGATCTATAAACTCAGAGGCAAAAAAAACCAACCCACCAAAAACACCCGCATCTTCATTCTCATTATCACTGACTTAAATTTATCATCCCTGCAGTTAGAAACGTGGGCAACACACCACAGCAGAGTAAAAGCACCTACGGCCTAACCCAGAGGAGATCACTGTGTTCATAAGTTCCTGCAGATACCTCAGCTCAGCTTCTCCTCTCATCACTGTTTTTCAGTTATAACAGTTATTAGACCCGCTACTAGGTCTTATTTCCTAGTGTGTTAGTAAAATAAATATGTCAGCATATTATAAATGTGGCATTTAAATATTTTTATAATTACGTTTTAATATGATTGACTTTTGTTTGTAAATCTATGGTGTGCACTTAAAATTATTATCCTGAGAGGGCATTCTTTGATCTCCCCAGTCTCCCAGAGGCTCCATGGAACGCACATTGATAAGAACCCAGCCTTAGATGCCTATGGCTGGGGATATGGCCCCTATCTTCATTTCCCATTAGATAGTTTTCACTGCACAATTCAAGTAGACAAGAATTATTACATGTCTTTGAATCAAATGTTGGGCTGGCTACCCTTGAAACCTGCAGAGGAAGTTCTGTTTGCCCCTTCAAGGTCCCCTATTATGAAGGGGGGACAGAGGCAGCAGCTGGTGATACAGTCCTAGTCACACGAGACTTGCTTTAAACAGCCCTAGATCTCACAGTACGCCGCGGGCGTGCCTGGTGGTACCGACAGGAAGGCTGAGAGCTGAATAAGACAGTTTATTGGGTCTGCTATATTCTGAGGTTTACGAAAATGGGCTGAACCCTGGCTCAGACGCAAAGAATCTGCCTGCAGTGCAGGAGACCCGGGTTCCATCCCTGGGTCAGAAAGATCCCCTGGAGAAGGGAATGGCCACCCACTCCAGGATTCTTGTCTGGAAAATTCCATGGACAGAGGAGCCCCATGGGCCACAGTCCATGTGATCGCACAGAGTCAGACACGACTGAGTGGCTAACACACACATTAACTAACAGGAAAGTAATGAGAAGCACCCCTTAAACAACAGGAAACTGTGATTTATCCTGGAAGGAACTGGCCACCCATTCGTGCACGTGTTACCTCTGGGTGTTACCACAGGCTTCTCCAGAGTAAGGCAGGCGCCACGAGAGTCCATTTCAAATGTACACTCTTCCAACCAAGATGATTCCAATACTTCAACCACTTAAAATTCCTCATTTCTTCCAGGAACACAGTCTACTTCTTCTGTTACTATGACATCATCTCTTAAAAAAAAAATCACTCTTTTAGAATCAATTTAACTCCCTGCTTTGAAGTATTGAAAGTCTGTCAGCACACAACCCAAACACCTCTTGGAAACAGTTTTATTTATGTCTGTCGAGCATGCTCACGACCTTCTGAAACCAGCGCCTGAGGGCTGTTATCATGAAACTCCCTGTCAGGGCTTGAAGGTTGTCGGGTACTGTCTTCCGGTCTCAGGGACACGTAAAACGGGGTTGCAGTGTGATGAGGGTGGATCCTGGTGCCCCGGTGCCCCTTTCGTCCTCGGTCGCGTGCTGGTTTGGATGATGAGTTTCATGGCCTTCCTGGTCATCAGTCGACAGTTATGGCTCGATGCCCCGCCCCGTCTCCTGGGCCCCCAGGTATCAGGGCTCCAGTTATCCAGTTTCCCGCCGCCCACCCCATCCCCACAGGATCCACCACCGAGTTCTGAAGAGCCCTGCCTTCCTGGCAGCATTGCAGAATTCCTGCTCGCTCTTCCCCACTCTTCCTAGCCTCCAAGCAGAGCCTCTTCCAAGAATTAATGTTTTACTGCATGGACGAAAGGAAGACGGCAATATTGTTCGTTCTGATCCTCTGAAATATAAGCTTCCACTGAGGCAAAGGGGCACAAGAAACCCTCTGCGTGGAAAAAATAAAGACCTCAGAATGTGTAAAAGAGATGACTCGATGTCGTTTCAGTGAAACGCTGGAGCCTCTCCAGGGATTGTTTTATTCTATGGGAGTGTGTCCTTTTAAAAAATACTTATTTTTATTCACTTTATTTATGTGGCTGTGCCTGGTCTTCGTTGCGGCACCCGGGATCTTTAGTTGCCACATAGGAACTCTTAGTTGTGCACATGGGATCTATTTCCCTGACCAGGGATCGAATGTGGGCCCTTTGCCTTGGGAGCATGGAGTTTTAGCCACTTGGCCCCCAGGGAAGATGAGATATTATTATTTTTTTTTTCGATTAGGTTATTTTATGTGGCTTCCCCAGTAGCTCAAACTGTAAAGCATCTGCCCGAAATGCAGGAGAACTGGGTTCAGCCCCTGAGTTGGGAAGATCCCCTGGAGAAGGGTGTGGGAGCGCACTTCAGTGCTCTTGCCTGGAGGATCCCCTGGACAGAGGAGCCTGGAGGCTATTCTATAACTGCAGAAACAGAAGCTAACACCATGCTGACGGTGCTCGTCCACACATGCAAACACAGAGCAGAGCAAAGTCCCTCTCCCCACTGTAGAAAAATCCAGTTTTCACCTGTTTGAAAATTTATTTCAGCATTCCTAATCTATAAAAGTATCGTACCTTGAATTCTCCTTTGAAGCAGCTGTAAAACCTTACTGGTTCTCTTGTTAATGAGTTAAGTAAAATCTTTGGCAGGTGTTCATTTTATATCTGTATGGAAGTCATGATTTTACCTTTTTGGGAAAATTATCCTTTAACACCTGGTTGCTGCTGGGAACAAATCAGCAGAAAGAGGAAAATAAAGGGAGGGGAGACCAAGCCACTGGCTCAGTGGAACCCCTGCCACACCTGCTTCTTTCCCGTGCAGTCCCAGGCGCGGTTTAGGGATGACGGGGACATTGCAGGACAGCCGGTACTTCTGGGTTTTCCCCTCTGGTTCTTGAGGCGAATTCTTATGCTTTCAACTCTGAAAGCAGCTCTCAGCAAGTCTGTGGCCTCCTCCCTTGAGGGGGTCTCCATTAGCATCGTCTCCAGAGAGTAACTGTGAAAACCATTTGTGTTCTTTTTGCATAAAAATGATAGAATTGAGTAGAATTTGCATGTACATTCTTCTGCCATGCTTGAACTAAAATATTACCCTTCAAAATCCCAATTCAGCCCATTTTTGAGTGGCTGTCCAAAATCTGCTGCTCAGCCTGTCAGTGCTCCTCTCACATGACACCCGTGTTTCCCCCACGGCGCCCAGAGAGTGGCTCCCAGCCACTCGTTTTCAGTGTTCAAAGCCCTTTGGCATCTGCTCACTCCATCCTGTGACCCAGCACTGCCCTTGGTGCACAGAACTTAGACCAAGGACCTGCCATGTCTAAGCTTAACGAGTGGCTTGGGTCCCCTCCACCGCTGTGTACCCTCAACCAAGCATTCTCTGCCGTATGGACTTTGATTCACTCTGCAAACTAAGCTCTGATTCACTTGATTGACTGTCTCTATCACACTTTCCCTCCCAGAAAAATTTAATGAACCCTTCATCTGCAACCTTATAACATTTTGCCATATCAGGAGCACAACACACAGTCATGGGGCTGGCTACAACATTTGCAGAACTCAGAGCAAAGCAGAAAATATGGTACCCTTTCCTCAAAATCATTAAGACATTCAAGATGGCAAGAGCAGGGTGTTAAGGAATTCACTCTGACCTTTACTTCCCTTCTCGGGGACTTTGCCAAAGTTTGGGAAACAGTGTTCCTTCTTACCAGGGCAAGCAGTTAATTCAGTTTGTCTTATCAACAGCTTGCACTGGTGACATGTGGGGAGCCAGCCGTTGACAAGCTGCCACCTCCTTTGGGGATCCCTCTGGGTTAGTCCCAAGGCTAAGAAATCACTTTAAGAAGAACCCAGAGTTTTTCATTAGGTCCCGCCTGTTGTATCAGACAGCAGTCTTCCTCAAAACTGAGTTACTCGTGAGCACATCTGAACCTGGCTGAGCACCAGTGGGCCTGCCCCCTTCTCAGCACGCCTGACCCATAATTCGTGCTCAGTACATGAGTGTGAAAAGGTGAATGAAGAGAAGAACATGTCATGATAGTGAAGACCTACAGGAAAATAATTGTGCTTCAGCGGAAAGCAATGTAATGTCTTGAGCAAACTCATATGGGTTACCTAATTCTATGAGGGTTATTTACAACTCTGGAAATTGGAGAGAACTGCTAGCAGTATTATAAAATAATTATTAAGTAGAGAAATGCAAATCCCGTCCAGTAAAAGTCCAATTGACCTTCTACCCCCTGCAGGAAAAGCTAGTTTCACCTCCGTTTGCAGCCCCATTTCAGGACCTATAAATGTCTAGTATTTCTAGTTCCCTTTGAATCAGTTTTACCATCTACCTGGCTCCCTCATTTAATTACTGAGCTCAATAAAAATTTTAACACATGTACCTTTTTATGTCTGTATGAAAATCATGATTTTACCTTTTAAAAACTACCCTTTAAGATGAGACCTTCAATAAATGAACCCATAGAAACAGAACCGATTGGTGGCTGCCAGAGGTGGGGTTGGGGGGCGAGAGAAATGGATGAAGGTGGTCAAAACGCACCAGCTTCTAGTTACAAAACGAACAAGTCCTGGGGATGCGATACGCACACGGCGTTATAGTTCCCAATACTATTGGGTATTTAAAAGTTGCTAAGAGAGTAGATCTTTAGAGTTCTCATCACAAGAAAAAAATTGTAAGTATGTGAGGTGATGGATATTCATTAAACTTATTGCGGTGATCTTCTCCTAGCTTATACATTTATCAAATCATTGTATTGCGTACCTTAAAATTACACAGTGTTACATGTGAACTATATCATGATAAAAATAGGAGAAAATAAATAAGATAAAATTCTCCGGGATTCCGATGGTGGTACAGTGAATGGGAATCCACCTGCCAAAGCAGAGGACAGCGTTCCATCCTTGGTCTGGGAAGATCCTACTCGTCTCAGAGCGACCAAGCGCCCAGCCACAGCCCCCGAGCCCTGGGCCTGCAGGGCCTGTGCTCCACCAGGAGAAGCCCCCTCAGTGAGCAGCCCACCGGGAACAGCAAGGGGATCCTCGCTCACCGCAGCTAGAGGAAGCCCGCATGCAGCAGTGAAGACCCAGGGCCACCAAAGATAAAAATAAATTTTGTAGAATTATCCTTTGACAAGGCCTAATTCTGGTATAACCAATACTGTTGGGATTCGAAATGGAAGGAAAGAAAGGAGGGAGAGAGAGGAGAGAGGTTAGCATGGCTGCTCTTCCTCTTTTTTCCTGCGTTAGATTTTTTAAATTGGAATATAATTGCTGTCTGCAGTCGTGCTCGTCCCTGCTGTGCAGTGAGTGAATCAGCTGCGTGTGCGCACACGCCCCCTCCCTCCTGAGCCCCCTCCTGCCCTCCCCACCCCTCTGGGTCACCACAGGGCCCCGGCTGAGTCCCCTCTGCTGTGCAGTTGCTGCCCACCAGCTGGCTGTTTAACACATGGGAATGAATATGTTTCAATGCTGCTCTCTGAACTCATCCCACCCTCTCCTTCCAGCACAGCCGGTCAGCGTTCCCCTCGGGCCGACTGTCCTTTTGACAGGTTTCTTTATGACCACAGTGCCCCTTTGACCCACAAACCTCCCTTCTCTTGGAACATCTCCTTGAGAAAACTTGCAGTTGTAAATCTTTCTCTGCCTCTTTGAGACGTCCACCTTCTCCCATCCTCTTGCGGGTTTACAGCCAGGGAGGACTTTCTCAGAGTCCTGGGCACCATCCCTTTGAAATACAGTCGTGAAGACAGAGGCTGAGGCTCACCGGAGACCCGATACTGCATACTGCCTCTCACAGGCATCCTAGGGCTTCCTGGTGTCAGAGGGAAAGAGACTGCCTGTCAATGCAGGGGACTCAGGTTCAATCCCTGGGTTGGGAAGATCTCCTATAGAAGGAAATGGCAACCCACCCCAGTATTCTTGCCTAGGAAATCCTATGGACAGGAGAGCCTGGCGGGCTATAGCCCATGGGGTCACAAAAGAATCAGGCACAACTGTGCGACTGAACAGCAGCAACAAAGGATGGTGAGTTGGTGGAGCAGGACAGGAGGACGGAGGTTGTCGGGGCCTGCGGGGGCCTAAGCTTTCTGATATGTAACGTGAGAGGGAAAGTCGCTCAGCCGTGTCCTGCTCTTTGCAACCCCATGGGCTATATGGTCCGTGGAATTCTCCAGGCCAGAACACTGGAGTGGGTAGCCTTTCCCTTCCCCAGGGGATCTTCCCAACCCAGGGATCAAACTCAGGTCTCCTGCACTGCAGGTGGATTCTTTACTAGCTGAGCCACCAGGGAAGCACAAGTAATTTCTAGAGACCTGCTACACAACACTGTGTCCAGAGTTTAAAACACTGTATTGAGCACTTAAAATGTTAGGAAATCTCAACTCAACTGTTCCCACCAGAATTTTTTTTTAAAAGAGAAAGAAAGAAAAGAAGATATGGCCCCTATCTGCCAGTATCTGTAGAGGATTAGGAGCCCAATTTAGGTAAGGACCAATCACAGATGGCTTCATCATATCACCAACGTCAGTCCAGCATTTAAAAACTCTCCACTTGTTGGTTTCAATGGAGTTGAGTTCAATCTCTCTCCCTTAGCAGGACGGTCTTTCTTTTTTTATATAATTGGAGTATAGTATAGATTCAAGGGACTAGATCTGGTAGACAGAGTACCTGAAAAACTATGGATGGAGGGTCATCACATTGTACAGGATGTGCTGACCCAAACCATCCCCAAGAGAAAGAAATGCAAAAGGCAAAGTGGTTGTCTGAGGAGGTCTTACAAATAGCTGAGAAAAGAAGAGAAGTGAAAAGCAGAGGAGAAAGGGAAAGATATAGCCAACTGAATGCAGAGTTCCAGAGATATTCATATGCAGAGATATGAATGTAAGGAGAGATAAGCAAGTCTTCTTAACGGATCAATGCAAAGAAATAGAGGAAAGCAATAGAATGGGAAAGACTAGAGATCTCTTTAAGAAAATTAGAGATCCCTAAGGGAATATTTCATGCAAATATAGGCACAATAAAGGGCAAAAACAGCAAGGACCTAACAGAAGCAGAAGAGTTTAAGAAGAGGTGTCAAGAATACACAGAAAAGTGAAAGTGAAGTCGTTCAGTCGCGTCTGACTCTTTGCGACCCTGTGGACTGCAGCCCACAAAGCTCCTCCGTCCATGGGACTCTCCAGGCAAGAGTACACAGAAGAACTGTACAAAAAAGATCTTCACAACCCAGATAACCATGATGGTGTGGTAACTCACCTAGAGGCAGACATCCTGGAGTGTGAAGCCAAGTGGGCCTTAAGAAGCATTAGTACCAATAAAGCTAGTCGAGGTGATGGAATTTCAGCTGAGCTATTTCAAATCCTAAAAGATGATGCTGTTAAAGTGCTGCACTCAATATGCCAGCAAATCTGGAAAATTCAGCAGTGACCACAAGACTGGAAAAGGTCACTTTTCATTTCAATATCAAAGAAAGGCAATGCCAAACAATGTTCACAATACCATACAATTGCACTTATCTCACACACTAGCAAGATTATGCTCAAAATTCTCCAAGCTATGCTTCAATAGTACATGAACGTAGAACTTTCAGATGTTCAAGCTGAATTAGAAAAGGCAGAGAAACCAGAGATCTGTTGGATCATAGAAAAAGCAAGGGAATTAAAAAAAAAAATCTATTTCTGTTTCATTGACTATGCTAAAGCCTTTGACTATGTGGATCACAACAAACTGTGGAAAATTCTTTAAGAGATGGGACTACCAGACCACCTTACTTGCCTCCTGAGAAATCTGTATGCATGACAAGAAGTAACAGTTAGAACCAGGCCTGGAACAATGGACTGGTTCAAAATTGTGGAAGGAGTACGTCAAGGTTGTATATTGTCATCCTGTTTATTTAACTTATATGCAGAGTACATCATAGGAAATGCTGGGCTGGATGACTCACAAGATGGAATTAAGACTGCTGGGAGAAATATCAGCAACCTCAGATATGCTGATGATATCACTTTAATGGCAGAAAGTGAAGAGGAACTAAAGAGCCTCTTGATGAGGGTGAAAGAGGAGAGTGAAAATGCTGGCTTAAAACTCAACATGCAAAAAACTAAAATCATGGCATCCCATCCCATCACTTCATGGCAAATAGATGGGGGAAAAGTGGAAACAATGTCAGATTTCATTTTCTTGGCTCTAAAATCATTGTGGATGGTCACCCAAGCCATGAAATTAAAAGATGCTTGCTCCTTGGAAGAAAAGCTATGACAAACCTAGATAGTGAATTAAAAAGCAGAGACGTCGCCAACAAAGGTCCGTCTAGTCAAGGCTATGGTTTTTCCAGGAGTCATGTATGGATGTGACAGTTGGACCATAAAGAAAACTGAGTGGTGAAGAATTGATGCTTTTGAACTGTGGTGCTGGAGAAGACTCTTGAGAGTCCCTTGGACTGCAAGGAGATCAAACCAGTCAACCCTAAAGGAAATCAACACTGAATATTCATTGGAAGGACTGCTGCTGAAGCTGAAACTCCAATACTTCGGCCACCTGATGCAAGCAACCAACTCCTTGGAAAAGACCTTGATGCTGGGAAGATTGAGGGCAGGGGGAGAAGGGGATGACAGAGGATGAGATGTTCGGATGGCATCGCTGACTCACTGGACATGAATCTGAGCAAACTCTGGGAGACAGTGAAGGACAGGGGAACCTGGTGTCTTTCTGACCCTGCTTATGGGGTCACAAAGAGTCGGGCATGACTTAGGGACTGGACAACAGTGGCTGCCTTTTACAGTGTTGGGTCAGTTTCTGTGCACAGTGGGTGCGCCAGCCACGTGGATACGTGCATCCCTCCCCTTTTGGTTTCCTTCCCATTTAGGTCACCACTGTGCACCAAATACCGTTCCTTGTGCTGTATGGTCAGTTCTCGTTAATTATTGTAAACAGCTCAGTCATAGAAAGGAACGAGACTGTGCCATTTGCAGAGATGTGGATGGACCCAGAGGCTGTTTCACAGGGCGAAGTAAGTCAGAAAGAGAAAGGCAGATAATGTGTATAAACGCATAAATGTGGGATCCAGATAAGCGGCGCTGCTGCTGTTCGGTCTCTCAGCCGTGTCTGACCCCTTGTGACCCCATGGACTGCAGCACGCCAGGCTTCCCTGCCCTTCACCGTCTCCTGGATATTTTTCAGACCCATGTCCACGGAGTCGGTGATGCCATCCAACCATCTCATCCTCTGTCGCCCCTTCTCCTCCTGCCCTCATTTTTTTTCAGCAACAGGGTCCTTTCCAGTGAGTTGGCTCTTTGCATCAGGTGGCCAAAGTATTGGAATTTCAGCTTCAGCATCAGTACTTCCAATGAATAAAAAATGGTATAGATGAATTTATTTGCAAAGCAGAAATAGGACAGTCTTGAATAAAGTCTTCTTTGCCTGTTCAACTCAGTCCAGGATAATCTCTTTCTGACACAGGAGGGAAGAAGGAAATTGAAAAAGATTTGAAATCCTCGACAACAAAATCCCAGTTCCGAGTTGTGGATGACAGCAGTGCGTGGCAGTGCAGTAAGCAGTTTGCAAACCAGGGGCCGACCGTCAGGCCTGCATGGACCTGTGCTGCCGGCATTCTCTCCCATGTTCGCGTCTGGGCTCCGTGGAACAGACTGGGCGGAAAATCACCATGTAAGAGCTGTTCTCAATTTGTGAGTGCATTTTATTCCAAAAAAACCCCCCAGGCCAGGACGCTTGTGCCCTTCACTAACAGTTGTGCCAAGGGCAGCTCTTCATGCCTCTGTGCACCTGTGTCAGGGGCGGGCAGGGGATGAAGCATCCTGGGTCGTCACTGAGGGCCACAGAGCTCTGTGCTGGAGAGTCCAGGATTGATATTCTAGCCACGTGTGGGACCAAACTGCACATCAGAAACGTGCCCGTGGTTGCAAGTGCCTTGGTAAAATATTTATTCAATATTAGCTTGCGCTGAGCCCTTCCATTAAGTAATAGAACAGGCAGTGCTTTGCCTCCAAGAAAGAGAAAAACAAGAGTGAGCATGAAAATTTAGGAGTCAATTGAATGTTTGGATTTTTTAAATCACAGAGGATGTGCGCCAAGCACTCCAAGTTAGAAATGACACTGCCTCTGTCATCCCTAAAGGACGACAATGGGTGATCAGGTCAGCACTTTGCAGGTGAAATTACCTGAATCTAGTTTTATCTTTATAAGGGAATATGATGAAAGACATTTTATATGTGGAAATTAATCTAAGGATCCACATAAATCAAAGTTCAACTGAGTTAAACACTTTTTTTTCCTTAAAAAAATGATCTTTAGGAGAAAAATAAGATATTTTTGCGTAGAAGATTTATTTGTTCATTTACCTAATATGAATTGAGAAACGTACGTGGATAGGTGCCAGAATACAGTATTTTTAAAAAAACTTCTCATTTTGTAGTGGCATACAGCTGACTGACAATGTTGTGATAGTTTCAGATGAACAGCAAAGGGATTCAGCCATACACATACATGTATCCATTCTTCCTCAAAGATACAATATTTTAAAAATGATATTGACTTACAGTGTAGCACACAAGACTGCAATTAATAAAAATTGTCACTTGAGTAAGTGTTTAAATACAAGTTGATGTTAAGGCGCTGTGATTGTAAGAGTGACCTTTGTCTCAAGCTTCTTGGAGAAAGTGATTTCCAGGTGAAGATCAGTAGAATGACTACCTGTTAACTAGGAGAAGGAGTGAGAGGCGGGGGTACTTATATTGAAAAATGAAATTGTTGAACTGCCAAGCCTAGCAGTGATTTACAGATCAGATTAAGGATTTTGATCTTTGGCCTAAGATAGGAAATGGTGGACGAGCTTCCAAAGGCTGTGTATTGAACCTCCTACTTCTCTCACTCAGTTCAGTCCCTCAGTTAGGTATAAAATAAGCTGTAAAAATATATTGTAAATCAGGGAATATAGCCACTGTTTTCCTAATAACTGTAAATGAAGGGTAACCTTTAAAAATTGTGAATCTATATTGTACACCTGTAATTTATATAATATTGTGCAGCAAATATATTTTTATTTAAAAAACAGTTTACCAAAAAAAAGACTTCCTTTAAAAAGTTGTAGTTAATTTACAATGTTTCAGGTGTACAGCAAAGTGATTCGGTTTTGTGTGTGTGTCTGTGTGTACGTGTGTGTCTGTGTGTGTGTGTGTCTGTGTGTGTGTGTCTGTGTGTGTGTGTGTGTCTGTGTGTATGCACCATGTTCTCAGTCATGTCTGACTCTTTGGGACCCCTTGGATTGTAGCCCATCAGGCTCTTCTGTCCATGGAATTTTCTAGGCAAAAATACTGGAGTGGGTTGTCATTTCCTCCTCCAGGGTATCTTCCTGATCCAGGGATTGAACTCGCATCTCCTTTGTCGCCTGCATGGCAGGTGGATTCTTGTGGATTCTTTACTCACTGAGCCATCAGGGAAGCCCATGTATATATAAAACATACATATAAAATCTATTCCTTTTCACATTCTTTTCCAGTATAGGTCAGGACAAGATGTTGAGTATAGCTCCCTGTGCTGTACAGTAGGTCCTTGCTGTTAATCTGTTTTATACATAGCACTGAAAAAGCCTGTCTTTTGAGAAGATCATTCTGGCTGCTATTTAGAGATGGATGCCAGAGTGGGTGCAGGACAGAACGTGCTGCGTGGAAGCAAGATTAGCTGGAAGTTCATGATCTGGTCAGGTGAGAGATGCTGGCGTTTAGACAGAGTAGGACCCACTGATCTGGAGAGAGCTAAACAGATTTGAGTGACAGTTGGGGGGTTAACTAGCCCCTATTAAATGAGTAACCAAAATAGATCAGAGCCCTTCCAGCATCGGCATGGGTGGTGAAAACGCACGAGCACTGTGTGGTTTTGTTACCGAGGCCGTGCCGCCAGCAGTCTTATTGGCCACCTTTAGGAAGCGATGACTACATCACCAGCCCTTAGCCAGTTTCTCTCAAATTGTAAAGCCATTCTTTTTTTTTTTTTTGGTGTGGATCATTTTCCTTATTGAATTTGTTACAGTGTTGCTTCTGTTTTATGTTTTGGCTTTTTGGCCAGGAGACATGTGGGATCTTCGCTCCCTGACCAGGAACTGACCCTGCAGCCCCTGCATAGTGGGGAGAAGTCCTCACCGCGGGGCCTCCAGGGAAGTCCTGTAAAGTCATGCTTTAATCGAGACCAGAAAAGGCTCTTGTTGTCCATGACTGCTCATCTCAGAATTTTCAGTACAACCCTGTCAAGGAAACCCTTTTGAGCTGACCCAGGGCTAGGATCAGACTGAGCTTTTTGTGTTACTCCCTCAGTCGTGTCTGACTCTTTGTGATCCCATGGATTATACCCCTACAGGCTCCCCTGTCCATGGAATTTTCCAGGCAAGAATACTGGTGTGGGTTGCCGTTTCCTCCTCCAGGGGATCTTTCTGACCCAGTGGTCGAACCCAGGTCTCCTGCATTGCAGGCGGATGCTTTACCACCTGAGCTAGGGGGCGGCAGACCGGACTTGACTCGGCAGAATTTCCCCATTGCAAAGGTACTGAAGGCAGGGTATTTGCACTTGTAGCAGGAAAATCAAGGCATGGGGTTTTTTTGTTTGTTTTTTCATTATTTGCTACAAGTCATGTTAAAGCTCTACCTTCTGTTTGTCCAGCAGGAGAAATCGCTCTAGTTCTAGAATCTTGCACCTTAATCCACGCATAATAAATTTTTATAAAGTTGACTAAGGGGTGGGACATTATTCAGGAAAAAAAAAAGATGTTTAATTAAACATTACCAAGAGAAGTTGAGAACTCTCTAAGTGGCAATTAAGTGCCACATGGTTTTTTAATCTAGGTTGAGCTAGCAATTTTAAGCCAGAGGGTTTAAAACATTAGCCTGGGAGTCATCTCCCAGCGATCCTGAGTCCAGACCTGAGATGGGACTCAGGAGTCTTTTAAAACCCTCAGCTGAACACAAGGAAATAGCAGATGGTTTAAATAGGTCAGATAGTGACTCTATATGAAATGCAAGACAGGGTGATACAAACACAAGACAAATAAGCACCTCTGAAAACTGCATCCGCCAGAGCAGGTGTCTTTTTGTTTCACAGGGTTGCTGTAACTCATCCTTTCTAAAGATTAGTGTTTTCTGAGCAGTCTACCTGTTTCCATTAAAATCCTATACATTGTGACGTACACTCTGCTGACTTAACCTCTCTCCTCCCTAAACTCCATCCTGTTGTGGATACACCTCTGAAGAGAAACTTTTTTGCTTTGGATAGAACCAACACTTCTTGCAGGGACTATGGGTTTAGGAACAGAGATACTTTTAACTAAAGAATTTCGAAATAGCAGCTAAATCAGCATCCAGTAAGCCCCACTTAACCTGAGGTCTACAAGAGTGGGCTGGCTCCAGCCCACACCCCAAAACAATGATAAAAAGGTTTCCTCAAGAGTGAAAAAGCAGGAAAAAAACTGAGAAACATTTGAAGGTTAATTGACAAAAATGAACTATCTGTAAGAATAAACGCCAGTTTGTGAGAAAATATCGGTTTTCTAACTGATGGCAATCTAGCTGAAGTTCTTAGCGATGGTCTTCATGTCCTAGACGAAACAACGGGGACTTCTCTGGTGGCCCAGGGACTGCAGACTCTGCCTGTCGATGCGAGAGTTGCAGGTTCCGTCCCTGGTCGGGAACTGAGATCCCACGTGCCACAGGGTGCAGCCGAAAATGGTAAGTAAATAAATAAGCACAACATTCTAAGCTAATTCTACATCAATCTTTTTTTAAATTAAAAAAAGAAGATAATAGAGAGCAGAGGTTAAAAACACGGTCCACACCCTCTCCACCCTAGTCAAATGTGTGACTTGGCATTTGATAATTTCTTTAAGCTTCACATCTTTTATAGGTAAAATATGAGCTTTGAAATGATTAAATCTGACAAAACATCTGTGAAGATTAAATGAGACTTTTGTAACTTTTGAAATTATTGTCCATCATAGGTTATTGCAAGATACTCTGGTTCCCCATGCTATACAATAAATCTTTGTTGCTTGTTGCATATCTATTTTTTAATTAGAAATCTAGCATTTTATTTATACTAAGTCATCAAAGTGTTATAAAAATTTTAGTTAGGCAAAAATGTAAAAGTTTTCTAAAATGTACACATTATATATATACACACACACACACACACACACACACACAAAACCTGTAGTAGAAAAGCTACATAAGGCTTGAGAAAGAACATCAAAAAAAAAGAAGAGACGGAAATATTGGAGAGCATGAATTAAATGAAGTGGGACACTGAATATGAAGTAGAAAAAGTGAAACAAACTAAGAGTAAAAGCTATGTAGCCAGCTGTCTTTAAAGATGACTGCTCATTAGGAATATATTTCAAGCTCTGGAGGAAAAAAAACAATACTGAGCATTTGTATTTTTCAAAAAAATTCAAGATAATTCTGATATGCATCTGGATTTTAAAAAAGTGATTACGGGTTTTTCTACTAGATCCTAGTTTTGGCGATATGGAGCTCTATTACTTTGCTGTTGACCGATCATGAAACAATGGTATTAAGTGAGTAATAGTTACATAATCACAATAGTAAAAGATATTTATCAGTTTTCACAATCAATAGCCAGACAAAAAATAAAAGACAGTTGCAAGCCACAGTGTGAACATGATTAACTTAACAACATAAAATAATTACATTCAATTTTGGTGGCAGTGGCGGGGGCGGTGGATCAAGCAGAGAGAGGTGGTGAGTGGCAGTGCACGCGTGCACACATTTAGCCAGTCTGTCTTTGGGTTGGTGCTTTTACTCCATTTACATTTAAGGTAATTATCAATGTGTATGATCCTATTAATGCTCTCTAAATTGTTTGGAGTTTATTTTCTGTTGGTAGGGCTTTTCCTTCTCTGTGTTTCCTGTCTAGGGAAGTTCCTTTAGCATTTGTTATAAAGCTGGTTTGTGGTGCTGAATTCTTTTGCTTGTCTGGAAAGCTTTTGATTTCTCCATCAAATCAGAAGGAGAGTCTTGCTGGGTAGAGTGTTCTTGGTTGTGGGTTCTTCCCTTTCTTCACTTTGAATATATCATGCCATTCCCTTCTGGCTTGTAGAGTTTCTGTTGAGAAATCAGCCCTTGTTTGTTATTTATCATTTTTCCCTTGCCGCTTTTAATATCTCATCTCTGCCTTTATGTTTTGTCAGTTTGATTCCTATGTGTTTTGGTGTGTTCCTCCTTGGGTTTATCCTGCCTGGGATTCTCTGTGCTTCCTGGACTTGGTTGACTATTTCCTTTCCCATGTTCAGGAAGTTTTCAGCTGTTATCTCTTCAAATATTTTCTCAAGTCCTTCTCTTTCTCTTCTCCTTCTGGGACCCCTTTCATGGGAATGTTGGTGCATTTACTGTTGTCCCAGAGGCCTCTTAGGCTGTCTTCATTTCTTTGCATTTTTTTTCTATATTCTGTTCTGCAGCAGAGATTTCCACCATTCTGTCCTCCAGCTCAATTATCCCTTCCTCTGCCTCAGTTATTCTGCTACTGATTCCTTCTAATGTATTATTCATCTCTGTTTGTTTGTTCTTTGGTTCTTCTAGGTCTTTGGTAAACATTTCCTGCATCTTCTCAATCTTTGCCTCCATTCTTTTCCCGAGATCCTGGATCATCTTCACAATCATTATTCTGATATTCTTTCCTTCTTTCTTTCTTTCTTTTTTTTTTCGGGAAGGTTGCCTATCTCTACCTCATTTAGTTGTTTTTCTGGGATTTTATCTTGTCCCTTCATGTGGGACTTAACTTAATCACAATGCTTTTCATTGTGATTAACTTTCTGTAATATGGTTTTTGTTTTAGCCACTGTGAGACTGTGCTTCTTCTGTCTGCCCTCTGACGGATGAGGCTAAGAGGCCTGTGTAAACCTCTTGATGGGAGGGACTGGAATGGGAAAAACTGGGTCTTGCTTTGGTGAGTAGGGTCTTGCTCAGTAAAGTTTTAATTCAATTATCTCCTAATGGGTGGGGTTGCACTCCCTCCCTGGCGGAAGTTCAAGACAAGACACAGTCTTTGTCTTTGGACAAGCGGTATCTTTTATTGGCAGGCTCCAGCATCCTCCTGATGATGGTTGCTCAACAGCTAGTTGCTATTTCGTGCTCTCACAGGAGGAGGTGAGCACACGCCATCCTGAACTGGAACTTAAAAGAGATGCTGATCACAGTGTCCTTAGACATTGCAGATTTCACCTGAATGTTTGATATCTTTATTGTTCTAACTTAAAGGTTAATAACATTTAAAAAAATCAATGTCTTTCCTATATGCTTTTTTTAATCAATTAAATTTTCTTATAGAAAAGATAATATTTGCATATCAAATATCCAGGAATAAACTTAATTTAAAAGTTCAAGGCTGTTTCCTGCAAGTCTGTGCATTCTTCCAAAGTTAATGATTAGTTTTACCAATGTTAACTCAACAAGATTCCCATAAAGCCCCCATGGTATGTCTTTTAGAACTTGAGAGATTGATTTTAAAGTTCAACTGAAAGAGGAATTATAGGAGAAGCATGCAAAATTATTTTGATAAGGAAAAAGAACTTAGCTTACTAGAATCAGTGTACGTTATGTTAAAGTCACCCAACAAGTCACTCGCGTCTGACTCTTTGTCATCCCTTGGACTGCAGCTTGCCGGGCTCCTCTGTCCATGGAATTCTCCAGGCCAGAATATTAGATTTCTTTCTCCAGGGGAATCTTCCCAACCCAGGAATTGAACCCAGGTCTATCACATTGCAGGCAGATTCTTTACCATCTGAGCCACCAGGGAAGCCCAGGAATACTGGAGTAAGTAGCTTACTACTTACTGAGGAATCGAAGCAGGGTCTCCTGCATTGCAGGCGGATTATGTTAAAGCCCTAGGATTTAGCAGTGTAATAACTGATTTAGGAAAAAAAAATACAAATATTTTCATTTAATTTCTCATCTGCACCTAACACAAAACAGGAGTCTAATATAAAGTTTATAAATATTTGGCCCCCAACTTTTGATGTCATCAAACTATCCTACAGAAATATGCCTTGAGATGCATTAAGATACCTACAAAGATATTTAGTACACCATTATTTGTCCTTGTACAAAACTGGACAAATCTAAGTGTCTGAATGAGTGACGTCTGAGCCCCAAAATATCCTGTCTAACTGGATATTACTTCATGTAGATGAACTCTCTTCCCAACCTTTTAACACGTGACAAAGTTTAACACTAACAAATTCTTGTTATGTTGATGAAACATATTTATTGAGCTCATACTAAGTTCTAGGCACTTTGCTTATTTTTCACTATCTCATTATGTGTCACAAAAAGCCCATGAGCTGGACCTGGATGATACCATTATTATTGCTAGTTTATGAATGAGGAAATCAACATTCAGAAAAATTAAACCAGTTACTGGGGGTCATGCACACAGGACTCATTAGAAGGACAGCCTAATATCAAGCAACGCTCGGCACTGCCTCTTGCCCCCAAAGAAACAATAGCATATTATAAAAAGCACTGATTAAACTCCTTGATGGGAACTTCCCTGGTGTCTCAGGTGGTAAAGTGTCTGCTCACAATGTGGGAGACCTGGGTTCAATCCCTGGGTCGGGAAGATCCCCTAGAGAAGGAAATGGCAACCCACTCCAGTATTCTTGCCTGGAAAACCCCACTGATGGAGGAGCCTGGTAGGCTACAGTCCATGGAGTCGCAAAGAGTCGCACATGACTGAGGGACTTCACTTCACTTCAAACTTCTGAACTTAGATCTTGAATCACCCTCATACATCAGAGCTGGACGTTTTATTAAAAGATGCTGAGTTCTGACCTCTGGAGATGATATTGTTTCCTACGGTCTATGATCACCATTCCTATGAGATTCTACTGAAAAAATACATCACCCATTTTTCTTAAAATACACATGTTATCTACAGAAAAATTTTAATACTATGCTATCTTGTATTATTAGTGATTCTTCCATATATAAATTTATATTTATATTTGACTCACACACCTCATGTTTCATGGTAATTCTTGCAACAAAGAACATGAGTAAAACACTCAGACATATCATAGTGATAATAAGGGCTTCCCCATAGCTCAGTTGGTAAAGAATCTGCCTGCAATGCAGGAGACCCCAGTTCAATTCCTGGGTCAGGAAGATCCACTGGAAAGGGATAGGCTACCCATCCCAGTATTCTGGCCTGGAGAATTCCATGGACTGTATAGTCCATGGGGTGGCAAAGAGTCAGACAGGAGTGAGCAGCTTTCACATAGAGATAATGATGATGACAAACAGAGTTGACATTTTATTTCAAGTTCCTTTCACTCTAGAGGCAGATTCAGAACAAAGTTATGATGATGAAAAAATAAGCAAATGTGGAAAACATCCTCAGTTCTTTCTTTTTCCCTAAAATTCCCCTCACTGTGCTGGTGACATGACTGCCCCACGTGTTCCACATTCCACTGTTCCATCTCTTGGAGAGACAAAAGTGGACATGTATAAGTTTCTTGTTTCCATTACAGTTTATCATCAGACATGTTGCTGCTGCCACCAAACCAAGAAATTGGTTTTATCCAGATTCTCATGTGCTGATTTCAAATGTCTTTGGCACATTTTGTTCCTATAATAATTTCACTACCTGCAACCTCTCCCAATCTCAAAGTAAAAGCAATTTGATGATACATATTATGCAGATTTGCTTTCTCATGGGTTTTAATATCCAGTTAGTGTTTTGGGGTTTTCTCTACAACAAGGGTTAAACATGCTGAATATGTATAAATTCTGCTCTTTTAGTAGTTAATACAATTTAATCCGAAGCTATTATTGGCCTAATCGGGTTTATTTGTGCCTTGGTGTAAGGTCTAGAATATAGCACACTTAAAGGTCTGAACACAGTGAGGTTAATTATGCTTAAAACCTGCCGAGCAGCTGGTTTTGGGTCCATTACACACACATACAGACACACCAGGAAGAAAAAGAACCAAAGAAATTCTTCCAAGGAGAAGTGAGATCACACCTTCCTTCTTAAGTCTGTGTGTCATCGGAGCTCAGATTTTAGCTTAGCCCTGCCCTTCCCTTCTCACAATGCAGTTTTCTGCCAAATTATTTGTCCTCAAGGGCTATTCAGCTGACAATCCTGTGCTCACAATGACTCCCTAGTGCCTATAAAATTAAATATGAGCTCCTTACTCGCTTTCAAGAATTCTCTAATTTGAGCCCAATTTATCCACACACTGGCATCTTCCTCTGGCCCACTGCGTGATGTTTACCCTCATGATGACTGTTTGATTATCGTGCCCTGTACACTCAGGCAACTGGTTTCTGAGCCACTGCTAGTGCCCACACCATCTCACACTGCCCTAAAAGACTTTGGCATCCTCTCTTGCTCTCAGTTTCAGAGGATTGTGGCAGGCATCTACAGGAGAGGGAGATGCCCGAGGACACAGTCGTTTGGGCCCTGGAGACTGAGAGGGGAGCCCAGCGTCACTGGACTGTGCGGAGCTCCAGCAGGTGTCTTTGTGTCAGCTTCTTTGTCTTGTATGTACATTTTCCAGTAGTGACGATTTAATGGATTCCGTTGTTCACCATAAGTTGTAAAACGTTCTTACTGGAATGACATGTTATCAAGGAGCCTCAGGGGCAGTTAACTCCTCTCTGGTTCAGGCTGTCTCAGAGCTTTAGCTTGTGTGTCCATCCTTTACCACCGTGGGTTGTGGCCGAATGACTGGGCTCGGAGAGCAGAGCAACAGGACTGAGTGCAGGGCCCGATCAGCTCAGAGCAGGAAAACACGTCCGATCGCAGCAGGTCCTGAAGACTGACAGACTCCTTTCTGTTGAGCCCCCCTTTCAAGTCTTTGAATCCCCCAGACAGATAACAACTCTGCCTTATTTATTAAGACACAGAGGAGGAGAGCATGGCCACACGCTCAGCAGAATGTTTGGGGGACATTCATTCATAAAAATGAATGAACTGTTACTGACACTCAAAATAATGTGGATGAATGAATCTCAAAAGCATCAGGCTAAGCAAAACTGAGGGCTTCCCGGGTGGCGCTAGTGATAAAGCATCCTCATGCAATGCCGAGACATGCGTATGACCCTGGGTCGGGGAAATCCCCTGGAGGAAAGGGCAAACCACTCCCATGTTCTTGCCTGGAAAATTCCACAGACAGAGGAGTCTGAAGGATACAGTCCATGGGGCTGCAAAGAGTCAGACACGATGGAGTGACTGAGCATGCATGCACACGATCAGTTCAGTTCAGTTCAGTCGCTCAGTCGTGTCTGACTCTTTGTGACCCCTTGAATTGCAGCACGCCAGGCCTCCCTGTCCATCACCAACTCCCGGAGTTCACCCACATGCACGGCCATCGAGTCGGTGATGCCATCCAGCCATCTCATCCTCTGTCGTCCCCTTCTCCTCCTGCCCCCAATCCCTCCCAGCATCGGAGTCTTTTCCAATGAGTCAACTCTTCGCATGAGGTGGCCAAAGTATTGGAGTTTCAGCTTTAGCATCAGTCCTTCCAAAGAATACCCAGGACCCATCTCCTTTAGAATGGACTGGTTGGATCTCTTTGCAGTCCAAGGAACTCTCAAGAGTCTTCTCCAACACCACAGTTCAAAAGCATCAATTCTTTGGCGCTCAGCTTTCTTCACAGTCCAACTCTCACATCCATACATGACCACTTGGAAAAACCATAGCCTTGACTAGACGGACCTTTGTTGGCAAAGTATTATTTCTGCTTTTGAATATATATATTTGCTGAATTCAACTGAAATGTATTATAGCTTATTGAGGGTTCACATTGGAATATGTACCTGTCAATTTAATTAATTGCCTTGACCATATCAGTCTACTTAATCTGTCAGTTCCTTGAATGTCATAGGAAGTGGCCATTGATGTTATCCCATGAGGGAGATTAGTGACAATGTTATGCCCCTTGATTGTATATATTTTTAATTATTTTTTTAAAGAAGTGTCAACAACAAATAGAGAATGAAGTGAACACACCGCTGAGTGGCTTTTTGCAGCATGGTTGTTTAGTGACATTTGATCATCAGCATTCACAGTGTTTACAAAGAGCAAGTTCCACCTGTGAGCACCTTCAGAATAGGATACTGAGGATTACTTGGCTTTTAGCGCCGTCGGAATCCAGCCCCCCTGAGACTGTCTTCAGCTGTTGGGCCCAGAGTACACACAGATTCCCTGCACTAATTTTCAAAAGAACTTGTAAAATTGCTCAGAAAACACTACCTACATTAGGAGTCATTTGAGGCAGTATTTTCCTGGAGAAGGAGCTTAAGGCCTGGGTCCCTTTGGAAATTCTTATTTCACAGGAATGTAAACTACCAAGGAATGAAGACCTGAGAAATGAAAGGCCTTTGGAATCCTGATACAAGAATACACAGCAAACACTTGACTGAACCCCTTGAATTGCTGTGCGCACACTCGGAGCACAGAATACTCATTTGTCTCAGCTGATCATTCTGCGGCACCATCTGCTTCACAGCCACCAAGTTTCCAAGTCGTATACATAGAGCCTTACTTTAGAGCATCTTTGGGGTTCTTGTACCCACATCTAACGTGAGCGTGTGTGTGTGTGTGCAAACTTCCTCACACCAGCAAGTAACTCTTGTGTGTCTGATAATTCATCTCAATCCTGATACTATCTCCACAGAGACAGCATCAAATTCCATGGATAAAAGGCTGGGTCCCATGAGACCGCCCTCTATGTCAGACGCCGACTGCAAGCCCAGTTTGTCCGCGTGCTGCTGACGTACTAGCTGTAAATCAGAGGTCCCCAAGCCCCTGTCCTTGGGGTTGATTGATTTGCTAGAATGGCTCACAGAACTCAGGAAACCCACTTACTCAAGAGATGACCAATGTATTACAAAGGATATTAGAAGATACTAATCAGGAGCTCGATGAAAGATACACGTGGCGAGGTTCCAAGCAGCACCATGGAGCTCTTGGCCCCGCGTGGTGGCGGTGGTTTGGTTCCCCGGCCTGGAAGCTCTCTGAACCCCCTCCATTTGGCTATTACAGAGGCTTTATTACATAAGCATGATTGATGAACTCCGCATCCAGTCCCTTTCCCCTCCCCAGAAATCAGGACAAGTGACTGAAAGTTCCAACCCTCTACGCAGACTTCGTTCCCCTGGCAACCAGCTCCCCTCCTTGGGTGCTTTCCAAAAGTCACCTCATTAACATACACCCAGTGTGATAGAAACGGGCTTGTTGTGGATAACAAGACGAGCACTTCACCTGTTCTCTGAAGTGAGTCAGGAACCGAAGACGAGAGACCCAAAACGGTTGCGCCTGGGGATGGGGGGTGGCCGGTTTCAGGAGCCCCCAAAGACTCCAAAATCCACAGATTTTCAGGTCCCTTAAATAAAAAGTGCTGTGAATAAAGCGAGCACTCCATATCCTCAGATGCAGCCAACTGTAGATGGAAATTCTAACAGAATCCAAAGATGCAGAAGGTGCAGGTACGTGGACACAGATGCTCCCATTGCTTTTATCGCTCAGAAGATTTCACTGGGGTTGGGAGCTGTGAGCCAGGACTTTGTCCAAATATATGAGAAATATTATTTTGGTCATCTGAATACATATATATATATATATATATATATAAAATCACAGCATTGTTGAGCATAATTGTCCCCAGCCAGCCTCCCCTCCAAGCCCTCCCATGCCCTCCATAATCACTTATTCCTCCTGCCGGTATCCACTGACTTCTTACTGTTAATGTGTATAGCAATTTGGTTGTCCTGACCTGGGGTGGCAGCTGGTAGGTAAAGGCCAGGGAAGATGCTAAACACCCTAACGGCACAGGACAGTCTCCCCACACCCAGCAAAACATAATCCACCCACAGTGTCAGAAGTGCCAAGGCTGAGAATCTGGTCCAGAAGAGAGCTGGGACTTTGCTGAGTTTATGGGACAAGTCACAGGCCTGTTACGTGTCTGCTTTGCTGATGATATAGACAGATATTCAGACTGAAATTGTTTACACTTTATTTCACTTTTTTATTTATTGGCCATGCCACAGGGCATGAGGAGTCTTAGTTCCCTGATCAGGGATCAAACTTGTGCCTCCTGCATTGGAAGCATGGAGTCTGAAACACTGGGCCACTGGGAAGGACCCAGCTTTCACTTTAATATGCCACCTGCAGCAAAGGTATGATTAGGACGCACAGCTTTTTCCTCCCTCCAGTTACTGAAAACTACCAACAAGCATCTTTTTTTTTTTTAATTGACCAAGTTGTCTCAGGTCGGTTTGCATGACCTACTACAAATTATCCCTGCTCTCCTGGACCATGTCCTGCTCTGGTTTACACTGTCATTGATTCAAGAGGCTAAAAACAGAATGGGAAAAAACTCAGGAGTCAATATCACATCCTGTGATGCAGCTGCTGGATTTGGGCAATCTCCCCAGGATTCTATTATAAATGCTTCAATACTCTATTTTCTCATTTTATAGAACCCTAAATTACACATAGAAATAATTTCAAGTACTGTATTTAACTTTAATCTGATTATTTTAAAAGTAACATACCAGTTGGTTAAATTAAACAGATATTTTATCCAACCGGGGTTCCTACTAATTATGCTGTTGCTCTTATTAAAAATTACTCACTGTAGCATCCATGTCTACTTCTGTAAAACAATGAAAAGGTCTGCTCTCATGTTTTTATTTTTAGAATAAACTGTGAGACAAAGAAAATGCTTGAATGTGTCCTATTAAAACAAGAATTTTATCTTGAAGAGGTACATTTATGGGTGCTGCAAACCTAGATTTAAACATGTCAACTCTTTTAAACTGAATGACTGACTTATGATCTCTGTAAAAACCACTCGTAGAAGCCAGAGTTAATTTAATTATTTACAAGTCTGTTTCTTTATAGCAGCTGATCTGGGGACATGTTTTTACTTGGGGGAAAGTGTTAATATCAAGCCACAAAGCCAACATTCAGTAAGCTCCTTGAATGTTCGTGTTGGCAGGGATACTTAGGAATACTCTAGCTGAGGCCTTCCTCCTCTTGGCAGGGAAACTAGGGCCCAGAGATGGACATGCCTTGGATGCAGCAAGTGAAGCTACAAATATCTGAGGAGGACAGAAGCCTAAAATGATTCCCAACGAGTTCTGTTCTTATTGTTGTTCAGTCACTCAGTCGTGTCTGACTCTTTGCAACCCCATGGACTGCAGCACTCCAGGCCTTCCGGTCCTTAACTATCTCCCAGAGTTCGCTTAAGTTCACTTCCATTGATTTGATAATGCCATCCAACCGTCCAAGGGTTATGGTCTTATCCAGTCCTCTCCTCTGTAAATGTGACATGATCACTCCCTTGATTGGTTTGTGTGTTATCGAAAAGGTGAAAGTATTTTATAGGTATAAGATGACCATTCCAAGTTCGATGCATGAAACAGGGCACTCAAAGCTGGTGCACTGGGATGACCCTGAGGGATGGGATGGGGAGGGAGGTGGGAAGGGGGTTCCGGCTGGGGACACATGCACACCCATGGCTGACTCATGTCAATGTGTGGCAAAAACCACCACAATCCTATAAAGTAATTAGCCTCCAATTAAAATAAACAAATTAATAAAAAAACCTCTAATTGCTTGACTTCCAGTTAATCAGAAGGGAGGTTGTCCTGGGGAGTCCAGCAACTCCAGTTCACTTCCAGAGTTCACTTCCAGTTCACTTTTCAGAGACTGGAAGCATCAGGCTGCTTGTGTCAGCCTTGGGGCAGAAACTCGACGCTGTGAGAAGGCGCAAAGGGAGCATCTGGCAGCCTCTACGGGCTCCAGGCATCAGTCCTACAGCTGCGAGGAGCTGAACTCTTCCACTCACCAGGGCTTGGAGAGGACCCAAGCCTTAGATGGGAAGGCAGCCACAGTCAGCACCTTGATTTCAGCCTAATGAGAAGCTGAAGAGAAGGCCCAGCTAAGGCACCCAGACCCCTGACTCCCCCTGACTCCTGAACGCACGCTGAGTCGCTTCAGTCGTGGCCGGCTTGTTGAGACGACATGGACTGGAGCCCACCAGCTCCTCTGTCTACGGGATTCTCCAGGCAAGAGCAATGGAGAGGTTTGCCACTCCCTTCTCTGAGGGATCTTCCTGGCCCAGAGATCCAACCCATGTCTCCTGTGTCTCCTGCCTTGGTAGGCAGGTGCTTTACCACCGGGACCACCTGGGAAGCCCTGACTCACAGAAACTATAAAACTTAAAGCATCTGTGTCCTTTTGAGCCATTAAGTTAGTGATAAGTTGCCCATCATAAAAGACAAATTACAATAACCCTGTCCTATGACATTTCCACACTTAGAACTGCCTCCCTGTCCTCTGTGGGACAGACCATTCTTAGATTCTTTAATTGGGATGAGAAGGATATTTCAGGACACAAATTAACAGAGAAAACCAAAGGGTTCTGGTATCCTTCCTTCCTCCTTATCCAAAGTCCTGCTAATCCGTGCCCTACCTCCAGCCCTCCACTGAGGACCCTCAGAAGTCCTAAGGCTTCATGCTGATAGATCTTTTGGTCTACAGAGCATCAATAAGGATAATAAATACAATGAATTAAAATATCCAAATGAATGTAAATCCATGCATTTATACTGATCCTAAAGACAAAACCAAACAAAAATCCTCATTGCTTATCTTTGCAGGGATTTAGGGAACTAATTCATTATTTTAAGAATGTTAAGTGCAGTAAAGAAAAAAAAATTGTATACTAATGCAAGTATGTGGAATCTAGAAAAATGGTATAAATGATCTTATTTGCAAAGCAGAAATAGAGACACAGAAGTAGAGAATAAATGTATGGACACCAAGGGGGAAAGAGGAGGGTGGGAGGAACTGGGAGACTGGGGCCGACACGCACGGACTGTTTATGCTGATGAGGATGCAGCGCACAGCACAGGGAGCTCTGCTCGGTGCCCCGCAGTGGCCTGGATGGGGAGCAAGTTCAGGAGGGAAGGTAGGTGTATGTATGGCTGATTCATGTTGCTGTGCAGTAAAAACCAACATGACATTGTAAAGCAGCTATACTCCAATAAAACTTAATTAAAATAAAATGTAAAAAAATAAAGAATGTTAAGTAAAGGAAAGAAGAAAGCATTTATTCCTTCTCTCTTGCATGGATTGGACCTCAGGGTAACCAAGAGGCTGATAAGGAAATTTCTATTTATACACTATTCCACTTACTGAACAAGAAAAGAATGATAGAATTCACACATCACTATTTTTAAGACTCTGATAAATTAATGGAATCGACAATGATCATCAAAGACTGCTAATATTATGAAAAGAGGGGGAGACAGACAATTATGTACCTTTCAAAGGTGAGAACACCACCTATGGAGTCAGTCTGTCAAAAATTGAATCTACAAGGGAACAAGCCTCTAGAGAGCTAACTACCAATTTGCAAGAAATAGTGAAAGCAGAGGAACATTCAAAGCTACCATGACGAACCACTGACCAACACTCAGTGGGGAAGGCAGCATCATAAATAACCCAGATCCCTTAAAGGTAAACTGCAAGAGGTGAGAACAGAGGTGGTAGAAGAAGGTGTAGATGAAATGATCGCACTAGATAAGTCTTACTTGGACTTTGATTTGAAGAAACTGTGTACACACGCAAACACACGTATGAACACACAGGCACACGCACCACGCGTGCGCATATCACAGGGGAGCTTGGACACCGCCCGGACGTTTCATGATACTATGAGATGTGAGTCATTGTTCTGTTTTAGGTTTTTGTGGTCATTTTTGGAAAAAGACCCCTTGACTTTTAGGATATGCTTGTTGCTGTCATTTCATCAGTAAGTCGACTCTTTTGTGACCCACCAGCTCCGCTGTCCATGGGATTTCCCAGGCAAGAATACTGAGTGGATTGCCACTTCCTTCTCCAGGGGATCTTCCCAACCCAGAGATCAAACCCACATCTTGCATTGACAGGTGGATTCTTTACCACTGAGCCACCTGGGAAGCAGAGATATGCTTAGTGACATAATAATACAATATTTGGGATTTACTTTAAAATAAATGTAATGAGACGTAGGAAATATGGATTGGGTTACGGATGAAACATGATTGACTGTGAATCGAAAAATATTAGCTGATGGGTGCACAAGTTTATTTTTTTAATATGTTTGAAATTTTCTATAATAGTATTTTTAAAAATCAAATGTCACCCTGTACTTAATTTTTTTCAGTGGCGTTTCATTCTTCTTAGGATAAAAGATCAAACTCCTAATTCACGCTACGAGGCTTTGAACACTCTAGCCCTGATCATCACCCCAGCCGCAGCACACCTCATCTCCCTTTCCTCTGTGCTTCACCTGCCAAGGCTTTTTGTCCCCCAGTTTCTCAGGGCATCTGTGTGCTTTTCCTTCTGCTGGATCCTTCCTATCCTCCTTCTATTAAACAATGTCACAGCACCATGGACAGCTCAATTAAGGCAATTACAGCGGTAGCAATTGCATTTACATTTGGTTGAAGATTTTATTAACATGTAACTCCCAATAGGGAACTGGGGTGGATTTGTTCTAGCATCTTATTTGTAAGAAGGTACTTAAATACTGAAGTGTCAATGGAATAGAATAAATAAAATTAGTTGATGACATCCAAGCAATTGCTGGTAAGTAATTTATGTGTAAGGTGATACTGAAGATTAGACACAAATTTTTAAAAAAGAGAGGGGGAGAGAAAATGATAATGCTGAGAAAGCATCTTGTCTTTTTTTAGAATGAATCTTTTCTATGAGTCTTTGAGGATGGATATCCCACACTGGGGTGGTGGGCTGGGGATGGGGGGTTGAGAAGCTAGCTCAGCAGTAAAGAATCTGCCTGCAATGCAGGAGGTGCAGGAGACTCAGGTTCTATGCCTGGGCCTGGAAGATCCCCTGGAGAAGGAAATGGTAAGCCACTCCAGTATTCTTGCCTGAGAAATCCCATGGGCAGAGGAGACTGGCGAGTTACAGTCCATGGGGTCACGAAAAGTCAGACCCGACTGAGTGACTGAACACACATACACACATCCCACACTGAAGCCACCACACCAGGCTCCCCACTTACTCCAGGACAAGAAAGAAAGACAGTCGGAGGGGTAGTGCTGATGTGAGTTACACGGTAGACAGTCTATAACAGCCAGAGATTCTCAAGAGCCGGTGACCAACTGTGATGGCCCATTAAACCAGGAATGGGGCCCAGGTCCATAAAGGCCAAGGGTTGGTCATCATCAGAGAGCTGGGTCTCACTCACTCTCCTGCTCTGTGCCCGACAGGAAACTGAGATGGGCTGGAGCGTGGGGCCAGTGAGGGCACATCAGCTCTCTGGTTGGAAAGTATCTCCATTTAGCAGAACTGAAATCTGAACCTCTCCCGTCTACTTTATTCATTACCCCTTATGTGCAATATATCCTCTACATTCAGAGAATCCTTGTGTGAATAAGGATTCACACAATGCCTCTCATGGCATTCTGTCATCTGTACAGAAAGAATATAGATTTCTATCCATGCATCAGATGCATTTTAAGCATCTTCTATAAGCAAGGTTACATAGAAATGAACAAAACCATTCTGGCTCCTTACCTTGAGTGTTATTGTTTTAGTTGCTAAGTTGTGTTGGACTCTTTTGCTATAGCCCACTAGGCTTCTTTGTCCATGGGATTTCCCAGGCAAGAAACTGGAGTAGGTTGCCGTATCCTTCTCCAGGAGGTCTTCCCAACCCAGGAATTGAACCTCATACAGAAAATTTACCAAGAAACTAACCGAGTTTTATCTGGGCAGTGTAGGTGGCTTTCTTTTGTATTGTTCTTTCTTTTTCACCCAACGTTTTCTACAAAGGACTTTGATTGCTTTCATAATCACAGCCAAAAATAAAAATGATCAAGGGAAAACTGGAAAATACTCCATGGAACATAAAACTCTATTAATGAGAAAACAGAGTTAATAATAGCATTGTCATAATAAGAAAACTAACTTAAAACAGAGTACCTCATTTTTAACCATTGTAGAAAATTGAAATTCTTTTTAGGCACATTCGTTTATCTGCCACTTACTTATCAAAGAGATTTCAGGCATTCAGTGGGGAATTCACTAGAGTTACCCAACGCACTATCCCTTAAGTTTATTTCCACACACTATCCCTTAAGTTTAGCTAAATGCTTAAACTGAAAAAGTCTCAACATGTCTACAATATACTAGTTTCCTGAATCCCAAGCTAGGAAGTAATAGCGGGTTATTTCAATTACAAATTGTAAAAAACAACAACATTGAAAACTTTAGTAGTTATATTCTAACACAAGACTTGCCAATCAAGCAAAAACAGCAATTACTAGTATTTATCATCTATTCATCTGCCCACGTATTCTGTCCGCATGCGCTGGCTGAGCGCTCGCTGTTGGAAACAGCGTGTTGAGACTCTAAGCACGTACAGATCCCAGCTCTCCAGAATCGTCCCGCTAACACTGGGCAGGACCCCATGAAGCACGTGGAAGAGAAAGAGACTGCATCACCTCGCCTCCAGGAGCCTTATGAGCTGATAAATGTACGAAGGAAAAGGATCATCAGTAGCGGTGGCTGAAACACAGCTACGGATCCCAAAAGGAGATGATTTATAAGTTGCATGAGTGACAAGAACCAAGGGATTCCAGTCAAGTGGTGCATATTGCCAAATTACCAGAAAACTGCGATTTAAATCAGATCAAGTTACAAGCTCCTCCTTCTTAATATACGTCTTAGAAATGACGCCCAATGGACGGCCAGCAGTCACATTCACAATTGCCTAAGAGCTATGGGCGATGCTCAAATGCAGGCCCTGTCTAGTTAATAGGCATCGGAGCCAGCAATGCAAACATGATACATGCCTGATGGACAGTTTAATAATTATTACAGAGAAACTTGCAATTGCCCATGGCCACGATCAGCCCCTTTGACTTGATATGTTTCTGAGCCAAACAGCATTGCTCTGAAAGTAATCCGCTCACGTTCAGAGTCCGAGCAGATGCAATGGCAAATGTGATGGTAATGGTTGTGAGTGAAGAGAGGAAGGAGGGAAGAAAGGAGAAAGGAAGACTAAATAAAAGTAAGCAAAAAAAAAAAAAACAGAAAAATTAAAAAAAAGAATATGTATCCTACTGTTGTGTGAAAAACAACATCTTAATTATGCTGAATTGGTTCACAGCGCTTTTTAAGTCTACTATATTCTGCTATGTCTCTGTATATTCATTCTATTAATTTTTGAGAGTTTGATATTGAAACTCCAACTAAAAATCTCAATTTATTTACTTAAAAATTGTAATATATAGTGGAACTATATGTAACCTTCTTCAGTATTTTCCAAGTTTCTTGTAAATGTGTTATCATACTTTCATAATTTAAAAAAATAGAAATGAAAAATAGATAAAAATTAACAAAGGAAGCTTTTCCCTAGATCATCAGTTAAATGCCATTTCTGCAAGTTTCAAATGTCTAATCCTCACAGTGCTCTCATTTTGTGGCCCTTGTTCTGCAGACACCCTAAAGATGTCCTGCTTCTGCCATCGAGGAGCACGAGCGCTCATCGTCTGTATGAATGACGACCACCCTGACGCCGGAGGCCCACCTCTCCTCCTGACCCCAGCCTGTAGCGTCGGTGCCTGTTCAGTCGCTTCAGTCGTGTCCAGCTCTTGGCGATACCATGGATCGTAGCCCACCAGGCTCTTCTTTCAGTGGGATTCTCCAGGCAAGAATACTGGAGTGGGTGCCATGCCCTCCTCCAAGGACCTTCCTGACCCAGGGAAGCAGCCTGCATCTCAAGTTTCCTGCATTGGCAGGGGGTTCTTTGTCATTTGTGCCACCCAGGAAACCCCCAGCCTACAGCAGAGGCTCTCCAACCGGGAACCCAGAGCCAGCAGCAGCAGCCGGATCTGCATTTATTGGAAATGCACATTTCCAGGCTCCACCTCAGAGCTATTAACTGAGAAACTCTGGGGTCAGGGTCCCACGGTCCCTTCAACAAGCTCCTTTGGGTGACCTTGATACTCAGGAAAGTGTGAGACTCAGATCCTGGAACTTCTGCCATTCTGAGAGTGGCCACAAGACACTATCCGCTATAGGCTGTGACTTTGCTGCTGGAGGAACAGGTGGAAGGGTCCGTGTCATCTGCCGATATGCGGTTCAAAGATCCCTCCCCACGGTGATGCGCCAGCAACTCAGCCCCCGGGCACAGGGTGGCAGAAATTCCCACATGGGCCCAGAGGGGCCATGTAGAATAATTCTCACTGCAGACGGTCAGGGTTGATCTGTGTGTCCATCGCTGGTGGAGAGAAAATGTAAAATGAGGATGTAAGAAAGCAACATAGATGGATTGAAAATCCCTGGTGTAGAAGAAGCAAAGGTTAAGTCAGAAAAAAGAACAATATTGATCACCTTGTCTTATTAGGTATTAACCACCTATATTTGATAGAGGGCTAGCTCACATCTATGAATATCAAGTAAAAATGCAGGCATGCTCAACAATACTAGTTTCGAAAGGACACGTGTAAACAAAATGATTCCCATTAAACACCTTTGAATGGCTACCCAGGAGCTGAGCAGTCAGTCGAGTGGGAGGGAACCACAGAGGTGAGAGGGATGGATGGTCAAACAAGAGGAAAGCCCTCTAAGGGCCACTGACAGTAATACACCACCAGCTGAGCAGGTGACCACAGCAGAGGAGAGCGAGAGGAGGCAGAGAGAGGCACCACACTTTCCCACGCCACACACACACATTCTGTGTCACAATTTGCATCCATTAACCCATTGCCTTATTCAAAAGCCTAGCTGTCTCCTTTGAAATGCTGCCTTTGGTGAAGGGCTGGGATCACATAAGCTTTTGCAGATATGCTTGTGCTCATTCATTGGCCCAATATTTAGGGGGCATCGAGTAAATTTGTTCTGGGTTACAGAGGAAGGCAAGCCCGGTGCTCACGGTCTAATGAGAATTCCACGACTCGGTGTTGGAATATTACCCTGCCATCTCCTGTATTAACTGCATGACCCACACGGGCAAAGGGCAATCGAGCATCCAAAGGCCCCACTGATCAGGTGCAGGAGTCATTCTTTCCTCTCTGACGGCTAGGATCTCAACTGGGTGCTTAGAGTGTCTCTAGAAAGGAGACCCAGAGACACGAAACAACAACAGCTGAGTGATGGAGATCACCATGTCACCCACTGGCTGTTTCCCTGCTGTAAGAATACAAGCATTCAGGGACACACAGCACTCCAGTGAAACGCAGACAGGCCTTGTTTTGGCTGCTGTGGTAAAAACTGAAAACCTTCGTGAAAATAATCCCTTACTTCTGGATGGCCTTTACAGTGGAAAAAAACATTTTTCCTGCCCTGCTTCATTTGAACTTCACCATAAGCAAAGCACAACTCATCATGCCTGTTTTGTAGGCTCTGAATGTGTTTAAATGCAGTCCTTACTTGAGTTTTATCCTTTGCATATTCTAAATGAATGCACAGGAATCTTCCCCCAGCCTTAAGATAAGGCTTTCTACTGGAGGCTGTATTTAAAAACAAAACAAATAAACAAACAGTGAAATATTTCCCTTCATCTCATCTCATTTTTTACTTACTTTTTTTCTCTCTGTCTCTCCCTACACATCGTGGTTTAGTCTCTCTGTCGAGTTGGCTTCCTTGCGACCCCGTGAACTATAGCCTCCCCAGGCTCCTGCATCCATGGGATTTCCTAGGCAAGAGTTCTGGAGGGGATTGCTATTTCCTTCTTTAAGGGATCTTCCCAACCCAGGAATCAAACCTGGGCCTCCTGCATTGCAGGCGGATTCTTTACCGACTGAGCTACGAGATATCCCCACACATATCTACCATACCGTTTATCATTACAACTAGTTGCCTTTATTTTTCCCTCTACCTGAATGACATAAAAGTACTGGTGCTTGAAAACACAGGTAGACTGTGCAAGTGAGCCATCCTCATTTACTCCCCATCCCAGAGTTCTTATTAAGGGATGTAAAAACTTTGTAGCGGGTGGGGTTTATGAGATGAATGGCTGTGATTAACATTTCACACAGGCATTTAATTCGGCAGATCAAAAACAGAACACTCAGAACTTTGATTTGAACTGAGGTTTGCTGGGGTACACAGGACAGCTAGTTGACAATTTTCTTTTTCTTTTCATCTCTTTCAAAACTGCTTGCTGTGGCAAAGACTTGTTAGAGAGCAGATGTGTTGCAAAAGTCTGCATTGAGACAAAAGGAATCTGCATTGATTCTCTTCCTGCTGACTTTCTGTGTGAGCTGGTAAAGGAGACTTAATTTATGTGAGCAAGCCTTTCTGGCGTTGACTCAGCCCCTCAGCTGCATCAGACTTGCTCATTTGTCCAAGGACAGAAGTGGCCCTCAGTCACCTGAGTTTTCCAGGGGAAGCAGTGAGAGCCCAGGAAAGGACCGAGCACGGAATTAGCCTCGCAGATGATTTCGTCTTGACTATTTTCTTTTCTTAAACTATTTTTCTTCAATACTTAGGTTTTTAAAAACTTTCCTACAGGAGTGTAGTTGATTAACAATGTAATGATAGTGTCAGGTGTACAGCAAAGTAGTTGTTATCCAGATATATGTTTTTCGAAACATTTCTTCCCATTTGCTGCTTCTGCTGCTAAGTCAATTCAGTCGTGTCCGCTCTGTGCGACCCCATAGACGGCAGCCCACCAGGCTCTGCCATCCCTGGGATTCTCCAGGCAAGAACACTGGAGTGGGTTGCCATTTCCTTCTCCAATGCATGAAAGTGAAAAGTGAAGTCGCTCAGTCGCTCAGTCGTGTTCCACTCTTAGCGACCCCATGGACTGCAGCCCACCAGGCTCCTCAGTCCGTGGGATTTTCCAGGCAAGAGTACTGGAGCGGGGCGCCACTGCCTTCTCCGTTTGGGTGGTTACATAACATTGAGCAGAGGTCCCTGTGCTATGCGGCAGATCCTTGCTGGTTGTCCGTTTTTGCAGTTGCTGCTGTTTGGCTGTACACTAGGTCCGTGCTGGGTTCTGGGTTCAGTCACTCAGTCGTGTCCAACTCTTTGCAGCCCCATAGGCTCTTGGGTGCAGGGAATTTTCCAGGCAAGAATACTGGGGCAGGTTGCCATTTCCTACTGCAGGGGACCTTCCTGACCCAGCGATCAAACCCGCGTCTCTTGGGCCTCCTGCCTCGGCTGGAAGGCCCTTTACCCCAGCACCACCTGGGAAGCCCGGGTCCTGGGCGGGCACCCACTTTAAGTACAGCGGTGTGTGCATGGCGATGTTCAAGTTTAAACAGTTTCAGAAGTAAGTTACATTTGACAGTCAATGCGCTCTATGTAATATGATTCTGTTGTATTTTTTTTCCTTCTGTAAAATAAAAATCTCCTTAAACTGAAGGTGTGTTTTTAAATAATTATCCATTAGAATAAGAAAAAATTGGTGGCCTAGTCTTATTATAAGGAGTTAAGACAGAAATCATCTTTTGTTTTGTTTTTCCCCCCAGTGATAACATCCTTTATCAAGTGTGTTGGCTCATTTTATTATGTCTTTAGGGGGGAAGTGGTGGCTGGCTCAGTCGTGTCTGACTCTTTGCAGCCCCATAGGCTCTTGGGTCCAGGGAATTTTCCAGGCAAGAATACTGGGGCAGGTTGCCATTTCCTACTGCAGGGGACCTTCCTGACCCAGCGATCAAACCCGCATCTCTTGGGCTTCCTGCCTCGGCTGGAAGGCCCTTTACCCCAGCACCACCTGGGAAGCCCAGGTCCTTGGAGGGCATCCACTTTAAATATAGCAGTGTGTACATGGCAACATTTAAGTTTTCAAACAGTTTCAGAAGTAAGTTACATTTGACAATCAGTGCACTGTATTTAATATGATTCTGTTGTATTTTTTTTCCTTCTGTAAAATAAAAAACTCCTTAAACTGAAGGTGTGTTTTTAAATAATTCTCCATTAGAATAAGAAAAAATTGGCGGCTCTCGTCTTATAATGAGGATTTAAGACAGAAATCATCTTTTGTTTTGTTTTCCCCCAGTAATAACATCCTTTATCAACTGTGTTGGCTCATTTTATTATGTCTTTAGGGGGGAAGTGGTGGCTGGCTCAGTCGTGTCCGACTCTTTGCGACCCCATGGACTGTAGCCTACCATGCTCTTCCATCCATGGGATTTTCCAGGCAAGAGTACTGGAGTGGGTTGCCATTTCCTTCTCCCCTTTAGGGGAGACTAGACCTCAAAAGTGGCTTCTATGCTAATTGTGATCAGATTTGTGAATGGCTTAATTATCATCTTTGCCCAAAATATTCTGATCTTCCTTTCAGGGACTTTAAATCTGCCTGACAAAGTTACCTGATAAAATCAACTACAATGAAAAATAAGAAAACAACTGGATATTAGCCAAGTTGCTAATTTTTGTGCTCATAAGCTAAATACTGGGCTTCCTAGCTGGCACTCGTGGTAAAGAACCCATCTTTCAATGCAAGAGATGAGAGAGATGCAGGTTCCATCCTTGAGTCAGGAAGATCCCCTGGAGGAGGGCATGGCAGCCCGCTCCAGTATGCCTGCCTGGAGAATCCCATGGAAAGAGGTGCTTGGCAGGCTGCCGTCCACAGGGTCACACATAGTAGGACACGACTGAAGTGACTTAACACAGCATACACAGCACAAGCTGGAACCTAAACCAGACACAGAAACCCATGGGAAAACCGTTAAAAGATAAACGTAGTCTAGGTCTCGGGAAAAGCTGGTCCGTTGTTTCTTTAGGCAGGAAGGATTGGGTTGGACCTTTATGAATGATGCGTCTTGAACTAGCGGTAAATTGAAGCGTACGGAGATGATTAACTTCCTGTGTCTTCCCCCCACCCCCGAGCACCCTGAGCTTAGCCCTGCTGTGCCCTCTGCCTGGACCCCCCTGAAGGAGGAGATCCCAGCCCCTCCAGTCCCTGTCCGTTCACCCGTGCCTTCCGTCAGGTCCTGCTGCATTCTTCTCGTCTCAGCTCAGACCTCCGGCTCTCAGGCAAGCCCGCGTTGACCTCCCAAGTCGCACCCCCACAGCTCCCTTCACAGCCCTCTCTGACGCTGACCGTGATGTGCACTGTGTGCTTTGATGATTCCTGGATCAAGGTCTGTCTCCCCTGGTGGACTACAAGCCCAGGAGGAAAAAGCTGGGCATGTATTTTCAATGCCAGGCACTTGGTCCAAGTTTAATGACTGTTTATTTTCTTTCTGGGGGGAGGAAGGTGGCCCACACGGCATGCAGGACCCTAGTTCCCAGACCAGGGATTGAACCTGTGCCCCCTGCAGTGGAAGCACAGAATCTTAACCCTGAACCACTGGGAGTCCCTGTTGAATCAGTAAATGTGTAAAGCACACTGCTGCTGAGACTGACCAGCCTATTTCTTTTGCACACACTCACACCGCAAGTTAACCACCTTTTCCCCTTTCTGAGCTGGATTATCTGTTACAGACACTTTTTTAGGGCTGCTATATACATGGTGAGGATTCGAGAAGACAAAGCGGTGAGAAGCACCAGCGGCTGCTGGCGGATGGCGCCTGGGCTCCACGTGCTGGCCCGCTGATGGTGCCACTCAAGCCTCCATCTTGGCAAAAAACCAACAGCCACCCGCACCCTACACCTTGGAGCTGTCTGAGGAGCGGTTGAAACTGGGACTGTCAAAACTGCGGATGCTAAAGAGCATTGTAACTTCAGAATATTTTAAACTATAGTACCTATGACTGGTAGAAAGGTTGGTTCGTTTGGGGAACAGATCATTACTATTTTCATACGACAGATCTTTTCAGATCTTTCTTTGAATCTTCTGTGTTATATAGGATGTCATCTCTCTCCTCCAGAAATATTTTACATCCCAATAATATCCACAAGATTATGGTTGCTCAGTGGTAAGGAATCCACTTGCCAAGCAGGAAACTCGTCTGCCATGCAGAAGACTCGGGTTCAACCCCTGGGTTGGGAAGATCCCGTGGAAACGGAAATGGCAACCCACTCCAGCGTCGTATGGATGCACTGTAACTTTTCTCCTTCTAGCTGTTGATGAACATTTGGGTTGTCCATAGTTTTGGTGATTATAAATATAGCTACAATAATATCCCATGTATAAGTTTTGATGGAGCATATTTCTTCTTTCAGGAAAACTCTTTGGGTGGGATTTCTGGGTCTTATGATAAATATATGTTTACTTTAAAAAAAAATTAAACTTTTTGCCAAAGTCAACGCAACATCTTACATTCCCACTGACAGAGTTTATAACCTCCAGCTGCTCAAAATGTCTCCAACAATTAACATAGTCATATTACTATTATTATTTTCACTAATCTAATGGATGTGATTTTTATTTTCATTTCTCTGTTGACTCTTGATACTGAGCAACTTCCTTTTTGCTTGTTGATCACATATCTTAGTTTGCAAAGTGCCTGTTCCAATCTTTTGCTTATTCTTTTTTGAGTTATTTGTCTGCTTGTTACTGTGTGGAAGGCATTTTTTATACATTCTAGGTGGAAGTCCTTTGTCAGTTACATGATTTGCAAGTATTTTCTCCCAATTCAACACTAACCTTTGGTTTTCCTTCGTACTTTCAAAAACCAAAAGTTTTAATTTTAATGAAATTCATTTCATCAATTAAAAATTAAATTTTGCGCTGTTTGTGTTCTATAAGTGTTTTAAAATGTGTTTTCCACATTTTTAGATAATGGAAATATGTTAGATTCTCCCCCTCTTTCTTATGCAGGCTCATGTCCTCAATAATCTGTCACTCTCCTCCCTGGCTGCAACTGCTTCATTAGCCTTGAGAAAACTCACCCACATAGTCCCTGGGCCCTGGCCAAAGTGAGCCTGCTCTCTTACAGGATCTGATTTGGTTCCCACTGAAGCTCCCAGAGATATATCTGGGTCTCTGATTTCTTAAAATGAAGCACCAAATTAAATTCAGCTACAGAGCTTTCGTCATTGTGATTTCCTTTAGCAAAGAGGGAAAAGTCACTAACTACATTGAAAAGTCATATATCTTTTCAACCTGCCATTTCCAAAGAAATATTTTTGAAGCAAGAAGCTACCAGCCTCCATTCACAGGGATAGGTACATTTTTCAGTGCATCTCCAGGCCTATCACACTGTAATAGTAAGTTTTTCTTTTCTAATTGACTAATGGACAGAAAAGGTATGGACCTAACAGAAGCAGAAGCTATTAAGAAGAGGTGGCAAGAATACACAGAAGAACTGTACAAAAAAGATCTTCATGACCCAGATAATCACGATGGTGTGATCATTCACCATCGTGAGAGGAATGTGAAGTCAAGTGGGCCTTAGGAAGCATCACTACGAACAAAGCTAGTGGAGGTGATGGAATTTCAGTTGAGCTAATTCAAATCCTAAAAGTTGATGCTGTGAAAGTGCTACACTCAATATGCCAACAAATTTCGAAAACTCAGCAGTGGCTGCAGGACTGGAAAAGGTCAGTTTTCATTCCAATCCCTAAGAAAGGCAATGCCAAAGAATGCTCAAACTACTGCATAATTGCACTCATCTCACATGCTAGCAAAGTGATGCTCAAAATTCTTCAATCTAGGCTTCAACAGTACATGAACTGTGAACTTCCAGATGTTCAAGCTGGATTTAGAAAAGGGGCAGAGGAACCAGAGATCAAATTGCCAACATCCATTGGATCATCAAAAAAGCAAGAGAGTTCCAGAAAAATATCTACTTGCTTTATTGACTATGCCAAAGACTTTGACTGTATGGATCACAATAAACTGTAGAAAATTCTTAAAGAGATGGGAACACCAGACCATCTGACCTGTCCCCTGAGAAATCTGTATGCAGGTCAAGAAGCAACAGTTAGAACTGGACATGGAACAACAGACTGGTCCCAAATTGGGAAAGAAGTATATCAAGGCTGTGTATTGTCACCCTGCTTATTTAACTTATATGCAGAGTACATCATGAGAAATGCTGAACTAGATGAAGCACAAGCTGGAATCAAGATTGCTGGGAGAAATATCAATAACTTCAGATATGCAGATGACACCACCCTTATGCCAGAAAGCTAAGAAGAACTAAAGAGCCTCTTGATGAAAGTGAAAGAGGAGAGCAAAAAAGTTGGCTTAAAACTCAACATTCAGAAAATTAAGATATAGCATCTGGTCCCATCACTTCATGGGAAATAGACGGGGAAACGGTGGAAACAGAGTCAGACTTTATTTTGGGGGGGCTCCAAAATCACTGCAGATGGTGACTACAGCCATGAAATTAAAAGATGCTTGCTCCTTGGAAGAAAAGTTATGACCAACCTAGATAGCATATTAAAAAGCAGAGACATTACTTTGCCAACAAATATCCATCTAGTCAAAGCTACGGTTTTTCCCGGAGTCATGTACAGATGTGAGAGTTGGACTATAAAGAAAGCTGAGCACTGAAGAATTGATTCTTTTGAACTGTGGTGTTGGAGAAGACTCTTGAGAGTCCCTTGGATTGCAAGGAGATCCAACCAGTCCATCCTAAAGGAGATCAGTCCTGAATATTCATTGGAAGGACTGATGTTGAAGCTTAAACTCCAATACTTGGGCCACCTGATGCGAAGAACTGACTCATTTGAAAAGATCCTTATGCTGAGAAAGATTGAAGGCGTGAAGAGAAGGGGTCGACAGAGGATGAGATGGTTGGATGGCATCACCTACTCAAGGGACATGAGTCTGAGTAAACTCCAGGAGTTGGTGATGGACAGGGAGGTCTGGGGTGCTGCAGTCCATGGGGTCGCAAAGATTTGGACACGACTGAGTGACCGAACTGAACTTTTCAAATGATTTAGACCAGTTATGCCTTTGAAGAAGTTAAGTGTTACAGTGTAAGTTGTAATTGTGTTACAGTTCTGGAGATTGTCATTGGAATAACTGCCCATCCTCTTTAACCAAAGTAGCAGGAGATGCAAACTGCCATAGCTGATCTGCAAACAGCACTGAAAAAATTACTTAACGTAAGTCATGTGTACTAGGAACACGCCCCGTGAATATCAGCAGAAGAGCTTTCCAGACTTGCTGGCGACCCACTTCTGTTCTTTTGACTGAATCCCTGCATGATCGTCTGCTTTCTAACATTTTAATATGGGGATTTTTTTTTTAAAGAAAACAGAAAGATAGTATTTGAGGCTGGTCTTTCTATTTTACAGATGAAAATTAGAAATACATCTCAAGGGTATTCTGTTATATAAATATTTTAAATCACAAGGGCCAGAGGGGATATATGTATACTTACATGTGATTCACGCTGTACGGCAGGAACCAGCACGACATTGCGAAGCAATTATCTTTCCATTAAAAATAAATGTGAAAAATAAAAAACAATACAAACGAATCTATACACAAAAAGGACCACATTAGGTGCAGATTGTATTCTATTTCATGGGGGTTGATTTATAAAGCAAAACTACCCCCAAACAGGTAGATTTTTAAAACGAGCTTATACAATTCCCTTCGAGAAGTGCTGTGTTTGTGTCTGCAGATATTTCTACCCTCCAAGCAACAGATCCGCTGCTCCTCCATCCAGAGTACACCAGCCTTAGTGACTGTTTGCTGGGAGCGGAGTGTGGAGTGGGGAAAGGTAAGACCGTGGCTGCAGTGGAGAAACTGGCAGGTGCCACCTTTCTACAAGGGATAAAGGCCAGCATCACCAGAGGTGTCTTTGGGTGTCATGCACAATCTCTGATGTGCCAAGCAGGACAATCATCTTTTTGCTTTTCTTCCTCCCAATCTACGAGCTCAGTCACATCATAAAATCATCAGAAAGGCTCAGACTGGAGGGCATCCTTCAGGACACAATCCTGTACTCCTCAAGGCTCTCATGGGTCAGGAAAAAATAAAGAAAAACTGAGAAACTGTCACAGACCAGAGAGGACAGAGGAGATGGAACAACTGAAGGCAAGGTGGGATTGAACCCTAGAACAGAGAGCGGACATTAATGGAAAAATGATGGAAAAAACAGTCTGGATTCCTGGACTTTAGAATTTTGTGGAAAATGGATTTATCAGTAGGAAATTGTGCTTTTGCTATTAACTAAAACCTCATAACTTCTGGGAGTATGAGGCATGAGTCACATCCCACTGCCAGTAAGTTTTATCCTGCTCACTTTATTTTCACACCAAGCCTGCAATAAAAATATCTTAGCGCCGTCTCAGTAAACACGGTGATTGGAAAACGGAAACATGAGGCTGTGGTCTCCTTTGTCGGAAAGCTGGCTGCACATCCAGAAACAGTCCTCAAAGACCAAGTAATTTTCCTCTTTGCTGGACAATTTTGAAAATGAAATGAAGAGCTGAGAACTTAAATGAAAAAAAAAAAAAAGGCTCAGTATGAATTCAGGCAAAAACAGTGTAGTGGGAGATGGTGGATACAGACTAGAGATGAGATCCGGATCTCGCTGAAGGGGAAGTCCTCAAAATATTGTAGGAGACATAGGAGAGAGTGAACGTTTCCACTGCGTGCCATATTCTAGACACTGTTTCTTGTCTTCTGCAAAGCTCCAGGGACTCGCCTGGTGGTCCAGGGCTGGAGCTTCAACCTCCAAGGGATGCAGGTTCACCCCCTGGTCAGGGAGCTAGGACCCCACACGTCTCCCAGCCGAAGAAAACCAAGAGGCAATATTGTGGCAAAATCAGTGGAGGCTTTGAAAATGGTTCATAGCAACAACAAAGACTTAAAAAGTAAAAATAAGAAGAGGTTTTAAATTAGGGGTCCAAAACCCAAAAACCAATGCTGTAGATTTCATTACTCCATGACACAGATTTAAAAACTGAGCTTCAGTGAGATGGGTTAACTTTCCCATGTTGTTATCTAGTAAATCTGAGATTCAAACTATGATCAGACTCCAAAAATGCATATTGTTTACCAAAATATCCCCCCAAAGTTGGTCATTCACAGTCATCAAAATACCTGTGTACCATCTACATGATCATTTTCTTAATACTTATCTGAACCACTTACTTTTTAATTCAAACATTCACTAAAGTGAATACATGTGGCGGTGAGTATGGGTGTGCTTCTGTGCATGCGTGGACAAAGTGCTACATAAGCTACAAAAACAGAAGAACAGGATTTCTGAAAGGCAATGTGAACCCTTTATAACAAGCGAGTGTTATAAAGAGGGATTACTCTACGAGGCGTGCGTAGAAGGGGGGTCAGGGCAGAGAAGGCCACAGGGTGGAGGAGATACTGGCGACCAGGAGACATGGCGTGTCTGCAGGTGAGGTGTAACCTGAGGATAACCCATCTTTTGACAGCCGCCTTGTTTCTATCATGCAATGAGGTCGGCTCCCTGATGAAGTGAGAATTGTGTGGCTGCAAACCCTCCCTGGTCCATTACAATCTATCATGTCCTAACAGGCACCCAAGGAAGGAGACGCCACAAATGCCCCTCACAATCAGCTCCCGGTTTTAACTTCATTGTTAAGATCACTCGGAACATGTGTGCTCTGATTTTTCAAGTACCTCTTGGCACTGGCGGCATCGATCAACACCGTGGCCTGGTGCCCTGCCTCCTAGTCTGCTGGATTTTCTGGGCACAGCACATAAGAGCACGCCCAGGTCCTGAGGCGGCGCTTCCTTTCCTGCAGACACTGGGATCCTGTGACGTGTTCCGGGCCTCTGACAGCCTCCCCTTTCACCCTCCGCCCTGCCCTCCACCCAGGCTAAGCCCATTCACCCACCCTTTGGTTTCAGCTCTGACCTCACGCCCTGCAGAAAGCCACCCCTGACCTTGCCAGCATGGCCTGTGACCACTCTTGAGGATGATGCCTTGCCTGGTTCTCATAGCAGAACCGGGGACCACTGACTGCTGAAGACCCCAGCTTTCCCACCTGCTAGAGCTTCTCCGGAGCAGAGACCACGATGTTTCCTGTTGCTCCAGGCTTTGGAACAGAATGTGTATGCAGTAAATGCCAGTACCTTGGAAAGAATTGCTATATATGCAAATATTATCTGAAATTTGGATTTCCAAGCAGTTCCAGGATTGGTGACACTGTTTGAGAACCAAGGGCAAGATTCCCACTGACTCTCATGACCCGTCAGTGCAGGGACCTGCCCTACATCATGATCCTGTCACCTTGGCTTCATTCACATAGGACAGGTCTCTATTAATAATCAAAACACATTCATTTATGAATGCATCTGTGACAGAATCAGAGGCAATGCTTGTACTAGGATAGTGTCTTAATCCAGTGGGTTGTATAATCAAAATCTGTTTATTTGGAAATACGTCATTTGCAGTAACATGGATGAATCTAGATATCATCATACTAAGTGAAGACAAATATGTGATATCATTTGCATGTGGAATCAAAAAATGATACAGATCAATCTATTTACAAAACAGAAATAGATGCACAGACATAGAAAATAAGCCTATGATTACTGATGGGGAAGCAGAAGGGCAGGTGGAGGGACAAATTAAAATTGGTGTTAACATGTACATATTGCACTGCTGCTGCTGCTGCTAAGTCGCTTCAGTCGTGTCCGACTCTGTGCGACCCCATAGATGGCAGCCCACCAGGCTCCTCCATCCATGGGATTCTCCAGGCAAGAGTACTGGAGTGGGGTGCCATTTCCTTCTCCAATGCAGGAAAGTGAAAAGTGAAAGTGAAGTCGCTCAGTCGTGCCCGACTCTTAGCGACCCCATGGACTGCAGCCCACCAGGCTCCTCCGTCCATGGGATTCTCCAGGCAAGAGTACTGGAGTGGGTGCTGTTGCCTTCTCCGCACTACTGTCCATAAAATAAGCAGCGAGGATCTACTGTAGAGCACAGGGAACTGTGCTCACTATCTTGCAATAAAGCCCATAACGGAAAACTGCTGAAAAGCACACGCACACACACACACACGCACACACACGCACACACACGCACACACACATGCATGCACACACACACACACACACGCACGCGCATATAATTGAATCGCTTTGCTGTTCATCTGAAACGAGCACATTGCAGACTAACATCGTGTACCTCATCGTATAACATTGTATACAACACTGTATGCTGCTGCTGCTGTTGCTGCTGCTGCTAAGTCGCTTCAGTCGTGTCTGACTCTGTGCGACCCCATAGACGGCAGCCCACCAGGCTACCTCGTCCCTGGGATTCTCCAGGAAAGAACGCTGGAGTGGGTTGCCATCTCCCTCTCCAATGCATGAAAGTGAAAAGTGAAAGTGAAGTCGCTCAGCCGTGCCCTACCCTCAGCGTCCCCATGGACTCCTCCGTCCATGGGATTTTCCAGGCAAGAGTACTGGAGTGGGGTGCCATTGCCTTCTCTGACAACACTGTATACTTCAATAAAAAAAAATATTCATTTACTGACTGTGTTAGGCCTGCTGAATGCTGTGGCAGACCTAGACAAACAGGAGCTGGTAAGCTAGTGTGCAGACTAACGACCAGTACCTTGGAAAAGTAACTATATATTCTTTTTTCCAAGAATATATATCTTGTATATATTCACATATATACAAATTCAGTGTGAATAATTTGAATTTCTGAGCAGTCCCAAGATTGGTGACACTGTTTGAGAATCAAAGAAGAGATGGTAATCTGATTGGGTGGATGTAACTAGTTCATACCAACTGAATAGGACAGTGACGGATTTAAGGCATGTACATAACTTAGCGCTCCATCGTCCCACACACTGGAGGCTTGGCATGCACAGGTTTAACTTTTGCAGCTGCCAGTCTTTGTGGGGGTGCAGGAGGCCAGGGCACGGCCTTTTTGAAGGACTCGTGTGTCAGTGAGTCCCTTGGTCTATAGCCTGACCTCAGTGTCTCCATTCTGTCTGTCTTCATCTGCAGCCATTCTGGGGAAGGGATGAAACATCCCAGATCTGCATGACTGCATGGCCAATATTAAAATTACAATGCTATAACATGCAATGGTACAGAGTTCATTTTAAGGGCAGGATTCACTTTAATAGTTTTATTAGTGATTTTAGTCTTTATAAAGTCATAAGTGTAGGAAGAAATCATGAAGTTTTCTCAGTTTTACTCTGCTCTGTACGAAAATTTGTATGCTGTACAGCAGGGTTAGCAAACTAAATCTGGCCCTTCATTTGTCTTTGTCAATAAAGTTTTATTGGAACACAACCATACTCATTCCTTTCCATATTGTCTGTGGCTAATTTCATGTTACGATGGCAGAGTGGATTGGTTGTAACAGATACTGTATGATCCACAAAGCTGAAAATAATTTCTATTTTCCCTTAATGAAAAAGACTTGCCAACATCTGCTATGGACATGTTTTCAAGTCCAGAAGCTTACAAAATTTCATATTGAATCCCAAGAATATTATGCCAATGTGGAGGTTCACAAGGGGTTAACAAACACAGGTGTGGAAGGTAGGCAAAGAAAGATCCATGGGGAAAGGACTACAGGTAAAGTGCTGGTTAAAAATTTGGATGAATCCAAAGAGAAGACCTAAACACATTAAACAGGTCAGTTCCCCCTGAGCCTCCGCCGCCGCCGCCCCTCTGCCAGCTCCGGCGCCACCTCGGGCCGGCGGTCCTCCGCGGGAGGGAGCGAGGCGGCGGGCGGCCGGGCGAGCGGCTGACGGGGGCGGCGGGCGGCCGGAGGATCCTGCAGCGCTCGGCGGCGGCGCATTGTTTCCATGGGGTTGGCCCGTTAAAAAAAAAAAAAACACAACCCATTAAACATTAGCAAGCATCTTAAAAAGAACAAATTAGTTGCAGGTGTAAGAGACGGAATAGGTCAATGTTGAGGGAGAAAATAACCTTCTATTTCCTTTGACTTCCTGTCATTTGAAGGATTGATAGTCCATGTATCAGTCCCAGAATCACGAACTGAAGTATTTGCGCAGGCAGCCTGGATACATCAGACAAAAATATATTTTTGCAAGTGTGACTTCCACACGTTGTTGGCATTCAATGGGCACTCAGTAATTACTTATAAAATAAAAAATAAATCATTATTATTCAAGTAGATCATCTCTATGCTCAGCTGCTATCGCAGGAGAAGTTTGACAGTCGGAGTCTGGACAGGCTGGGGTTGGGGAGGCCGTGAGGAGAGGAGAGCAGAGTTTTCAAATTTTAAATAAGAGGGAAACGCCCTGTAACTCAGTCCAGAAAAGTCTTCTTTTAGTAAAAAACAAAGGAGATCTCCAAAACAAAATGACCACTGCAGTTATAGAAGAGCTGCAGAGAAAACATCAAAAGCGTTCACAGATACTTTAGAAAATTTTGTTGCAGAGTTCTTCAGCATTAGAGAAAAGTTGTTTCCAACTTTTGCATCTGGGATTGGCATAGTAGTGCTAGCACACAAACAGCCAGAACAGTCAAAGTTCAATTCTAAAATCTGTGTAATTGAGGCAAAAACTAGTGCAAGTGCTGGGGCTCGCGCCACGCGCACAGAAGGATCGAGAACTCCCTGAAGACAGCACTGAAGTTCTGCGTGCAGGAAAGGCCCAAGCAGTGTGGGCTTGGCAGACTGTCTTGGAGTAGAACTGTGTGGGTCAGATCAGAGAAAGATCCAGAAGCATTTGGAAGAACGAAATGAATCCGTAGAAACAGCAGGACTAGGGTGGTTTAGGATGGTACCTTAACCCAACGGTTCTCCAACCCACCTCAGAGTCACCTGGCAGTTTAGAAGAATCCAGTTCAGTTCAGTTCAGTCGCTCAGCCGTGTCTGATTCTTTGTGACCCCATGGATTGCAGCATGCTAGGCCTCCCTGTCCATCACCAACTCCTGGAGCTTGCTCAAACTCATGTCCATCGAGTCAGTGACGCCACCCAACCATCTCATCCTCTGTCATCCCCTTCTCCTCCTGCCCTCAATCTTTCCCAGCATCAGGGCCTTTCAAATGAGTCAGCTCTTTGCATCAGGTGGCCAAAGGATTGGAGTTTCAGCCTCAACATCAGTCCTTCCAATGAACACCCAGGACTGATCTCCTTTAGGATGGACTGGCTGGATTTCCTTATAGTCCAAGGGACTCTCAAGAGTCTTCTCCAACATCACAGTGCAAAAGCATCAATTCTTCGGCGCTCAGCTTTCTTTATAGTCCAACTCTCACATCCATACATGACCACTGGAAAAACCAGTTCATTTAAAACCCACTAAGCATTTGGTGTGGGAGACCGATCATTAACTCAGGTTCCCCAATTCCGTCATTCTCACGGCTCTTTAGAGATTTTTGCCGTGAATTACTCATGCTATGGGGCTTCCCAGATGGCACAGTGGTAAAGAATCTGTCTGCCAGTTTGGAGATGGGTGTTTGATCCCTGGGTTGGGAAGATCCTCTGGAGGAGGAAATGGCAACCCACTTCAGTATTCTTGCCTAGGAAGTCCCATGGACAGAAGAGTCTGGTTGGCTACAGTCCACAGGGTCACAGAGTCGGACATGACTGAGAACACACTCACTCTTGCTATTAATGATGATAATGTTTTTCTGTAACTCATTTTCTAAAACTTTAGACATACTTGAGCTTTATTCTAAGCATCTGGAAAACCACAAGTTCGGAATACTGGTAGTGCTTTTTACTAATACTTATTAAAATATGCAGTGTTAACATAAGTGTGATACCTGTGCACAAGATGGTTTAAGGTGGTTAAAACAATGTAGAAAAGTTAAGTGCATGTTACCTAAAGCCTTCTTGTGTGCAGATACCCAGAATCCACAGCATTAAACCACTTCCACAACGGTATGAGATACCCACCACAGGTTCACTGCATTTGGTCATTTATAATTTTGCTCATTTATTAGTTTGAATTGTGTCATTGCTGACTCTACTGCATAGCGGGTGGGGATAAGGTCCTCAGCAAATGAGAAAGCCCCACCGATCTGCGTCAGTGCAGGATCAACAATGTTTCATTATATTGTACTCAATTTGTTAGTAGTTCAGTCATGTCTGACTCTTTTTGACCCCATGAACTGTAGCTTGCCAGGCCCCTCTGTTCCTGGAATTCCCCAGACAATTCTCCAGGCAAGAATACTGGTGGCTTAGATGGTAAAGAATCTGTCTGCAGTGCAGGAGACCCAGGTTTGATCTCTGGATCAGGAAGACCCCATGGAGAAGAGAATGGATACCCACTCCAGTATTTTTGCCTGAAAATCCTATGGACAGAGGAATCCCAGGGACAGAGAAGTCTGGTGGGTTACAGTCCATTGGGTCACAAAAAGTTGGACATAACTGAGGTACTAACACTTTCACTTTGCACTCAATTTTTATGCCATAACACTTACAAAAGTATGTCTTAATAGATTTATGAACAAAATCATATGTTATGATGATATTCCAGAATCTGGGAGCTTCAGGAAGGTCTTGGGGCTTTACCTTTCAGGAAGACAAAGGTGTGGTGACGTAACTAATTTGCTATTGAGAGAAACTGGTTGTATTGCCAGGTAGTCTATCCATAGATATACCTAAAAACAATATTATCTGGTGTGGATACGTGTATTTATTTAATTATGAGTGATGTTAATCAGTTTTTTTTCCCACTGGCTGGAAGATTTCTCTGAACCTTTAACATGCAAACACAGTTTGTAGATTTCAAGGAGACTTAGTATATGCAATTTTCCAAGTTTAGTAGAGCAGAATACCCTTTCTCTTTGGACCACTAGATAAGGATCTCTAGGAATTAGCATTCTCTGGTATATGGTTTGAAAAAAAGCAGTCTACTGTATAAGAGCATAACTTATTTTACAGTTACCTCCAGTTATGTAGTCTATACACGTATTACAGTTAAATTTGCCCGTCAGTAAAGCACATGTATGGTTAATTCTGTTTTGTCCCCATAGAGTAGAATCCTTTTTTCACAAGTTATGCTTTTTGGAATTCTGAGATGTCTTACATGGAAACTAAGTACCTGAAGGAATCCTAGGGGAATTATTTGTCTATATGATGTACGTAACTCATCAGAAGTCAAACAATGCTCAGGCCCAAGCCTGATATAGGATTAAGAGCTTCACAGAGGGCTTTTAAACCCCACTTTCACATATCTGTGGGATTAGCTTCCTATCTGAGCAGTGTGAAGAGCAACAAAAATTATTCTAAAGCAATTAACTGAAGCAACAGAAAAGGAAAGAGATAAAATGAAAATAATTGTGCAAATTTGTTGGACTAGTTACTCAAAATTGTTCAGACTTTTGTCCTGCTTTTCCCTACTGTACCATGTCTCTTTGCCAACATTCCTAAAAATTCTTTAAAAACATTGACTTGGAAGGCTTCATGCCATCTCATTATTATGGGTGTGCCAAAACATATTTAAAATAATTCCTTACTGTTTAACACTTAGGTTTCCCTTGAAATCACACAAGAAAAAATATTCAGTGGCTACTTCTTTGTATAAACTTTTTCAATTCACAAATGTTTGTATGTCTATATGTATCAAGCAGCATTAGACTCTGGGGGTTCAATAGTGAGCAAAAAAATTAGTCTCCGCCCTTGTGTGTGTGTGTGTGTGTGTGTGTGTTAGTCTCTAGGTCATATCCAACTCTTTGCGATCCCATGGACTGTAGCCTGCCAGGCTCCTCTGCCTGGGATTCTCCAGGCAAGAGCACTGGAGTGGGGTTGCCATTTCCTTCTCCAGGCCCTGCCCTTAGGTAGTCATAAAACAGTATTTTAAAATCTCAACCTTGAAAGTTTCCTAATGAGAAGAAGACCATGGCCTAGGAACTTGAAACAAGAGATTCTTTGGGGGCCAACCTGAGAATAGCTTCTTTGAGGAAGAGGCTGGGATGTTTTCTGTCCATCTGAGTTCACTTGATTTATATTTTGATTTTTTTTAACTTGTCCATTTAGTGGCTCAGATGGTAAAGAATCTACCTACAATGCAGGAGACCCAGGTTCAATCCATGGGTAGGGAAGATCCCTTGGAGAAGAAAATGGCAACCCACTCCAACATTCTTGCCTGGAGAATCCCATGGATGGAGGAGCCTGGTGGGCTACAGTCCCTGGGGTCATGAAAGAGTCAGACACAACTGAGCCACTAATACTTTCACTTTAATTCACTCAGCAAATGATTTCTTTCCTATTAACGTGATCACTATTTTCTCTCTTCAAAAATTTTGTTCCATTCTTCACTGTAAATCAAAGGCTTTGTCTAAAAATATTGAAGTATATTATTAGCTTACACAAAACTTCAAAGTGTTTTATTTTTCATTAATCTGTAGAAAATATCTCTGTTCTGAGCTTGATATTTGTAGAATTTTTTTGTTTTGTTTTTCATTTTGTAGCCCTCATTTTTTTTTGTAGTTTCTTTTTCTTTTATTGTTAACAAATTAAATGCTATTTAAAGTGCAAAAAAAAAAAAAAAAAAAGACTTCATATAGTTGTTGTCGATAATTCCTCAGTTTATTCCAAAATCAGGGTATATTGTTCTCATGTAACCACTTGTCATCTAATAACCTTGGTGGGAATTGTTAGGAATTATCTGAAGAAGAACTAAAGACCCTCTTGATGAAAGTGAAAGAGGAGAGTGAAAAAGTTGGCTTAAAGCTCAACATTCAGAAAACTAAGACCATGGCATGAGGTCCCATCACTTCATGGCAGATAGATGGGGAAACAGTGGAAATAGTGGCTGACTTTACTTTTCTGGGCTCCAAAAATCACTGTAGATGGTGATTGCAGCCATGAAATTAAAAGATGCTTGCTCCTTGGAAGGATAACCAACCTAGATAGCATATTAAAAAGCAGAGATTTTACTTTGGCAACAAAGTTCCATCTAGTCAAGGCTATGGTTTTTCCAGTGGTCATGTATGGATGTGAGAGTTGGACTATAAAGAAAGCTGCGCACTGAAGAATTGATGCTTTTGAACTGTGGTGTTGGAGAAGACTCTTGAGAGTCCCTTGGACTGCAGGGAGATCCAACCAGTCCTGGATGTTAGGAGATAAGTCCTGGGTGTTCATTGGAAGGACTGATGTTGAAGCTGAAACTCCAATACTTTGGCCACCTGATGTGAAGAGCTGCCTCATTTGAAAAGACCCTGATGCTGGGAAAGATTGAAGGCGGGAGGAGAAGGAGACGACAGAGGATGAGATGGTTGGATGGCATCACCGACTCAATGGACATGGGTTTGGGTGGACTTTGGGAGTTGGTGATGGACAAGGAGGCCTGGCGTGCTGCGGTTCATGGGGTTGGAAAGAGTCAGACGCAACTGAGCGACTGAACTGAACTGATCTGAACAGGTACATCACCTTGGCAAGGAGATTAACCTCAGAGTAGTCAGTGGGGTCTCTCACTTGTGTTACTCACAGTGGCTGTCTAGGGAGTGTCCATCCAGATAATTTTTAAACTTCCATTTTGATTTGGATGTGCGGGGAAAGGAAAGTATATTTGTTTGGGGTTATTTGGGATTGCTTTTTCCCATTCTTCACCAACACAGTAGAAGAGTCTAAATGAACCACAGGGTGATTTCAGCGTGTGTGGGGATCTGATAAGTTTTCTGTCTTCATCAAATGATGCAATCTGTCAAAGAATACCACCAACCGTTTTTCAGTGTGTTTTAGGTGTTTTCAGTCCTATCATAGTTTGTAAATAAGGTCTTGTTAACTTGGTACAAATAGTGCATTTTTGCTGAGACAGGATGGAAAAAAAGATAGGAAACACTTCCCAATCTGATGAGAGAAGTGATGGACAAAGGAAACCACCACGACAAAATCGCTGCAGAATACAAATGTGCCTGTTAAACGGCATGGGGGAACCTGTAAAAGAAAGCGCCGCTGGGGGCCGGATCCCGCTAACACAGCATCCCAGAACCGTTTCTCATTTGCATGAGCACCATCTTATATCTTTTCTCTGAAAGCAAAATCAAGTCTTAAAACATGTCTGCTGGGGAAAATATTAAGTTATGGAATCTTTCCAACCAGAAGACACCATGGTGAAGAAAAAAAAAATTCAGTTATGTATATTACCTCTAAAATGACCATGACTGTGAATATGCAAAAGAGAGAATGTAAGTGAACATGCTGATTGCAAAAGATAGAAGCACTGACTGCCCCTTAATAACAATAATGCCTCAAATTGGTGTGTTTTTCTCTGAATTTACGATTAACCATAAATCATCAAAAGGCTTACTATTTCGCTTGGACTCATTTGTGTTTAATGTTCCAAGGAGTCAGAGATGGAGACAGGATGTTTTTGTAAAGAAAATGATCCAGTGTTTAATGCTTTTCAAATCTCATTCTACTAACAGTATATCTTTCCTAAATAGCTTCCGTTTTTACGGCCATTCCATCACCATGAGTCTTGTTGATGAATAGGACTCTTATTTATCATGTGTGTAAATACTCAGGAACTTTCTATAACAGAGGCAGGTGGTTAGGCCTATTCAGCGTCTTTCCTTCATAACTCATGGACCCACCTCAACAGGAGAGGAGGGTTTCTAATTACCAGTACTATATAAACAGTAGGAAACTCTCACAGCAAACCATTTATTCAAATTTTCTAACTGATATCAAAGAAAGAGATGCCTGAGCCTCAGTTTTTCTTCTACCTTAATTCTATATTCTCTGGATTTATAGGCTAATTTCTAAAGAAAGCTGAGTGCCAAAGAATAGATGCTTTTAAACTGTGGTGTTGGAGAAGACTCTTGAGAGTCCCTTGGACTGCAAGGAAATCCAACCAGTCCATCCTAAAGGAGATCAGTCCTGAATAGTCATTGGAAGGACTGATGCTGAAGCTGAAACTAAAGACACCTGATGCGAGGAACTGATTCATTGGAAAAGACTCTAATGCTGGGAAAGATTGAAGGCAGGAGGAGAAGGGGACGACAGAGGATGAGATGGTTGGATGGCATCACCGACTCGATGGACATGAGTATGAGCAAACTCTGGGAGTTGGTGATGGACAGGGAGGCCTGGCGTGCTGCAGTCCATGGGGTCGCAAGGAGTTGGACATGACTGAGCGACTGAACTGAACTGAACTATCCTTGCAGTCCTTATCATGAAACCATCCAGACTTGATTTTAGATTTTTCTGGACCCTAGACCCTAGGTTCTCTAGATACTAGAGAATGGAGTTAGAATACATCTATTGTTTTACAAACCTCTGAAAAACATAGCAGATCTGTTTAAGTGCTTTTGATTGCATATGATAAAAATTTACAATTCAGATTTGCTTAAGCTAAATAGGGATTTCTTTACTCACATCACTGAAAAGTACAAGATCCTAAGAGGCGCAGTGTGCCTGGAACTCGGGGGTCAAATGCGGCCCCAGGGTCTGATGCTCTGGCATCTGCTCCTCCTCAGGCTGCTGTCCTCACCTGCAGATTCCGTCTCAAGAGAGATGGCTGCCATCAAACACAGATCTACGGATTCTGAGATTTAAGACCCTCGGAACAGAAAGGGTTCTCCTCATTCCACATTTTGAGGAGATGTCCTGAGTTTCACATGCCCAAGTCTAAACTAGTCCCTGTGACAAGGAGGAAGAAATAATACACCCAAGTCTCATGGCACGTGGTCACCCTTGGAGTCAAGAAGGGGGTCAATCCCAACTAAATCTCATTAATGGAAAAGACTGGTTTTCCCCCAATAAAGCTGGGTCTACGACTAGAAGAAGGGTCAATGGAATTTAAGCAGCAAATAAAATAACAAACACATAAAAATAAATCAACTAGAGAAATAAAATCAAAACAAACACACAAATATGCACTACAACTATTTTACCCTTTAAACTCAGAAGAAATGTAAGCCTTCCTTCCACTATTTTCCACTGAAGATAATAAATAGCATCCTTTGTTATCCCACAAAGTAACTCATAAACGGCTGGTAATACATCAGGCATTCAGGGAAGAGAATGAACCAGCTCACCAAGCTCTGGTCAACTGCACATTCAGATGTTCAAGTGTGCTGTAGTGTGAAGCCAGACGGAACCCATTTTTCCAGAGCTACAGAAATAGATTCATTGTGCTTTGCGTATCACCACAGGTCAGAGCTACTCAAATTTAAATTCTAGTCATTCTCAGAATACCTCAAATTTGGAAAAATCTCTCTCTTAGTAAACAAGAAGACCAAACAGAATCAATTTTACCAAGAGAACAAAAGATTGGGACATTTTCTACTAACCAGTTTAAAGACAGGAGAAAAAAAAAATTTTTTTTAAAGCTAGCAAATAAGAGACCTGAAGAAAAAGAAGCAAGACTCACAGGAATGTTGTATCTTGTATATTTGACCATGTAGCCACTTTAAATAGTTCAAAATAACTATTAAACTGCAAGTTGAGAGTGTTATAAAACCTTACGACACATATTTTAACTCTGCCCTTTGTCTATTTCAAACTACTTTATTAACCATCTACCACAGGAAAAACACAGCACCGGTCCACTGAGGTCGACACCTCGGTACTCCATCACTCACAGCCCGGCGTGGACCACCCTTCTCACTGAAATACTAGGAGTCTGGTGTCTGCAGCATGTAGCTGGCGACTGAGGCCATGGGTGAGGGTGGGCATGGCAGGAGGGCGGGGGCGCCTGGGGCCGAAAGAGGCGCACTGCCATGGAGCGTCAATCCAGAAAGGAAATGAGTGAGTCTCCAACTCTTCTACCTCCTCCTGTTGAAGAGAAGGAAACTGAACTCAGGTCTACCGAGTGCTTGTAAGTCTGCAGAGACAGCTACTCTAATGAATGAGTCAGTGTCAACTGCTAAAGACATCGGTTTTTGTTGTTTTTTCAGGCTTCCCTGCTGGCTCAAATGGTAAAGAATCCACCTGCAATGTGGGAGACCTGGGTTGGGAAGATCCCCTGGAGGAGGGCTTGTTGTTGTTTAGCTGCTAAGTCATATTCAACTCTTTTGGGACTCCTTAGACTGTAGTCTACCAGGCTCTTCTGTCCATGGAATTTCCCAGGCAAGAATACTGGAGAGAGTTGTCATTTGCTTCTCCAGGGGACCTTCCCGATCCAGGTATTGAACCCGTGTCTCCTGCATTGGCAGGCAGATTCTTTAACCACTGAGCCACCTGGGAAGCCCATAATTATGGTTATCACTCAGGAAATGAAGGGAAAAGTGGGATTGAGGTTGGTATCAAAAGGAACTTCAAATTTATCTGAAATGTTTTATTTCTAGAAAAAAATGAAATAGTATCAAAAATTCTTAACAATGGTCAATTCTGAGTTGTAACAAAACAGCTATTAAATTATTTTCTAAACTTTTTAAATCACTTGTAAAAAAAGTTTATAATATTACCACAAATAAAGGAAGAAGTCAAAAATAAGCAACTCTCTGTGCTAAAACCTGTCCCTATGAGAGCAGGCACACGTGGGTTATTATGTCTAAAATCATTCTGAGCTTGAAATAGAGCCTGAATATTTCAGACTTCAGTTCAGTTCAGTTCAGTTGCTCAGTCGTGTCTGACTCTCTATGACCCCGTGAACTGCAGCACACCAGGCCTCCCTGTCCATCACCAACTCCTGGAGTCCACCCAAACCCATGTCCATTGAGTCAGTGATGCCATCCAAACATCTCATCCTCTGTCATCCCCTTCTCCTCCCACCTTCAATCTTTCCCAGCATCAGGGTCTTTTCAAATGAGTCAGCTCCTCACATCAGGTGGCCAAAGTATTGGAGTTTCAGCTTCAGCTTCAGTCCTTCCAATGAATAGTCAGGACTGATTTCCTTTAGGATGGACTGGTTGGATCTCCTTGCAGTCCAAGGGACTCTCAAGAGTCTTCTCCAACACCACAGTTCAAAAGCATCAATTCTTCAGTGCGCAGCTTTCTTTACAGTCCAACTCTTACATCCATACATGACCACTGGAAAAACCATAGCCTCGACCAGATGAACCTTTGTTGGCAAAGTAATGTTTCTGCTTTCTAATATGCTGTCTAGGTTGGTCATAACTTTCCTTCCAAGGAGCAAGCATCTTTTAATTTCATGGCTGCAATCACCATCCACAGTGATTTTGGAGCCCAGATAAATAAAGTCAGCCACTCTTTCCACTGTTTCCCCATCTATTTGCCATGAAGTGATGGGACTGGATGCCATGATCTTCATTTTCTGAATGTTGAGTTTTAAGCCAACTTTTTCACTCTCCTCTTTCACTTTCATCAAGAAGCTCTTTAGTTCCTCTTCACTTTCTGCCATAAGGGTGGTGTCATCTGCATATCTGAGGTTACTGATAGTTCTCCCAACAATCCTGATTCCAGCTTGTGCTTCCTCCAGCCCAGCGTTTCTCATGATGTACTCTGCATATAAGTTAAATAAGCAGGGTGACAATATACAGCCTTGACGTACTCCTTTTCCTATTTGGAACCAGTCTGTTGTTCCATGTCCAGTTCTAACTGTTGCAAAGGAAACCCATAAAACTGATCAATTCAGTAAAACTCATGGTTTGATACTCAGAGTGTAAACATTGAGAGTTGGGGCATTTTAGGAAATTTTACTGGTTGAAAGTGACTTTTAAGATGATTTCCTTTCTCTGCATGGACTGTGAGAGGGTCTCACAGTGTTTTCATATTTTCTACTTAGAAGGGAAAAGGTGCCCAAATCCTAAATCCCCAGACCTGGCCCCCTCTGTATCCTCTCATCGGACTCTAATCCTCATCTCCCTGATCTTTCTATCAGATCAGAGCTCTGAGATGAATCCAGCAGGTCGAGCTCAGTCCCCGGGTATATGTGCATGCTCGGTCACTCAGCTGACTCTGTGGCCCCGCCAGGCTCCTCTCTGTGGAATTTTCAGGCCAGAATAGGGAAGCTACTTGCCATTTCCTACTCCAGGGATCTTCCTGGGTCGGGGACTGAACCATGTCTCCTGTGCTGGCAGAAAGATTCCTTACCACTGCGCCACCTGGGAAGGCCTTACTGCCTGGCACCATTTCAGCAAACAGCCACGGGACCCTCAGGGGATGGAGGCGACAAATCGGAGGCATGTCCCTCCAGCACCGTATTGTGTTAACTTTCTTTGTTTCCTTTAAATCACAGGATGACCCGCTTTCCGCTTGGAAGTTATAACCAGTGACTGAATGAGAACAATACTTTTCATCAAAAATAGCAAAAGAGCCAAAGATTCCTCAAAGATTCCAGGGCACTGAGAAGACAAATGACAAACACGCAATCTGACCATTAAAATTAGAGGCACAGACTTTCAAAAGCAGGTAAACTTTCCGCATTAAAATATGATTTTCCCCACACATTGATCTGTAGATATTTATGCAACTGTGCCCGGCTGCAGTGTTATTAAATATATTTGGAGTTAGATGCACAGTACATTAATTTGATGGATTATCATGGTATCTAGTTAACTTCATCTTACATTTTACCTTCTAGGCCTGTGGTGTTGAAACAGTGCTCAAACTCATTTCTCAGTAAATGAGTTCATGTAAAGAAAGTTCTCTGCCCCAAGGTCTCTTTGGACCCCGGATATAAATTTACATACTGCAGCAGTAAACAAGTACGCAGCAAATTAAGAGAAGACCTAAGTATTGCTCTCGTCTGGCACTGGAAGTTAACAGTCTGTGTTTCATGAGAACTGAAAAATCAGCATGAATTGTTTTGAGTGTAAGCAAAGCAACAGGAGGACACACAAGGCTTTAGGTATAATAGATCACATAAATCAGAAAGCGTTGTTACGGAATTGTTGAAATGAATGATCTGAATAGTACTAAGATTTTGAAATAAAGCTGGGAAAATATCAGGGATTTATCCACAATAAACTAATTCACAATGAGAAAAGAAAGGTTCCCGAGAGGTGTTTGATTGATCTTAGAAGAGCAATATTTCAGGAGGCGTCTACTCTAACCCACAAAACGCATTCCTTGTGTGCGTGCTCAGTCACTCAGCCGTGTCTGACTCTTTGTGGCCCCATGGACTGTAACCTGCCAGGCTCCTCTGTCCATGGAATTTTTCAGGCAAGAGTACTAGACTGAGTTGCTATTTCCTACTCCAAGGATCTTCCCAGCTCAGGGAATGAACCTGTGTCTCCTGCACCTCCTATACTGGCAGCCAGATTCCTTACCACTGTGCCTCCTGGGAGGCCTGGTTTACTCCCCACAGACCATCTTCCAGTCTTTGCGACCATCTGGTCTTTGCTTAAATGTCTCCATCTCTAATCAGTCCTGTACCTCTCCCGTCATTTTTGCCCAGTGGCCCCGAGCTTCCTCCTGACATCCTGCAGAACACAGCTGACCCCCTTCTGGGGAGGGCCACTCTTCAGTGCCAGGACTCAGCTGGCATACCTTCTCAGGCTCCACTTAGACAGGTTACGCGTCCCCAGTTCCTTCATTCGTTTGTTGTTTTGTTCTGTTTTGTTCAGTTCGCATGGTTTTGCAGTGGTCAAAATCCTCTGCACATTTTAAACAGTCATTTTAAGAAAAGTCCCAATAGGAAACTGAATACTCAAAGAATTCCCTGATAGGAAACAAATAACACATTTTTAAAAAATGAAATTTAATTTTTGCTTTAAAAATAAACACCTGAACAAATCCAGTCAGATATAATGAGATGGGTAATTAATATATTATATATGTATAATATATACCTATAGATTATACATGCATGTAGACATGCAGATACATATGTATCCACGCACACACACACATCCATATGAGAGAGAGAGAGACTCCCTTCATTTTTCCTGGAAGATACCCAGTTTAAACATAAGTTCTGGCAAAATATTTTCATCACTAACCTTGTTAAGAAAGCCCAAAGGCTTCACATTCTCTTGACAGAAAACTGGATGTGAAGATTAGGATCCCATCTCAGAGCATGGATCTGTGTATGTGGGGGTGTCATTTCAGGGATGGAGATAATAAAACCATATGGTGCTCAGTCATGTTCGACTCTGCAACCCCATGGACTATAGCCTGTGAAGCTCCTCTGTCCAAGGAATTCTCCAGGCAAGAATACTGGAGTGGGTTGCCATTTCCTTCTCCAAAACTCTATAAGAGTGCAAGGTAAGAATTTAATGCACCAAATATATATTATGTAGTTAATGTGTACAAACTTGTGGTTGTGAGACACACAAGGAATAGGCACCATAAAATAGATGTTAAGGCCGGTGCAGATTAAATACCCCTGTTCCTTTAGGTAAGGACGCTCATTCACTCATTCAACCAATACTTACTGAGCATCTACCATGTATAACCATTGTTCTGATAAATACAGAGAGTACCAATGTGCTTAGAACAGAATGAGCAATAGAAAGGTGGACTGCAAATAATTTTAGATGACTGGAGCTGTTTTAAGTGGTCCTGCAGCGTCAACTAGTCCAGGACAAAGAATAACCCAGCAGAAAGCATTTTCTGCCTTCATAAATAATCCAGCATTCGGTAATAATAATAATAGTGTTAATAGCAACCTTGACTTGAGAGCTTATTGTGTGCCCAAGCAATGAGCTAAGCCCTTTACATTCATTATATACTTAATCTTCACAACAATACTTTTATCACTGTTTTCCATGCAGAGAAGCTAAAGATTAATTACCCAAGGTACTATAGCTCAGAAGAACATATAGTATATTATTTGTAAAAATGACAATTCTCCCTAAAACCATGCCCTTCGCAGTGAAAACTTGCAGCTCGTCCAGTCAAGTTCAGTTCAGTTCAGTTCAGTCTCTCAGTCGTGTCCGACTCTTTGCGACCCCATGAATCACAGCACGCCAGGCCTCCCTGTCCATCACCAACTCCCGGAGTTCACTCAAACTCACGCCCATCAAGTCAGTGATGCCATCCAGCCATCTCATCCTCTGTCGTCCCCTTCTCTTCCTGCCCTCAATCCCCCCCAGCATCAGAGTCTTTTCCAATGAGTCAACTCTTCGCATGAGGTGGCCAAAGTACTGGAGTTTCAGCTTTAGCATCATTCCTTCCAAAGAACACCCAGGGCTGATCTCCTTCAGAATGGACTGGTTGGATCTCCTTGCAGTCCAAGGAACTCTCAAGAGTCTTCTCCAACACCACAGTTCAAAGGCATCAATTCTTCAGTGCTCAGCCTTCTTCACAGTCCAACTCTCACATCCATACATGACCACAGGAAAAACCATAGCCTTGACTAGATGGACCTTTGTTGGCAAAGTAATGTCTCTGCTTTTCAATATGCTATCTAGATTGGTCATAACTTTTCTTCCAAGGAGTAAGCGTCTTTTAATTTCATGGCTGCAGTCACCATCTGCAGTGATTTTGGAGCCCCCCAAAATAGAGGCAGGCTCTATTTTCCATTTCTTTGGATGGCCTTGCAACTTGCGTTAGTCAGCTGGATACAATAGAAATGGCAAAGCACCAGTTCCCAGCCTCAACCTCAGAAGACCTTGCAAACTTCTGCTCTCTCTCTCTCTGACCCCTGAGATCGCCATATGAACAAGCCCAAAGCAGCTGGCTGGAGAATGAGAGATGCACGGGAGAAGCTTCCAGGCGAGGTCACCCCAGACAGCCAGTATCAAGTCCACTGACCCGTCCACTGACGAAGGAGCATGAAAGAGCTGGCAGAGGACAGCCGAGCCAGTCCAGAATCACCAGCAGGCACCTGAAGGCTTGTGAGCAGTAATAAAGGCTCCTTGTTCGAAGCCACTAAGTCTTGGGATGGTTACTCAGGATTCTGAAGCCCAAGATGGTCTGACTTCAGATGTTGTGTATTTAATCACTGTATAACACCATGTCATCTAATGAAACAAGAGTCTCTACCTTAGGATTATGGGATTTTTTTTTTCTGTATCAGATGACCTACTAGTAATAATACATGTTCAGTGATTTTGCTTTTTCCTTAATTCTCCCAAACAAGAAGAGGTCCATCTTGTTTATGCAAATTGATTTCCCTGTTCTAAGATTGTTTTTCTCCCCAAATGCTCGCTTCCAGCTGCTCTGGGTCAGGGGTAAAGACGGAGTGTTCCAACAGCCTTTTGGCACTCCGGAGCCGAGAGCCATCTGTTTGGCTGTAGGCTATTCACCAAGGACCCGGCAAGTAACATGTTTCTGACCAGTGGTGGATAATTTGATAGCTCATCATTACCCAATAAATATGCTAATCATTGCCCCTGAAGTGGGACTGAAACAGTAATTTGGTTGCAAAGCATCCAGTGCTTGTCTGGATGATAGAGAAGACATGTGATCCCGGCTTAACTTCATAAAACTGTCATGTTGTTATTTATCCTATCTTACTTGACCCCAAACTCTGATCTATCCATCATCATGCACGAGAGATTAAATGGTCCTCCCTGTTATCTGATAAATAAGTAGATACTCACTTTCTTTGACATGTTATCATTTTACCCTTTTTCCATCCAGTTTTGTCCAGATGAATTTTCCTCTTCAATAACTTTAATAGATTAGCTTAGGTTTCCGAGACAGAGTAACGAGAGAGCAGTGTGGATCAAGGGGTCGCTCACTCATTCCCTCCAAATCTGGCCATCCAGTCACTCAGTAAGTGCCTTCTGTTTGCAACATGACTTAAAATCAGATTCCAGAACCTATTAAGCCACCTCAATTGGATAAAAGTTCTTAATTAAGTAATCATAATGATGACACCTATCTAATATTGAAAAAATACGAACGTGTTTAAACTACTTACATCTATAGTCATCATTTTATCTTTTTAATAATGACCAAGAAAATAAATCTAAAAACCATTAAAGTACTTGTTCCTAATTTCACCATACGCTTTACCTTGTATTTAAAGATTGCTGTTGTTAATAGATTAATAGGGAATGAGAACCGGAATCCTACACATTGCCTTGAGTATTTATATCACCTTCGGTGTAAGCAGTGCCCCTGGGAATGGGTGGTGTTTAATCTGTGAGGCTTTACAAGGCAGTGGAGGGGAGATGGTCATAGATTTACCAGAAATAAGTATTTGATAACAATCATTTTAACTGACCTGCATTTCTTGATAGATTCTTTAAAAGATATCCACTAGATTCTGAATGGAAATAACAGTAATAATTATTAAGCACACATGTGTGCTAAGCATTAAATACACATTATCCCATTTAATTTTTAAAACAATTCTCTGAATTAGGTATTAGAGACCCTGATGCTTGGAAAGATTGAGGGCAAGAGAAGAAGGGGGTAACAGAGGATGAGATGACTGGATGGCACCACAGACCCAACGGACAGGAGTCTGAGCAAACTCCAGGAGATGGTGAAGGGCAGGGAAGCCTGGGGTGCTGCAGGTCTTGGGATCACAAAGAGTTGGACACGACTGAGAGACTGAATGGTATTCACTCCCCAGAACTTAACCTGCCTCACTCCAGAGCTCAGACTCCACCCTCTGCTCCTCAAGAATCAAGCTGCAGTGATTAGAGCTGCAGCAGTCGAGTTCAGTCTCGCGGTCATTAGACGCGGCTTTGTGAGTGAGAGACCAGTAAGCAGAGATATCTGAGTAGCGCCTTTGAACACAATAATTTGGCTAAAACATTTTAAAATGACCTCACAAATTGAAAATCTTCAAAGCAATATAAACCTCCATGAAAACTATAATGATTAAGTGGAATCTGCATTTAATGAAAATTACTTAACAGCAACCCGCTCCAGTATTCTTGCCTGAGAAATCCCATGGACAGAGACCCTGGTGGGCTATAGTCCATGGGGTCACAAAGAATTGGACATTACTGAAGCCTCACACACACATCTAATAATTACCTTCCCTTCCTTCTCAAACTTTCAGAAACTCCCAGAGCTGAGATGCCTGACCAGACGTCCCTGTTACCGCTTTGCCGGTATCCTCTCCCACCCCCACCCCAACTTTCTAGCAAAAATACCAAAACTAAATAAAGGTTACTTTCTTTCTGTATTTTTAAAGACAGGAATTTTCTATTTCCTCATTTTTCCTGAGTCTGGTTTATTCATTTATTTTTTTTGGCGAGGTGGGAGTAGGGAGAATGTTCCTCTAGTTTAGGAAGGCAGGATGGTGGACTTTGGCCATCATGAAAAGAAAAAAGAAAGAAAGAACAAAGAAACTAACTGGGTTCGTTAGCTGGTTAGCAAGTTGGTTAGTTAATTGGACCCAGTAACATTAAACAGAAATACCTTAGGAAAAAGGCAACCAATGAGATGTTTCCAAGGGAATCAAAATTCCTTAGAAGGGCAGTGAGGTATCATGAATGAAGTCTGGACTGAATGGGGCAGCACCCAGCGAAGAAGCAGCTTGCTCTGATGCTTTGCAGACAAAGCCTCCTAGAGCCCCAAGGAGACGGTGAGCATGCCTGTCCTGTCTACTCTTCCATCTCAACACAGGTAATGTGAGAGCCTCCCTGGTGGCTCAGATGGTGAAGAAGTGCAGCAGTGCAGGAGACCCGGGTTCGATCCCTGGCTCAGAAAGATCCCCGGAGAAGGGAAAGGCAATCCGCTCCAGTGTTCTTGCCTGGAGAATCCCATGGACAGAGCAGCCTGGCCGGCCACAGTGGGCTACAGTCCACGGGGTCGAAAAGGGTTGGACATGACTGAGTGGCTTTCACTTTTCATAGCTGATGTGAACATAATGAACAGCCAGCAGGGTCGCCCATCCAAGGTCCAACCTCCAGAGCAGCTAGTGGAGGCCGCTGCATTCACCCAGACTTTCTGGGGGGCCCATGTGGCTCCACGCCCCCCCTCTCCTACTCTTCTCCCCATCCCCCTCCTTTGCTTCTTTTTGAAAAAATGCAAACCTACAGAAGAGCTGCAAGACTAGTACACCAGCATCAATCGCATGCACTGCTCACCTAAATCACTAATAGGTGCCCAGCATGCTACTGGAGATCAGTGGAGAAATAACTCCAGCAAGAATGAAGGGATGGCGCCAAAGCAAAAACAACATTCAGTTGTGGATGGGACTGGTGATAGAAGCAAGGTCTGATGCTGTAAAGAGCAATATTGGATAGGAACCTGGAATGTTAGGTCCACGAATCAAGGCAAATTGGAAGTGGTCAAATAGGAGATGGCAAGAGTGAACGTCAACATTCTAGGAATCAGCAAACTAAAATGGACTGGAATGGGTGAATTTAACTCAGATGACCATTATATCTACTACTGCAGGCAGGAATCCCTTAGAAGAAATGGAGTAGCCATCATGGTCAACAAAAGAGTCCGAAATGCAGTACTTGGAGCAATCTCAAAAATGACAGAATGATCTCTGTTCATTTCCAAGGCAAACTGTTCAATATCACAGTAATCCAAGTCTATGCCCCAAGCAGTAATGCTAAAGAAGCTGAAGTTGAATGGTTCTATGAAGACCTCCAAGACCTTTTAGAACTAACACACACATATATCTGTGATGGATTCATTTTGATATTTGGCAAAACTAATACAATTATGTAAAGTTTAAAAATAAAATAAAATTAAAAAAAAATTTTTTTTAATTAAAAAAAATAAAATAAAATTAAAAAAAAAAAAAAGAACTAACACCCAAAAAAGATGTCCTTTTCATTATAGGGGACTGGAATGCAGAAGTAGGAAGTCAAGAAACACCTGGAGTAACAGGCAAATTTGGCCTTGGGGTATGGAATGAAGCAGGGCAAAGGCTAATAGAGTTTTGCCTAGAGAACACACTGGTCATAGCAAACACCCTCTTCCAGCAACACAAGAGAAGACTCTAGACATGAACATCACCAGATGGTCAACACCGAAATCAGATTGATTATATTCTTTGCAGCCAAAGATGGAGAAGCTCTATACAGTCAGCAAAAACAAGACTGGGAGCTGAATGTGGCTCAGATCATGAGCTCCTTATTGCTAAATTCACACTTAAATTGAAGAAAGTAGGGAAAATCACTAGACCATTCAGGCATGACCTAAATCAAATCCCTTATGATTATATAGTGGAAGTGAGAAATAGATTTAAGGGACTAGATCTGATAGAGTGCCTGATGAACTATGGACAGAGGTTCATGACATTGTACAGGAGACAGGGATCAAGACCATCTCCATGGAAAAGAAATGAAAAAAAGCAAAATGGCTGTCTAGGGAAGCCTTACAAATAGCTGTGAAAAGAAGAGAAGCAAAAAGCAAAGGAGAAAAGGAAAGATACAAGCATTTGAATGCCGAGTTCCAAAGAATAGCAAGAAGAGATAAGAAAGTGTTCCTCAGCGATCAATGCAAAGAAATAGAGGAAAACAACAGAATGGGAAGGACTAGAGATCTCTTCAAGAAAATTAGAGATACCAAGGGAACATTTCATGCAAAGATGGGCTCGATGAAGGACAGAAATTGTATGGACCTAACAGAAGCAGAAGATATTAAGAAGAGATGGCAAGAATACACAGAAGAACTGTACAAAAAAGATCTTCACGACCCAGATAATCACGATGGTGTGATCACTGACCTAGAGCCAGACATCCTGGAATGTGAAGTCAAGTGGGCCTTAGAAAGCATCACTACGAACAAAGCTAGTGGAGGTGATGAAATTCCAGTGGAGCTATTTCAAATCCTGAAAGATGATGCTGTGAAAGTGCTGCACTCAATCTGCCAGCAAATTTGGAAAACTCAGCAGTGGCCACAGGACTGGAAAAGGTCAGTTTTCATTCCAATCCCAAAGAAAGGCAATGCCAAAGAATGCTCAAACTACCACACAATTGCACTCATCTCACATGCTAGTAAAGTAATGCTCAAAATTCTCCAAGCCAGACTTCAGCAATATGTGAACCGTGAACTTCCTGATGTTCAAGCTGGTTTTAGAAAAGGCAGAGGAACCAGAGATCAAATTGCCAACATCCGCTGGATCATAGAAAAAGCAAGAGAGTTCGAGAAAAACATCTATTTCTGCTTTATTGACTATGCCAAAGCCTTTGACTGTGTGGATCACAATAAACTGTGGAAAATTCTTCAAGAGATGGGAATACCAGACCACCTGACCTGCCTCTTGAGAAACCTATATGCAGGTCAGGAAGCAACCGTTAGAACTGGACATGGAACAACAGACTGGTTCCAAATAGGATAAGGAGTACGTCAAGGCTGTATATTGTCACCCTGCTTATTTAACTTCTATGCAGAGTACATCATGAGAAACACTGGGCTGGAAGAAGCACAAGCTGGAATCAAGATTGCCAGGAGAAATATCAATAACCTCAGATATGCAGATGACACCACCCTTATGGCAGAAAGTGAAGAGGAACTAAAAAGCCTCCTGATGAAAGTGAAAGTGGAGAGTGAAAAAGTTGGCTTAAAACTCAACATGCAGAAAACGAAGATCATGGCATCTGGTCCCATCACTTCATGGGAAATAGATGGGGAAACAGTGGAAACAGTGTCAGATTTTATTTTTGGGGGGGCTCCAAAATCACTGCAGATGGTGAGTGCAGCCATGAAATTAAAAGACAGTTACTTCTTGGAAGAACAGTTATGACCAACCTAGATAGCATATTGAAAAGCATAGACATTACTTTGCCAACAAAGGTCCATCTAGTCAAGGCTATGGTTTTTCCAGTGTTCATGTATGGGTGGAGAGTTGGACTGTGAAGAAAGCTGAGCACCAAAGAATTGATGCTTTTGAACTGTGGTGTTGGAGAAGACTCTTGAGAGTCCCTTGGACTTCAAGGAGATCCAACCAGTCCATTCTAAAGTAGATCAGCCCCGGGTGTTCTTTGGAAGGAATGATGCTAAAGCTAAAACTCCAGTACTTTGGCCACCTCATGTGAAGAGTTGACTCATTGGAAAAGACTCTGATGCTGGGAGGGATTGGGGGCAGGAGGAGAAGGGGACGACAGAGGATGAGATGGCTGGATGGCATCACCGACTCGATAGACGTGAGTTTGAGTGAACTCCGGGAGTTGGTGATGGACAGGGAGGCCTGGCGTGCTGTGATTTATGGGGTCGCAAAGAGTCGGACACGACTGAGCGACTGAACTGAACTGAACTGAAATCACTAATCCTGTCATATTTGTTTCTCTCTGGGAATGTGTGTGTGCACATGTATAATACGCTCATGAAATAAACATGTATACCACAATTATTATTTTGCTGAAAAATTTGGTCTTTAATTTTAAATACATTTGCATGTATCTCCTGAGAACAAAGATACAATCTGACCTAATCCCAATTCAGTTACTGAATTCAGGAAATTAATCTGGGTATAATACTATTGTCTAATAAACAATCCATATTCAAATTTCAATAAGTGTCTCAATAGCATACTTTGTACCATTTTTTTAATCTAGGATCCAGTCCAGGGTCATGCACTGCACTGAACTGGCTTGTCTCTTTAGTGTCTGAAACAGACTGATGTCTTTTGAAGGACGTGGGACAGCTGTTTTCAATTGCTGTTGTTCAGTCGCTCAGTCATATCCGACTCTGTGACCCCATGGACTGCAGCACGCCAGGCTTCCCTGTCCATCACCATCTCCCAGAGCTGCTCAAACTCATGTCCATTGCCTAACCGTCAGTTTATGTCCGTCTGATTGTTTCCTCGTGATTAGATTCCGGTCATATGTATACTGCATCAGTGGTCATGTGTCATTCTCAGGACACCTTTCTGAACTTTCTCTTTTTTGTTCTTTTGTTATTGAGGTTTTCTTTTTTAAAAAATTTATTTATTTTAATTGGAGGCTAATTGCTACAATATTGTAGTGGTTTTGCCATACGTTGACATGAGCTTTTCAATGTTCATTTTATTTTAATCATAGTATAATTGCTCTACATCATTGTTAGCTTCTGCTGTACAACAAAGTGAATCAGCTGTAAGTATTTACTTGCCCTCTCCCGCTGAAGCCTCCCTCCCCTCCCCACCCTTTAGGTCATCACAGAGCAGCGAGCTGAGCTTCCTGCGCTTACAGCAGCTGCCCACTGCCCATCTTCCACACGCTAGGGTATGCATGTCAGTGTTAGTCAGTTCACCCCACCCTCTCCTCCCAACTCTGCTCCACGTCTGTCTCTTTGCCTGCCCTGCAAATAGGTTCCTCAGTACCAGTTTTCTAGATCTTGTGTGTGTGTGTGTGTGTGTGATATTTGTTGACATTTGATCGCATCGGTGAGGCCATTTCTGGAAGGTGTAGCTTCAGATTACCCGTTTCTCCTCAGTAAAAGTAATCTGTGGGGAGATACACAGAGAGTGTACAAATTCTCTGTTACCTAGCAAACTCACCCACTCAGTCACTCACTCCTCTCATTTTTGCTTGTGATTTTAGCCAAGTAGTTCATCTAAACAATTCTGCAATGTAATAACATGCTCAACCCTGAACCGACATATCCTATCAGATTATTGCATGCTGTGAGCATTTCCATTCATTTTAAAACTACTCCCTTTTCATCTTAACGTGTGAGGATTGAGAGAAAAGCCTACATTCACATTATACCTCTGAGTGATGAGAACACAGAGGGTTGCTAGTAACGATACATTTCACCTTTCCTGTTTCAGTCCGCAGAGAGGGAGAAAAGTGACCTTGCCTGGACTTGGCCCATATGAAACTGTGGTTGTTTTAGAAGGGCTGGGCAAAAGCGGGTGGTGGAAAACTCCTCAATTCAAAACCAAGCCAAGTCCCAGCCAATCTGGGAAGCAGAAGGCCCCAGTCGGTTTGCAAGCTACCACGGGGCACCCTGCTGACTTCTGAGCAAAATTAATTGCATGAATCCGGCAAGGCTCCAAACATTGGCCATGCCCACCTTCATTACAGCAATCTCTGCTGTCACTTCTTAATCAACACTGCCTCCATGATCTGATAGATGGTACTTTGCTTGCATTTAGAGAGGGATTGGTGCAAACATCACTTGCACTCCGCAATTATTTTTTATAAAGATTTAAGTTGGAGCTCATAGTTGGACAAGATATGGAATTTAGGCAGCAAAAGCCTCTTGGGGCACTCTGGGAACCACACCAAACGCATACCTACATTGGGTAGACATGTCTCAAGGTCATGAAGATACACCCTGCAAATACTGGCCCATAAAGTGTAATCAGCAAGCTTTCTCTCTCTCTCTTTTTTTTTTGCTTGTAGTGCAAAAATTAAAGAGACAAATAAAGAACAGTTGGCCACAAAGGGGAAGTACTTTAACATTTATCGGGAAGTTTTCAATAGTTTATTTTCCTGTTTGCTATGGGAATACAGGGAAGCCTGGTGTGCTGCAGTCCATGGGATCACGAAGAGTTGGACATGACTTTGTGACTGAACAACAGTGGGAATATTTATAAGATGTCACTTATTTTTTTCTCCAGATCTTGTCTTCATGCTCTAATCCTTTCCTTACCTGTGATGCCAAATAATTCAAACCAAGTAGTAAAATATTGTTAGGATAAGGAGCATTATGGTCACTGCCACTGAGTATCAAGCAATTAGCTAATGAGACAGAAAACTGGGATTTGAAGGAGTTTGTTCTAATGATAACGCAAGAAAAACCTGTCATACTTGCAGAATCCAGGTGAACTAGGGGTTTAAGAAAGGCGTGAAGAAGCCCTCTGTTATTAAACAAACGAGGTAATTCAAGGCATTTTTAATTTTTCTGTTTTCATTGGAAAATTGGCATGACCATCTGATTCCCAGAGAAGTCACATAGTCTAAAACTCAAGCATCAGATAAAACTGCCAATGGCCCAAATCAATTCTCTTAAAAATTCTTCTGGGATAAACATTCTATAACCTCTCTTAAGAAGAATGAAATAAAAATAAGTCTGATTGCAGAAGGAGCCTTCAGTCATACTCTGTTTATATTAAAGGACAGAGTCAATTCAACTGCTATGAGCACATAGGTATGTGGTGTTGGCACAATGGTATTTGGAAGGTCCCAGGACACTGGAACCTTACTAATATACTTGGCTAGAGTCACTTCTGTGGCTCAGAATTCTCCAGTGGCTCCTTCTCGTTCCACTGTGAATAAAACCCAAGCCTTTTTCAAGGTACATGAAACCCGCTGACCTGGCCTCTGACTTGTCAGTCTGCTCCTGCATCACCCACTGTCCCCAGGTTTATGATCCTCCAGCCCCGTGGAGTCTCCCTCAGGCCCTTGAACCCACCAATACGTCTGTCTTGGGGAATCGTGCCTTTGCGGTTTCCACTGTGTGGAGAGCAAGATGCTGGCAGGCCTGGTCTTCTGGCCTCAACTCACATAGAGTCCCCTGAGAGAAATCGGCCATGCTCACTGCACCCCACGCGTCTGTGAATCTCTGTGTACCACGTCTCAGGATCTGTAGAATGTGCTCATTGGTTTCCTTACCTGTTTACTTCCTCACCCCCTCCCAAAGGATCTTTTCAGTCCTGTTCACAAGGGCATCTTCAGCACTCAGTAGCCTAGAGCTCAGTAACCCTGGGCTGAACTAACAGAAGACCAAACAAAAGCCTGTAGTGCATGAAAGACAGACAGTCTACACAAAACTGGGTGCTGTTGCACGTCAGCACGTCTGCCTTGCATTTTAAGAGTCTGGGATCAAGTTTCATGTTCTCTAAGAGACCACCTGCAGCCATGAAATTAGGAGACAATTGCTTCTTGGCAGGAAAGCTACGACAAACCTGGACGGTGTATTAAAAAGCATCACCTTGTCAACAAGGTCTGTATAGTCAAGGCTATGGTCTTTCCAGTAGTAACGTAGGGATGTGAGAGCTGGACCATAAGGAAGGCAGAGTGCCAAAGAATTGATGCTTTTGAACTGTGGGGTTGGAGAAGACTCTTGAAAGTCATTTGGACAGCAAGGAGATCAAACCAGTCAATCTTAAAGGAAATCAACCCTGAATACTCGTTGGAAGGAGTGATGCTGAAGCTGAAGCTCCAATACTTTGGCCACCTGAGGCGAAGAGCCAGCTCACTGGGAAAGACCCTGATGCTGGGACAGACTGAAGGCAGAATGAGAAGAGGGTGTCAGAGGATGAGATGGTTGGATGGCATCACCGACTCAATGGACATGAACTTGGGCAAACTCCGGGAGATGGTAAAGGACAGGGAGGCCTGGCACGCTGCAGTCCACGGGGTCACAGAGTCAGAAACAGTGTAGAGACGGAAACGGAGAAGAGACCAACAGCGCTCCAAGGCGGCGTCCTGCCTTCCGCATCCCTCTTTTCCCCTGTCACATCCATTGCCCAAGGAAGTTCACTAAATGTGTGCAGGAAGGAAGGAACTGGGAAAGGGAGAGAGGGAAGGAGTGAGGCAGGCAGAGAGGGAGGGCGGGAGGAGGGGAAAAGAGAGAGAAGGGAAGAGAAGGGAGGAGGGAAGGATCTGTCACCGGGGGGCAGTGATTTTTCCGGTAGCAACACGCTGAAGCAGGCAACCATGAATTTGCGGCTGGGGCTTGTGGCAGTAAGGATCCTGCACTCAGTATTAATTCAGAGCAGAGACATGCTGTCAAGTGTCTGAGGGAGTGTGGAAGGTGGTACTGGAGAATTCTCTCCCGGGCAGCTCCTAAACCACGGGAAGCCCAACGCTGAGCAAGTGAGAGATGTGCTTTCCCAAGAGCCCCAAGGAAAGATCTTTTAAATCAGAGGACCAGATGGCCTGCCTTATTAAAGGGTACCTCTCAAAGACAAGCCTTTTTATTTTTTCCCTTAATACTCACCTTGGTGAAAGGTGAACTTCTACCCTGGAGTCGATCTCTCCAAGGTCCCCGTTTCAGCCTCTGTTCAGAAGCAGGACGTTCAACCTCTGCTGTCTACTTGGTGTTTATGACGAAGGCAGCTGGACGCATCCCCAGCAGCCCAGGGGCACCACTGTTGCCCATAAGAGGAAAGCTGTATCTCAGACACCGGGTACAAATCCCATTTCCATCTAAAGCTTGGCTGTAGGAGGAAGCACCTAAACTGCTGCATTTACACTTCAAACATCTGCTGTGTTCCTGTGACACCACGCTCCTACTAGGACGCCTTCTGCAAAAAGCCCTGGAACGGCTCCCCATTGCCCATTCTGTGAAGACAGCGTGAGGGGGTGGAGAGAGAGAACAGCTCTGAATTTGGCCACAAAGTACCTACTGGATCTGGAACAAGTCACCGTCTCCTTGTGTCTGTTTTGTCCCCTGGGCCAGACGACTTTATGTGCCTTGGGAAGAAAACAAGATTAAAATCATGACTGAAATACAATTAAAATTAAAGATTGTGACTTCTGAAAGGGTTCCGGGACTGTTTCAGAGACTTGTCTTTGGTTTGGTTTGTTCTGTTTGGCTCTAACTCAGTGACTCTCACACTGGTGTCCTTAGACTGGCAGCATCAGCATCATTTGGGGAACTCAGTGGAAATAAAAATTCTCAGGCCCCATCACAGATCTACTGAATCAGAATCTCTGGGGGCGTGACCCAGATTTCTGGACGTTAACAAGCCCCGTAGGTGATTCTGAGGCCCGTATTTGAGAACCGCTGGTTTAAAGCAATACTTTGAAGGTTCCGGCCCTGAGCACATGCTTTTGGCCTCTCCGGCACTGAGCCACTCGCAGTTCTGTCTCTGGGCTCCAGGGTTGCTAAGTCCACGCATCTCTAAGGACGGGGCACATGACTCTGCTAAGCCAATCAGTGCATCCCATTTTCTGGTCTAAAGTCATTGGTGCAGGGTGGTCATGTGACCTCAACAGATCCAAACAAAGGGAGTTTCAAGGCCTCTGCTGGGACAGTGATACTCAGGTGAGGAAGTGCTGTGGGTGGCAACTGTTTGCAGGCCATAAAGAAAATCAGGCTTAGGATAACCCAGACAGCACGGAAGGAAGATGGGGGCAGAAAGGAGCTGAGGCTCTGGTGACGCTGCAGGGCCATGGCTTGCTTGGTGTCAGTTCTACCACATCTTTTCTCTTCTGTGTCAAAAGCCAATTTTTGTTGTTTAGTCACTCAGTCATATCCAACTGTTTTGCCACCCAATGGACTGTAACCCACCAGGATCCTCTGTCCATGGGATTCTCCAGGCAAGAAAACTGGAGTGGGTTGCCATTCCCTTCTCCAGGGGATCTTCCCGACCCAGCAATAGAACATGCATCTCCTGCATTGGCAGGCAGATTCTTTACCACTGAGCCACCAGGGAAGCCCGAAAGCCAATAGATTGCATTTATTTTTGTCTATTTGTCTTTACCGGGTCTTAGTTGCAGCATGCATGGCCTTTGAGTTGTGGCATGTGGGACTGCTTCCCCAGCCAGGGATCAAACCCAGGCCCATGCATTGGGAGTGCAGTCTTGGGTGCTGGGCCACCAGGGAAATCCCAAATTGCATTCATTTTTTAAGCTTGTTTGAACCAGGTGTTCTATCACCTAGAACTAAGTGCTCAAACTCTGAAATCTACACTGAGTATGAAAAATGAGAACTCCTTTCACCCTGGTCTAGAAAGAGAAGATGAAGCAAATCGCCAAAAGAGTAAAGCACTCCCTAGAAGAGTTATATGAACTTGAGGCTGCTTCCTGGCTAAGACTGAGGAAAATGCAGATGCAGTGGGGAAGTAAGATGAGGGGAAAAAAAGAAAATTTGAGAAGGGAAGAGAAGAAAATTTTTAGGCAAAAGTCAGATACTTGTAGGGAATACGGACATTAAAAAAGGCCTCTAGTGGAGATGGGCTTATATATTTCCAATACCTATGACAGCATTATTCTAAGCTAGTTCCATCCTTTAACTCAATTTAACCCTCTCAACCACCGGTAAGAGGCACCCGATATCAGGGTAGGAGGCAGCCCGGCTGCAGACTCTGCCTCCACACTCCCTCCTCCGTACCAGGGCAGACCCAAGCACTTGGGCTGCAGTCACCGGAGGTGCTCACTGTCTGCTCCATCACACAGTCTGACTTTGTGCTGCTTTGAGAAGAATGAAGAGAGAGTTTAGAGGAAAGAGACGGGGTCTGCCTGGGATGCAGTCATGCAGAAGGATGGTCACAGGACACAGGGGATGGCTGGGAGCCAGGCAAAGGCCCAGAGGAAGATGACAACTCAAACTGATCCAGGAAGGCCTGTGCCATTGTTGCTGCTGTTAGGCGCTCAGTCGTGTCTGGCTCTTTGCAACCCCATGCACTGTAGCCCGCCAGGCTCCTCTGTCCATGGGATTTCCCAGCATGAATACTGGAGTGGGTTGCCATTCTTTTCTCCAGGGGATCTTCCCGACCCAGGGATCGAACCTGAGTCTCCTGCATTGGCAGGCTAATTCTTCACCACCTCCGCTTGGGAGGCCCCATTTGACATTAAGGGTCTCTAAACTCTGGATAGACCTTATTTCAGAAGCCAGATTTGGCTGGTCAGTAATGTTTTATTCATCCTGCAAAATGTTAATGAAAAATTTATAATTTATTTGTAGCATTTACAAATTGAGAGAGAACATACAAAATTCAGGTTTCCAGCTTCCCTGGAAAAGCTCAGATCAAGAAACACTGAGCTCACATTCCTGCAGCAAATACAGCTGTGAGAGATGAGTCAGGGCTGCCCACTGCAGCCAGGACACATGTCTCACTGTCAGCTCCTCACTGCTGAACTCACGTCACCCGTCTGTCCCCTGCGGTCACCCAAATTTCATCCTCTGCCTTAGTCAGAGTGCCCTCCCAATCCATTGTTTTGCCCATGCCACCCTGACTCATCCTGCAATCATTTTCTCCACCATGTCTTCAGTCACCATTTACCCTTTAAGAGTGAAATTCTGCTTTTTCCCTCCCGCTTTCTGCCCCACTTCTCTGAATTCACCTGATCTTTCAGGAGCTGGCTTGCAGCCGTCATCTTCAGAAAAGCTTCCAGAAAGTGAATTTTGTAAGTTCCTATAGTTTGCAAATCTAGCTCCTTCAACACTTTGAGCATCTAGCAACTATTCAAATAAATTCTGATTTTGGTTACATTAACTCTCTGACCAGGTTTCTGTTTTTGTCACCAAAGAACCATCACTGATGGTTACTGGCAGTGCTTTAAAAGGGTAGGAAACAAGAAAAGTATTAGCACAACCTAAAATAGAATATATATATATACATATATATAATGAACCTGGGTCTCCCACATTGCAGGCAGATTTTTACCATCTGAGCCAACAGAGAAGCCCATTATATGAACATATATGCATTATGATCCCCATTAATATAGCTGATTACATATCAATGTATGTGCATCTAGACAAAGATACATATGGAAAAGTATACTTAAATTTTAAAAAGCAGTCAATTTGGATATGATATTACAGATGATATGTATTAAGACATTTCTTTTATTTTTATTTATGTAATTTTCTATATATATTAATTTTAATATGCTGTTGTGCCCGCTGGATGAATCACAAGCTGGAATCAAGACTGCCAGGAGTGAGGGAGATTCCAGAGGGAGGGGACATATGGACACCTATAGTTGATACATGTTGATGTATGGCAGAAACCAACACAATATTGTAAAGCAATTATCCTTCAATTTAAAATAATTAACTTTCAAAAAACTAAGATCCTGGCATCTGGTCCTATCACTTCTTGGCAAATAGAAGGAAAAAAGTGGAAGCAATGACAGATTTTATTTTCCTGGGCTCCAAAATCGCTGTGGACAGTGACTGCAGACATGGAATTAAAAGACACTTGCCTCTTGGAAGGAAAGCTGTGACAAACCTAAACAGCATATTAAAAAGCAGAGATCTCACTTTGCCAATAAAGGTTCATATAGTCAAAGATATGGTCTTTCCAGTAGTCATGCACAGATGTGAGAGCTGGAAAGTAAAGAAGACAGAGCACCAAAGAATTGATGCTTTCAGTTGTGCTGGAAAAGACCCTTGAGAGTCTCTTGGAAAGTAAGGAGATTAAACCAGTCAATCTTAAAGGAAATCAATCCTGAATACTCTTTAGAAGGACTGATGCTGAAGCTGAAGCTGCAATGCTTTGGCCACCTGATGCAAACAGCTGACTTATTGGAAAAGACCCTGATGCTGGGAAAGATAGAAGGCAAAAGGAGAAGAGGGCAACAGAGGATGAGATGGCATCTCAGAGGTTGGATGGCATCACTGATTCAATGGACATGAACTTGGGTAAACTCCAGGAGATGGTGAGGGACAGGGAGGCCTGGCATGCTGCAGTCCATGGGGTCGCAAACAGCTGGACAAGACTTGGCAACTGAACAACAACAAACGTATTTTAAAAATATATCTGAAATTTCCAAGGCTATTACGTGTGATATCATGCTTCTTTATGTTTAAGTGTCCAACATTTGGTACTTTGGGAACAACTGAACCTCTATTGAACCAGAAATTCATTCTACTTCTCTGAAGTCGAAATGAGCAGCACTAATGGTGAACAAGCCTGCATCTTCTCTCACTTTTGCTTAGAAACCATCTCATCACGTGACCGAAACCCTTCAGGTTTGAGGTCGCATAGCTGCATTAATTAGTAAAGTATTTTTACTAATTACTAAGAGTCTGCTGCTAGAGCCCTTAATAACTTGGAATATTTGGTATGTCCTAATCAGTTAAGTGAAATTGGAAAAAGCCACGATAACAAAAGCAAATGGAAAAGGACCACGTTGGGAGGCAGATATATAATTAACAAGCCCCTTTATCTAAACCTTCATTAAAGACAAACAATCACACGTGGAGATCTAAAAGGCAGAGCTTTTAATTAAAGTGCAGCTTCCTTTCAAGAACTGCCTCGCCTTGGGCAAACATTGTCAACACACATTCCAAACCATCGCTCTCTCCAGTGTGGCTGTTGGTATGTCAGCACATTTTCAGATCGTTCAAAATAATAAATTAACCTATGAATGCAACAACAGGTTAAACTGGGAACCACTGTACGGTACTTCATCACTTGCTGAAAAATCCATCTCTTTAGAGAATTAAAGGGTATTTAAATATTCAGTGTTTAAGATAAAGTCAACGTCCAGACTCACCTCCTCACAGACTTCCCTGAATGCTAAGGACAAATACTATCTAATGCTTTTACTTATTTGCTTTTAGGAATTGCAGAGGAAATGACCCACACTTCCATTTTTAAACATATTGTATAAACCTGAAAATCAGATTCAGAGAGAAAAAAGAAACGTATAGATCACCGCTGCTGTCTCAACAGGAACCCGGGCTACAGAGGGAGAAGGCAAGAGGGTCGTTGCATTGACTGCAACCCATCCAGAAAGAAAATGCGGCTTCCGATTCTTGCCTCGGCACAAACCCTCCGCGTAGGTCCCAACCTGCCTCTGCTCTGTACGGATGACGGGCACTGGGGCTCCCAGCTGGCTGCGTTGTCTTCTGCTGTTGGCATTTTTCCAGTAGCTCCTTCGTGGTCAGGAAACCACTCTGCTTGCATACAGCAGGCTCTCTGTCAGTATTTGTCAAGTCCTTCCCAAACTGTGCCGCACTGCCATTCAACTCCTCACCACAGAGCACAGCAGAGCCACCCTGCAACCTCTCAGGAGGCAGGAAGTACAGCTCATGAGATGATGTGGAGTTAGACAGACGGGTTCACACGGTAACAGTGCTCCTTATTAGTTGAGTGTGACCTTGGTAAGAATCGTCTATCTTCTCTGCTTTCATTCCCTCCTCACTATAAAGGGGCGCATGATACTGACTTTACAGGAGTATTCTAAGGATTTATCAAAGCAAGCTGATGCATATATAAAATGCTTTGCACAGCGCTTGGCATGCAGTAAATACCCAGCAAACAGCAGCTTTCCACATCTCTCATTTGCATAGTCAGGCCACGTTTCATGCCTAGGCAGCATGTGCCTATATGACACGTGTGTGTGTGTGTGTGCTCAGTTGCTTAGTTGTGTCCATCTCTTTGTGACATCGTGGACTGTAGCGCACCAGGCTCCTCTGTCCACAGAATTTTCTAGACAAGAATACTGGAAAGGGTTGCCATTTCCTCCTCCAGGGGATCTTCCTGACCCAGGCATCAAACCTGAGTCTCCCATGCCTTCTGCATTGGCAGGTAAATTCTACCACGGAGCTACCTGTGAAGCCCTCGCCGATATGACATAAGGGTTACCAAATGTGCCCATCTCAAAAATCCTCTAATTTCTCTGACTAACCCAGATCCCCATCACTCAAATCCCCTGAAATTTTCCTAACGACAGGAGTCTCCCATGTAAATGCAAAAATACTAACGAAAAAGAATGGCACATTAAGCCGTTTTCACTCATTATGAGCAATTAAGTTTATCAAATTAGCTATCTCAGACAACATGCAGATTCCTGTTCAATTCAACAAGCATATGCTGAATGCTTTCCACTGTGAGAGACAGTACCAGGAGCTGACTCAGTACAGGCTGAGCTCCGACTTCAAGGGGCTCATAAGTTAACGGCAACGACAGACGTGCGTGGACAACATAAGGAGCACCCCTGCGTGGAGACCCCAGTTGGACCTTGACAGATAGACAGGCACTGAGTGGGGACCGAAGGAAGGGGAGGGGAGAGGGAGGGGAAACAGCAGCATGACTGCTTTCTCCCCGTGGCTCAATCCCACATGAAGAGATGCTGCCCAGTGGCTGGTTTTGCAGACTAGCGATCTGGCATTGAAAATGAAGTACAAGGCTCCATCCCTAGTAGCTGGGGTCAAATTCTGATCAGCCTTCTGTCTTCATATAAGTTACTTTCTGAGTCTCAACTGCCTCAAATTATTATAGATCAATGATATGGATAATAAATTGGAAAGTGTTTTTTTACATTTTACTGTCACTGAAATGCAGATACATCATACAATTGCCATTTATAAACTTGCATCACTCCGTAGTCTAACTGGTCGCTTCTGTTTCATTTTTTCCCTAGTGGGTGTGGTAGGCAGAATCTTAAAAAGACCCCACGCTGTGCCCCTCGCCCTTGTATTGTGGGGTGTGGCTGGAACCTGTGTATACGATGACGTGTTCCTATAGTGACTGAGTCACACTCCACAGCAAAAGGGGGATTTCCAGGTGGACTTCTCCACACACAGCAGCCCTGAGAGTTTTCTCAGCTAATGAGAAGAAGGAAAAGCCAGAAAGATTCAAGGCGAATCAGAGACATAAAGGACCAGAATCTCAGACTAAAGATGGAACAAAGAAATAGAGATTTGTTATTTCTGCTGGAAGATGGCCAGGCCCATTGTCCTAGCTCAGCGATCTCTCAGGATCCAGGTTCCTTCTGATGCTTTGCTCCCGCATCCACCTCACTGCTCAGTCACCTCTTATCCTTGAATCATGGGAAAGGCCACAGACAACAGAAACATCCTGATGGGTGAAACTGGAGCCTATTATACAGAGTGAAGTAAGCCAGAAAGAAAAACACCAATACAGTATACTAACACATATATATGGAATTTAGAAAGATGGTAACAATAACCCTGTATACGAGACAGCAAAAGAGACACTGATGTATAGAACAGTCTTATGGACTCTGTGGGAGAGGGAGAGGGTGGGAACATTTGGGAGAATGGCATTGAAACATGTATACTATCATGTATGAAACGAGTCGCCAGTCCAGGTTTGATGCACGATACTGGATGCTTGGGGCTGGTGCACTGGGACGACCCAGAGGGGTGGTATGGGGAGGGAGGAGGGAGGAGGGCTCAGGATGGGGAGCACGGGTATACCTGTGGTGGATTCATTTTGATATTTGGCAAAACCAATACAATATTGTAAAGTTTAAAAATAAAATTAAAAAGAAAAAAAGAAAGAAACATCCTGATGGGGTTGCCTTTTCCATTGGGAAGAAAAACCCTCCTTAGGGATTTCCATTGACATCTCTTTATTGATTATTTTCTCCTTGGCTTACCCCAAGTTTTAAGGGAATCTGGAAGGTAAGTTTCTTCCAGACACATTGTAACCCTAAACAAACTCATCTTCATTAGTGATGCATGTGGACATTACTAGAGAGCATGGATTTGGACAGGAAGCTAGCCACGGCCATGGCCAACCCCTACTGCACCCTGGGGGAGGGGCAACCGGAAGCCCACCACCCTCACCTCTCTTTATGCCAGCCTGTGGTGCATGGGCTTAGTTGCTCCGCAGCATATGGAATCCTCCCATACCAGGGATCGAGCCCACGCGTCCTGCACTGGCAGGCAGATTCTTCACCACTGAGCAGCCAGGGAAGCCCTACTCTTGTCTCATAACCTATCATGGATGTATTTCTTAACATGGCTGATTGTGAACATTTGTTCTAGAATCACTGTGACTAAACTTTCTTGGATTTGAATACTTAGGAGCTTTCAGAATCCTTCACCTGTACTTATTTTACTGCGAACTTACCTTTTTTTTTTTTTTTGGTGACAAAAATAATAGCTTTGTCCTCCCTTGACTGCTTTCTTTCTGTCTACACCCAAACAGAGTTCTCAGAAATAATCAAACACAAATAGTTCTTCAAACTTTCTAGTGCCTCCACTGAAAGCCCTCAGGCAGCTCTTCCAAGAAAAAAAGGAATACGAACGTTCTTACCTGGGTGAGAGGGGCAACCAGGTCCTGCAGACTTCTGGAATTTCTTCCCAATATCTACCGGTTATTCAAATGACAGAAATGAATTTCTGAAGAAGAGAACATTTTATTGACTTTTAAAAATAAACAAAGAATGTATTCAATCCGTCTGTAAGAGTTACTTTCAGCAATATATTTTTTTTCTTCTCAGAAAGGCAGAATATATATAAAAAATAACAACAAACTTTCCAAAGGATGTGGCTTTTACTTAATTTTTTAAATCAAAGGAAATTGCTGAGCATTTCCAAATGGAGGCTGGGTTTCTTTTTCTCTCATTTATTTTTGGCACCTGTTGGAATATTGGCAACAGCAACATTAGTGAATTGGGGTTTGGGTTTGTGCTTATTCAGTGCCAGGGGTGCAGGTAGAAAAAGGGGTCAGGTAGCCAAAGAACTGGTGCTTTCTAATCATGGTGCTTTCTAATCATGGAGAAGACTCTTGAGAAACCCTTGGACTGAAGGGAGATCAAACCAGTAAATCCTCAAGGAAATCAATCCTGAATATTCACTGGAAGGACCATTGCTGAAGCTGAAGCTCCAATACTTTGGCCACCTGATGCGAAGAGCCGACTCATTGGTAAAGACCCTAATGCTGGGAAAGACTGAAGGCAAAAGGAGAAGGGAACAACAGAGGATGGGATGATTAGATATTATCACCAACTCAATGGACATGAATCTGAGCAAACTCCAGGAGATAGCGGAGGACAGAGGAGCCTGATGTGCTGCTGTCCACGGCATCACAAAGAGTCAGACATGACTTATACGAACTGAACAATAGTAAAGACCCGATGACTTGAGAGCTGGGTTTGCAGCTGAGGCATTGTGGACAGAGGTCAAGGTGGGAGCCTCCAAGTGTATCGTAAAAGGGGGGAAACACGCACCATATAAATTCCTGCTGGTTAAATGGGAGGTCAGCATGTGTGTGCATGTATACACACGTATCATGCATTTCATGAAAGATGCAAGTATCGGATAATTTGGATCCAAGTAAACTGCCTACTCGTAGTCTGAGAAAACAGCAAGAATGTTATCCAAGTGCCAGAAACTGTAAGGAATTTCTTCCAGGGGCTTGCCTGGTGGTCCAGTGGTTAAGAATCCACCTTGCGCTGCAGGGGACATCAGTTTGCTCCCTGGTCCAGGAAGATCCCATCTGCCTGGGAGCGATTAAGCCCATGAGCAGCAACTGCTGCAGCCCACCTGTTCTGGAGCCCATGCTCTGCATCAAGAGACGCCACTGCAACGAGAGGCCTGAGCACCACCGCTGGAGAGCAGCCCCTGCTCGCTGCAACTGGGGAAGTCTGTACACACCCATCAAAACCCAGCACAGCCAAAAAGTGAATGAATGAATTACTTGTTTAATGGAATTCCTTCCACAGATTTCACAGCTGGAATCAAGTTGAAAAAGGGAGAAAGTGATCCATGAATTCCCAAAACTGTGTTGGAGCTGAGTGCACTGTAAGAGGTGGTTCCCCACAACTCCTCTGTAGTACACTCTACCCCGAGGAGTGACAGCCCCCATGAGGCCGCAGGTTACAGTCAGCATAAGAGCTGCCGGATAAAGTAGTATAAGTATGTCTCATCCAGTATTCAGGACATCTGTTGTTGTTGTTTACTTGCTAAGTCATTTCCGACTCTTTGTGACCCCACAGAGGAGACTGCCAGGCTCCTCTGTCCATGGGATTTTCCAGGCAAGAGTACTGGAGTGGGTTGCCATTTCCTTCTCCAGAGGAACTTCCCGACCCAGGGATCAAACTCTGGTCTCCTGCATTGGCAGGCAGGTTCTTTACCACTGAGCCATCTGGGAAGCCCATATTCAGGATATACTTTTACTATTATACTATACTTAGAATAATTAATTAATTAAATAAGGATTCATAATTAATAAAAATGATTCACTATTTATCTGAAATTCAAATTTAACTGGATATCCTATATTTTTATTTTACTTTATTATATTTGTGAAACCAAACAATCCTAAACCAGCATGATACTCGAAGTGGACAGCGAAAAGTCACAAGTAGCCATAAACCAAGAGTCACAAGACACAAACATTCAGGTCTAAGAAAAACTTGGGCTTCCCTGGTGGCTCAGACAGTAAAGAATCCACCTGCAGTGTGGAAGACCTGGGTTCAATCCCTGGGTTGAGAAGATCCCCTGGAGGAGGGCATGGCAACACACTCCAGTGTTCTTGCCTGGAGAATCCCACGGACAGAAGAGCCTGGCGGGCTACAATCCATGGGGTCACAAAGAGTCAGACAGGACTGAGCGACTAAGCACACACATGAAAAACTTCATCTCATCCAGAGGGGATCAATCTCTGATGCCCTAAATGAAGTAAGGGAGGATTTCAGAGAATGTTTAATTCACTTTTCAAACAATCCTTACAGGGCACTTTACATATTGAACTAGAAGCAGCTGGTACATAGAAGATCAAAACATATGACCTAGTTTTGAATTGCCAAACAGATAAAATAGACACTTGCAATTTTTTTTTAACTTGAAAGTTAAGAAAAAAAAATCTCAGTTATATGCAAATATTAAAAACTAGAAGTGTATCCATCAGGGTTCCTGGTCGCAAGCAATAGAAACTGACTAGCTGATTAAAGTAGAAAAAAGAAATCTATTCAAAGGCTCTTCCCAGTTGGCACAGTGGTAAAGAATCCCCCTGCCAACGCAGGAGATGCAAGAGATGTGGGTTCGATCCCTGGGTTGGAAGAAGTCCTTGGAGAAGGAAATGGCAACCCACTCCAGTATTCTTGCTTGGATAATTCCATGGCCAGAGGAGCCTGGAGAGCTATGGTCCATGGGATCGAAAAGAATCAGACACCACAATGGCCATTCACAGGCTGTTGAGAACCATGGGGAATTCTTAGGAAGCTTGCTGGAACCAGGTTTAGAAGAGAGGCAGAACGCGGTACTATGGGCTGAATATTGGGGTTCTCCATATACACATGTTGGAATCTAATTCCCAGAGCGATGGCATTTGGTGGGGGGCCCTTGGAGAGGTGATTAGCTCATGAGAGCAGAGTGCTCATGAATGGGATTAGTCCCTTATTTAACAAAAGGCCACAGAGAGTTCCCTTCACTAAGACACAGCAAGGAGACAGTCATTCATGAACCAAGACATGAGCCCTCACCAGACATCAAAGCTGCCAGCTCCATGACCTTGGACTACCCAGCCTCCCAAACTGCGAGAGGTAAACATGTGTTGTGGCAGCCACCTTGGCCATAATATTCTGCTATGGAGCCCAAGCTCAGACAAAGTGGGAGAGGCAAAAATGAGAACCAAAGCAAAGCCATGCCACACAGCCGGTCAGTCCTGGGACATGAACGACAAAGGTGGTGAAGGGTGGCAAAGTATGCCACCCCAGAATGCACCGCTTTGGCACAAGGATTTTTTTTGAGCTAAAAGACACTTTAAATACACAGCAGGTGCAAGAAGGGTGCTCCTTCCCCCACCCCTCCTGAGAGCAGAAGACAAAGCTCACCTATGGGAGATGCCCTCCTGCACCAGGAGGAAAGTGGCATCTGATCACCAGGGGCAGGGAGTGGAGTCCAGGCTGAGAAAATCCAGCTCAGACAGACCTGGGTAAACCAACCCTTGTCTTCCTCATCACTTCCCCACCATTAACTGCTCTGGCCCAAGCCCTTTGGTCATACTCTCAATATTGTAATACTCTCTCTGTCCAATTCTGTATGTGAGTAGTCAATGCTAACTGGTCTTTTGTGTGTCCATTTCCATAGGAATGCCCCTGTGTCATGTAAAACTTCTACTAAATAAGTTTGCATGCTTTTCTCCTGTTAATCTGTCCTATGCGCCCTTAATTCTCAGGTCCAGGAGAAACCCTTGCAGCAGCAGCCCCAGCATTGAGTCCCACCTGGTCTCCCGCCACTACAGAGCAGACCCCCGTGTTCTAGAAAAGCCACAGTTTCCAACAGGTGATGCTGCTAGTGGTGCTGACACATGCCACCCCAGGGATTTTCTGGGACTCCCGCTCAGTCCCGTGCTGGCTGGCAATTCAAAGCAGGAAGTGTCATTCAGTCAGAGCAGCCCGCAGCACAGCTCCACAGTCCAGCTGTACAAGTGAGGGGAAAGCCAAAATCTGGCAGCTGAAATCTTCAGAAAGGTGAGGAGGGTTCACCATATGACCCAGCAGTCCCACTCCTAGGCTTATACCCAGAAAAAACCACAATTCAGAAAGATACATGCACCCCATTGTTCATAGCAGCCCTATTTATGATAACCAGGACATGGAAGCTACCTAAGAGTCCATCAACAGAGGGACGGATAAAGAATACTGGCACAGATATACAATGGCCTATTATTCAGCCGTGAAAAGGACAAAATTGGGTCATTTGTAGAGATGTAGATGGACCTAGAGAAGGTCATATAGATTGAAGTAAGTCAGAAAAACAAATATCATGTATTAACACATGTATGTGAAATCTAGAAAAACGGTATAGACAATCTTATCTGCAAAGCAGAAATAGAGACACAAACATAGGGGATAAATATATGGATACAAGTCCCCCGCCTTGGAGGGGGTGAGGCTGGGAGGGATTGGGAGGTTGGAATTGGACAAACATAGCAGATAAATATATGGATACAAGTCCCCCGCCTTGGAGGGGGTGAGGCTGGGAGGAATTGGGAGGCTGGAATTGGCACACACACTGTTGATGCTATGCATAAAATAGATGACTAATGAACACCTACTGAATAATAAATGCTGGGGTCTCTGCTTCACGCACTGTGGTGCTGTGAGTGGAAGGGAATCCAGAAGGGAAGGGTACATGTATAGATAAGGCCGAACCATTTTTGCTGTACAGTAGAGACTAACACAATATTGTAAAGCAACTACACTCCAATAAAAATTAATTTTGAAAAAAATTTTAAATGTGAAGAGGGTTCAAACAGTGGACAGTTCCTTTCTTAAAGGCAATTTCCATCCAGATATAAAAATACAGTAAAACACAAGCCTCCTGTGTCTGTGTCATCACCTATTTGGTGAAATAAAAGTCTTCTTTAAGTTTCTTGCATCTTCTAAATTGTTTACAAGAAGCAAGTATTTTAATTATAGTTTTTGAAAAGAGGTGATTTTAAAAAGACTCCCAATGTCTCTCACACACCTAATGATAATTATTTCCACCCATTAAATGTTTCATATCCTTTGGGTGGTAATGAAACATTGTTTACAGTTTTATTTTTCATCAGGATATTAAAATATTTTCCCTGCTCATAAATTCATTCAAATGTGTCAAGGAAAATTCCCTTAAGAAGAAGCCAGGCAGAGCAGAGCTCAACAGATTAGAAAATATTACCGGTTGCTTTTCGACAAGCTTCCTAGGAGGAAACGAATGATGCTACTTCTTACAGTAATGGTACTTGGTACGGTAGGGTAAGGCTGGCAGGCAGAGGTGCCATGCATCACTGCCGCTCCAGCGTGGGCACCCTAGGAGAACGGGGGCCATCAGGATAAAATGTGGCATGCAGCCCGTGTAAATCAACCGGGTGAGTGAAAACCCAGGAGACACTCACATTTGTTTTGCAGGTGCTGCGCTCCCCACGTCAGCCTAGAACTCTCATTATGGTCTTGTTTATACAGCCACAGACATTTTATTCAATGTGTATGGCCATATCTTTGTATGCCTTCAAAGAAAGAGGAAGCATTAGATAAAACACAAACAAGTCCTATTTGCATTTCATTGAGACGGATACGTATTAGCAAGCAAAGCAAAAACCAGGTCCTTTGGCAAGAACCACGCTTCTGTGAAGATCTGGACTGGGAAATCTGAGCACGTGGTAAAACTCAGAGTGGGGATGGGAGGTGTGCGGAAAGCCACAGGGAGACAAACTACCCTCATCTTGAGTTGTCGCTGCGGTCGTCCTGTTCAGCCTCCTTGTAGCATTCCGCCCTTGGCAAGTTCTCGATCATTTGCAGACCCTGGAAGTGGCCCTAACCTTATTCTATTCATTATTAGTTACCAGCCACGGACACTTCCATTTTTCAGTTCACCTGCCCTTGCTGGGGACGTGCGGCAGCGTTTGTTTCTGTTGACTGGCCGCGTCTCGACAACTGGCACAAACAAGGAGTCCTATGCGGCCAGCGTAGGAGGGCACTGCCAGGGTCTAGAGTTCAATCTTCCTGACATTCATGAGCCCAGATGCTGTCGTCACACACTCTCCGACAGGAAAGTACACACACCCCGTCTGGAGCACAGACTCCATCGCCTGCAGCGCGCTTCACACCACAGCTCTGTGCCTCACTGGCCAAGCTTGAGCAAGTCCCTGCCCTTCCTGAGTTTGAGACACACATCTGCAAAGGGGGGTTGTAAGGTGCCCCTATCTCCAAACACTGTCACTATGCTTATCTGAGATAATAGTTTCTAGGCGCTTAGTGTAAACATATATACACATACAGATCACGCATAAGCAATAGGTGCATGATGTGTGTGTGCTTAGTCGCTCAGTTGTATCCAACATGTTGCAACCCCATGGACTGTAGCCTGCCAGGCTCCTCCATCCATGGGATTTTCCAGGAAAGAATACTAGAACGGGTTGCCATTTCCTCCTCAAGGCGATTTTCCCTACCCAGGGATCGAACCCACGTCTTGTGCATCTCCTGCATTGAGGCAGATCTTTACCGCTGCCCCACCTGGGAAGCCCAGGGGTACGTGTACATAAGATGGATTTTCATGCTTTCCAGGGATACTCATCGTAAGTGCACTGGGCTGATTTCTTCTTCATGAATCAGGTTCTGAATGTTTTCTAGGTATAATCACTTATAAAAAATCATTTTTTTAAATAAAGGATGGAATTTTATCAAAGCTTAAGAGTCTGAACCAGGTCGTTTTTCCTGCAGTGGTAAACTACATCATTGTTTCATTGACTGAGCACCAGAGGTAGTAGCTAACTCACAGTATTAGCAGCACTCAGAGTGGGGAGAGATTTGTGCTGTACGGGGCACAGAGAACCTCAGAAGCTGTCCAGGGAAAGGGGATTAGGGTCCCACCCCAGGTCCAGGCACCTCCCTCCCCCACGTATACCAACAAAGTGGGGCTTACATCAGTTGTGGTCGTACAAAGAATAAGGAGGTGTGATGAAGCACAGCCGAAGTGTCAGACTGTGCATTGATCATGTTTTAGCTTGAGAGTCTTGTTTTAGGAATGTCTTCTGCAAACATGAGTTCCCTCCAGTCAGCATGGACCCAGTCACTTGGTGGATCTGTTTAAAATGCTGATTCCAGAGCCACATTTCTAGAAAGATACCTAGGGTTGACCCTGGGCCATGATACAGATGAAAACACACTCAGAGTCAAGTTCTTAAAGTATATTTGGAGCCTCATTCAGGCCCATTTCTCACATGTGACAAATCCAAGGGAATAACGCCATGCTGCAATTCAGCAACGAACGCAGTAATACTGGGGAGACCGCAGGGTAAACCAGTGAATACGGCAAAAATAGAGGGCTGAGTTTTTTTCAATGAATGCATTTGTTATGGGCTTTCCCAGCGGCTCAGTGGTGAAGAATCCACCTGCACTGCAGGAAATGTGGAGATGTGGGTTCGATCCCTGGATCCAGAAGATCCCCTGGAGGAGGAAAGGGCAACCCACTCCAGTATTCTTGCCTGGAGAATCCCATGGACGGAGGAGCCTGGGGGGCTACATTCCATAAGGTTGCAAAGGGTCCGACACACACACTCACAACATGCCAGTCCTCGAAAAATTTTTAAAGACTCGTTTTTATTCCTCCAACTAGGAAAAAATCAAGAGCAAACATTTCATTTATTAATTCCAAACAAAGCGCTCAATGTGAAAAGAAGTCTCAAAAAGACAGCAGACCAAATGCAATAAGGTGTCCCGGATGGGACTCTGGGACAGGGCGGGGACTAGTGGGAAAGCCGGTAGCGCACAGAAATGGAGAGGCTGAGTTAACGGGAGTGCACCAGTGCTGCTGTCTGAGCTTCAGAAACGCGCCGTGGCCACGGGACGTGACGACGGGAACGGGCTGAGGGCGCGCAGGCGCTCACTCTACCATTCTCGCAAATCTCCCATAACCCAAACAACACCGAACTAAAAGCCTGGTTTTCTGTTGTTGCTTTTTAACCTTGTCCTTTTGTATTGGGGTTAGCTGATTCACGCTGTGATCGTTCGAGGTGCACAGGGAAGGGCATCGGCCGGCCACACGTGCACACCGTCCATCCTCCCCCAGACTCATCCCATCCAGCCGCCACTACCACTCAGCAGAGCGCCCTGTGCTGCGAAGCGCGCCCTCGCTGCGCATCCATTTTAAATGCAGCTGTGTGTCCATGCCCATCCCAACCTCCCTAACAACCCCTTCCCCGACCTCCCCAGCAACCATAAATTCGTTCTCTAAGTCTGTGAGTCTCTTTCTGTTTTGTAAGTACATCTGTATCGTTTCTTTTTAGATTTGACATATAAAAGACGTTACACAACACTTCTCCTTCTCTGACTCACTTCACTCAGTGTGACCATCTCTAGGTCCACCATGGGAATAATACTAGTGAGTGAAAGTGAAAGTCGCTCAGTCGTGTCTGATTCTATGACCCCATGGGCTCTACAGTCCGTGGAATTCCAGAATACTGGAGTGGGTAGCCTTTCCCTTCAGGGATCTTCCCAACCCAGGGATCAAACCCAGGTCTCCTGCATTGCAGGCAGATTCTTTACCAGCTGATCCACCAGGGAAGCCCAAGAATACTGGAGTGGGTAGCCTATCCCTTCTCCAGCGGATCTTCCCAACCTAGGACTCGAACGGGGGTCTCCTGCACTGCAGGCGGATTGTTTACTAGCTGAGCTACCAGGGAAGTACCTGCCTCCTAATAAAACACGTGACATGTTTAAAACTGTGCCACGTATGTGAGAAAGAGTGTTGTCCACTGTTACACTCAGCAAGTTAGCCTCAGTCTCCTCCTGCATAAGACGGGGACAAGAGCGGTTCCAACCCATCAACCTGCTGAGATGATTGAGTGAAACGAAGCAAGGAAACCCCAGCACGTGTCTATGCAGAGTGCTGGAAACAGAATTTGGCACAGATATTGTCACCCTGCTTATTTAACTTAAATGCAGAGTACATCATGAGAAACCCTGGGCTGGAAGAGGCACAAGCTGGAATCAAGATTGCTGGGAGAAACATCAAGAACCTCAGATATTCAGATGACACCACCCTTATGGCAGAAAGTGAAGAGGAACTAAAAAGCCTCTTGATGAAAGTGAAAGAGGACAGTGAAAAAGTTGGCTTAAAGCTCAACATTCAGAAAACGAAGATCATGGCGTCTGTCACTTCATGGGAAATAAGATGGGGAAACAGTGGAAACAGTGTCAGACTTTATTTTTTGGGACTCCAAAATCACTGCAGATGGTGATTGCAGCCATGAAATTAAAAGACACTTACTCCTTGGAAGGAAAGTTATGACCAACCTAGACAGCATATTAAAAAGTAAAGACATACTTTGCCAACAAAGGTCCGTCTAGTCAAGGCTACGGTATTTCCAGTAGTCATGTATGGATGTGAGAGTTGGACTGTGAAGAAAGCTGAGCACCAAAGAATTGATGCTTTTGAACTGTGGTGTTGGAGAAGACTCTTGAGAGTCCCTTGGACTGCAAGGAGATCCAACCAGTCCATCCTAAAGGAGATCAGTCCTGGGTGTTCATTGGAAGGACTGATGTTGAAGCTGAAACTCCAGTACTTTGGCCACCTCATGCGAAGAGTTGACCCATTGGAAAAGACTCTGATGCTGGGAGGGATTGGGGGCAAGAGGAGAAGGGGATGACAGAGGATGAGATGGCTGGATGGCATCACTGATTCGATGGATGTGAGTTTGGGTAAACTCCGGGAGTTGGTGATGGACAGGGAGGCCTGGCCTGCTGCGGTTCATGGGGTCGAAAAGAGTCAGACGGGACTGAGCGACTGAACTGAAGCACTCAATGAATAGTAGCTGTAATTATTATCATTAGTACTAACAAAAGCTGATGGGTGACCTGCCCCAGTTCTGGCTTCAAAGCAACAAGCATTTCAGACTTGAACTCCTTAGCTCCTGGGCCGCTGCTCGGTTCGCGTATCTAAAAACCGAGCGGCACTGATGCTGCGGGGCTTTTGTACCCCTAGCCCTTCCCTTTTTCCGGGAGGTAAGAAGCATCTCTGTTTCAGGAGATCTTCCCGACCCAGGGATTGAACCCGCCTCTCCTGTACGGCACCATTTGCAATTCACTGAAAGCACAATCCAGACGGAGCCAAAGGCAAAGGGCAGCCACCGGCCTGGGGAGCATCCAGGGAGGCTGGGCTCAGAGGAGGCCCCAAGGCGCAGCTCGCTTCACTTCCTGGCTGTGCTTTCCTCCAGACTGGCCTCATTCACGAGCTTCCCGTGATGCAGAACACCTGCCGGAGCTCTAAGCACTTACTAGGTCCTCTAGGGACCAAGTCCACGAGGAAAGAAAAAGCCTCTTTTCCCTGAAATGTGAGCCACAGTCCGGAAGCTGGTTCTCAAAGAACCCCAGGGTCAAGTCCACCCCAGAGCAGTCACAGTGCTCAGGGAGGCTGCGGTTCCCTGACCCACTTGACTTTGACGCACCTGTCCCTATCAGGAACCAAGGTGAAGTCAGCCTTGCTCCAGGCAAAGGTACTGAGAACAGACAGGGGCGTTCCCCCAAAGAAATCCCCCCACAGCTGCCAAGGCAAAGAGAATGGACACTGTGTGGCTACCAAACAACATATGTTCACTCTAATCATGTGGGTTTTATAATTGATGATCACAGTTGGCTAAGCAGATGAAAACTTCGGGAAGAGAAAAGTCAGACATCCCACTCCCCGTCTTCTCTGAGAATCCAGCTGCCTTGGGGGTCCGCGCTGCACGCACAGACCTCTCCAGCCCTTTGATTCAATTCAGCACACATTTATCCAGCACGTCTACACACCGGGTGCTGTGTAAGGTCCCTCATTCTAATTTTTTTACACTTTATTAAAAGAAACAATTTACTCCAGGAGACTTCCCTGGTGCTCCGGTGGTTAAGAATCTGCCTTCCAGATAGTTAGGGAGTTTGATATTACGATGTATACACTGCTATATTTACAACGGATGACCAGCGAGGGCCTACTGCATAGCACAGGGAGCTCTGCTCAGTGTCATGTGGCAGCCGGATGGGAAGGGAGTCTGGGGAAAATCAAAATCAAAGTGTTAGTCGCTCAGTCATGTCTGACTCTTTGGACCCCATGGACTGTAGCCTGCCAGGCTCCTCTGTGCATGGGATTTCCCCCACTGGGGGAGAATGGATACAGGCCTATGTATGCCTGAGTCCCTTTGCTGTCCACTTGAAACTATCACAACATCGTTAATTGGCTATGCTCCAATACAAAATAGAAAGTTTAAAAAAAAAGAATCCACCTTCCTATCAGGGGACTCAGGGTCAATCCCTGGTCAGGAAATTAAGATCCCACCAACTGCAGGGCAACGAAGCCCATGTGCTGCAACTCGAGAGAAAATGCCTGAATCCCACAGCTAAGACCCACTGAAGCCATAAATTTAAAAAACATTCTGAGAACATTAAAAGACACAACCTCTAAAATGTTTAAACAGCATTACTAAGGTGTCATTTTCATATAATAGAAGTAACCTGTTTACATGTTCCCGTCAGTTATCTTTAGTCTATTTACAGAGTTGTGCAACCATTACCAGAATCCAGTTTTAGAACATCTCCATAACTCAGAAATGTCCCTCCTGTCCACTTAGTGAATCCACGTTCACACGCCTAGTCCCAAGCACCATCTAGCAAATCTACTGTCTTTACAGTTTTGCCATTCTGCACAGGTCATACAGATTAAATCACACAATATATGTTCTTTTCTGCCCAGTGTATTTCGCTTAGCAAGTGTTTTAGTGGTTCATCTTCAAAAATGTAGCAAGCGGTAATATTTTCTTCTTTTTTATTGCTGAAGAGTATTCTACTGGAAGGCTGTACGACATTTTGTCGATCCATCTATCATTTACGGAATGTGCATTGTTTATACTTTTTCAGTACTATGAGTAATCTTGCTAGGGACATCTGAGTGCAAATTTTTCTGTGCACATGTGTGTTCATTTCCCTTGGGTAAATATGTAGGAGTGGAATTTCTGGGCCATATTATAATTTTACTAAATAAAGATTAAAACACTTATTGTGTGTCTCTTTTTTTGCCACAAATGGAAATGTGTAAAACTAAATGAGTGCTCCCCAAAATTAAATTTAAATCAAGCCTTCGTGCCAAACAAATCATATTCTTAGTGTTATAGATATAATCCTAATAAAGATTAGAATTAGAACCTATATGGGCTTTTGGACTGTAGTGTTGGAAAAGACTCTTGAGAGTCCCTTGGACTGCAAGGAGATCCAACCAGTCTATCCTAAAGGAAATCAGTCCTGGGTATTCATTGGAAGGACTGATGTTGAAGCTGAAACTCCAATACTTTGGCCACCTGATGCAGAGAGCTGACTCATTGGAAAAGACCCTGATGCTGGGAAAGATTGAGGGCAGGAGGAGAAGGGGACGACAGAGGATGAGATGGTTGGATGGCATAACTGACTCAATGGACATGGGTTAGGGTGGACTCCGGGAGTTGGTGACGGACAGGGAGGCCTGGCGTGCTGAGGTTCACGGGGTCGCAAAGAGTCGGAGACAACTGAGCAACTGAACTAAACTAAACCAACTTAAAAAGAGAAAACAACAACAAAAAAAACACCAAAGCACAATGGGGAATCAAAAGTAGCTACCCAAGTAGTCCGTGTACTGATACTGCTCGAGGAAAACCAGTGGTGATTTATTTTACATCCCACAAAGCTACAAGATCTCCTTATTTTATATCCCACAAAGCTACAAGATCTCCCTCTGGAATGGAGACACGGGTATAGGGAAGGACCTTGTGGACACAGCAGGGGAAGGAGGGGGGGCACGAATGAGAAAGTGTCCCTGACTGTATGCACTACCGCGGGTAAGATAGCCAGCCAGTGGGAAGCGGCCACACAGCACAGGGAGGCGGCCTGGCTCTGTGACCACCTAGAGAGGCGGGAGGGGTGCTGGAGGGAGGCTCAAGAGGGAAGGATATGTATAACATATATAATTATGGCTGGTTCACAGTGCTGTGAAGCAGACACCAACACAGTATTGTAACGCAATTAAAAATAAGATCATGTATTGGGGGAAAAACGTTTTCATTCTGATTTCCTTTGCCTCCTTCAAAAAACAAAAGCTCTTCCTTCGATCCACATGGCATTTTTCGTCTCTCTCACAGGGCCCTCTTGTTTGCCTCTGTGCTGGATGCCAAATGAGGAGCCAGGGACATGCCTTCCTTTTCAGTGCCAAACCCAGGTCAGGAAAACAAACGTCCAATCTGTCATTCCATCGACATGCCTGTGGGACCTTGCCAAGCCTGCTTCTGCCACAGATTACAGGGGATTCAACTCTAGTCCCTCTGTCTGTAACTCCGTCATGGTATTGGATCAATCCGAATGGGCTAGGAGCTCTGGGATAACGAAGGCCCCCCAAGTCTCTGTAGCTTATGGCAGCTTCCGCGGTGCTGTGCGTGGGCAGGAAGGTGTGTTCATTCATACCTGCCACTCAAGGCCCAGGTGGATCCGGCCACGTCCATGCCTCCAGGACAAAGAACTTCAGCAGGTTTCTTTCTCACTGGCATGTAAATGTTTATCCCAGGTGTGACACAGACCATTTCAGCTTGCAACTCACTGGGGAGAATCAGTCGATGCCCCCATTCAACTACAGGAAGAATGCTGCCACATGCTCAGAAAATGGGCCACAGGCGTGCTCAGCAACAGGCCCAAAGACCACCATGCTCATCAGCCCCCATAGCACTTGACATTTGCAAATACGTGGGTGTTCACGAGTGAGATACTTGTTAAATAAAAAACAAAAAGTTGAATTCCTTTTAGATCATTGGCAGGTTCCAGGAAGTCTGTGTGTAACACACATTTATGCATTATCTTTAAACTAAAAATATTGGGGGAGGGGCAATTCCTCATTTAAAGAGGAATTTTGATGAACTGCTTTTCCCCTTTTTAAAAAACTTTTTATTGGAAGTAACTGGAGAGCGTTCAGGTGAGGCTTCAGTCACCAAGAACCCTCCCTTTGTGACCTCTGCTCTCTCTCTTAGGCCTGCTTTGTCCCAACACTGCTCTTTTTGAAGACCACCAGCAGCTCCCAAGGCTCGTGCGTGTGTGCGTGCGTGCGTGTGTGTGTGTGTGTGTGTGTTCAGTAACATCCAACTCTTTGCGACCCCATGGACTGTAGCTCATGGCTCCTCTGTCCATAGGATTTCCCAGGCAAGAATACTAGAGTGGATTATCATTTCCTCCTCCAGGGGATCTTTTCAATCCAGGGATCGAACCCTCGTCTCCCACGTTTCATGCACTGGCAGGCAGATTCTTTACCACTGAGCCACCTGGGAAGCCCGCTGAGCAGCCTGTAAATAAGTAAACTCTGAGCCCAGAACTCACTGATTCATAGGTAGCAAAAGCGATTATGTCACCCTCGTATCCCTTCTAGAAAAAGAGGAAGAATCTCTAGCAAAGACCCCGAGTCATTGTCTCCCACAGCTCCACCTGTATTAGTGAACATCAATGCCTGAGCCAAGCACACACATCACAGAGGGATAGCCTCGTGACTGGGACGGAGGGGAGGTCAGCCTCCCGCCTCCACCAAACTGCAAGACCGAGAATAAAGAAACAGTGGAGTCTCGGAGAAACAGATGGGTGTTGTTTGGGAAAGGGAGATGGAAGTGTGTCGCCAGGCAAGGCAATCAATCCATTCGGTCCACAAACTGATGTCATTTGAGAAGCCCAGCTCTCTAGGAAAATGCTGCATGAGCACTGATCTTTAGATCACAGGACTCTTCAGTATGCCAAACAGGACTGTCAATGCCTACTGAGAATAAGAAAAGACAGTTATGAAAGATTATTGTTCTTAGACTTCAACGGTGTAAGAGCATCACGGTGGCATGGATTTTTAATCCTTCTGTTTTAAATTATGCTGATTCCTAGTTAAAATCATTCAGTAAAGAATCTCCCTACAATGCAGGAGACCCTGTTTTGATCCCTGGGTCAGGAAGATCCCAGGAAGATCCCTTGTATCCAGATACAAGAAGGCCAGTATTCTTTCCTGGGAAATACCATGAAGAGAAGAGCCTGACGGGCTACAGTCCATGGGATTGCAAAGAGTCAGACAGGACTGAGAGACGACACTTTCATACTTTCACTGGTTGACATCATTTCACCTAGGTTATCATTTCACTGTGACGTCATGCTATGACACATGCCACCTCCAATGAGTCAACCTCCTTGCTTTTAAAAACAATCATCAAGGCTTAGCGTTAAGCCCCATCTGACACAGAAAATATTTGTTTCAGTAGCCTTCAGAGCACCGTACATGATGTGGTTCAAACCATGGTCATTAGACTCCAATTTATATTTCTGTTTTTACATTTCTGCCTGTGAAACTAATTCAGACTCATCTATCTCTTTCGGATGATTGTGAAACCTTCAAAAGATAAATACTGACTGTTGTGAAATGTAGCCAGAGGAGAAGGCAATTCAAATTAATCTTCCTAAATATCACTGTTAGTGAGCAATGATTTATTTCACTCCCTTATAAAGGAGGATTTTTTTCCATGCCTCTCTAAACTGCTACTTGAAATTGTGACTAGCCCTTGTTGACAAGAATTGTCTTAAGAAATGAAAACAGTCAGCACCAAAGCTAAGAGTTGTTTTCAGTGTGACCATAGAAAGCACTTTTTTATTATCTGCATCACACTTGAAAATATGGTATTATAGATATTAAATTAGTATCTGTTGCCTGAGCAATGCTCAAAGCCTGATAAATAGAAGAGTCTTTGATTTACACACAAATTTTAGGTGGGATGAAGGGCAGGGTATACTTTATGATAAACTAGAAGGCTTGCAACTTGGAATGAACCCAACCTCTCACACACTAAATGACATCAGGAAAGTAAATAGCACCCATTTCTTCCTATTTAAAACATGGGGGAGACATCGACTCTCAGAGCAGCTGGCTCAGACAACGGGGAAAATAAATTGTACTCAATTGATAATCTCTTCTCCACTGAGAAAAGGAACAAATTGGAGCCACAGAGCGCTGAGGTCAGGGATCTTCACCTTGTTTTAAAATTCCCCCCAGGCGCCGTGCAGACAGTGAGCCCTGGCTAATTATCTTTGGTCTCTGACACCCTGGTTCCCGTTGCTGCTCGACTCCGGGCCAGGAGTCCGAATTTGGGGCTCATCAGCTACAGTAGACGTCTGGACCTCTGCATAAGTAATTTTGGCTACTGAGTCGTGTAGGTGAATTCATAAAATGGATTGTGTGAACCTCAGGAGAAAAATATGAGCACGTGAATTGATAGCTGATGAGTGGGAGTCTAGCAGATGTTTTCAGAGCAGTCTAAGGCAGGAAAACACCAGGGGACAGAAGTCCAGGATTGTGGCTTTGGATCCTGGAGTAATCTGTGATTCTGAGGGTCTGAGCCATTTGAACTCTCTAAACTGTCCCTTCTCTGTTTCAAATGGAGGAACAATAATCTGGAAAAAAAAAGTCAGTGGAGAGGAATATCACTTAGTTCGTCCAGCATCTGTCCCCCCACCTTTTTTTTCTTTTCTCTCTTTTTTAAAATATAACTTTAGTTATTTATTTATTTTTGGCTGTGCTGGGTCCTGGTTGCTGCATAGTTCAGTTCAGTTGCTCAGTTGTGTCCGACTCTTTGCGACCCCATGAATCGCAGCACACCAGGCCTCCCTGTCCATCACCAACTCCCGGAGCTTACTCAAACTCATGTCCATTGAGTCAGTGATGCCATCCAACCATATCATCCTCTGTCGTCCCCTTCTCCTCCCGCCTTCAATCTTTCCCAGCATCAGGGTCTTCTCAAATGAGTCAGTTTTTCCCATCAAGTGCCAAAGTATTGGAGTTTCAGCATCAGTCCTTTCAATGAATATTCAGGACTGATTTCCTTTAGGATGGACTGATTGGATCTCCTTGCAGTCCAAGGGACTCTCAAGAGTCTTCTCCAACACCACAGTTCAAAAGCATCAATTCTTCGGTGCTCAGCTTTCTTTATAGTTCAACTCTCACATCCATACATGACCACTGGAAAAACCATAGCTTTGAGTAGATGGGCCTTTGTTAGCAAAGTAATGTCTCTGCTTTTTAATATGTTGTCTAGGTTGGTCATAATTTTCCTTCCAAGGAGTAAGCGTCTTTTGATTTCATGGCTGCAGTCACCATCTACAGTGATTTTGGAGCCCAAAAAAGTAAAGTATCTCACTGTTTCCACTGTTTCCCCATCTATTTGCCATGAAGTGATGGGACTGGATGCCATGATGTTGGTTTTCTGAATGTTGAGCTTTAAGCCAACTTTTTCACTCTCTTCTTTCACTTTTATCAAGAGGTTCTTTAGTTCCTCTTCACTTTCTGCCATAAGGGTGGTGTCATCTGCATATCTGAAGTTATTGATATTTCTCCTGGCAATCTTGATTCCAGCTTGTGCTTCATCCAGCCCAGCGTTTCTCATGATGTACTCTGCATATAAGTTAAATAAGCAGGGTGACAATATACATCTTGATGTACTCCTTTTCCTATTTGGGACCGGTTGCTGCACAGCTTTTCTCTAACTGCTGGGTTGGAGGCCACTCTTTAGTTATGATGCAGGGGTTTCTCATTGCAGAGGCTTCTCTTGGTGAGGAGCTCGAGCTCCAGGGTGCACAGGGTTCAGTAGTAGCGGCTCACGGGTTCTAGAGCGATAGTTGTACACACAGGCTTAGCTGCATCTTCCCCAATCCGTGACTAAACCTGGGACTCCTCATTGGCAGGCGGATTCTTTACTACCGAACCCCCAGGGAAGCCCCCATCTCTCCATTCTTAAGGAGAGTCCCTGCCCCGCTTCTCTGTCCAGAGAAATTCCTCCCTGGACACCCAGATTCTCAGAGGGCTATTTATCCTAAAACCCTCCTCTGGCCACAGAGACGGCACCTGCCCAAGATCAGCCAATCAGAGGCTTTCAAAGTGGAAAGAGGGAGGGACTTCCTTGGTGGTCCGGATAAGAATCTGCCTTCAAATGCAGGGGATGAGGTTCAGCTATCCCACAAGCGTAGGAGCTGGCTCAGAGACATAAATAACCCATAGGCATTTTTAAAGACAGAGGACGGGGACAGTGTCCAGAGAAGTTCCAGGTGCACCCACTTACCCCTATGGACACAGGACAGGAAGCAGCTCAGATCATCAAGCATGAGTTCACTGAGGGCCCATTTGCCAGAAATAAGTTTTGCTTTTCCAAATGCATCCATTTGCCAGGATTTTGTTTCTTGTAACTATTTATAAGGTTTGCCATCATCTAGTTAGCACTGGATGGTACACTGTAAGAACACCTGAAGATTTCTACCAACATTTTTTTGAAAGTTGTTTGTTTACTCAGACAGTAGTTCCCAAACATCTGTCTTTCTTCCTGCAGGCCCCCTCATCCAAACACACACCACCAGTCTCAGCTCCATGAAGACAACCCCCAAATGAGGGCCATATTAAGAACAGACTCACCATGACTTAACCAGATCCAACCAGTCAGTCATAAGGAAATCAGTCCTGAATATTCATTGGAAGGACTGATGCTGAAGCTGAAGCTCCGATACTTTGGGCACCTGATTCAAAGAGCCAACTCATTGGAAAAGACCCTGATGCTGGGAGAGATTGAAGGCAAAAGGAGAAGAGGGCAGCAGAAGATGAGATGGTTGGATGGCATCACCGACTCAAAGGACAAGAACTTGAGCAAACTCCAGGAGAGAGTGGAGGATGGGGAAGCCTGGAGTGCTGCAGTCCAAGGGGTTGCAAAGAGCTGGACATGACTTACTGACTGAACAACAACATCATGACTTACATCCTATAACTTTTTAAAGCCATTTATTAACAGAAGCCCAAGTATCTCCCAGTATCCTTCATTTCATCCCCAGAAAGCCAGGACGTCCCCAGATCTGAACTTCCAAACCCCACAGGGCCTCTGGAATTTCCGATGTGTCATCAGAAAAAGTTCTTGTCCCCTGCCTTTTCTCTGAATGTTCTAACTTATGCTCAACTCTAAGTAACCATGATCTTCCCGTGAATACCCCAGCGTGTGCCCACCAGGCTTCTGAGTGATGTAGACGTCTTTCTGGCTCTTCAAGCCCTTCAAAACCATTTCTCCACCTTTACGAAGTACAGATCATCTAAGGATGCCACCTAATGTCAGTCCCTGTTGTCACCTCCTCAGAGCAGTCTGTGGAGACGTGACCTCTGTGCATCCTCGTCTCCCGTGACCTCTGTGCATCCTCGTCTCCCGTCAGGCCCCTCGATGCCTTTGATGACATCATAGGTGTTCTGTCCACTCACCTGCCTCCCCATCCACTGAGTGCACACAAAACACAGCATCTTCCTCTAGCCCACTTCAGTCATACATTGATATAATGGCACTCTTTACCTCATCAACTGCACCACCTCAAAAAAAAAAATCTTAATTCCATGGGTCCATTTTTGGACCGTCACCACCAATTTTCCAGTTCAGTTTTCCTCTAGTATCCTCACTACAGGGCTTCCCTCATAGCTCAGTTCGTAAAGAATCTGCCTGAAATGCAGGAGACCCGGGTTCAATTCCTGGGTCAGGAAGATCCCCTGGAAAAGGAAATGGCAACCCACTCATTCACTTGCTTGGAGAATCCCATGGACAGAGGAGCCTGGCGGGCTACAGTCCATGGGGTCGTAGAGTTGGACACAAATTACTGACTAAACCACCACTACCACCATCCCCGCTACAACAGTTCTCCAACCCCACTGGGAAATCATCCTCCCAACCCCACTGGGACATCCTTATCCACCCAACCTCACTGGGACATCCTTATCCTCCCAATCCCACTGGGACATCCTTATCCTCCCAATCCCACTGGGACATCCTTATCCACCCAACCACACCAGGACATCGTCCTCCCAACCCCACTGACACACGACGCATCCCCTCTGCCACGTTTTCATCCTCCGTCAGCTCTGGCTGCCCCTCCCTCTACCCCTGACCAGTTGCTTCCACTCCCTTGGGCTCACTGGGCACAGCTGCCAACATAGACTAGGACCCTCTGCACAGGGACCTCACCCCCCGAGCCCTTTGGGCTCCTCTCCTGCCTCTCTCCTCGCTCTCTGCATTCTGGCTGCCCCACCTCCAATCTTCTGGGAGTGACTCCAGTACCCCAAGCTTGTCTCAGAGAATCTTACTCTTTCTGTTCCCTCTGCTTGGATCATTCTGGCATTCCCAGAGTCTCCCTCCTTTACCTGGATCACCTTCTCATCCTTTGGGTCTCTGATTCAAACACCCTCCCTTTTATTAACTTTATTGAGATGAAATTCACATAACATGAAATTAACCCTTTTAAAGTGAAAAATTCAGTGACATTTAGTAAAGTACATGCTCAATGCTAGGCAACCCCCACGTCTGTCTTTCACTCCAAAACATCCCATCACCTTAAAAAGGAGACCTGGGCCCGTTCAGCCGTCACTCACTGCTATACACAGCAGTATAGAAAACTCTATTACCTCCATTCCTGTCTGTCTTCCTCTCTAGGATGTGGGCTCCATGAAGAAAACATCTTGTTTTGTTTACTGCTCTGCTCTCAATCCCTGTAACAGTGCTTGGCACATGGTAGGCTCTCAATACATAATATTTGTCATGTGAATAAAGACAGTCCTATGAGGTCATCTACGATTAGCCTTGTCTAGGCAGCACAAGGGCTTCCCCAGTTGGCTCAGCAGTAAAGAATCCACCTGCGGGAGATGCAGGAGATGCAGATTCAATCCCTCGGTTGGGAGGAAGATCCCCTGGAGGAGGAAATGGCAACCACTCCAGTATTCTTGCCTGGAAAATTCCATGGACAGAGGAGCCTGGCGGGCTACAGTCCATAGGGTCTCTGAGAGTCGGACACGACTAACGTGACTTAGCATGCACGCACACAGGTAACAGATGATAAAATTAAATTTGAACTAATTCAGGACAAAAATAACTAAATAAAAGAGCTGGGTATCAGCTCATTTACCAAATGTGAGCGTTATGGGAACAGGTCCACTGGCAGAATTTAAGACTGAAGCGCTGGGGAGTCCATCAGTCCTTGTGTGGCTTTCTCTCAACATCCCATGGTCTCAGGACAATTTTCTTCACACGGATGGTGTCGGCTGAGCCAGGGAAACATTTCAGGTTTACCATTCACTCTGCATCCATCCTGTCATCTCTCTGTCCACTCACCAGTTCCTGAGCCTCGTCTCTCTTTCAGCGCTGTAAGTGCCGCATAGGAAGCAACAACCAAGACTCCATCAGCTAAGATGCCTTCTTTCTCTGGCAATAACATCAACTATCACAAACAAGTGGGTGGCTTGTAGGAGAAGGGTGTTCCGGGCAAAGGAAATGATGGAAATCAAGGACCCCAGTTAGAGCTGGCCAAGCGTGTTTAAAGAGCAAGGAGAAGAGAAGTGTGACTGAAGAAGCATCGGTATGAGGGAGTTGGCACTGTGTGTGGTCAGAGAAACAGCAAAGGATAAGGTCACGCAGGGCTCTGTCGAGCACTGCAAATCTGCTCCATCTTGTCTGAAATAAGAAGCCGTGGAGGATTTTAAGCAGAGTAATGATGTTACCTGACTTATGTTTCAAAAGTTTTGCTCCAGCTACGATGATGAGAATCAGACTGTGGGTGGGCAAAACAGAAGCAGGTGTGGGGCAAGTGGTCTCAGATGATGGTGATGGAGACAGCCCAGGAGACAGACGAGTTTGGGCAGGGTGGGGGCGGCATGTGGGGCAGGTGGTGGGGCTTGGAACTCATTCTGACTGTGGAGCCGATGGGATTTGCTGACGGACTGTCTATGGGGAGCAGGGTGGAGGTGGGGAGCAGAACAAAGAACACCCTCAAGGTCTGGGCCTGAGCCACAGAAAGGGGAAGTCGCCGTTTACTGAGAAGTGGATATCTGGGGGAGGGTTTTGGGAAATCCGAGCTCAGATTGGCCATGTTCAGTCCGAGAGGCCTAATGATGTCTTGAAGGCAATTGGTCATATAGATCTGGAACTCTGGAAACTAGAGCTTGGGAAAAAATGGCTGCTCAAATAAGGTAAAGCCATACATATATGGAAACTGTAAATACAGCTCATAGCCGTCTCCTTTTCGACTAGCTTTGTGTGGCTGCTTGTCCGAGAAGGGATTCGGAGGCCTTACGATGACTGCCAGAGCCCAGTTCCTCTCTGAACTCATCTCGCCCTAGCACGCCCCTTCTCCACCCAGGTGCACGGGCCTCCTGAGGGATCTGAAGGCCAGCTGTGCGCCTGCCTTTACGTACACTCCCCGCTCCGCCCAGCAGGCTTTCACCCCAGACAGCTGTTGCTTCATCTCATCGGCAACGTTAATTCTTGACATAAGCTACCTTCTCAGCTAGGTCTGCACAGACACCTTTAGCCAAGATTGCAGTCTCCCCACAGCAAAGCTCCCTCCCTCGAGCCTCTATTGTTTCTTTCAGTTCAGTTCAGATCAGTCGCTCAGTCATGTCTGACTCCTTGCGATCCCATGAATTGCAGCACGCCAGGCCTCCTTGTCCCTCACCAACTCCCGGAGTTCATTCAAACTCATGTCCATCGAGTTGGTGATGCCATCCAGCCATCTCATCCTCTGTCATCCCCTTCTCCTCCTGCCCCCAATCCCTCCCAGCATCAGGGTCTTTTCCAATGAGTCAACTCTTTATCTGTTGTCTATCTCTTCCCTTATAAATTCCCTGTGTTGCCAAAGCCCAGGATAGTAAACACTGGACAAGTACGTGCTCTATGAAGTGAATGAATGAGTGAAAGCACACCTCTCTGAATGTGCCCTAGTCTGCCAAGCTCATCACTGCCCTGAAATTTCGGCTTCCTTCTGCAAAATGAGACACTGGACTAAATGTTTCCTATAGTCCCTTCCAACCCACACTTAGGAGATTCCAAAGATCAATGGGGAGAAAGGAATTTGTCATTGTTCACTTGCTAAGTTGTGTCCAACTTGTAACTCCATACACTGCAGCATGCCAGGCTTCCCTGTCCTCCACTATCTTTTGGAGTTTGTTCAAATTCGCGTCCATTGGAGTTTAATGCTGGTCAAACTGTCTTAGCTCAAACGTGGTCTCCATCCATCGGCTATATTTTCCCTTTCTAATTATGTTTCTTTACCTGAAAGGAGAGGAGAAATAACACCTAAAATATAATCAGGAACCAGTGAGAAAGACAGCAGTCACACTAGATATTCCCTCTGCAAGGACTTATGGGGACGTGGTTGTGCTCCAGATCCGCTGGGTCTTGATGACGATGGTATAATCGACAATTCTGGTCTAGGCAGTGCTCAAAAAACATAAGCAGTGAAGACAAAAAAAGTAAGACATTGCACCTTTAATTTGAAGTTTTTTGTCATTTCTATTGTTGGATGCCTACAAGAGAATTCTTTAGAAAGTAGGAGAAAGGAAACAATAAGAATTCAATTAGAAATTCAAAAGACATAATTAAAAGAAGGAAAGTTGGGGTGAAGAGTGGGATAACAGTTGTTCAACTCATCCATTCTTGGCTTCCAAAAGAATGCTAGTAAGAATTTCTGTTTAAGGGGGGAGGAAAAGAAAAGCCTATTTACGCTGTCAGAGATAGCCATCATTTTGCTCCCGTAGCCCCCTGGTGAGCATATGGTATTTTTACTGCTAGAGTTCATCACTAGCGCTTACTCAATAATTAGATAATCCCTATAGCAATCTATTGTAGTCATGCCTATAAAAGATTCTTTATTGTATCTCCACATATGTCAATAGCTTTCATAAGCCATAAATCAGTAAGATATTGCTGGCATTGGAATTTTAAGCAATTAATGTTAATCAATAGGAAAGCCAGAAGATTGATGTGGTTGGGTTTTTCTCTCTCCATACAATGAAGATGCTGAAACTCTAGTTCTTTGAATTAGTTCATAAGCCTCTGAGATTTGTTGCTTAACTGAAATGACAATTAGTGTCCAATCATCATCATCATTATCTGATCATTCTTCTACAATCCTACCTTTGCATAGCACCATGAGAGACTTTGAGTCTGTCTGATATTAGAGTACATGTTCAAAGTAAGTACTAGTGGAAAACAAAGTCTCAAGGGTTGGGGAGACTTCAGTGGCTCAAAACACCCTTTGATATTTAAAGCACAGTGATTAGCATTAATGTGTTGCATGTTGAACAGTCTTTCAGATTAAAATATAGAGGTTTTTTTGATGATGGACATTCTGACCTGGTGTGAGGTAGTTTTGATTTGCATTTTTCTAATAATTAGTGCTGGGAGGGATTGGGGGCAGGAGGAGAAGGGGACGACAGAGGATGAGATGGCTGGATGGCATCACTGACTTGATGGACCTGAGTCTGAGTGAACTCCGGGAGTTGGTGATGGACAGGGAGGCCTGGCGTGCTGCGATTCATGGAGTTGCAAAGAGTCGGACACGACTGAGCAACTGAACTGAATAATTAGTGATGCCAAGCATCTTTTCATGTGCCTCTTGGCCATCTGTATATGTTCTTTGGAGAGCTATTTAGGTCTTCTGCCTATTTTTTTATTTAGTTTTTTTTGATATTGAGCTCCACAAGTTTTTTGGATATTTTGGAGACTAATCCTTTGTCCATTGCTTCATTTTCAAATATTTTCACCCATTCTGAGGATTATCTTTTTGTCTTGTTTAGGGTTTCCTTTGCTGTGCAAAAGCTTTTAAGTTTAATTAGATCCCATTTGTTTATTTTTGTTTCTACTTTCATTACTCTAGGAGGTAGGTAAAAAAAAATCTTCTGGTGGCTTAAAAAAATTAAAATAAAAAAAAAAATATAGAGGAAGATATGGAGACACACTTCAGGCAACTACCCATGCCTGGGTTTTTAGTCTTGGTCATGGAGATGGGAAAGACAATGTTATCCATTACTGTTCAAGTATCTTGCAGATGGCAATGTCTTTTTATACCGATTTTCTGAAGTAGGCATTGTGAGTTGTCTCCTGACCATCTCCCACCTCTTCTCCCTTCCTCATAAGATCCTGACTTTGTTCAGGGCTCGCCTCTCCTCCCTTTAACCACCAGCTTTAAAGGAAGATGACTCAGCCTTCCAGGTGGACTTGATTGGAATCAGGGTCCCTCACCAAGACTCACTTAGGAATTGGCATTTACTAATAAGACATGAAGTGGCATCTCTTGAGAGGATTCTGAGAGTTTTCTTGTTCTAAAGAAGGACTCAAGGAGGGGAGAGGTAAACCCTCTCCTAGACATTGTTTGCCTTAAACTCCAGCAAACCTCTTGCTGACATCATGAGAATCAGTTCAGAATGGAAAATGTAAACATGGAGCAATGACGAGAAATGAGTTCATGACCTTGAAGGCCTCTGTACACTGAAATCTCTATTTAGTAAAATGATACATTTCTTTATTATTTAAGCTGGTTTGAGTTGGGATTTCTGATATTTGCAGCCAAAGTGTCATTAACCAAAATAGGGCTTCCCTGGTGGCTCAGACAGTAAATAATCTGCAAGAGACCCGGGTGTGATCCCTGGGGTGGGAAAATCCCCTGGAGAAAGGAATGGCAACCCACTCCAGTATTCTTCCCTGGAAAACCCCATGAACAGAAGAGCCTGGCAGGCTAGAGTCAGACATGGACCAGAGCCTGGTCCCACAGAATCAGACATGACTGAGCTTCTCACACTTTGAAACTTTAAGTGCAATTCTCAGCGTCTTGTGTCTTTGTTTTTCGTATATTCATTTTAGCCTCCTGAAGAGAGTCAGACTTCGTTTATTCAACTGTGAATTTTAAAGCCAAATCAAATATCAGCTCCTCCTTGAAGACTTCAGATCTGCAAATGATTGGCTCTATCTATGTTTTTATAGCAATAGTACCTATCTCTACATAGCAGGACTCACTCTATATTGAAATTATTTATCACCTGTCTGCCAATATAACTTGATTTTGACTACATTAATGTCAGATACCTTCTCCCAACCTCCTTTTGATTATCAGATAATCTCATGTTCCGCATTACTTAGGAGGACCTCAATAATAAATCATGAATAAGTATCTACAACTCCCACAAACTTTTCCTTTTACCCTTGCTTTTTTTTTTTTTTTTTTACCTTTATGTACCCCGCGGGCTCATATGGTAAAGAATCCACCTGCAGTGTGGAAGACTTGGGTTTGATCCCTGGGGTGGGAAGATCCCCTGGAGGAGGGCATGGCAGCCCACTCCAGTATTCTTGCCTGGAGAATCCCATGGACAGAGGAGCCTGGTGGACTACAGTTCATAAGGTTGCAAAGAATCAGACATGACTGAACGATTAAGCACACAGCACACCATAATGCCAACTTTTTAAAACTATATCTCCCTTCTCTCGTAAAACTGCATCTCCCTTCCCTATATCTCATAAAAAACATTTTTTTTACTTACACTAATTTAAGTCTTCCTAAAACACTGTGGAATGGTATCATCTAAATGTATGTGGGTGCCTCATTAAATAAGCATTATTAGACCTCAAAAAACTCAGGGAAGGCCATCTGTGTGCCCCAAAGAATTAAAGCTGAAATGACTAGGTCAGCATTTCTAATAACGTATTCCTCAGAAGAATTACCCTTTATTATGTGAACAGGTGCATAAGGAGCTTTCAGTTCAGTTCAGTTCAGTTCAGTTGCTCAGTCATGTCTGACTCTTTGTGACCCCATGAATTGCAGCACGCCAGGCCTCCTTGTCCATCACCAACTCCCAGAGTTCACCCAAATTCATGTCCATTGAGTCGGTGATGCCGTCCAGCCATCTCATCCTCTGTCGTCCCCTTCTCCTCCTGCCCCCAATCCCTCCCAGCATCAGAGTCTTTTCCAATGAGTCAACTCTTCACATGAGGTGGCCAAAGTACTGGAGTTTCAGCTTTAGCATCATTCCTTCCAAAGAAATCCCAGGGCTGATCTCCTTCAGAATGAGGATCAAATAATTTAAAAAACATCGTGTTTACATTTTTTAAACAGGTTCTCAAGTGCAGAATTGCTTAGAACTTTCTATAGGCAAAGATGTTCTGTGAACCACAGGAAAACTATAATATAAAATTTTCCCCAAAAATGTATTTAACATAGAAATAATGCTCCAAGGTATTCCAAGGTATAGGGGGATTCCCAGGTGCCACAAAAGTAAAGCATCTACCTGCCATTGCAGGAGATACGGGAGATGCAAGAAGATCCCGTGGAGAAAGAAACGGCAGTCCTCTCCAGGATTCTTGCCTGGAGAATCCCATGGACGGAGGAGCCTGGTGGGTTATAGTCCATGGGATCACAGAAAGTCAGACATGACTTAGTGACTAAAGAACAATGATACCGAGGTATAAGTTATTATCATGACTGCTAAAAATTCAGTATGAGATACAAGTTCGAGATCAAGCAAGACTTGAATAGGACACCTTAGCTATTTGCCTATTTGAGGGAAGATGAAAAAAGAAATTTTAATTGGAAGTTTACCAAAAAAGCCTCATGTATTTTTATATTACTACACTATTAGACTTTCATCTCAAGTTTGAGAAAATCAGAGACTCTTGGATCTAGGAGGGAATCTCAAGGACTGGTCAGAGGAATGATTACTGATTATGTTGCATCCACGAACCTCTTAGAGAATTTGATGAAAGCAGCACTTTCATCCCAGAAAGATGCACTTGCCACACACAACTACAGGGAGCTCATAGACCCCACCTTCAGAACGCCAACCGTCCCAACCTGCATGGCCAGGGTAGATGTTGAAGGAACTGAGGCCTGGAAGTCATACTGTTTTCAAGGTCAAAGGCTAGATAAGAATTCAAGAACTCTGAAACCCTCTCTGATCACATTTGTATTCATTCCAGATCCAAATCATCTTCATATCATCATTTTTGCACTCTATCCAGGCTTTCTGATCTTCCAAAGCTACCAGTGGAGTTAGCTGGCCCTAGCTCAGGCAATACTGAAAACAATGGAGTCGACCAGTGTTTTCCAAATGCCCCAGATAGTTGCTCCCAGATGAATTCCCTGCTAGTTTCACAATATGATTATGCCACCACCGCCATAACTCAGTTGTCTAGCTAGCAAAGTAAATTAACAAGCATGTTCTGGGCCTTCTATGACATGCAAAGTGCAAATAAATAAGAATTCTGATGCCTGACTTTGGTCATAAATTCCAGAAGAAAAACATGAGCTATTCTTGGCATGCCTCTTTTTAAACAAGTTTGATGACCCTTGGTGAAAAATTCATAATAAGTAGAAAATATTGCTCATGATAATTACCACCAAAGCTTTATTTATGTATATGAATATACACAGAAAATCAACATGTGCTAAAATGCTTTGATGTTTATGAAATCTTAGAGCTGTGGACAACATTATGAATGCTAACATATGAGAGTTGCATGCATTTACTAAAACTTTGGGCCATAAAATTAATTTATTTAACAAAACACAGGATGGCACTTCCCCAGCATGGACTGAATCCTAGCACCCCAGCTGGGGGATGGGGGAGCCTTTGTAAATGCAGCACCCTTCAGATGCAACTCAGTCCTGAGCTCGCCTGGGCCGTGGCAGCCTCCGTTCAGCCTGTCACACAGTAACCTGTTGATAACCAACCATGTACAGGTGTTGGGGGCCAGAGTGAGGTACTCCGCCCATGGCAAAGGTCATGAGGAAGGAGGCTCGACATACGCAAAGGCGGGATCGAGCCTCAGGAGTCCCCCTGGAAATCCTCGAGCGTCTACCCCCATAACCAGAGCCTGCCTACTTTACTACTTTGTGCTCTTACCTACACCTCTGACTTTACGGGGGGCTGTCCCCCACCACCTCTTTCGGAGAAGGAGTTAACCTAGAGCTCCAGTCAATAAAAACTCTTGGGTGTGACAAGAGTGTTTTAACCTACAAACTCCTCTGAAGGTTCTCTAGCCTGCCTGACAGGCTCGTCCGGCCACATGTGATTGCTCACAGCCTCCCAACCGTGAGAGGCACGAGATGCTTTAAACCTTCTAAAAACAGGTTCCTTAGAAAAGTTAGAAAAGTATAATGGGCTAATTAGAAATTGTGTTGGTGAAGGGTTTTTCATTTGTTGAGCCAATGTTTGTTGCTAAGTCTCCACATCCCCTGCCCTTACACACATTAATGAATATATAGAATTAACCTTTGATATTAATCACGTTAGACCTTAGGCTAAGTAAATTCTTTCCTTAACTAAAACCCACTACACCCTCACCCTGTAGGAGTGTAACTTTACTTGGGTGGCGTCTGTTTTGAGAATAACCAGCCCTGGAGAAATAAGTGTCCTGATTGACTGACTGCTGTCACAAGGAGAGGGTCGTAAATTGTCAGCAGGCCCCCCTGGCCAGAAGATGATGTAACACCCCTAAGACCTCTGTATACATTTGTGTGAAGCACCTGACTTTAATAAAAGTCAGGACTGCTGTCCCCACGTGACTTTTGTATAACATCTTAGTGTATAAAAACAGACTCTGGAAAATAAAGAATTGGGATCAGTTTCTCAAAATACTGGTCTCCCCATGTCTCTCTCTCCCTCTGGCTGAGTCTCCATCTGGAGCATGGAACCCACCAAGCTTACTAATTTTGCCTGGGCTTCTAAGATCCTACCGAGGAGGCCTCAGTGTCTCCTCTCCTTCGGGAGAACGGAAGGACGCCTGCGGCCTACGTAAGTGGTGCAAACTTCTTGTCTTGAAGTTTTATTGGTCCCCCGCGTAAACCAAGCTACTCAGCCTCTTTTCTCCACTGAATTTTCCTACTGAGCTATCCTTATTCTATTACTCTTTATATCTCTAATCAATATCTAATTGAAACTATCGTATCCTGACCCTCGCCAATGCCGTCTCTCCTTCGAGTACCCTGGATCAGCCGGGGCTGGTCCCCGGCATACAGGTACCCAGGTTACTACTGCGCATGCCGTCTTTCCATTTCATCATCACAACGCCCAAAAGCGACAGGCACTTATCAGTCTACTTTTACAGAGAAGAAAATGGAGATAGAGGAGGGTTTGGTAACCAGGCCATGGTCACAAGGCTAGCTGAGTGCTCGAGCTTGAATCTGAATCCTTAACTATTTGTTCTAAATCTTAGATTCCTAACCATTACTACCCCCGCCCCTTGGTAACCATTGACATTGCTTAACCAATTTTGCTAGAACCAAATGCAAGCTCCCAAATCATATGTTGATTTTCCTCTAACTTGATTAGTGTAATCAGGCATTTGGGCTGAAAAATATTCTTTTTGAAAGACAGCTATTACTGAATCTCCACTTTACTCAAACTCTTCATCCAATACTCTCATCTTCTGGGTTTCTTTGGCCATCTACCCTTGCACCAGATACATGCATATATCACGATGGACGCCCTGCAAAGCAAAGTCGAGTGAAAAATGGGGACCCCTGCCCTCTGAAAACTTGAGTCAGAGAAGGATGCAACAACTGATTAGTACAGCATAGCCTAAGATGTCAGCATGTGGGCAGCAGGAGGCTTGTCCAAACTGCCCTGGGTTGAAGGCGAATGGGACTCCTGAAGGAAGGGTCACTGCCTGGGCTGGACGACGATGGTGGTCCACTGGATAAAGTCTGGTTGGTCTGGTTGGGAGACAGGCATAGTTATAAATAGTTCAGCATCTAAAGGGACTTCCTAAGTGGCTCAGAAGTACAAAAAAAAAAAAAAATCCATCTGCCAACACAAGAGATGTAGATTCGACCCCTGGGTCGGGAAGATCCCCTGGAGAAGGAAATGGCAACCCTCTCCAGTATTCTCGCTAGAAAATCTCATGGACAGAGGTGCTTGGCAGGCTGCAGTCCATGGGGTTGCAAAGACGCAAACATAACTGAGCACTCCCACAGTATCGAGAACCACCTGTGACTGCAAAGCCTGAGGCCCTTGGACCGGTCTGCTCACATGCAGGAACAGGCCGTCACCAAAGCTCTAGGGTGTTGCCCAGGGTTCACCCTGACATCCAGGGGCAAATATGCTAGAGGAGAGGGGCAGGGCACAACCTCTGAAAGAATAATGTGCCCTGAGGATGTGCTGTTGGAGAAGACTCTTGAGAGTCCCTTGGACTGCAAGGAGATCCAACCAGTCCATTCTGAAGGAGATCAGCCCTGGGATTTCTTTGGAAGGAATGATGCTAAAGCTGAAATTCCAGTACTTTGGCTACCTCATGCGAAGAGTTGACTCATTGGAAAAGACTCTGATGCTGGGAGGGATTGGCGGCAAGAGGAGAAGGGGACGACAGAGGATGAGATGGCTGGATGGCGTCACTGACTCGATGGACGTGAGTCTCAGTGAAGTCCGGGAGTTGGTGATGGATAGGGAGGCCTGGCGTGCTGCCATTCATGGGGTCTCGAAGAGTCGGACACGACTGAGCAACTGAACTGAACTGAGCTGAACGGAGGACACAACATAAACTGATTAGAAAGAAATGAGTCCAGGAGGGCAGACTCCCACTAGACCTTGGGCCTCGTCATATGCTCACTGTAACACACCAGCAAGCTAAAGCAAGCGCCAACCAGTGCCCTGACAGTTCCAAGGCCAACTATCAAAGAGCAAAAAGGGGGCAGTGGCCCAGTTCCTGGAAATCTCTGCCCCTTCCCCAAGGTAGGTGGAATAATCATTCACTCATTAGCCTATGAAATTACCCAGCCCATTAAGGCTAACCACAGCATAGTTTGAGGCTGCTCTCTTCTTCTGAGATGGCCCACATTCTGTCTATGGAGCATTTCTCTCTAAATAGATCCACTTCTTTCCTATCACTTTGCCTCTCACTGAGTTCTTTCCATGATAAGACATCAAGAACCTCAGCTTCATTGAGTGCTGAGGCCAGGGGGAGTGATCTCAATGGCAGATCATGGATTTGGCTGTGTTTGACTTCTGGCCATTGGGTTCAAGTCCCAATCTGAGCCCCGCGGTTTCACTCTCGCCCCCGTTTTGTGTTCTTGTGCAGATTGTGAATGCGTGTGTGTGTTGATTGTGGTGGGGGTGGGGGAATAAGTGTGCCACACCCACTGGAAGACTTCTCTCCCGGCCTTCCGTCTCACAGTGGACTCGGCATCATCCTGCAAAGCCCTCCTCCTTCCCTTCCCCCGGTGGATGAAGACCTTGTCCCTCATGCCCTCTGCCATCACTCTATCACCTTCGCCTTCTGAGGAGCAGCACACTGGAGGAGCAGACCATGACGCTCCACAGAATGAAGCCTGCTGGGACCTGTGGGCCCCTTCCTGCAGAGCACATATGTGTGCAGGGCTAGAAGAGGCAGACCTAACGTGCCTGTTCAAAGAGCCATCTTCTTGCAGAAATTAACTTCCTTCTTTCATTTAAAGTTTCTACCATGGATGCTTGGGGCTAGTGCACTGGGACGACCCAGAGGGATGGTATGGGGAGGGAGGAGGGAGGAGGGTTCAGGATGGGGAACACATGTATACCTGTGGTGGATTCATTTTGATATTTGGCAAAACTAATACAATTATGTAAAGTTTAAAAATAAAATAAATAAAAATAAAGTTTCTACCAAAGAATGGAGAGAAATCAGCTCCCTGGTATCCCCACAGACAAATGACTAGAGATTAGATGTCACCATATGCTACATAAGGGTGGCTCAGCAGTACAGAACCCACCTACCAATGCAGGAGACGCAGGTTCGATCCCTGGGTCGGGAAGATCCTCTGGAAGAGGAAATGATGACCCACTCCAATACTCTTGCCTGGGAAATCCCATGGACAGAGGATTCTGGCAGGCTACAGATCGTGGGGTCGCAAGAGTCAGATACGACTTAGCATCTGAGCACACGTGCACACAGAAGGGTTTGGAATCCCTGATTAAGACAGACCTTTAGAGACGGGGGACATCTGCTTCTTCAGAAGAAAGTGGATGTACACGCATCTCCCCTTGGATAAGCTGGATGCTAATTGCTCATTCAGGTATGAACCCCTTCCATCTGACACCACTGCTGTTTTCTGATGTACCTGCAACTTTTGTGATTTTACTACCCGTGGAAAGTGGCGGCCACTGCCTCCAGCAAAAGACACAAGCTATTTATTGTCTCGTTTTACAGATGCTGCTCGAGATCACATTTAACGATACAAATGTTGCAGAATTGTCTTTGGGTGACATAAGCTGCTGAAGTGTAGCTCAAACCTGAGTTTCAAAACCGCTGTGCTAATGATCTTACACACATTCTGGGCTTAATTAGATGAGGCTGAAACAGAAGCTTCCTTCTAGCGGTCACACTCTTGTCAATATCTAAACAGGGATGCTTATCTCCTGGTTTGTGACTGATATCACAGTATTTATCATTGCAGCACTTTAATACCAGAAACAAACTTCAAGATCTATCTCTGTAGTATTCAAAAGTTTACAATAAGCAATTCTATTTGGGATGGAGATACACTTCAAAATAAGTGGAAGATAGTCTTACCTGGATATTCATCTTTCATTCCTTGGAAGCACACATACATACTCCACTTCTAATTTGTGCTGAGTTGGCTCTAGAAATATTTAAAACTTTCCAGATTTGCCAAGAATGATCTGCCATATGGGAGAGTTAAGGTAGCAGCAAGCAAATATACTGGGACTGAGAAATTGTGACAAACCACTTTTCTCCGTGCTTCAGTTTCCTTAGCTTTAAAATGGGATAATAACTTCAGAGCATTCCTACTTGAGGATTAAATTGAGATAATAAGTGTAGACCAAACCAGTCAATCCTAAAGGAAATCAGCCTGGAATATTCATTGGAAGGACTAATGCTGAAGCTGAAGCTCCAATATTTTGACCATCTGATGTGAAGAGCTGACTCATTGGAAAAGACCCTGATGCTGGGAAAGATTGAAGGCAGGAGGAGAAGGGGACGACAGAGGATGAGATGGTTGGATAGCGTCACCGACTCAGCGAGCATGAATGTGAGCAAGCTCCAGGAGTGCAGGACAGGGGAGCTTGGTGTGTTGCAGTCTGTGGGTCGCAAAGAGTTGAACAAGACTTAGTGACTGAACGACAAATAGGTGCACAGCCCTTAGACCAGAGCTCGCCGCTGCATGAGTTTTTATAGGAAGTCTCAGTATTACCTGTAAAAGGGGCATAAGCCTCGTACGTATATGACAGAGCTGCAATATGGTTAAATAAGTTCCAACAAGGGCAGCGTTTAGAAAAACATCCACACACGGGAAACGTGCAACCGTGAGCTGTGACTATCTCATCTCCTCGAGAGCCTGCTATAAAGTCTTGAAACTGACCTACTGCATTCACTGACCTTCACCCATCAATTTTGTGGGCCAGCACGCCTGCCTTTGGACCCTGTTTACAGAGTCAACTATTGCGCAGGAAGAAGGGGTTAGGGATGGACCAGAAGACGGAAAGGGAAAAAGGAGAAAAGGGAAAAAGGGAAAGAAGAGGAAGTCAACAGCAGACACTGAGCTATTTTATGACTTGTTAGCAAGAGCTCTGTTTTCCTGCCCCCTCTGTGCTTTTCCTTCGGGGAGCTGTCCATCCTTTTTGACTGGTGTCACCTGTGTCCAGTCACTAGACCCGAGCTCAATAGAGAGATGGGAGATTCTCTTTTTATTATTTTTGGCCCATGATGCTCTGGTTTATACTAATCACCAGGAGACCCAAGGTGCTCATTCACTTGCTTTTTGCGATAAAACTGCAATGCTGCTGCATTCAGCAGGGAAGAGGTTTAAAGGGTCTGGGTCTGAGGAAGGCATTCTAGCAGGTACCTGCCCTTACCTGTAATCACGCCAAAAGGTCATGACATTGAGGATGATAACAGCAGGGCAATCCAGGTGTCGCTCAGGGTCCCCATCCCTTAGGATCTAGGTCGGATCACCCTAATCCCGAGCCACAACCTGGGGGAGCCCCAGGAGGCCAAGTCCCCTCTACATGACTGCTAATGCCCAGTGCCTTCCTCATCCTGATGGAACTCCCACGAATGACTGAGCAAACCCTGGTGAACGCAGAAGCTTCAGGAAGCACGTGAGCTTCCTCCTCCCTCTCAGCCTCCCTGCCTCCTCTCTCTCTTTCTCTCTCTCTCAGCTGCTCATGTTTTGTCCCCATCTCATGCTAAGCAAAACTGCCGCCTTCTTGGAAGATTTGGAACCAGCCGAAACCCATCTTGTGCTCATGGCTGCAACTAAGAGAATAAAAATGCAATTGAGAAAAATAAGGGAAAAAAATGCAAAATTAATTACAATCATAATGTCATACTCTAAGTTCTTATTTTGAAGGTTATCAGCTCAACTATCTGATTTAAAACTTCCAACAAGGGGCTTCCCTGGTGGTCCAGTGGTGAAGAATCCACCTTGCAATGCAGCAGTCTGGGTTCCATCCCTGGTCCGAGGAGATCCCACATGCAGCGGAGCAGCTGAGCACACGCACTACAACTGCTGAGCCTGAGATGGAGCCCCCCAGAGCTGCAATGCCGAAGCCTGATCCGGGCTGCTAGAGCCTGCAAGCCACAGCAAGAGAAGCTCGCACACTGCAGGAAGAGCAGCCCCTGTGTGCCACACCAGAGGAAACCCAAGCGTGGCAGTGCAGACCCAGAGCTGCCACAATAAATGAACAATCTTTAAAAGAGAAGTTTCAACAAGCCCAGAGGACTAATTACTATTACCATTCCCACTAACCTTACACCAGTGATTCTTGACGGGGGGCAGTTTTGTTCCCTCCTCAGGCGTTTGGCAGTGTGGGGGGCCTTTTTCAGTGTGCAGATAGAAGCCAGGGATGCTGTTAACACCCTACAATGTCCTGGACAGCCTCCCAGCTCCAAATGTCAAGTGCCAAGGTTGAGAAGCCTTGCTTCACAACACTTAGAAAACCAAGTTTTAGTTGGCTAATTTGTCCAAAGTATTAAAGGGCAAAGAGGGGAGGGATAAGTTAGAAGTATGGGATTAATAGATACCCCCACTTTATTATAATAGATAAACAATAAGGATTTATTATATAGCACAGAGAACGATATTCAATATCTTGTAACAACCTATAATGGAAAAGAATCTGAAATATATATATGTATAACTGAATCACTTTACTGTACACCTGAAATGAACACAATATTATAAATCAACTATTGATTCATTTTTTTTTAAAGGGCAAAAGAGGACTCTACCAGCGCCAGTGGCTTTCCAAATCCAGGCTTTTGTCTATGACACAAACTTTCTGTTTTAATTAGTGAAAAGTGAAGTTGCTCAGTAGTGTCCAACTCTTTGTGAACCCATAGACTGGAGCCTCCAGCTCCTCCATCCATGGGATTTTCCAGGCAAGAGTACTGGAGTGGGTTGCCATTTCCTTCTCCAACTCTTCTCTTCCTTCTCTTCTGTTTTAATTATCTATTGCTAAATAACAATACATCAGAAACCTAGCTTATAACAACTCATCGTGGACGTGGGTAGGAGTTTGTGCAAAGTTTAGCTGGGTTGTCTGCTCAGGCTCACTCACCTGTCATTCAAGTGTCACTGGGGACCCGGGGACCACCTGAGGCTCACCTGGGAAGGATCAGCCTCCGAACTCACTCAGAGTTAATTTCCTTATGGCTGTAGGACTGAAGGGCATCGTTACTTGCCGGCCATCAGCTAGAAGCCGTCTTTAGCTCCTAGAGGTTGTGCACAGTCCCTTGTCACATGGGGTGCCCAGCATGACTGCTCATTCCCTCTAAGCTGGCAAAAGAGAGGCTCCAGCATGCAGGCACCTTGTAACCTTTTAACCTCCAGCATGACAGGCGCCTTGTAATCCAATCGTGCGCACTTTCACCACCTCTGCTGTACGGTATGGATTAGAAACCACTCACACGTCCCACCCACTTACAGGGAGAAGAACACCAGCAGGTGGGGATGGGGCCATGTTAAGGGTCTGTCCCGCACTTGTGTGCACGTGCTGCTCAGTCGCTCAGTTGTGTCCAACTCTTTGTGACCCTATGGACTACAGTCCTCCAGGCTCCTCTATCCACGGAATTTTCCAGGAAAGAATGCTGGATGGGTTGTCCTCTCCTCCTCCAAGGGAGCTTGTCAACCCAGGGATCAAACCTGAGTACCTGCATCTCTTGCTTTGGCAGGCAGGTTCTCTACCACTGAGCCGCCTCTGTCCCCGACTCTGCCTATGAAATCACTGCCTTGAAGGCAGTTCCTTCAAAGGTGTCAACTGCATGGGCTATATCCCTGCAGATGTTATACATCTGCCTTATCCTCACAGCCATCAGCAAACATTTACACGAGACCCACTGCGGGTGTGAAGGCCCCGCTCCGAGGGCAGCGAGACGGCTTGACGTCAGCTTGAGGCAAACACTGCGAGGATGTTTCTGAAAGTCAACTTGACGAAGCTTTGGGCCCCTTTCCTGAAATTCGTACTCAACACCCGACATTAAGACACAGGAGGTCCGGGACTTCCTGGTGGATCACTGGTTGAGAGTCAGCCTGACGATACAGGAGACACGGCTTCATCCCTGATCTGAGAACACCCCACACGCCACAGAGCAACTAAGCCCGCACACTGCAACTACGGAGCCTGTGCTCTGGAGCCCGGGAGCCGCCGCTGCTCGGCCCGTGTGCCCAGAGCTCCTGCTCCTTCACCGAAGACGCCACCGTGGGGAGCGGCTCCCACCGGCCACAACTAGAGGAAAGTCCACACAGCGACGAAGACCCAGCACGGCCAAAAGGAAATCCACTAATCAATTAGATTATTTTTAAAAAGAGAGGAAATCAGTGGACTCGACCAAAAAACAAAAAAGGAAAATTGAAATGAGTTGAAGTTGTTGGTAGAAAAACACGGTGTGGTAGAGACCGTGGTGTCTGGCTGAAGGTTGAAGGGCGCACACCGAGCTCTCCTTCTACCCCCGTTCTTCTCACTCTTCCCATATTCATCCTTCCATTCCATCTCTTTCCTCAGGCTCTTGCTGAACACTCCTGCCGGCTTTCAGATATGGAGAAGTTGGAAAATTGAGGATTCAAACCCTATAATTATTCCAGTAACTGTCATACACATTAGTCAAAATCTTTGGCTGCAAGCAGCAGAAATGAATTTCAACAAAGCTAAACAAAAAGAGGGTGGAAGTAAACAAGGCCTCTTCAGCAGCTCTGAGCAATGCAAGAATAAAAAATAATAAAACAGTACAATAGGGTTTGGATAAAATTCCCTTGGCCAGGGCGTGGTTGTGTGTGGGAAGGGGAAAATCTCAGGTCTGTATCAGTCTACTGTTTAACATGTTGAATTAATAACACAGTTTATAGCAAACCTCAACTTCTACTTCCTTTGGCTGAAGAGGTAAAACGTGTTTTTTTTAATATATATATAGAATACTGTATGGTTTGGTTTTGCTTCCCAGTTTAGTGCTTGCTTTTTATTAATGCTACTTGATCAAGACCCGTGGCAATTAACCCACCCTTCGGACCTGGCTTAATTTTAATTAAACAATCATCCAACTCTCAATAGTCTAAATGTTTGTTTCTTCTGCAATTCTCATCACAGGGCTATTTTGTAGAACTTTATAGATTTTCTGAGAAATTGCTTCATCAATTTTTCCCTCCAGCCATACACTAAAGCTGACTTGTATCACTAGCTGTTGCTTTAAAGTAATTTTTTTCCAGTTTTTTTTTTTTTTTTCTGGTTATGCTGAGTTAATCCCTACACTAATTTCATCACCTTCCTAATAACAGTTAACAGTGGTCATGATTGGTTCCATGACTATAAAATCGGCCTTGTTGGGTTCCACATTTATCTTGCCTTAGTGATCAAATCTGGTGTAAGATTTTTTTTTTCCCTCCTAGACATCAGCTTTCTGTATTCAACCTGGGATCTAAAACTCAAGCTTGTGTTCCTTTTGCCTCTTACATCATCACCAGTAATAAAGATTTTACTGTCAGAACTTGGCTGACAAATTCACAGGCTCTTTATTACAATTAATGATGGACTATAAGAAGCAGAAAATACACAGCTTGAATTTCATTCCCAGCTCGAATTGCAAGGTTGGCATTTAGAAAAATTATCTTGTGACTTCATAAACCAAGAAAACTTGTCGATGAAAGTCAGAGAATTAATATAAAACTCCCTTCACCCACCCACCCATCTCCTTCTGAAATGGCTTTGGTCAAGTCACTGCACAGCATGGATTTTGTCAAGTCTCCACAAACAAAGTAAAATGTGTAGATAATGCATGTGAATGTCTTTTATTTCAATTACCTGGATAATTCATGTTAGACAAATTTAAAGAACTGAGCTATGATCTCTGTTTTTCACTTGGTTGTTGCTTAGATGCTAAGTTGTGTCTGACTCTGCAGTCCCATGGACTGCAAGCTCTTTGGCATGGGATTTCCCAGGCAAGATTATTAGAGTGAGTTGCCATTGCCTTCCCCAGGTCACCTTCCGACCCAGCGTCTCCTGACTGGCAGGTAGATTCTTTACCACTGAGCCACTGGGAAAGCCCCTGAGCTATTGTCTGAGATGACAAGAATTTGCACTATCACGTTCCAAGAGCACACACTGAATTTGTGGCTTAGTGGAAACACGTGCCTTGTCCAAACCAGAGAGCTTTTAAATTCTGTTTTCCAGTTTTGTGAATTATAGGTAACTGATAGAAAAGGAACATATTCTTGGCCATAGACAAACAAATTCTGTCCTTTCCAGCACAAGCTGACCTGACTCCCCCCCTTGAAGGGAAGATGTTGGTTTTGCCTCCATTTACACATTCATTGCAACATTCCTTTATTTCATTTGAATGTATGGGTTTTAGACTTCTTTGTTGCACTGATTGTAAGATCCACCTTAGGAATTCCCTGGCAGTCCAGTGGTTGAGAGTTCACCTTCTATTGTAGAGGGTGTGGGTTTGATCCCTAGTCAGGGAACAAAGAACCTACATGTGTCACGGCCCAAAAAACAAACCATAATGCAGGAGTAATATTGTTAACAAATTCAGTAAAGACTTTAAAAATGGTCCACATAAAAAAAAAAAAATCTAAGAAACCCAAAACACCTGGTTTCCTCAATGATCTAGAGTCTCCAACTGACAGAGTCTAACTCACATTCTTTTTGTATCAGAGTCATGATTTACTTTTTTTTGAAAGTTATCTTTTAACAATATTGGATCACTGTAGATATATTCCCAAATTATGCTGCAATAAACTGATAAAGTATTTCCCTGAAGTACTGTCATGAAATAATATTTTAAAATACTGCCATGAGGTACCACCACAAAGTACAACCATGGAGTACTGCTCTGAATGGAGTATTCTAAAGTAGCACCTTGAAGTAGTTTGGTGACATAGCACTGCCATACCGTACTGTAAATTAGTACTGTGAAGTAGTGCCATGAAGATCTCAAAGTATTACTCTGATGTAGTACCACAGAGGAGTCCAGTGACAGGGGTACCAGGGTGCAGGACTCTGAAGTAGCATATAGATACGCTGAGAGTGCTGAGTGGTACCATGGGATACAGGCCAGATTTGGGAGCCACCTACACATGGTTCCTAATTCTAGATTCCTTCTTTGCTATCTAGGTAAATTCTTGGGTGAATTACCTAAAATTTTCCAGTTTCAGCACCTCCTATTTAAGATGTGGATATCAGGAATAACAACCTTATGGGCTTTGTGGTGAAATCACAAAAATTATCACATATTTCTGTCATCATAATCAGTACATAGTATATATACATATATATAATACATAGGCAGTAACATGTATTTTACATGTTGCCATTCAGTCTGTCAGTCATGTTTGACTCTTTGGGACCCCATGGACTACCACAGTCCAGGCTTCCCTGTCCTTCACTCTCTCTCAGAGTTTGCTCAAACTCATATCCATTGAGTTGGTGACGCCATCCAACCATCTCATCCTCTGTCGTCCCTTTCTCCTGCCTTCAATCTTTCCCAGCATCAGGGTCTTTTCCAATGAGTCAGCTCTTTGCATCAGGTGGCCAAAGTATCGGAGCTTCAGCATCAGTCCTTCCAATGAATATTCAGGGTTGAGTTCCTTTAGGATGGACTGGTTTGATCTACTTTCTGTCCAAGGGACTCTCAAGAGTCTTCTCCAACACCACAGTTCAAAAGCATCAATTCTTCAGTGCTCAGCCTTCTTTACGTTCCAACTCTCACATCCATATATGACTATTGGGAAAACCATAGCTTTGACTAGATGGACCTTTGTGGGCAAAGCGATATCTCTGCTTTTTAATGCATTGTCTAAGTTTGTCTTAGCTTTTCTCCCAAGGAGCGAGCATCTTTTAATTTCATGGCTGCCGTCAGAGTTCACAGTGATTTTGGAGCCCAAGAAAATAAAGTCTGTCACTGTTTCCATTGTTTCCCCATCTATTTGCCATGAAGTGATGGGGCCAGATGACATGATCTTAGTTTTTTGAATGTTGAATTTTAAGCCAACTTTTTCACTCTCCTCTTTCACTTTTATCAAGAGGCTCTTTAGTTCCTTTTCACTTCCTGCCATAAGGGTGGTGTCATCTGCATATCTGAGGTTACTGGTATTTCTCCCGGCAATCTTGACTCCAGTTTGCACTTCATCCAGCCCGGAGTTTCACACGATGCACTCTGCATAGAAGTAAGCAGGGTGACAATATACAGCCTTGACGTACTCCTTTCCCGATTTTGAACAAGTCCGTTGTTCCAAATCTGGTTCTAACTGTTGATTCTTGACCTGCATACAGGTTTCTCAGGAAGCAGGTAAGGTGGTCTCATATTCCCATCTCTTTCAGAATTTTTCAGTTTGTTGTGATCCACACAGTCACAGGCTTTAGCGTAGTCAATGAAGCAGTACATATTTTTTTCTGAAATTCTCTTGCTTTTTCTATGATCCAACAAATGTTGGCAATTTGATCTCTGGTTCGTCTGCCTTTTCTAAATCCAATTTATACATCTGGAAGTTCTCAGTTCACATACTGTTGAAGCCTAGCTTGGAGGATTTTGAGCAGGACCTTGCCAGAATGTGAAATGAATGCAATTGTGCAGTAGTTTGAACATTCTTTGGCATTGCCCTTCTTTGGGATTGAAATGAAAACTGACCTTTTCCAGTCTTGTAATACGAATTATTCCTAAACCGGCTCTAACATATAGTAATGAGTTGTTTAGACATAATCTTGATAGACTGGTGAATTGCTTCCAATTAGACTTCTTGGACCTCATTCCCGAGCTTCTAGCTTAGGCAACCATCCTCTCACACTAGTAATAATAAGAAAGAAATCTTCAGGAGTGATTTTGTCTCATGAATGTAACATCATAAAGACATAAATGTGTTGGCCAATTTTAATTGTTTATCTACATAAAAAATACATGTATATAAAACTCCAGAGTCAGACCAAGTTTTTTTTCCATCTGGTTTCCAAGAAAGTTAAAAGAGTCCAGTGCATTTTGTCAGCAAATTCAGAAGACGCCTCTAATCCAGGCAAGAGGAAGGACCACAGCAAAAGCCGGCTCCTAGGATACTGACTCAGCTCCCCCTGGAGTGGCGCTTTCTGACTGAGCAGCAGAACCCACGTCAGAAAGGCAGAGAAAAGGCCCCACGTTTGCCTCACAGCCAGGATGCTGTCACAAGGACAATGTGCATCCAGAACTTCAGGGCTGTTCTGTTCCTTTGAAGCTAGCACCACATATTCAGGAAAAGATCCCTCAAAATAATCAGATACACAGACCTAGGTACCATAGGTTTTACCGTGGGACAATTTCAGAGTGAAAAAGTAGAGACAACCTTAATACGTAACAGAGGAGCCTGCTGGGCTACCGTTCATGGGGTTGCAAAGAGTCAGACATGACTGAGGGACTAACACTTTCATCTTTTTCATTTTTAATACTCAACACAAATGAACAAATGTCTCTTTCTCATAGTAGAATAATACCCAGCTATTATGAGCCTTTTTAAAGACCAATAATATAGAAACTGCTCACAACCTAATGTTAAATTTAGAAAGATTGAATATAAGTATACATATGTTCTATACTAACAATTTTGTAACATTTCACAGGGACACACACCCAGAGTATATGCACACTTGTGTGTACATAAGCTCACAGAATGAAAAGCTGGAGGAAACAGTCCAAAATACTTACAATGCTTATCTCTAGGTGGTGAGATTCCAGGTGATGTTATCATTTTTCTTCGAGTTATTGTGAATTCCCCAAATTTTCAACAATGAACATGTGATATTATTATAGTTGGTAAGACAGATGTTTTAGAAACAACAGGTGAGGGAAAGTAAGAAATACAAACTTCCGGTTACAAAACAAACGAGTAATGGGTGTGAAATGTACAGTGTGGAGAACACAGTCAATGAAATGTGATGTCTTTGTACGATGACCGAACATAACGAGGCATCGCAGTGACCATCCTGAAAAGTACAGGGATACAGAATCACTCTGCTGTGCAGCAGAAACTAACAGTTTTGTAGGTGACCTACACTTCAAAAGGAGATCAGATCTGTGGTCATCCGAGGCAGGAGGCGGGGAAGTGGATGAAGACAGACAGAAGGTACAGACTGCCAGTCGTCATCACCGGGGAGGTCAGCGTGATGAAAATGATTGGCACTGCTGACTGTTACATAGGAAAGTAGTTAAGACAGTAAATCCCGAGTTCTTGTCCCAAGGAAGAAATCTTCTTTTTCTATTTCTCTACCTTTGGATCTTACATGTGATCATGAATGTTCACTAAGCTTCCTGTGGTCATCATTTTCATACCGTATGTAAGTCAAGCCATGATGCTGTACATCTTAAACTTACACAGTGCTGCACGCCAATTGTACCTCAATGAGACTGGACAGAAAACAGTAACAAATTACTAATGGTATGAATAAGGATAATGAAAGATTGCAGAAGTGTCTACTGATACCTGGGGCATCAGCCAAAAAGAACAAGGAGAAAGTGGTTGCTGTCATTACTGTTGTCGTTGCCATCACCAGATGTGCTGTCTTTTATTTATTTATCTTTAATTTTTCTAAGCAGAAATAGAGACGTAGGGCTTCCCTGGTGGCTCAGCCATAAAGAACCCACCTGCTAGTGCAGGAGACACGTGTTTGATCCCTGATCTGGGAAGATCCCACATGCCAAGGAACAGCTAAGCCCGTGGGCCACAACTACCGAGCCTGTGCTCTCGAGCCGGGAACCGCACCTACTGAGGCGTGCCTGCCCTACGGCCCTTGCTCCTTAACAGGAAAAGTCCCTGCAGCGAGCAGCTCCCCTGGCCACGACCGAGAGGAAGGTCTGCTCAACAACAAAGACCCAGCACAACCAAAACTAAAAATAAATAAATATATTTTTTAAGTTTTTAAAGAAGAACTAAGAGACATACGCTAGACATAGAGAAAAATGTATGGATCCCAAAGGGGAAAGGAACCAGGGTAGGATGGACTGGGAGACTGGGATGAACATATATGCAATACTGATGGTTTGCACAAAATAGATTCTAATGCGAAGCTACTGGAGAGCACAGTGCTACCTTTTGTATTATCAAACGAGAGTTCCCTTTTTAGCTTTCTTTTCCCTGCAACTGATTACCAACAAAAGATGAGAACTGGGTGAAAACCAATTTTGACATACTCTTATTTTGTTTACACAGCCAATATTCTACATGGGTCCTACTGGGACCTTATTGTTTTTCAACCTCAAGCAAACTTTGAAGAGTCTCTCTTCATCAGAAGGAGGTATAGATGCAAAATGGTCATTCTACAGCCATCAAAGAGGTGTTACCTATTTTTTCCAATTTGGGGAATTTCTCTCTCTCTTTTTTTTTTTTTTTTCTTTTCTATAATTTTTATTGGAGTACAGTTGATTTAGAACGTTGTGGTATTAGATGTTTGCATTCCTATTTTAGCCTATTCCTGATGCTGACAAATTCCATGTTGACACATTTAGGAGTTTGTGTGCCTTTTTTTTTCCTCCTTCTCTTTCACCATAACCAAGACTCCATTATCAGATAATTAAAGTTTGCACATTTTAAGAGTTTAACATAGAGTAAATTTGAAAACTCCATTAAACTGCCTTACTACTAAAAAGTACAGCCTGATTACATAAAACATAATTTTAAAAAAGAAAGTAATATATTCTTGCAATGGTAATAAAATCATTTGGAAAAGAGAGTTTCCTATGCTTGTCATCAGTGCCAAGTTGAGCTATTTTATCTTAAGGAGCAAATAAAAATATAGCTTATTTTTAAATCCTTTTAGAGTCAATATTTTGTTAATGTAAGTGAAAATGCCCTTGTCAGTGATAACTATGATTAAAGATGCCCACCCTTTGCCCCCCACCCAGCTTTCAGAGACACAGCACTTTCTCCTCTCAAAGTGGTTCATCTAATCTGACACCTACCTGAACCTGAAGCTTCCTATGTTCTGCAGATCATGCTAATCTGGTAGTTGTCTTCATCTCTGAGCTTGGTTAAAGGCAAAGAGTTTATTGAGAAAAGCTATGATTGGCATGCCTTCTGCTGACCAATTGTAATTTCCTCTCCTTGTAAACTCTATTTAGTGTTACAAAAACAATTCACAGGCAGATTGTAGGTGCCAGGCTTTTCCTCTGACCTTTAAATCAAATTTAGAATTTCACAGGGTAGTATGCCTTCAAGCAAAACCTGTCAGCTTAATAAAGTGGAAATTTTCTGCAATAAATCTACAATAAATTTCAACCATTCGCAAAGAAGGGGAAGCTTTACTTACTGTTTTATAGTTCTGAACAAGGGCTTAAGATTCCTGGGAAAAATAAAAACAAGTGCTGATAAATGTAAGGACAGCTCTGAATAATGAGAGAAAGCGGATGAGTGGCATAAATACAATGAGGGAAAGAAAGATATTCAGAGGGGGAGAAGAGATGGAAGTAAAAGGAAGAATGCAGAATTACAAAGAGGCAAGACCAGGAAATGAATGACAGGGAAGGAAGAAGGCACGCGAGGAAAAACGTTAGCAACGCCTGCCTATCACTACCCAGGAGCACAAAACCAATAGAAACCTAAGCCCGCCTGCTTCAGATACGCAGTCAGTGTGGGGCATGACAAGTGACAGCGCCGCTGCTGCTGCATCGCTCAGTCGTGTCCGACTCTGTGTGACCCCACAGACGGCAGCCCACCAGGCTCCCCGTCCTGGGATTCTCCAGGCAAGAACACTGGAGTGGGTTGCCATTTCCTTCTCCAATGCATGGAAGTGAAAGGGAAAGTGAAGTCACTCAGTCGTGTCCGACTCTTCGCGACCCCATGGACTGAAGCCTACCAGGCTCCTCCACCCATGGGATTTTCCAGGCAAGAACACTGGAGTGGGGTGCCATTGCCTTCTCCAGTACATGGAAGTGAAAAGTGAAAGTGAAGTCACTCAGTCGTGTCCGACTCTTCTCGACTCCATGGACTGAAGCCTACCAGGCTCCTCCACCCATGGGATTTTCCAGGCAAGAGGACTGGAGTGGGGTGCCATGGCCTTCTCCATGAGTGACAATGACTACACCCTAATCCCTGTTGAGTTCCTCTGTGGGTTTGTTACAGCACAAAATGACCCAATGGCTGATTCCACTTTCTAAACAAGTAACTGTCAAGCATTTGCAAATCAAGGACTACATAATGCCTGTATGGTCAGAAGAAATCCTGGTGATTCCCCACAATAGAGGGCAATTTACTTTCAGAAGAGGTAAAAACAACAAGAAATCTTCCCTGGTGCCAAAGTTGGCCTCATTTCCTTTAACCAAAGCCATTCGAATTGTGGCCTTGGATTACTCTTGAGAGTCTCTTGGACTGCAAGGAGATCCAACCAGTCCATCCTAAAGGAGATCAGTCCTGAGTGTTCATTGGGAGGACTGAAGCTAAAGCTGAAGCCCCAAAACTTGGGCCACCTGATGAGAAGAACTGACTCATTTGAAAAGACCCCGATGCTGGGAAAGATTGAAGGCGGGAGGAGAAGGGGACGACAGAGGATGAGATGCTTGGGTGGCATCACTGACTCAACGGACATGAGTATGAGTAAACTCCGGGAGATAGAGGAGGACAGAGGAGCCTGGTGTGCTACATTCCATGGGGTCCCTAAGAGTAGGACATGACTTAATGAATGAACAGCCACAATTCTCCCTTAATACTTGTCTCAGCAAAAATGTTTTCTTCCAACTGAAGCAGTCTTCCACACTACAGACAAGTTTCTAGACAGAGTCATTTGCTTAATTATTAATGCAATTTGCATGAAAACCTCTTCTCTCTTCCATCTTCTACTACTATTAAAGATAACAATAATTAACCTTTTTTGGGCACTGTTGAAGACTAGGAATTATGTTCAACTTTATAGGCATAATGATTCAACTAATCTTCACAGAAGAAGGTTCCATTTTGCAGATGAAATTCAGGCCCCAAATCAGTTAATTGGCTTGCCCAATTCACACAGTTATTAAGTACATCCAAGTTATCAAGTGGCTTGACCCTAGCAAGATGGATCATCTGATTTATGATACCAATTTATAACTCTTAGATCAACTACCTCAATATTCTCATTTGAAGTTGTTTGTAATTTAGCTGTAAAGAATCCCCTGCAGTGCAGAGATACAGGAGACATGAGTGCGATCCCTAGGTTGGGGAGATGCCCTGGAGAATGAAACGGCAACTGATTTCAGTATACTCGCCTGGGAAATCCCATGGACAGAGGAGCCTGGTGGGCTACAGTCCACGGGGTGGCAAAGAGTGGGACACAACTGAGCACACACGGGGGGAGTGCTTGAATATAGACATAAAATGAAAAATTAAGAAATGAACTAGAATTTATTTTAATTGTTCACAAAAAAATAGTAAAACAATGGACTCAGTTTCCGCTGAACTACTTCGTGAGTAACCTTACAGTACTGCCTTCAGTTCAGTTCAGCCGCTCAGTCGTGTCCAACTCTCTTGCCTTGGAAGGAGTAAATAGCCTGAGAACACCATGAGCTTTAGAGAAAGAGGAGAGACATATATTTTGCTTAAGACAAGACTTTAAATCAAACACATTTGAGGTTATGAAGGAAAATGAATTGAATAGCATGACAGCAAGATATTTATAGTGCTGGCCGGTGGCAGGTGTAAGGTGAGTCCTTGATATAGTCTGCCAGTGTGTTTGCATCTTCCTTGGCCAAATTCACGCCAGGACCTTGAGTGGGCCACACAGCCCCCTTTCTTGATGTTTTTGGTTGTGCATCTGTCAAATGAGATTTATTACTCTAGCCCCTGTTAGCCCTACATGGGCAGAGAATAGCTCAGAAATGAAAATCTTTTTTATTTTATTTCTTATTGAAGTATAGTTGATTTATATTTTTGTGTTAGTTTCAGGTGATGTGGAATAGAAAAAATACAAACGAACTCATTCACAAAACAGCAATAGACCCATCGACATAGAAGGGGAAGGTAGAGGAGCTGGATGAATTAGGAGCTTGGGATTAACAGACGCACACTCCTGTATATAAAATAAGTAACCAGCAAGGACCTATTGTATAGCACAGGGAACTATACTCAATATTTTATAGTAACCAATAAGGGAAAATAAATGAAACTCTTGACCTGAAAATCATTTGGGAAATAATTCTCAAAGCCATCTTTTCTCTCCATCTGTACCATTGCGTCCTTAATCAAACCACCATCTCGCTCACTTGCTGTGCCATAGGCTCCTAACTGGTCTTGGGGATTCTATTCTGCTCTCCATCAAAGCTGCTCTTCACGCTCCCCATTCTGCCACTGGGTCATCTTTTAAAAACATAATTACTAGACACTCCTATTTAAAATATTTCAGCAGTTTCCCACAGCCATGTGGATAAAAGCCAGATACCATAACTCACGAGTCGATCTGATCACTCTCTTAACCCCTTAGACCTCATCTTCTATCTCAGTGGCCTCTTTGGTTTCTTTTGTTCCCAAATCTTCCCACAGGCATTTTTCCCCATCAGAGACACTCTTCACCATCTTCATCTCTCTTACTAACTGCTTTGCTGTTGTTCAGTTGCTAAATCCTGTCCGACTCTTCGCAGCTCCATAAACAGCAGCACGCAGGCTCCTCTCTCCTCCACTGTCTCCTGGAGTTTGCTTAGATTCGCGTTCACGGAGTCAGTGGTGCTATCTAACCATCTATTCCTCTGCCACCCTCTTCTGCTGTTGCCTTCAAGCTTTCCCAGGATCAGGGTCTTTTCCAGTGAGTTGGCTCTTCGCATCAGGTGCCAGAACTACTGGAGCTTCAGCTTCAGCATCATCCTTCCAGTGAATACTCAGGGTTGATTTCCTTTAGGATGGACTGGTTTGACGTCCTTTCAGTCCAAGGGACTCTCAAGAATCAACTAAGTGCTAGTTGTTCTTCTAAGCCTTCTTCTTGTACATGATGCTTAAAATAAATCCTAATAAAGAACTATCATCTTGGGCTTTCTAGACTAACCCAATATTTAACTTGCCACTGAAACTGTCAAACAACACTTTATTATTTCCATTTTTCCAACCTCAAATCATGGGCCATCAGTATATTTGTGCAAATAGGAGGCTCTCAACTTTGGATTAAATTGCTTGGGGGAGATTAATAAAAACAAATACCAATTGAAGGTTCTATCTCCAAAGATTCTGACCCCATTGGTCTAAGATGATGTCCAGACATTTGTTTGTCTGAAGTTCCCAGGTGAGTCCGTCATGAACCTGGAACTGAGATTCACTGACCGATAAGGAGGGAGCCAAGAGGAAGCTGAGTGTGCACACGTTTTTCTATCAGAGGTGTCATCAGGCTGAAGTATCTAATAAGGTGAGTTGTCAGCAAACATGGGGTGTAGATATTTAGCTCTACAGAATAATCATATTTGGGTCTACACTTAATTGCCTACCTTGTCCAGTAACGTGAACTTACAATAGATGAGGTGATTGAGATACAGATCAAAATGTAATCATCAGAATCTCAGCATATTCATTTATAAATTTATAAATACTATAATTATAACTACAATACTTATGACTAGTGAGATTGATGAAAACAGACTTCTACTTAAAAGGAGCAAAGTGTGTGGGCGAATCAAGCACATATCACAAATAATAAAAGCCTTATTATTTTTAGTGAGGACTGCCTGCACTTCAGGGTGAGCTAAAAGTTTCTACAGCCCATCTCTCCTATAAAGAGAGCTCCAATTTGTTTTAAATAATGATTTTCATGAAAAAGTAGATTTATATTTTTATATTGAAAAATATACTTTTGAAAGAAGCAAAAATAGAAACTAGAGAAAACATACTAAGTTAGAAAAAGAAAGTATTAATACATTGTGAACAGTTAATTCCCTTCTCTGTGTAAATGCATGCTCTATGAATCTGGGTTAACACAAAGTTTTATACCTAAAACTCTATACATAAAATTTTGTACTCTTTTAAAAAGCAAATCCAAATGATGTTATAGACATCTTCCTATACCATCACCTATTTTTTTCCTCCAGCTTTTATTGGGATATAATGGACATGCAGCACTGTTTAAGTTTAAGGTGTGCAGCATAATGATTTGATTTACATGCACCATGAAATGATTATCACAGTAAGTTCAGTGAATATCTATCATCTCACGTAGTTACAAAATAAAAGAAGCAGAACATATTTTTCCTTGTGATGAGAACTCTTAGGATTTACTCTCTTAACTTCCATCTATAATGTGCAGCAACATCTTATTCAAATGTATTTATTTTTGGTTGTGCTGGGTCTTTGTTGCTGTGCTCATGCTCTCCCTAGCTGTGGGGAGCAGGGGCTGCTGGCTAGGTGCCCTGCAGTGCGTGGGATCTTCCCACATGAGGGGCCTGAACTGGCCCCCTACATTGGCAGGTGAATTCCTAACCACTAGGTTACAAGGGAAACCCAACATACAGCAATGTTAATTGCACAATATATCCCTAGCACTAACTTATCTTAAAACTGGAAGCCATCATGTATTTTGAGAAACACATTTCTGCTATACATATAATATCTAGTACATAACTACACTTTCTACCTAGCTATGTCAACCTCTTGCAAATTTGACTTCAAACTTTCACTTTTAGAAGAATATAAGACTGTGCGTATGTGTTTATTTCCTCTTTTTAATATGGTTTTTATCTTGAAGGCCATCCCACTATGAAAATTGGACTAGACTGAGATTTCCCCCAAAAAGGAAGGACATAAAAGAACACAACGAAAATGAAGTCCAGAAAACCTTGTCCTTTGATGGCCAGAACTGAGCCATAGAAAGGTGTCTTTCTTTTTCTTTCTCTTTTTAAAAGAAATTTCAAAGGTTTAGTCATATCTCAAAGCAAGGTTTATAACAGATAATAGGCTCTTTCCAGCACGCAGCATGGAAATGGCAAACCCTTCTGGACTGGAGGCGGGGTTGAGAGGGAAAGGGACTTCCAGGCAGTCATGAGGCCCTGCTGTATGCACGTGTCCTATATCGCAACCAGACCACAGCCTTGGCAGGAAGGTGGCAGAAATCAAAGAGAAGTTTCACAAAGCAGAGAGGTTTGGCCTCTTTTCCCATCTGTTAGTAGAATCCAGGAAGCCTGAAGAACCCTTCACAAGCCCCTGCTCTCATCCAGACAGGCGCCAGTTGGCACGGCTGCTGTGGTTCCGTGAGAAGCTGTAGGACATAGTCTGAGCCCACGGGGTCCCACGCACCCTCGTGGGTCAAGAGCTGTCACACTTTTTCCTTGTCTTGCTGTTGTTTAGTCGCTAAGTCATGTCCAACTCTTTTGTGAGCCCATGGACTGTAGCCCATCAAGCTTCTCTATCCACCAGATTTTCTCATAAGAATGTTAGAGTGGGTTACCATTTCCTTCTCCAAAGGATGTTCCTGACCCAGACATCGAACCCATGTCTCCTGCATTGCAGATGGATTCTTTACTGCTGAGCCATTCTGCCAAAGGCCAAATATTAAACAGCTCAGACTTCTCAGGCCATACAGTCTCTGTGGCTATTCAACACTGTCCATGTCACAGAAAAGTAGCTGTAGATGACATTAAACCAATGGGTGTGGTTATCCCAATAACACTTTATTATTTGGCATCTGAATTGCACATGTATGACACTGGAATTTCATATATTTGTATATCATAAATATCATTGTTTGAACCTTTTTCAACCGTTGAAAACTATACACATCATTCCCCGCTCCCGGGCCAGCGGGGCATGTTCGCCAGCCCCTGCGGTAGGCCCCAGAGACGCAGGGCAGATGGACAAACGCTTCTGCTGCTCAAGGACGGACAGAGAGAGGGATGACGGGGTGGGGAAACCAGAGGACCGCTGGGCCGAGTGGCCACGGCAGAGGGTCCAGCACTGACCACACAGGCGGAGGAGCGCAAAGGACAGTAGCGACTGTGCCGGGGGCCACGGGCAGCGCCTGAGATGCGGAAGCTGGGTGGGACGCAGAGAGAGTTCTGATGGGACCACAAGCCTTTCCCCGGAGGCCAGGGCGGCACGGACACCCTGGAAGCGCACAGCCCCTCCCGCACACAGCCCTGACCCCAGATCCTCCCGGAGAGAAGGCAAGACACGTACGCAGACCGCGCACCGGAAGTTCCTGTAATTTGGCAAGCTTATGTTTTCTGCTATCAAAAGAAATAAAGGCTTAAGAGTTGGGAAAGAAAGCAACAAGTTCCAACACCTAAATTCTAGATGGATCCAGTCTGATGATTAAGAATGTTTTTCTACTTTCAAGAAAAATAAATTTTAAATACACTTGAAAGAGCACAGTCAAAAAAAACCCCGTCTCTCAATTGGAAATGGTCTGTTTATCACAGACCTAATATTTAGGTCTATTGCTCCAACTTTCTATCCTGTCCATTCATCTCCACAGATCTTGGTTCACAAGAACTATGTGTAAATTGCTATCTCTTTATAAGTATTTAAATATCTGCTAACAAAGTCCCACCTAACTATGCTTCTTTAAAAAAAGAGTCTCATCAAGCTTCCACATTATTTATTCTTTCAAGTGAACATGGGATTTTACTTTGTCAACTAAAGGAGAAAAAAAATGAATTCCTCTGGGGTTTTGATTAAAATTGTTTACAGCTGCAAATTAATCTAAGACGATGCCACACCTTTAGAAAACCACTCAGAAATATGGTTTGCTGTTTTTCCATTTTCTTTACTCTAAAAGTACAGCTTTCTGGGAATTCCACTGACAGGTACAGATCCAGTTCCTGGTCCGGTTGAGGGAACTAAGATCCCACAAACCGTGAAGAAAAAAAAAAAAAAATCCCACAAGCACAGACCAGAAAAACACACCTTTTAGTTTTGTTTTTTCCCCTCTCTTTGGAAGAATGCAGTTTACTGCTAATGCAAATTTAATGTTTTATTATATATGACTGCTCTATATAAAGATACTGAATTATGTGTAATTATTTAATGTATAAATCTTTTTCTAAAATGCTGCTTATTCTTTCAATATTTTCAGCTAATCTGAAGTTCTCCACTTAGACACACATACTATCATTCTGCAGACAATAGAATTTACTAATTTTTTGTGAAGTTGTACTAATATAAAAATACATAATTCACTGAAAAGAACACTAATGACCCTTAAAGTCTTGGGAATGAAAGGTCAACTTTGCTCAGGATAATGAGCTCCTTTGTTATGCCACTACCCACTTCTCACCCATCAGGCAGAAATCCAAAAGTCGGCAATGCATTCTGTTGGTGGCTCTTCCAAGTGTTGGTGGTGAGCCTGTAAATGAACCGGTCCCTCCAGAGAGAAGCTTGGCAATACACAGCGAGGACACATACACAATTTCCCTTTGACTCAAGAATCCTGTTTCTCAGAATCAGTCTCAGAAACACTGGCAAATCTGTGAAAATGATATGGAAAAATATGTGTGTGGTGCTGGAGAAGACTCTTGAGAGTCCCTTGAACTGCAAGCAAATCAAATCAGTCAAACCTAAAGAAAATCAACCCTGAACCTTCACTGAAAGGACTGTTGCAGAAACTCAAGCTCCAAAACTTTGGCCACCTGCTTCGAAGAGCCAGCTCATTGGAAAAGACCCTGATGCTGGGAAAGATTGATGGCAAAGAGAAGAGGGTGGACGAGGATGATATGGTTAACATCAGCCACTCAACAGACATGAATTTTAGGAGATCTTGAAAGACAGAGGAGCCTGGCATGTTGCAATCCATGGGGCTGCAAAGAATCAGACGTGACTTAGACTGAACAACAATAATGTATATGCAAAGGACTATACATGGCTTTTATCCTTAAAACTTTTTATCTAAGTACTTAACAATTAGTTCAACAATGTCTGATCTTTCTTAATAACAAAAGGATTCCGGGATTTCCCTGGTGGTCCAGTGGTAAGAATCCACCTCCAAGGCAGGGAATGCAGGGTCAGTCCCTGGTCAAGGAACTAAGAGCCCACATGACTCAGGGCAACTAGCTACTGAGCCTGAGTGCCTCAACTGGAGAGAAGCTGGAGAGCTGCAAGGAAAGGTCTCGGATGCCACACCTAAGACGCGATGCAAATAAATAAATAAATAAATGCTTTTTTAAAAGGATAGCATCAATTTTTAAAAAGCGTTCAAAAAAAAAAATTGTTCTCTGAGAAGAGCTTTAGCCACGTCCCCCTAAATTTTTATCTCTTGCTTTATCATTCTTACTTTGTCCAAAGTCTTCAGTTTATTTAATAGGCTTTTCTTCATTTTAGGTAATCTGTTTATTTGCGTGTTCAATCTTGAAAGATTATTTCTTTGTGCTTGAAATTCAAATATTTTATTAATATTTGTCTACGTGGTCTCTCATTCATTTCAGCAAAATAGTCGTTAATTTGTTTTTGAGTTGTAGATTTGGTGGTTTTGTTTTGTTTTTTTAGGTTAGTGAGGTTTCTTTCTTTTATGTCTGATACTTATACTGACTATGCCTGTGTCCTTTTTTCCCACAATCGCCGATGTATCCGTTTCCTGGAACTATCCTCTCATTTTGCCCACTCATCCTATTTTTTTTCTTCTTTGTATTTGCCAGTGCGGGTCTCGGTTGCCTCACGTGTGCCTCTGCTGCAGCGCACAGACTCTCCAGCTGTGGCTTGTGAGCTTAGTCGCTTCACAGCACGTAGGATCCTAGTTCCCCAACCCGGGACTGAACTCACGTTTCCTGCGTTGCCAGGTGAACGCTTAACCACTGGACCACCAAGGGAGCCCGCCACTCGTCATCTGTAACTCTTCCTTTCACTCAGCATTGCGGGTGAGTTGCTTGCTTTCCCTTCTTTGAGACAAACTACTGTTTGCGGTGCCCACTGGCAGTTCCTCATCTCCATCAAATTCAGTCATTACTTAGATTCCCAGGCAGACTCTCTGGGTGGAATTCACCCCTTTCCCCTGATTATTCCAACTGTGTAAATGCACTGTTCAGTGAATTGCCTTGATAACACAAACATTCTTCCCCAAATCTTCCTCTATTTTCGTAGCCAATCTGTCTTAAAGGGCTTTTTACTCTGATTCTCTACGGTTGTTCTTTACTTAAAACTTGTAGAACACCTCGTGTATCCTTTTACAAACTATTTCTGCTGCATCAGAGTTTAGTTTTGGGTGTCTGCAGGCCCTTCTCTTGTGTATGCACCTTTTGAAGTAAAGCACTGTGGATTGTTGGGGAGAAAATTTTCCTTCTTCCCTTCTGGTTTCTTTGGCTGGTTTAATAATCAAATTGACAACAGACAGATTTTTAAAATTTATTTTTATTTATTTGGCTGTGCCATTTCTTACTTGTATCCTGAGGGATTTTTGCTGCAGCATTTAGGATCTAGCTCCCTGACCAGGGGTTGAACCTGGGTCCCCTGCATGGGGAACTTGGAGTCTTAGCCACTGGACCAAGGGAAATCTCCAAAACACAGACTAACAGAAGCAGCTTAAATTTAGTTACATACATAAGGGAACCTCATAAAAACTGAGACCCAAGGACAAGTCAGGCTGTTGAGGCTTAAACATGTTATTCTGATCTAAGGGATGGGATGGGGCCTGGGGCTTCCAGGGGAGGAGGGTAATTTGCAGGATAATAAAAAGAACAGATGTTCGGTAATTAGCTGTTTGCCCTGCCTTATAGATAGGTCACTGGGACAAAGTTATCTCTGCTAATAGCTCTCCCTCAGATTCAGTCCCCTCTCCCCACCCCCCAACCCCCACACCCATCTAAATTCTTTTAGGTGGGTAGTTAAAATGGAGGGAAAAAACTCTCCTTGACTCTTCTGAACGTTGGCTGTCTTCCGATCAAAACAACCCACATGCCACAGTGGCATATTTGGGGTTGCTCATCCTGAACCCCTTCTGCTACTATAGATTCTTATCTACTTATTTCCTGAAAATTGTAACACACTTCTCTCAAATATTTAAATTTGTTTCATCTGCACTCTGCACTCTGAACGTGTTAAAACACTGGACCTACGCGGCGCCCTTGCTTGAGTTCTGACACAGTTCTTGTTTTATTTTCAGTCAGTCAGATCTAGAAGACTCTAGAAAGACTGGAATTAAATGTCTCTTGTCATATGTTGCCTGAAAATTTTATAAAATTAAATGGATTTAATTTTATATATCAAAAACAACCACTATTTGTTCATCAAATAAGCTCATTAAATAAGAAGCCGTATCTTTAGAGTCACAAGGACTGTGGGATATCGGGGGTACCCAGAAGTCCAGGATGTACATAACTGTAAAAGTATGAGAGTAGTTTTAAAGAGACCCTGTATCATCTTCCCAATGATAAACTTATTAAAACCCTTCACTGCTACAGGCCACAAGAAAGGAAGAGAGAGGAGAGAAAAGAAGAGAGGGAAAGGGAAAGAACGTTTTTCAAAGCCACACGCACTGAAGCAAAGCCACACCTCCTGAAAGGACAAAATTCTGTAAGTCCTTAAAATAACACGTATTTAAGCAGTGCAGTACAATATGGATAGTTAACACTGCTGAGTTAACTTTACCACATTCGAAGACCTGTTTTTAAACACCATAAGGAGTCAGTGAGAATGTGTGTGTTCTTTATCGATCTTCGGAAGTCTTAGCTGGTTGTACCATCCTCCTTCACACTTCCTCTGTGCTTCATTTTTGATGCTTTTAAAAAAAATCCTTTAAAAAATCCTCATGTCTCTTAAACTCTCCTTCTCCTCCTAATTATGATTATCAGCATCATCATCTGCTCTTTCTGGAGAACATCTTGTTTCTTCTTTCATTTTTCTCTTAAAATATCTTTAAATATTGTTTTATCACCTTAAAAAAATAATTCCATCATCTAGATGAATTGAGGGTATCATTCTGCTGCTGCTGGCTTGTTTACTCAGATACGTTATAATTTATGATTGTAAGGTGATGCACACCAGGATTTATCTCAGGAAGTGGTGATCAACTAGGACAGCTTTGCCCCCATGGGATTTAACAGAAGCAGAAGATATTAAGCAGAGGTGGCAAGAATACACAGAAGAACTGTACAAAAAAGATCTTCATGACCCAGATAATCACGATGGTGTGATCACTCACCTAGAGCCAGACATCCTGGAATGTGAAGTCAAGTGGGCCTTAGAAAGCATTACTACGAACAAAGCTAGTGGAGGTGATGGAATTCCAGCTGAGCTCTTCCAAATCCTGAAAGATGATGCTGTAAAAGTGCTGCATTCAATATGCCAGCAAATTTGGAAAACTCAGCAGTGGCCACAGGACTGGAAAAGGTCAGTTTTCATTCCAATCCCAAAGAAAGGCAATGCCAAAGAATGCTCAAACTACCGCACAAATGCACTCATCTCACAGGCTAGTAAAGTAATGCTCAAAATTCTCCAAGCCAGGCTTCAGCAATACGTGAACGATGAATTTCCAGATGTTCAAACTGGTTTTAGAAAAGGCAGAGGAACCAGAGACCAAATTGCCAACATCCGCTGGATCATCGAAAAAGCAAGAGAGTTCCAGAAAAACATCTATTTCTGCTTTATTGACTATGCCAAAGCCTTTGACTGTGTGGATCACAATAAACTGTGGAAAATTCTGAAAGAGATGGGAATACCAGACCACCTGATCTGCCTCTTGAGAAATCTGTATGCAGGTCAGGAAGCAACAGTTAGAACTGGACATGGAACAACAGACTGGTTCCAAATAGGAAAAGGAGTACGTCAAGGCTGTATATTGTCACCCTGCTTATTTAACTTATATGCAGAGTACATCATGAGAAATGCTGGACTGGAGGAAGCACAAGCTGGAATCAAGATTGCGGGGAGAAATATCAATAACCTCAGATATACAGATGACACCACCCTTATGGCAGAAAGTGAAGAGGAACTAAAAAGCCTCTTGATGAAGGTGAAAGAGGAGAGTGAAAAAGTTGGCTTAAAACTCAACATTCAGAAAATGAAGATCATGGCATCTGGTCCCATCACTTCATTGGAAGATGGGGAAACAGTGGAAACAGTATCAGACTTTGTTTTTGGGGGCTCCCAAATCACTGCAGATGGTGACTGCAGCCATGAAATTAAAAGATGCTTACTCCTTGGAAGGAAATTTATGACCAACCTAGATAGCATATTCAAAGGCAGAGACATCACTTTGGCAACAAAGGTCCGTCTAGTCAAGGCTATGGTTTTTCCTGTGGTCATGTATGGATGTGAGAGTTGGACTGTGAAGAAGGCTGAGAGCCAAAGAATTGATGCTTTTGAACTGTGGTGTTGGAGAAGACTCTTGAGAGTCCCTTGGACTGCAAGGAGATCCAACCAGTCCATTCTGAAGGAGATCAGCCCTGGGATTTCTTTGGAGGGAATGATGCTAAAACTGAAACTCTAGTACTTTGGCCACCTCATGTGAAGAGCTGACTCATTGGAAAAGACTCTGATGCTGGGAGGGATTGGGGGCAGGAGGAGAAGGGGACGACAGAGGATGAGATGGCTGGGTGGCATCACTGACTCGATGGACATGAGTCTGAGTGAACTCCGGGAGTTGGTGATGGACAGGGAGGCCTGGCGTGCTGCGATTCATGGGGTCGCAAAGAGTCAGACATGACTGAGCGACTGAACTGAACGGAGGCTGAGGAGACATTTTGCTTGTCACAACTAGATGCTGCTGCTGCTGAGTCGCTCCAGTCGTGTCCGACTCTGTGACCCCAGAGACGGCAGCCCACCAGGCTCCCCCGTCCCTGGGATTCTCCAGGCAAGAACACTGGAGTGGGTTGCCATTCCTCCTCCAATGCATGAAAGTGAAAAGTGAAAGTGAAGTCTCCCAGTTGTGTCCGACTCTTAGCGACCCCATGGACTGCAGCCTTCCAGGCTCCTCCATCCATGGGATTTTTCAGGCAAGAGTACTGGAGTGGGGTGCCATTGCCTTCTCCGAGCAACTAGATGCTAATACCATCTAAATAGGGGTAGAGGCCAAGAGCTCTGCAAAGCACACCACTTACCTGAACGACGGACAAGGTGGGAAGACAAACACTGGAAACAATCTGGAGGCTTTCAACAGCAGAGAGTGACTCACACACAAGGGCCGGGATGGGAGGCAGCGGCATGACCTCAACGCAGAAGCTGGGACCACCAGACAGAAGCCAGAACTGCCGCAGGGCCTACCCTGGAGGGGCAGGGACATGGGGAGACCTTTCCAGCCAGAAGCTGGGACCCTGAGAAACACACCAACTGCAGGGAGATGTCCCCTTGAGCGGGAAGAGAGGGAGAGAAACACTATTAAAAAGAAAAATTCAGCTGAGTGAATCTGAAGATCTAATTGGCTTCACTCAATCATTCATGAGTCAGGCAGCATGCCATCTAGTAAATACACGGGTGCTCTGAGAAGTGATACAAAACGGAGCTTTTTATAGAGAGGAGGGTGAGGCAAGGGCCATGGTGTTAGCAAAAGAAAACACGGGACTGTTTGGGGCCAGAACATCCTCTTTCTGTGGGGAAGGGACCATGCAGGTTTCATCATGCAGACCACCTCTTCTTCCTCTGGGGCGGGAAGAGGGATAAAGAGGGGCCACTGACAGACTGCCTCACTGCGGCTGAGCAGAAAATTCCAAACTGGCTCATTAGACTACACTTCCAGCTGTAAACTGGTGCAGCCGCTCTGAAAAACAGTGTGGAGCAGACTTCAAAACGTAATAACAGAGCTACCACATGGTCCTGCAATCCCACTCCTGGGAATATATCTGGGGAAGGTTAAAAACTCTAATTCAAAAGGTGACATGCCCCCCACTGTTCACAGCAGCGCTGTTTACAATAGCCAAGTCAGGGAAGCAACTAAATATCCACCAACAGATGGGTGGGTAAAGAAGACACGGTACACGTATGCAGCGGAATATTACTCAGTCTTTAAAAAGAAGGAAATAATCCATTTGCAGCCGCATGGATGGACCTAGAGGTTATCACAGTGACTAAAGTAAGCCAGACTGAGAAATACAAATATTATAGGCTATCACTCATGTGTGTAATCCAAAAAGAGAATATAAATGAACTTATTTACAAAGCAGAGAGGCTCACAAGCAGAAAACAAGCTTATGGTTACGGAGGGGCAGTGAGGGGGTGAGCAGATATGCCCACTAGGCATAAAACAGATAAACGACGGGATTTACCGCAGAGCACGGGGAACTACATTCAACGTCTTGCAATGATCTGTACTCGAGAAGAAGTAGAAAATATATGCGTGTGCTCTGTCGTGTCTGACATGACAGCCCCTGGACTGTAGCCCAACAGGCTCCTCTGCCCATGGAATTTTCCCGGCAAGAATACTGGAGTGGGTTGCTCTTTCCTATTCCAGGGGTTCTTCTTGACCCTAGGATCGAACCACATCTCTTGCATCTCCTGAATGGCAGGCAGATTCCGTACGGCTGCGCCACCTGGGAAACTCATACATGTACGTGTGTGCGTGTGCGTGTGCGGGCGTGTGTGTGTGTGTGTGTGTGTGTATAGTTATATATATAACTATATATAATGAGTCACTTTGCCATACACTTGAAGCTAACAGCATCGTACATCAATTACACTACAGTAAATAAGTAAACAAATCCTAAAAAAAAAGACTACATTCCCAGAAAAGGTTTAAACTGCAGTTAAGTCAGGTATTAAACCCAGATTCAGGATTATGGCCTTTACCACCACTGATGCCATTTTGAGCCTGTGGTCTTCTCTTTAACAACACACTGGCTTCTCCCTTCCGCCCTCCAGTTTTCTATGAGTGCCTCCCTTTAACCAGTCTATCTGGAAACCAGTTTTCAAGGGATCCTAAGAAATAGTTTTAAAGAGAAGCTGGGAGGAAACGGCCCTGAAAGAACAGGGCCTAGCCACAGCACCAGCTCGAGTCTTTGTCAAGAACCTCACCCCTGGTTTTACATCCCTCATCAAGAATTTCCCTCTTCTTTCTTTTTCGCAAGTTCAGTCCTACTTTAGTAAGATGTTTGTTGTAGTAGTACCTATCTACCCTTTAAATTTTCCTCATTATGGGAGATTTTATGGCCTTCCCAGGTGGCGCTAGTGGTAAAAAATCCACCTGCCAATGCAGGAGACACAAGAGACGCAGGTTCGATCACTGGGTCTGGAAGATCTCCTGGAGGAGTGCATGGCAACACACTCCAGTGTTCTTGCCTGGAGAATCCCATGGACACAGGAGCCTGGCGGGCTACGGTCCCTGGGGTTCCAGAGTTGGAGACGCCTGAGCACAGTGGGAGGGTTTGTCTGCATCTCTACACTGTTGTCAGAGACTGAAATAATGTTTTGTTTTGCTTTTTTACTTTAATGAGTAAAGTTGAAACTGAGTCCCCCTAAAACTGAGTTCCCCTGCTGAGTTTATGATGAGCCTCTCTAACTAAAACTATTCCCTTTCCTGCCCTGCTCTCGTTCCCCTCGGGAATACAGAGGATCAAAGAGAAGCTGGGAGTGTAGCCAAGCAGGGCCCTCATGGCCCTCCAGGGCACAGAGGCTCCTCCCTGTCCTTGTTTCTCCTTTGCAGAAAAAGGCTTTCATCTCCTAGGCCTTCCCTGAGTTTCAAAGAGCAGACTCGAGCAGTTACTAACTAAGGGAGTGATAAAATGCAGAAACAAAGAAAAAGCATTTAAGCAAAATAGCTTGAACAGAGTTTTCTTGTTGTTCACTCACTAAGTCATGTCTGACTCTTTGTGACCCCATGGACTACAGCACACCAAGCTCCTCTGTCCTCCACTATCTCCTGAGGTTTGTTCAGATTCCTGTCCATCAAGTGGGTGATGCTATCTATCTCATAGTTAGATACAGAGAATTACTGTGTCAAAGTATTATTATTGTTATTATTAATTTTCCTTCTATAGATGAAGGCAAATAAGTATAGCACAACATCAGTGAAGAGCAGCTGATGGTTCGTATCAAAACCATGCTGACGTCATTCATGCATTTAATCAACAAATATTTGTGCTATACCTACTCAGAGGTTAAAGCCTATGCCTGCAACGCGGGAGATCGTCAGCATAGATACACTTTTAGACAATGTGCATTATCTCTTTAGTAAGATACCATTAGATATACCATATCACTTAACATATAGGTATTCTAGCCATTATAGGTTGAAAGGAATGTGTGATTTTGGAGGTGCGTATATACATATGTGCATATGTATAGAGCAACTTTGCAGTAAATGGCATAGAGCACATTGATTATACCAGCATATCCTTTGTATCTTCTCAACACATCCTTTTTTATAAAGTTAAAAAAAGTAGCCATGATTAGTTGGATACAGCTGAATTTCAAAAGTCTAGAGCTGGTTTATCAAACATCAGCTCTTGCCAGACAAGAGCATTTTGCATGTGGGTGACCCAGTCTGGGAAAATTAAAAAACAGCAACAACTATATCATCAAACAGCAAGACTAGGTTCAGCAAAGTCTTTCAAGATTTCTTCCTGTCAACTGCCTGCTTGCCTTTCTAAAATGGGTAATATTTCCGGTTCCAAGCGACAAAGGAATCACCAAAGCAACTGTTCCAGGCCCTAGACAATTTTAGGTGGAAAAAAGGCTTAGGTGATTCATATTTGAATCTTCTGTTTCCTGTTGGATTTGTTTTTATCTTTCTAACAAATATCAGGAAAAAAGAAAAATGATCAGAAAAGGGGTTTGGAGGAGTGAGAAAAGCAAAGCAAGAAACCCTCGAGATAATAACTGATTGTGATTCGTTAAGTCCAGATTTAGAACCGTATTTCAGGTCTTTTTTACCTTTAGTCATTTCAGTGTCGATATCCAAATAGCCTTCAAACCTTTAGCTAAAATACACTTGAAGAAGTCAGCTAGAAGTGAAGGTACAGGCTATCTCTTCATTGAAAGGGGAGGGGCATTTTAACTTTAGGCTTTTAATCAATGACCCATTATATTTATATTGAGGTCAAGGTATTCCTTAACTGAAATGCATACATACAAATAAACTCCCACTCTTCTCACTCTTGAACTTGAACTGCACTGTAAGTCTGCCAATGGGAGTGTGTGACCTACTTTGAAATTCAGTTGCATCCTTTTTATTCTTTCATAAGGTCTGTAGTTTTTTGGCTCAATTCACATGAAATGCAATAAACTCACCCTTCAATTGTAAAACACATAAAAATACAGACAAAGCATTTTTTGATATTATTATAGGTATTATACAAAATATCAAGTTAAAAGTGAAATTATTTTATTGTAGTGTTGGGATGAAGTGTTGACAAGTATTCAATAGCCTGGATGTAATTTTATTCTCAAGATCTTCCTTACACACTAAATAAGATGTGAAATCTTTGGTTGTTTAAGAGAGATCATCATGGGATTTTTTTTTTTTTTTTTTTCTGTTATTTACCAGGATTGGTGGGGAGGGGACAATGATGGTACAGATTTTGTTTTCATCCAAGACAGTACCCATAAAACAACAGGCTTACATGCTCTCTGAGTAAAAACATATAATTTCGCACTGGCCCTGTATTTTAATAAGAAATGAACTGACATTTTCTCCTGTCAGCTAACGAAACAATTGGGGACTACTGAAGAATGAAAAATGGATGATTAACAGCTTTATCTGGTGTCAAAGAAGCTCTCTTCATCTCTTAGTGATGAGTTGGCAATTTCTTATTTGGGAAGCCTGTTTTGAACACTCAGAGGCAGGGAGAATAGAGAATTAGAAGTTACTGTGTTAAGGGTATTATTATTGTTATTATTAATTTCCTTCTATAGATGTAAAGGCAAATGCCAGCAGCATGGAAAAGTCTTGTCTTAGCTCAAGGTAACCATTCTCTCTTATATCATCATAAAACTATTTCTATCAAATTCTTGGTGCAACAAGAAATTTAGAAAGTTTAAAACTTGGCAACTGAGATGAAGCAGAGGAATTGGACTCAAAGGAATAGAACAGTCATTCTTCTGTTAGGGGAAGCACACTGATTGAAAGCGCCCACCTTGGCCAGGCACCATAGTAACCATTTGCATGAGTTGTTTTATGACAGGAGAGCCTGATAAAGAATACGGAACTAATGAGCCACCACCAACAGGAAGAGTTTGGGAAAGGTGGAAAGGAGACACCGCATGTCCGTCCTCTTGCCAGAATCCCTCTCGCTAGCATCCATCTTGGCTGAGTGATGCGTGTGCCACCAGGAAAGACTCCAAATTAGAATGATTGGCCGAAGACCACCCAGAAACTAATCCCATCACCATAAAACCCGAGACTGCGAGCCATGCGGCAGAGCAGTTCTCCTGGGTTCCCTTACCCTACTGCGCTCCACCCGGGTGCCCTTTCCCAATAAAATCTCTTGCTTTGTCAGCATGTGTGTCTCCTCGGACAATTCGTTTCCAAGTGTTAGACAAGAGCCCAGTTTCAGGCCCTGGAAGGGGTACCCCTTCCTGCAACACTTCTAGATGGAATCTTGTCTCCAGAGTTAGGTAATCAAACGTGATAAAGATTTTTACCAGCCATGCTAAATAAATTGTGAGATAACACAATGGATTGCAAATCAGTCATTAAAAATCACCATGTAGACAGTAAAATGTAATGTTCAAGGTCACAGACATTGGCCTCAGACAGATCAGGGTTCAAATCCCCATCCTACCATTTGTTAGCTATATTATCTTGGGCAATTTATTTCATCTCTCCAGAAGTGACCATCTCAGAGAGTAGTTGTTCAAGTCACTTGAGATAATGTGCTTAAAATGCTTCTTATAAGACACACACACACAAAAATACTTAAATCAATGAAAAAAATACTTAATGGATGTTTTTTCTTATCATACTAATTTTAGCATTTGCAATATACACGTTATTGCTGGGTTTTAAAAAATCAGTTTGCAGAACCACATACAGAGTATGATCTCATTCACATAAGTTCCCCACATGCTTCTCTATGTGGCTTTGTAGTGGCACAAGAGCTGTATAGAAGGGTGTTCTGAAAATGAAAACAACTGTTATTTCCATGCTGTGGTACTTTCAGTGCTTATCACTCTTTGCTTTGCCTTTTTCTTTATATGTCATCTTACAGAAACTATTAAGTTGTCTGTAAAATCAACACTCACCAGACAGGTTTCAACATTTACCCAAATAGTCAGTTAGATGAGACTGACGTCTTACTGGAGAGAGAGATTAGGGAGAACAGGCCATCGGGAGCAATTTATCTTTCATGACCCTTCCCAAAGATGAAAGATACAGGGGAACGGTCTCTGCTCTTCGGACACAAAGGAAACGGCCTCATCGTTCCTGTGCTGCCATGCAACTGACTTTTGAAGAGTGTCTTTGAGACTTCCCATGAAATAAAAAAAAAGTTTATCGCCCATTTCAAATGACCTCTCAGAGAACTTTGGCTACTACATAGCTGGAGAAATTGAAACAAGAAAAATGAGGGAAAATAGTTCCTCTTTTGATTCTTGTCAAATGGTGCTCTTGCTAACCAAATTATTCACCAAGGGAATTCACAAGGGTGACCTGATGACACGGGAAAAATCCATTGCCTCAACTGAAGTCCATGCAAAACCTCACTAGCATTACAGTCATGCCCATAAAGTAAATCATTGTCATTCGTGTGATGGTGAAACATTCCCAGGAGTCCGGCTTTGGATTTGGTTTGGAAGCTTTCTTAGGACAGATCCAGGAAGGCATTAGGGGAAAATATTAAAAAAACAAAAAAGTTGAGGGTTGTCATTTCCTGCTCTGTGACATGAGGAAGCTGACCACCATCTAAGGCTTGACATTCTTTCATTTCATATCAACTGTCTTCCATGAGCAAAGGCTGAGTTCATGTGGACAGTCAGAGGGGCAGCATCATCCCAGGAGAACCGTATCATCAATACTTGCTTCCCACACACCAAGATCAGAGTGCTGAAAACAAAACCAACAAACTAAAACACCCAGAAACAATAGCTTTTCTTAAAGGTAAAAATATGTGTTGCTGTTCTTTAGTCTCTAAGTTGTGTCCAGCTGTTTATGACCCCATGGACTGAAGCCCACCAGGCAAGAACACTGGAGTGGGTTGCCATGTTCTCCTCCAGGGGATCTGCCCGACCCAGGGACGGAACCCATGTCTCCTGTATTGGCAGGTGGATTCATTACCTCTGAACCACTTGGGAAGTCCCTAAAAATATGTGTACATGTGTGCAAATGTACCAGTACCCAAGAAATAATACATAAAACTTGGAAACTCAAATAGTTTGGCAAATGAGAAGCTTAGTATCAGGTGTCATTTTGTCCAAACTATAGCCATATTTAGTTGCAAATTAAAAGTAGTTACATTCTTCGGTTGTACTAACCGCATCCCAATAATTCAGCGTCTCGTATGACCAGCAGTTACTGTGTTGAGCAGCACAAAAATAGAACATTTCCATCACTGGAGAAAGTTCGATGGATTACCACTGGATGAGAGGCTGTAACACACTCTTTCTGCACTAGGTGCACGTATTGCTTATTCAAGAATTGTAATTTTTTTAATTGTGAAATTAAAATTTTTAATTCTTAAAGTAATAATTTTAACCGTTTTATATAATTCGTATTGGAAAGTTCAAAAGGACTTTTCCGGTTTTCATCACTGGCTGCCAAAATTGCAAAACACCCTTCAACGGCCAAATTCAGAAATCCTATTACAGACTGTTCTCCCTAGAGCACATATAACAATTAATTAAAAAACAATTTAAGGCACGGATCAATTATAATCGTCAAGTACAAAGCCTTAATTTTGTTTCAAAAGCTAATAATAAATTGCTCTTTTTAAACTGATTTTCACTCCCAGGTACAGGAATCATATAGCAGATGGAGGGTATAATGAGACAAGTGTGAGACGGTCCATACTGAGCCCCCAGGCTAAGTGCACAGCAGGCTGCAGACATGACACTCACGGGTATGTGAGGCCTGCTTCTCTCCCTCCTCGTCTGTACTAAGCAGGAAAACAGACTATTGGATGAGAAATGTCATCTCAAGTTTTGGTCTCTGTCAGGAGCCCAAATTGTCTTTATGCTGTTTCTCTTTGGGAGGATTGACATACTGATGAAGAATTTATTCAAAAATACATGTTGGGTGCTCGCTATGTGTGTGTCTCCAGTCCAGGCCCTGGAGATAGAGCAGATAAAGTCCTTGGACCTCAAGCTGCTTACTTTCTAAGCTAACTGATGGTCAGTAGACCATTAAGTAAAATAACAATAGACACGTAAGTAAAAGCATGTCCGGTGGAGAAGACTGAGTGCTTTGGTAGAGGCTTGCTCATTTACATGGAGTGGCTATCGCAGGCAGAATAAAAGTTCCCCAAAGATGTCCATATCCTAATCCCAGAAACCTGTGAATGTGTTACCTGATACGGCACAAGAGATTTTGCAAATGTGAATAAATTAAAGATTTTGTGATTGGGAGAGTTCCCTGGATTATCTGCATGGGTCTCAGTTAATCACAGTTGTTTGTAACTGTGAGGCAGAGGAGGTATGGCCTTGGAGGCAGATGTTGGACTGATGTGACTGCTGTCTGCCTGCAAGAGGCCCAAGGAACAGGCAGCCCCCAGAAGATGGAAAAGGCAAGCAAACGGATTCTCTCCTAAGAGCCTCTGGAAGAAGTGAAAATCTACCAATAGCTTGATTTTATCCCAGTGAAAAACATTTTGGACCCTGAACCCCAGGACTGCAAGATTATAAATTTGTGTGGTTTGCGTGCATGTGTGCTCGGTCACTAAGTCATATCCACCCCATGGACAGTAGCCAACAAGGCTTCCCTGTCCATAGGATTTCTCATGCAAGAATACTGGAGTCGGTATTCATTCCCTTCTCTAGGGGATCTTCCCAACCTAGGGATCAAATCTGAGGCTCCTGCACTCGCAGGCGGGTTCATATAATAGTCATCTGAGTTGAATTCACCCATTCCAGTCCATTTTAGTTCGCTGATTCCTAGAATGTCGACGTTCACTCTTGCCATCTCCTGTTTGACCACTTCCAATTTGCCTTGATTCATGGACCTATCATACCAGGCTCCTATGCAATATTGTTCTTTACATCATCAGACTTCGCTTCCATCACCAGTCACATCCACAACTGGTGTTGTTTTCACTTTGGCTCCATCTCTTCATTCTTGCTGGAGTTATTTCTCCACTGATCTCCAGTAGCATCCTGGGCACCTACCAACCTGGGGGTTCATCTTTCACTGTCCTATCTTTTTGCCTTTTCATACTGTTCATGGGGTTCTCAAGGCAAGAATACTGAAGTGGTTGGCCATTCCCTTCTCCAGTGGACCACGTTTTGTCAGAACTTACACCATGACCCGTCTGTCTTGGGTGGCCCTACATGGCATGGCTCTTAGTTTCATTGAGTTAGACAAGGCTGTGGTTCAGTGACCAGTTTGTTTAGATTTCTGTGATTGTGGTTTTCATTCTGTCTGCCCTCTGATGGATAAGGACAAGAGGTTTATACAAGCTTCCTGATGGGAGGGACTGGCTGTGGGGGAATCTGGTCTTGCTCTGACAGGCGGGGCTGTGCCCAGTAAATCTTTAACCTGATTTTCTGTTGATGGGTGGGGCTGTGTTCCCTCCCTATAGTTTGGCCTGAGGCCAAACTATGATAGGGGTAATGGTAGTAATGGTGACCTCCTTCAAAATGCCAGCTTGCCAGGTGGCTCCCAGGACTGTTGTATTCAGTGCCCCTGACCCTGTGGCAGGCCACTGTTGACCCACACCTCTGTCCGACACTCCTTGACACTCACAGACAAGTCTGGCTCAGTCTCTTGTGAGGTCACTGCTCCTTTCTCCTGGGTCCTGGTGCACACAAAGTTTTGTTTGTGCCCTCCAAGAATCTGTTTCTCCAGTCCTGTGGAAGTTCTGTAATCAAATCCCACTGGCCTCCAAAGTCAAATCCCCAAGGGGTTCTCAGTCCCTTTGCTGGATCCCCAGATTGGGGATCTGTTGTGGGTCCTAGAACTTTTGCAACAGTGTGAGAACTTCTTCAATATAATTGTTCTCCAGTTTGTGGGTTGTCTGCTCAGTGGCTCTATCGTGGGGCTAATGGCGACCTCCTCCAAGAGGATTTATGCCACAGGCAGCACCTCCCAGGCCTGCTGCAGCCAGAGCCCTGTGGCAGGACAGTGCTGACCCCTGCCTCCACAGGAGACACTCAGACACTCAAAGACAGGCATCCGGTCCCATCACTTCATGGCAAATAGATGGGGAAGCAATGGAAACAGTGGCAGACTTTATTTTCTTGGGCTCCAAAATCACTGCAGATGGTGATTGTAGCCATGAAATTAAAAGACGCTTACTCCTTGGAAGAAAAGCTGTGACAAACCTAGACAGCATATTAAAAAGCAGAGACATTACTTTGCTGGACAAACATGTCTAGTCAAAGCTATGGTTTTTCCAGTAGTCATGTATGGGTGTGAGAGTTGGACTATAAAGAAAGCTGAGTGCAGAAGAATTGATGCTTTTGAACTAGGGTGTTGGAGAAGAGTCTTGAAAGTCCCTTGGACTGCAAGGAGATCCAACCAGTCAATCCTAAAGGAAATCAGCCCTGAATATTCATTGGAAGGACTGATGCTGAAGCTGAAACTCCAATAGTTTGGCCACCTGATGCAAAGAACTGACTCATGTGAAGACCCTGATGCTGGGAAAGATTGAAGGCAGGAGGAGAAGGGTACGACAGAGGATGAGATGGTTGGACAGCATCACCGACTTGATGAACATGAGTTTGAGCAAACTCCGGGAGTTGGTGATGGACAGGGAAGCCTGGCGTGCTGCAGTCCACGGGGTCACACAGAGTCGGACAAGACTGTGACTGAACTGAGCTGAGTTTGTGGTGATTTGATACAGCAGATGAGGAAACAAATATGGTGGCCATGAACAACTTCACTGAAAATCTGACATTTGGACAAAGATCTAAGGAGGGGGGAGGGCCATCTGAGAGGGACACACATTCCAGGCAGCAAAGAGCAAGTGCAGATTCCCTGAGGCAGGAGCAGGGGAGTGGAGGCAGGGGGAGGGGCATTAGTGGGGGTAAGGTCAGAGGTGGCTGACTAAGATCAGTCAGGCTGGGTGGGTGGGACCCATACCCTGAATGAGATAGGGAGTCATTACAGGGTTTTCCAACAGAGAGATGAGGGGATGGGATTTATATTTTAAAAGGATTACTGTAATGACTGCTGAGCTGGGCAAAGACAGAAGCAGAGAGACCAGTTTGTCTAATAAGCAGGCGGGGGGCCTCCCTGGCTGTCCAGTGGTTGGGATGTGGTGCTCTCACTGCCGTGACCCTGTATTCAGTCCCTGGTCAGGGGGCTGAGATCCCGCTAAGCTGCGTGGCACAGCCAAAATGAAAAATAAAGTAAAAATTTAAAAATCCAGGTGAGAGGTAATAATGACTTGGACCAAGGCAGTGAGAAGTGGTGGTTCTCTCGATGTGTTTTACAAAGATCATCTTGGTTGTGAGGTTGAGAAAAGATGCAGACAGGGCAAGCAGAGGAGCAGAGAGACGCTGGGAAACGACTGCAATAATTCGGCAAAAGTGACAGTCGTGTGGACCTCCATCCAAAAGCAGGGATTTGACACTGATCTGTTTTCAAGGTAGGACGGAATTTTCTGACATCTGGTCAGGATGAAAGTTATCCAGGGAGAAAGCTGCCACCCACAGAGATGTCTTTTCCTTCCTCACTCTGCAATCCTAAGCCCCAGGCAGCCTAACTATTCTCCCCAAGAGGCTCATTTTCAGGATCCATTTGAACAATTTACAAGATTATTTATAACAAGCAAAGAAAAAGCTTGGATAATTAAAATCAAGTCAGGTCCTCCAATGATTTGAAGACACCATTATTTCAACCTCCTTTCCCATCAACTTTTTCATCAGTACTGTGTAAGCACAAGGTTACAAGAGTCTGGTAGTGGAAGCAGCATCCAGAACAGCAAGTCTCCAAGGTGAATGAGTTATTTGAACAAGGCATTCCAAGCATAGGTTCCTAGATGCCTAAAAGATCATGTATCATGTGAACTACTTTCAATATTTCAAAAATCTTTTTGGAAACTTTACATAGAAGCAGAATATTGCACTGTGATGCTATATTAACTGTCTGATTCTGGTGACTTTATAGCCAGCCTGTGGGATCCAAATTATACTAGTCAGTTAGCAATTAAAAAAATAGGAAAAATCAATGACTAATGAAGAAATGCAATTTGTTCAAAAAATAATCTTTAAAACCATAGGAACTATAAGAAAATAACACAGAGGTTGCCTAGAGGAAATCTTTGGGACTGATGGGGTTAATTCTCTTTCACTCAGGTGATTAGCCCATCACCCTCCACAGCTTCTTTGAGATGATAAATTTCATGCCAGTCTCCCACTTACTGATCCAGCGTTGTGGACCATTGTGATCTACCAGCATCACTCTCTCACCTCCTGATGACAATGTCCTAATGTTCCCTAAGAACTACTTCTCTCTGACTCTCAGGCCACAGAGTTTAGATTGAGAGCATTTTTCTCCCTGGCTAACCATCTCCCCTTCAGCCTCTCCAGGGTGCCGGTGTGATGCAGGCTACCTGTCCAATCAGAGCATCACATTTCCCCAGCCACTCCGACTGGCTCGGACCTGAGCATGTGACTCAAGAGAGGAGCCTGGGAGTTTCACTGGGAAGACCAAGGATAGCAGGACTCCTTCTCCACCTGTAGGTTTGTTGAGCAGTCAGGATGCAAGCCTGGAGCTGTTGGCTCCATCGTGCCCCGACGAGGGAGCGTCTGCTAGAGAAGGAGCCGGAATAGAGGCACACAGGAAAGCCAGAGGAAGCAGACTGAGCCCTGAGCTTTTGCTCAGTCAAGGGAACGGCCTAGTTCTAAGAGGTAAATGAATAGTTTGGAGTCCTATTTCTTTCACCTCCTTGCCATGGAGTAAGCTGCTTAGTCTTGGCAATCATATAAAAGCTAACTTATTACCAAGGCTATTGAGAGAAATAATTAAGAAAAGTCTTTGAGAGTAATTTGAAATGTATAAACACACTATACAGAAACAAAAATGAGAGCTGAAGTTATTATCCTGTGCTATTTTCCCTTCCCACTCTCTGATGAAGGCAAGGAGTGAAATGACTGAATAGTAGGAGTCAGCAAGGCAAAGTCCATTAATAGTTGAGAATTGTTGACTGTAAATAATTATTCAGCTATTAAACCTTTAGAGTAGACTCTGTCTGATGCATGTTCTCTAATAGCGGTGAGTTTTCCACCAACACCTTTTGCTTCTGTGCCCTGTAATCAGACCCAAAGTAACTCTGGTTTAGGGTGTGTGTGTGTGTGTGTGTGTTTATTTTTCCCTCTTCCATTAAACTTGACTAGGACACAAGTCATTATAGATGCTCATCCATTACAGGAGTACTGGAGCTGCTCCACATTTGCATATGAATATGTAAAAGAGATTTATAATTCTATCTCTGAACATAAAAACATTTGTTGCATAAATTACACTAATATTCCTAAGCCCATTTGGTTTTCTCTGCTGCCTATCCATCCAGATATGGCTGAGTGGTTTCCATGGCCACAGGGAAGATCTTAGGTGAGGCAGGCGCATTCCGGGTTGGGAAGGACCGCGTCCTCCAGTGGAGTCTGCGGACACAGGGTGAGTAGGCCGAGCTCCCGGGGCAGCAGGAAGAGCCTTGCCAAGGTCAGTATCACTTGTTTCCGTATAAGCTGTAACCCAAGCCAAGGATCTCCAACTGCGCAGACTGAGTTCACGCACCACACAAACCACAATGTGCTTCCACAACAACACGGAGGATGATGCCCTCAAGACCTAGAGCGAGATGACATACAGGCAGAAGTAGTCACAATCAATGAGCGAGATGACATACAGGCAGAAGGAGTCACAATCAGTGAGCCAGATGACATACAGGCAGAAGGAGTCACAATCAGTGAGCGAGATGACATACAGGCAGAAGGAGTCACAATCAATGGCTGTTGCTTAGTTGCTAAGTCATGTCCAGCTCTTCTTTTTTTTTTGCAACCCCATGGACTGTGGCCCACCAGGCTCCTCTGTCCATGGGATTTCCTGGCAAGAACACTGGAGTGGGCTATCATTTCCTTCTCTGGGGGATCTGCCCCACCCAGGGATCAAGCCCATGTCTCCTGCAGTTCAGGAGGATTCTTCACCACTGAGCCACCTGGGACGCAGTCTTGACTATTACCTCCATCGTAAAGTCACATCAAGCCCAGGAATCCAATCCTGCAAGTTGCAAGTGCCTGCAAAGCTCACACTTTAAGCTACCATGTTGTAAAATGCCAACTGCCCAAACTCTGAGACCTGACATTTGAAATAATTCTGTCCATATTACCTATCTTTCCCTTTTCTCATTCACTTGTATCTGTTGATGCTGTTCTTTAAATGCTTCTTGACATCTAGAACCTTCAAAGCTTGGCAAGTTTTCTAGTCCCTTATCCTGTTAGGACCTATCTGTCCCCTCCACTCCTGAGCCTGGAAGCGATGGTCTCAGTGAGCCACTTCCAGGGACAGGACCATCCTGCAGCTCTCCAGGACCGGAGGCCCTCCACGAGTGACCTCCTGAGCAAACCTCATCATCTACTTGCTTGGACCCCATTTCTGAGCTACGAAATATGGCCTGAGAATATGATAAAATTGAGCTGAATAGTTCCCCATGCATCTTTTTTCCCAGCAAGACCCACAAAGGACAATGGAGGTGGTAAAAATGGTGGTAAAAACTAGTCATAGATTCTTTTCAAATGCAGCTTCCTGTTTAAAAAAAGAAAAAAACTGGGGCTTCCCTGATGGCTCAGTGGGTAAGAATCCACCTGCCAGTGCAAGAGACGTGGGTTGGATTCCTGGTCTGGGAAGAACCCACATGTCTCAGAGCAGCTAAGCTCATGCACCACAGCTGCTGAGCCTGTGCTCTAGGGCCCAGCTGGGGGTTGCAGCTTCTGAGCCCACGCGCCGCAGCTCCCGAAGCCCACGCGCCTGGGGCCTGAGCCCTGCACTGCAGAGCCTGTGCGCCTGGGGTTCATGTTCTGCAACGAGGAGCCACTGCAATGAGAAGCCTGTGCACCGCAACTAGAGAGGAGTCCCTGCTCGCTGCAACTAGAGAAAGTCCAGGCACAGCAATGAAGACCCAGCACAGCCAAAAATAAAATAAAAACAACTAAATAAATAATATCTAACAACAACAACAAAACAAACCGTCACATACTGAGGCAATCATGAAACCTAGTAGGAGTAATGGGTGTGGAGGACCCTAAGAGGGTCTGGGATTTCTCCTCCAGAAGCCCACAGCCCGGACTGCAAGTCAGGGGTGCTCCCCACATGGGAAAAGGATGTTTGCAAAGAAACGTTCAAGGAAAATCTGTTGAACACAACTGTTGATTGGCTAGCAGCTGGAGATGGTCTTGCAAAGACTGAGCTTAGAATCACTAGAAGCGCTCAAAGGCTTCTGCGCTCCCAGGCTTATAAAATAGGAATTCCTGTGGGAAGTAGAAGACTGGAAAATAGGGCTACGGAAGGTCTGTGTCTTCCTTAATTCAGGATTAAGGATGCTGCAGGTAAATAACACAGGCTGGGTGGCTTACAAACAATGGAAATCTCTCTCTCCCAGTTCTTGAGCCTCAGATAAGGATCTAAGCCAGCCCTGATGAGGGTCCTCCCAAGCTTCATCGCGGGCATGTCCTGCCACGTCTTCATGGATTGGAGCATGGACGGAGCTCTGTGGGGTCCCTTTATAAGAACACAAACCCAGGGACTTCCCTGGTGGTCCTGTGATTAAGACTGTACCTTCCCGTTCAGGGGGTGTGGGTTCCATCTCTGGTGGGGAAGTAGGATCCCACATGCCTTGCAGCCAAAAACCAAAACAAAACAGGAACAATATTGTAACAAATTTTAAAAAAATGGTCCACATCAAAAAATGTTTAAAAAAACAAAAAAAACAGAACACGAGTCCCATTCATGAGGGCTCTATCCTTATGACCTAAGCACCTTCTAAAGGCTCTACTTTCACACACCATCACGTCCGACATTCACATTCCAACTCACACCTGCTGCAAGGACGCAAGCACCCAAGCCGTGGCTGTCTGGAAACGGGCAGCTTCTACCCTCCTTCCCTTCCTCCCGGCCATTTCCCTTTCCTTTTCTTCCATGGAGGCCCTTTTCCTCCATGTGGACAGGAGGGAGACTTTCATCTCCAAGACCGAAAACTGATTAAATGTTTATTGGGATCATCCACTGAAACCAAGCAATGCGGCCAAGACTGAGGCCCAACATCCTTTTTATCCTTTTGCCAGCTTCATCTGGAGACCATCGTTGTCTCTTTCAAGTGACTTTGGGCTCTGCGGGCGCCGAGTACATTACCCCGTTCCCTGCCAGCTCCACAGAGGCCAATGCTCTGCCTCGCTCCTGCCAACCATGCAGTTTGCCAGCAACATCTCCAAGCTGGGAAAATGCACACACATCAAAAGATCCGCTAGGAGGTTCAGAAGCCAGGCACAGAATGGAGGCACAGCTGAAACTCAAGTCCAGCCACCAGCTCTGCGCAAGGCTTTGTGAGCAGCACCTGGCATCTTCCTCAGGCACATTTTGGGGTCTTTCCCAACGACATGGCCGCCGAGAGGTACCGGGGAACTTCTGTGGCTTTCCCTTCCTAGAAACCAGGAGGAAGAAAGACATGTCGCTTACCCTAACCCTAGAGAGCTCTCCCCTATGCTACAAGAGTCTTGGGTTTCCCTCTGCACTGAGAAGCAGGGGCTGGACCCTAGCTGCCGGCATCACCCCAGGAGAGCACAATTAACAATCTTGAAAAAAATATGCACTTTAAAGGCATCATCCTCAAAGAGATCAGAGACGGGCCTGCTTATTAACAAAGGCTGCAAACGGGCGCTGGGGGTGTTTGCACCCACAGAGGTTTCCTTCGCCTGGAAGCCTGCCACCGGGCTCAAAGTGGCCCATGGCGGGAGGACAGGTGGGAGAGAAAATTCACCCCTGAATCCCCAGCTGCCCACGGCACTCCCACCGCAAAGAGGCTTGAAGAAGTGGACAAAGAGGAAGTCATTTTAAATGCTGCTGAGTTGCTTTAAAGGTTTTGTTTGCTTGCTTGTTTCTCGTTGCATTGAAAATGCCAGTGACGCTGTTGTGTACACGTCTGGCTGCACTGAGTCTCGGCTGCGGTGCAGGCTGTGCTCTGGCTGTGACGTGGGCTCCAGGGCTCGGGGCTCTGAGGTGCATCTGCGTGCTCTCTAGTTGCACAGCAAGGGCTCAGTTACTCTGCAGCACGTGGGATCCTAGCTCCCCATCCAGGGACCCATCCTGCGTATCCCCTGCCCCGGGATGCGGACTCTCAGTCACTGGATCACCAGAGAAGTCCCCCCTTGTCTGTTTTTTAATAAGGAGCTGGTGGGCGGACAATGGGTGGGGTTTTTCATTTGCCATTTTGACTGTCGATTTCTTGATCAATACTTACCTTTCCTGTATCTGGTAAGCAGTAACAGCTCAAGGCGCTGACTGCCTATTCTAAGTTATTCATTTTCAAAAAGAAATTACTTTCCTAAGATGTGAATGGTTTGCCAACACAATACTGGGGCACTTGGGCTATATCAGACAGTATTTTCTTCTCATTTTATTCTTGAGTAGTTTGTCTATGTAAAACAGGTAGCCGCTCTTCATATCCAAGAAGGAGTCCTAATGAAGTATAAAGTTAACCCTAAGCAGTTGGGAGGACAGGAAAATACATGCCATGAGTCAACCAGGGGACTCCCCTGGTGGTCCAGTGGCTAAGACTCCACGCTCCCAACACAGGGGGCAGGGGTTGAATCCTTGGTCAGGGAACTAGATCCCATACGCTACAACTGAAAAAATAAAAAGTAAAAAAGATCCCGAGTGCTGCAAGCAAGATCCAGGACAGCCCAAATGTGCTACGCTCTGCTTGGTCACTCAGTCGTGTCTGACTCTCTGTGACCCCCTGGACTGTAGCCCACCAGGATCCTCTGTCCATGGGCTTCTCCAGGCAAGAACACCGGAGTAGGTTGCCACTTCCTCCTCCAGGGATCTTCCCAACCCAAGGATCGAACCAAGGTCTCATGCATTGTAGGCAGATTCTTTTACCATCTGAGCCACCAGGGAAGCCCAAATTAATTAATTAATATTTTAAAAATGAATCAGCCATAATTTATTGAATGCTTATTACATGGTGGGCACTATGTCAAGGGCTGTATACACATCATTTCATCACATAAACCTGCAGGCAACTCTATGAGGTACATATTATTATCCCCAAACAACAGGCAAGGATTCAGAGACATTGTTAAGTAAAAGGTAACATTAAGAATATGATGAGAAATCGGGTCACTGGATTCCTAAGGCAAAAAGAAAATACTCGTCAGATTAATATAGTAAAGTGAGGAAAGGATAAAAAAAAAAAAAGGACTTTTCTAAACTTAGAAGAGACCATTTTCGCCAATAAAATGCAGGAAATTTGCCGTTCAACTTCATCTCCATCCTTTGAACTCTCATTCTCAAAGTTCTGGTGACATGAAGATATGGTGACAAATATTAACATCTCATGGAAGTCAGATGTTAATACACATTTTCTTTTCAAACCTTCAAATCCTGGTTTTCCAAATTTGGAATGTGAGCCTCAACCAAAAAGTGCATCACTCCTCACAGGACATGATCGAAGCCCACAGTGGGGAACGTGACGGTGACTTCAGGGCTCCGTCATCTTCTTAAATCAGTATCCCAACTCTCTGAAAATACCTACTTATACAAACACAAAGCAAAAATACATATTGTTCTTGTTGTCTGGTTGCTCAGTCGTGTCCAACTCTTTGCAGCCCCATGGACTGCAGCACACCATGCATCCCTGTCCTTCACCATCTCTTGGAGTTTGCTCAAACGCATGTCCATCGAGTTGGTGATGTCATCCAACCATCTCATCCTCTGTTGTCCACTTCTCCTGCCTTCACTCTTTCCCAGCATCAGGGTCTTTTCTAAGGAGTCAGCTCTTCACATCAGGTGGCCAAAATATTGGAGTTTCAGCTTCAGCATCAGTCCTTCCAATGAATATTCAGGATTGATTTCCCTTAGGATGGACTGGTTTGATCTTCTTGCAGTCCAAGGGACTCTCAAGAGTCTTCTCCTACACCACAGTTCAAAAGCGACAATTCTTCAGTACTCAGCCTTCTTTATGGTCCAACTCTCACATCCATACATAACTACTGGAAAAACTATAGCTTGACAAGATGAACCTTTGTCAGCAAAGTAATGTCTCTGCTTTTTAATACACTGTCAAAGATTGTCAGTGTATTGCATTTCTTCCTAGCAACAAGCGTCTTTTAATTTCATGGTGTGGTCACCATCTGCAGTGATTTTGGAGACCAAGAAAATAAAATCTGTCACTGTTTCCATTGTGTTCCCATCTATTTGCCATGAAGTGATGGGACCGGATGCCATATCTTCGTTTTGTGAATGTTGAGTTTTAAGCCAACTTTTTCACTCTCCTCTTTCATTTTCATCAAGAGGCTCTAATTCCTCTTCACTTTCTGCCATAAGGGTGGTGTCATCTGCATATCTGAGGTTATTAATATTTTTCCCAGCAATCTTGATTCCAGCTTGTGCTTCATCCAGGCTGGCATTTTGCATGACGTACTCTGTGTAGAAGTTAAATAAGCAGGTGACAATATACACAATTGATGTACTCCTTTCCCAATTTTGAACCAGTCCTTTGTTCCATGTCCAGTTCTACCTGTAGTTTCTTGATTTTCACACAGGTTTCACAGGAGACAGTTAAGGTGGTCTGGTATTCCCATCTCTTTAAGAGTTTTCCACAGCCATCCACACAGTCAAATGCTTTAGTGAAATCAATGAAGCAGAAGTAGATGTTTTTGCTGGAATTCTCTTGCTTGTTCTATGATCCAAAGGATGTTGGAAATTTGATCTCTGATTTCTCTGTCTTTTCTAAATCTAGCTTGTATGCCTGGAAGTTCTCAGTTCATGAACTTTTAAAGCCTAGTGTGGAGAATTTTGAGGATTACTTTTTTAGTATATGAGATGAGTGCAACTGTGTTGTTTGAACATTCTTTGGCATTGCCTTTCTTTGGTATTGGAATTGACCTTTTCCAGTCCTGTGGCCACTGCTGAGTTTTCCAAATGTGCTGGCATATTGAGTGAAGCACTTTCACAGCATCATCTTTCAGGATTTGAAATAGCTCAGCTGGAATTCTATCACCTCCACTCGCTTTGTTGGTACTGATGCTTTCTAAGGCCCACTTGACTTCACATTCCAGGATGTCTGGCTCTAGGTGAGTGATCACACCATCGTGATTATCTGGGTCATGAAGATTTTTTTTGTACAGTTCTTCTGTGTGTTCTTGTTATCTCTTCTTAATATCTTCTGCTTCTGTTAGGTCCATACCATTTCTGTCCTTTATCGAGCCCATCTTTGCATGAAATGTTCTCTTGGTATCTCTAATTTTCTTGAAGAGATCTCTAGTCTTTCCCATTCTGTTGTTTTCCTCTATTTCTTTGCACTGATGACTGAGGAAGGCTTTCTTATCTCTCCTTTGTATTCTTTGGAACTCTGCATTCAAATGGATGTATCTTTCCTTTTCTATTTTGCTTTTTGCTTCTCTTCTTTTCTCAGCTATTTGTAAGGCTTCCTCAGATAGCCATTTTGGTTTTTTGCATTTCGTTTTCTGGGGATGGTCTTGATCCCTGTCTCCTGTACAATGTCACAAACCTCTGTCCATAGTTCATCAGGCACTCTGTTTATCAGATATAATCCCTTGAATCTATTTCTCACTTCCACTGTATAATCATAAGGGATTTTAATCATAAGGGATTTTAATCATAAGGGATTTTGTTTAGGTCATACCTGAATGGTCTAATGGTTTTCCCTACTTTCTTCAACTGAAGTCTGAATTTGGCAATGAGGAGTTCATGATCTGAGCCACAGTCAGCTCCCAGTCTTGTTTTTGCTGACTGTATAGAGCTTCTCCATCTTTGGCTGCAAAGAATATAATCAATCTGATTTCGATGTTGACCGTCTGGTGATGTTCATGTCTAGAGTCTTCTCTTGTGTTGTTGGAAGAGGGTGTTTGCTATGACCAGTGTGTTCTCTTGGCAAAACTCTATTAGTCTTTGCCCTGCTTCATTCTGTACTCCAAGGACAAATTTGCTGTCACTCCAGGTGTTTCTTGACTTCCTATTTTCGCATTCCAGTCCCCTATAATGAAAAGGACATGTTTTTTGAGTGTTAATTCTAGAAGGTCTTGTAGGTCTTCATAGAACTGTTCAACTTCAGCTTCTTCAGCAATAGTGGTCAGGGCATAGACTTGGATTACTGTGATACTGAATGGTTTACCTTGGAAACAGAGATCTTTCTGTCGTTTTTGAGAGCACATCCAAGTACTGCATTTCAGATTGTTCTGTTGACTTTGATGGCTACTCCATTTCTTCTAAGGGATTCCTGCACACAGTAGTAGATATAATGGTCATCTGAGTTAAATTCACCCATTCCAGTCCATTTTAGTTCGCTGATTCCTAGAACATCGACGTTCACTCTTGCCATCTCCTGTTTGACCACTTCCAATTTGTCTTGATTCATGGACCTAACATTCCAGGTTCCTATGCAATATTGCTCTTTACAGCATCGGACCTTGCTTCTGTCACCAGTCACATCCACAACTGGGTGTTGTTTTTGCTTTGGCTCCATCCCTTCATTCTTTCTGCAGTTATTTCTCTACTGATCTCCCATAGCATATTGGGCACCTACCGACCTGAGAGTTCATCTTTCAGTATCCTATCTTTTTGCCTTTTCATACTGTCACAGCAAAAAAAACTCAGTTTAAACTCTGTACTAGGGATTATACAACAACAATGTATCCTGCTTGAGGACAGTTTCTCTTTCCTGAAAACCTTCTGGCTAATCCTGTTATCTTAAAATGTAAATTATGTGAGTGGATCTAGTAAGATCTTTACACCCTTGAGATATTCTTTTGATTTATTGTAATAACTAGTTTAAAAGGTATATAACTCCCTTGCTAACACTAGAGAAGGGGCATTCTCTGTCCCCCTTCTGAGGTCTGTGTCAGAAGCTTTCTGTGTCCCTTTTCACTTTCATAAAACTCTGCTACACAAAAGCTCTTGAGTGATCAAGCCTGGTCCCTGGTCCCGAAGTTAAATCTTCTTTGGAGATCATGAATTTGACACCATTCACCGTAAGCTACCAGTTTCTCTGGTAAAGAATCTGCCTACAGTGCAGGAAACCCAGGTTTGATCCTTGCATCAGGAAGGTATACCCAGGGGATAGCTCTCCAGGGGATGACCACCCACTCCAATATTCTTGCCTAGAGAATTTCATGGACAGAGAAGCCTGGTGGGCAACAGTCCGTGGGGTCACAAAGAGTCAGATGTGACTGAGCAACTCACATTGGACATCCGGTCTCAAGAAGGCTAACTCTATGATGCTGTTCTTGCCCCAGGCCTCCCCTCAGGATCAAGCCGAGGCCCCAGGCCAGCTTAGACCACAGCCTTGCTTAGATTCTTCCCACTTCCCTCTTCACTTCTCCTGGGGGCACTTCCTCAAAAACTCTCTTTCACATGAATCCTTGTCTCAGGCTCTGCTTCTAGGGAATCCAACCCAAGAGGCTCTCATTGCCCTCCGCCAAAGGGTTCACTGATGGCCTGCGATTTACACAAGTGAATTCAATGACCCCTCAATGAATAGATAATTCCAAACCACTTAAACTGTTCCAGAACATACAGAAAGGAAAAACACATCACAAGTCATTCTGTGGAACCCTGACACCATCAACATCAAACTTTGACAAAGCAAAGGAAAACAGCCAACTGATCTGACTTATAAATATTCATTCAAAAAATTTTAAACAAAATACTAATAACAGCAAAATTAACATGAATATATAGATTTACCATGCCCAAATAAGGTTCATAACCTATTAACATAATTTATCCTATTGGGCAGTCTGTGGGCACAAAACCTATGATATTCTAAAAATGATAAAAAATGACATCTAATTAAATTTTATATTAAGAACAGTCAATATTTTAATAACAATTTTATAAAATATCTATCTATATATATAATATATAATATATTTTATAATATATATAAAATATATATCTATATATATAAAACAGATATCAATAGAAATAAAACAGATATCAATAGAAATAACTAGAAGTATAAAGGAAGAACAGACTTTTTTTCAAAAGCAAGAAAAAAGGTTTTCAAATACCAGCAAATAAATTTAATAGGAAATATATAGGATCTTTAAAAACCTATAAAATATAACTAGTATGCTATGAGAGGTACTAATAAATTAATACAATTTATTAATCAATTAATAAAAAAGATACTTGCCACTCTTTTCTAACATAGGTCAGTTTTATGAAACTATCAAATTTCCCCTAAGGTAAGAATGTAATGTGATCACTATTAAAACCCCAAGAAGTGTATTTCATTGATTGGTTGAGTTTTTTTTTTTTTTTTAAGGAAGGAAAAAGTTAATTAAAGTCTCAGGGAAAATTAATGATACAAAAATAACCAGAAAAACTGAAACAGCAGAGTAAGTAGATGGTGGATCAGCCTTGAAAGATAAAATATTATAAAGATAGAGTAATTTGTTGAGATAATGAATGCAAATTTCTTAGCACATCCTGACACAGGAATGGAGAGAAAGATTAATGGAACAAAACTGAATGATAAAGCTGACACAAATACAGATGGAGATTTAATTTAGGAGAAAGTTTTCATTTTAAATCAGTAGGAGAAAGATAAATTATTCAATGAATATATTTGGGACTCCTCAAAGTTTTCTAAGTATAAAGTAAATTAAAATTGAAGCTCTACATCATCTCTTCCACCAAAAATCATCTCAAATGGGTCAGTGATATGACTAGTAAACAAAACCTTAAAAGCACTAGAAGAAAATATGATATTTGACAAAACTAAGCTTACTTCCTAAGCAAGATCTTTCTAGTCTAGAAGTAGGAACAATCTTTCTAACAAATGGGTTATAGATCTCACTAATTGAATTATTTTTCTTTTATTATCAAAAACACAGGTGTCTAACAAAGTATTTAAAATCAATATGACAAAATACTAACTTCCCTAGAGCAAAAAGAATACTTTAAAAGACTATTTTCCCAATTTATAAAAGAAAACATTAATTTCTTGTTTTAGAGGGGTACAATATGACTTTTGAACACAAAGCCATTTGCTCACACTCATAATTTAAAAAAACAAAGATCAATACACAGTGTTTGGTGAGCCCATGAATAAACATATATTTTCAAGTGCTGCTGTGTAAATGAAGAACAGTGCCATCTTTCCAGGGGGCATTACAGAGGACACGTCTATAAAAATGCAAAGGGTACGTAATGATGATTCCATGAATTCTACTACTAAGTATTTCCCCTATATGCACAACCATTTTTTTTTTTTTTTACCAATAAGTTCAGTTCCGTCGCTCAGTTGTGTCGACTCTTTGTGACCCCATGGACTGCAGCACACCAGGCCTTCCTGTCAATAACCAGCTCCTGGGTCTTACTCAAACTCATGTCCATCGACTTAGTGATGCCATCCGATCATCTTATTCTCTATCATCCCTTTCTCCTCCTGCCTTCAATCTTTCCCAGCATCAGGGTCATTACCAATGAGTCAGTTCTTAGCATCAAGTGGCCAAAGTATTGGAGTTTCAGCTTCAGCATCCATCCTTCCAATGAATATTCAGGACTGACTTCCTTTAGGATGGACTGGTTGGATCTCCTTGCTATCCAAGGGACTCTAAAGACTCTTCTCCAACACCACAGTTCAAAAGCATCAATTCTTTGGTGCTCAGCTTTCTTTATAGTCCAACTCTCACATCCATACATGACCACTGGAAAAACCATAGCTTTGACTAGACGGACCTTTGTTGGCAAAGTAATGTCTCTGCTTTTTAATATGTTTCTAGGTTTGTCATAGCTTTTCTTCCAAGGAGTAAGCGTCTTTTAATTTCATGGCTGCAGTCACCCTCTGCAGTGATTTTGGAGCCCCCAGAAATAAAGTCTTTCACTGTCTCCATTGTTTCACATCTATATGCCATGGAGTGATGGGTCCGGATGCCATGACCTTAGTTTTCTGAATGTTGAGCTTTAAGCCAACTTTTTCACTCTCCTCTTTCACTTTCATCAAGAGGTGCTTTAGTTCCTCTTCACTTTCTGCCATAAGGGTGGTGTCATCTGAATATCTGAAGTTATTGTATTTCTCCTGGCAATCTTGATTCCAGCTTGTGCTTCATCCAGCCTGGCATTTCGCATGATGTACTCTGCATTTAAGTTAAATAAGCAGGGTGACAACATACAGCCTTGACGTATTCCTTTCCCGATTTGGAACAAGTCTGTTGTTCCATGTCCAGTTCTACCTGCTGCTTCTCGACTTGCATACAGATTTCTCAGGAGGCAGGTCAGGTGGTCTGGTATTCCCATCTCTTGAGGAATTTTCCAAAGTTTTTGTGATGCATACAGTCAAAGGCTTTGGTGTAGTCAATAAAGCAGAAGTAGATGTTTTTCTGGAACTGTCTTGCTTTTTTGATGATCCAATGGATGTTGGCAATTTGATCTCTGGTTCCTCTGCCTTTTCTAAATCCAGCTTGAACATCTGGAATTTCACAGTTCATGTACTGTTGAAGCTGGCTTGGAGAATTTTGAACATTACTTTGCTAGCATGTGAGATGAGTGCAATTGTGTGGTAGTTTGAGCATACTTTAGCATGGCCTTTCTTTGGGATTGGAATGAAAACTGACCTTTTCCTGTCCTGTGGCCACTGCTGAGTTTTCCAAATTTTCTGGCATATTGAATGTAGCATGTTCATGGCATCATCTCTTAGGATTTGAAATAGCTCCACTGGAATTCCATCACCTCCACTAGCTTCCTTCTTAGTGATGCTTCCTAAGGCCCACTTAACTTCATATTCCAGGATATCTGGCCTAATGAGTGATCACACCATCGTGATTATCTGGGTCATGAAGATCCTTTTTGTACAGTTCTTCTGTGTATTCTTGTCCCCTCTTCTTAACATCTTCTGCTTCTGTTGGGTCCATACCATTTCTGCCATAAAGGTGGTGTCATCTGCAAATCTGAGGTTGTTGATATTTCTCCTGGCAATCTTGATTCCAGCTTGTGCTTCATCCAGCCTGGCATTTCACATGATGTACTCTGCATTTAAGTTAAATAAGCAGGGTGACAACATACAGCCTTGACGTATTCCTTTCCCGATTTGGAACAAGTCTGTTGATTTGGAACAAGGCTTTGTTGTGCCTGTCTTTGCATGAAATGTTCCCTTGGTGTCTCTAATTTTCTGAAGAGATCTCTAGTCTTTCCCATTTTATTGTTTTCCTCTATTTCTTTACATTGATCACTGAGGAAGGCTATTCTTGCTATCTCTCCTTGCTATTCTTTGGAACTCTGCATTCAGATAGGTGTATCTTTCCTTTTCTCCTTTGCCTTTCACTTCTCTTCTTTTCTCAGCTATTTGTAAGGCTTCCTCAGACAGCCATTTTGCTTTTTTGCATTTCTTTCCCTTGGGGATGATCTTGATCACTGCCTCCTATACAGTCTCATGAACTTCTGTCAGAGTTCATAGGCACTCTGTCTATCAGATCTAAGCCCTTAAATCTGTTTGTCACTTCCACTGTATAATCCTAAGGGATTTGATTTAGGGCATACCTGAATGGTCTAGTGATTTTCCCTACTTTCTTCAATTTAAGTCTGAATTTGGCAATAATGAGTCCATGATCTGAGCCAGTCAGCTCCTGGTCTTGTTTTTGCTGACTGTATAGAGCTTCTCCATCTTTGGCTGCAAAGAATATAATCAATCTGATTTTGGTATTGAGCATCTGGTGATGTTCATGCATAGTCTTCTCTTATGTTGTTGGAAGTGGGTTTTGGATTTGAATGAAAACTGACCTGTTCCAGGCTATGAACAGGTGTTCTCTTTGGCAAAACTCTGCCTTTGCCCTGCTTCATTGTGTACTCCAGGGCCAAATACGCCTGTTACTCCAGGTAGCTCTTGACTTCATACTTTTGCATTCCAGTTCCCTATAAAGAAAAGGTCATCTTTTTTTGGTATTAGTTCTAGAAGGTCTTGTAGGTCTTTATAGAACCATTCAACTTCAGCTGCTTCCACAATACTGTTTGGGGCATAGACTTGGATTACTGTGATACTGAATGGTTTGTCTTGGAAACGAACAGAGATCATTCTGTCATCTTTGAGACTGCATCCAAGTACTGCATTTCAGACTCTTTTGATGACTATGGGGACTATTCAATTTCTTCTAAGGGATTCCTGCCCACAGCAGTAGACATAATGGTCATCTGAGTTAAATTCACCCATTCCAGTCCTTTTCAGTTCGCTGATTCCTTAAAAGTCGATGTTCACTCTTGCCGTCTCCTGTTTGACCACTTCCAATTTGCCTTGATTCATGGACCTAACATTCCAGGTTCCTATGCAATACTGCTCTTTACAGCATCGGACTTTACTTGCATCACCAGCCACACCCACAGTTGTGCATTGTTTTTGCGTTGGCTCCAACTCTTCATTCTTTCTGGAGTTATTTCTGCACTGATCTCCAGTAGCATCCTGGGCACCTACCAACCTGGGGAGTTCATCTTTCAGTGTCCTATCTTTTTGCCTTTTCATACTGTCCATGGGGTTCTCAAGGTAAGAATACTGAAGTGGTTTGCCATTCCCTTCTTCAGCGGACCATGTTTTGTCAGAACTCTCCACCATGACCCATCCGTCATGGGTGGCCCTACACATCATGGCTCATAGTTTCATTGAGTTAGACAAGGCTGTGGTCCATGTGATCAGTTTGGTTAGTTTTCTGTGATTGTGATTTTCATTTTGTCTGCCCTCTGATGAGTAAGGATAAGACGTTTATGGAAGTTTCCTGATGACAGAGACTGATTGAGGGGGAAACTAGGTCTTGTTCTGATGGTTGGAGCTATGCTCCATAAATTTTTCATCCAGTTTTCCGTTGATGGGCGGGGCTGTTCCCTCCCTGTTGTTTGACTTGAGGCCAAACTATGGTGGAGGTAATGAAGATAATGGCCACTTCCTTCAAAAGGTCCCATGCGCGCACCTCTGCACTCAGTGACCCCAACCCTGCAGCGGGCCACCACTGACCCACGCTGGAGACTCCTGAACACTCACGGGCACGTCTGGGTCAGTCTCTTGTGGGGTCACTGCTGCTTTCTCCTGGGTCCTGGTGCACACAAGTTTCTGTTGTTCCCTCCAAGAATCTATTTCCCCATCCTGTGTAAGTCCTGGTGGCTCTACGGTGGAGTTAATGGCGACCTCCTCCAAGAGGGCTTCTGCCATACCCGAGTCTACTGCACCCAGAGCCCCTGCCCCTGTGCAGGCGAGTGCTGTCCTGCAGCTGCACAGGAGACACTCGAAGGCACGTCTGGCTCGGTCTCTGTGGCCCCTCCTGGATGCGTTTTGTTTGAGCCCTCCAAGTATCTCTGGGTACGGGGTACGGGGTTTGATTCTAAATGTAATTTCACCCCTCCTACCCATGGACGGAGGGGCCTGGTGGGCCGCAGTCCATGGGGTCACTAAGAGTCGGACAAGACTCAGCGACTTGACTTTCACTTTTCACTTTCATGCATCGGAGAAGGAAATGGCAACCCACTCCAGTGTTCTTGCCTGGAGAATCCCAGGGACGGGGGAGCCTGGTGGGCTGCTGTCTATGGGGTCGCACAGAGTCGGACACGACTGAAGCGACTTAGCAGCAGCAGCCACCATCTTTCTGGGGCTTCTCCTTTGCCCTTGGATGTGGGGCATCTTTTTTTGGTGGGATCCAACATTCTCCTGTCAATGGTTGTTCAGCAGAGAGTTGTAATTTGGAGTTTTCACAGGAGATAACCGCACGTCCTCCTACTCCACCATCTTGAATTCCATCCAAGTTTATTTTGCCAATAAACTTACATATAAAAACATTCACTGCGGCATCTATTGCAGAAGACTAAAAACAATCTGAATGTCTCTAGTAATAATTAAACCAAGACCAAGCCACACAAAGTTTAGTTATTTAATTGATACAGTTTAAATAATTTATACTTTTTCATTTTGTAATTTAAAATAAATAAATAAATAAACCATATGCAACACAGCCAATATTTGCTGCGAAAGACCAGATGGTAAACATGGCTTCTCATGCAATATGGTCTCTGTCACAATTACTCAGCTCTGCTGTTAAGTAAACAAATAGGTATGTCCATGTTTCACTAAAACTTTACTCATAAAATTAGGTGGTAGGCTGGATTTAGCCCTTGGTCCAGTTTTCCCGTCCCTGATTTAGTGGCTTTATTTGTAGATAAATAATGTATATTTATTTACAGATTATGAGTATGGATGTATAAATTGTGCATTTGTATATGAACAGGTATTCTGTAGTAACTTAAGCATGTAATATATATTCAGTTGTAGATACAATATGCAATATGTGTTATATAATATACTGATTATATATGATAAATAAATAGTTCCGATAAGATAGTCCTCTATAGCAATGAAAAAGAATGAGGTGATCTACAGAAAACCTCCAAGTTATATTAATATTAAGGAGGAAATGCTAGGAGCAAACCCATGAGAAATGAACTGTCCCTTTGTATATAACAGTTTATAGGTTTTATGCAAAATTTTGTAAATGATACAGAAGAAGCTGTCATTGCCTCTAGGGAAGGGACTGAGGGACTGGTTTTCTGGGGAAAGAGAAAAACATTTCCTTCCTTTTTATATACTTTAGCACTATTGATATTTTAATAATGTGTATAGGTAACTTTTAACTATAAAAGGTATTTTTTAAAAAGAAAATTAATAAACTCTGTGGAATGAAGCATCAGGAGTTAATAACGTACCTGGTTTGGAAGTCGGGCTGACGGTCAGATGGTATAACTGATCTTGTTTAGTCGCTAAGTTGTGTCCGACTCTTTCTGACCCATGGACTGCAGCCCACCAGGCTTCTCTGTCCTTCGGATTTCCTTGGTGAGAATCCTGGAGTGGATTGCCATTTCCTTCTCCAGAGCATCTTCCCGTCCCAGGGATTGAATTGTGTCTCCTGCATTGGAGGCGGATTCTTTACCACTGAACGACCAGGGAAGCTCCATAACTGGTCACTCTGGTTATTAAAATGTTGAAATATATCTAGACCAATTGATAAACAATGACTGTTGTCAGCCTGGCCATCCTGCTCCTTCTTGGGAACCGTCTCCTCCCCACACTCCCCATGATTTAACAGCTATGAGCTCTTAGCAAAGCTTATAACTTCCCTGGGTTTCTCTTTATTTATTAGCGAAATGTAGTCAGTAATACGTGGCCTACCTGGCCCTGGGCTTGTTAGTGTACGTAAGGAGATAGCATGTATAAAAGCACTCTGCAACGCAGAAAGCTCCAGGCCAACAATTAACATCATTTCTTTGTACCTAAGCCTGTCAACAAAGACAATGTGAAGAATTTGTTCTAGGAACACGTTCATTTTCTACTATCCAGCCTCAAAGCATCACCTTTTGCTTATGTCTGTTACAGTGAGAATAACACCGTGGCCTACTTCACTGAACGTGTGTCAGTTTCCTTTGCTATCTGGGGTTCTTTGAGGACAGAAAATGCGGCTGGCTCAGTTGCATATACTCGGGACTCAGTATAATGGCTGAGTCCCAGCTGGCCTGGGATGAAGATGGTATGTGGCAAGGATGGAAGGAGCCAAACACCCAGTAAAGAAAGGCACATGTGCTATGTGCCCGGTTGTGCCTGACTCTACGCGACCCCACGGACTGCAGCCCGCCTGGCTCTTCTGTCCGTGGGATTCTCTAGGCAAGACTGCTGGAGTAGGTTTCCATTTCCTCCTCCAGAGGATCTTCCCAATCCAGGGATCAAACTCATGTCTCCTGCATCTCTTGCATTGGCAGATGGATCATTTTACCACTCTGCCACCTGGGAAGCCCTACTAACTGCATAGGAGCTAAGAAATCAGATGGATTTCAAAGACTGAGATTGAGACAGATGACGAAATATTCTAGAAAACCATCAAGAACATAGTATCTGTGGAAACCAGGCCATGATAAGGAAGAAGGAGAAAAGAAGCCCATCTCACTTAGAAATATAATGCTCTAATAATGCTCAGCACTGTTGATATTTTCAGCTAAATAACCCCTTGTGTGTGTGTTGGGGGGGGCGGTGTTGAGGAGGTGGGAGGCGCTTTCCTGCACAGTTGGATATCCCCAGTATCTACTTGGCTTCCAGGAGCAACCTCTTCCAGATTTGACAACCAAAAATGTCTCCAGGCATTGACAAATCTCTCCTTCTTTATTTCATTTTTTCAGTGAACATTTTTCACTGGGGATATAAGAAGAATTAGATGAACACATGCCTATCATCATAGAACTTGTATTCAAGAGTTTGTATTTTCTTTCTCCCATCACTCGGCTCTTAATCTTATGATGAAGTGTCACTAAAATACTTTTCTGAATAGAGTACTATTAGATTTTAATTCTTCTTTTATCTCCTCATTGAAAAAAATACATTTAAAAAACCTGCCAGACAAGTACTGAGACACATGAAGCATCAGTCGCATCCTAGGTTCATGTACCTTTAACAGCTCGATAATAGTCAGAAGCTCTTAGTGTCTAATTGTGTGGATGTGAGAATTGGACTATGAAGAAGGCTGAGCGCCGAAGAATTGATGCTTTTGAACTGTGGTGTTGGAGAAGACTCTTGAGAGTCCCTTGGACTGCAAGGAGATCCAACCTCCATTCTAAAGGAGATCAGTCCTGGGTGTTCTTTGGAAGGAATGATGCTAAAGCTGAAACTCCAGTACTTTGGCCACCTCATGCGAAGAGTTGACTCATTAGAAAAGACCCTGATGCTGGGAGGGGTTGGGGGCAGGAGGAGAAGGGGACGCCAGAGGATGAGATGGCTGGATGGCATCACCAACTCGATGGACATGAGTTTGAGTGAACTCTGGGAGATGGTGATGGACAGGGAGGCCTGGTGTGCTGCGATTCATGGGGTTGCAAAGAGTCGGACACAACTGAGTGACTGAACTGAACTGAACTGAACTGAGTGTCTAATTATTTCTATGTGACCTTAAGTTTCTGCTTTGAAACTCTGGAATTAGTTTTCTATCCAGTGTAACAAATCGTCACAAACATAGCTAGTGACAACATGCACATGTTACGTTATGCCCCAGTTCTGTAGGTCTGAGGGTCAGAAGTCTGCACAGGCTCAGCTGGGTCCTCATCTCAGCATCTCACCAGGTGGAAATCTGGGTCTTGGCTGGACTGAACTCTCTTATGGAGGTTTTGGGAGAGAATCAGCTTTCAGGCTCATTCAAATTGTTGGCAGAATTCAATTACTTGTGTTTTAAGGACTGAGGTCCTATTTCCTCACTGTCAGCCAAGAACAGTTCTCATTTTTCACGTGGTACCTTTTGGTCCTTGCCCGTGATCCTTCCCATCTTCAGAACAGGACTGCCCTGGTGCCATGAATTCTTGAAGATTCCTAAATGTCTCTGGCTCTTGATTCTGACACAAGCCAGTGAGAATATTTTAATTAAAGAAGGCCCTCCATACCTTCATGTCACGTGACTCAGGGCCTTCATTACATCTGCCAAATCTCTTTAGAGAAGTAGTGTTTGATGGAATAACCTGGACATGGGAATCGTGGAGGCATCTTTAGAATTCTGCCTATCACACCCTTCTGGCAAGTGGAGAGTAGGGGACCAGGAGGAGGCCTGGGGCTTGCATAGTTCCCTTTCAGGTCCTCCTTTGCTGAAACTGGGCTCTGTGTGACTTCCGTGGGGACCTGCAAGCCACACGAGGGTAGTGAATGCTGTGCTAGGTAAGGACAATACAGTCCTTATGCACATTTGTCCTGGAACCCTGAAAAGACTAAAGATAAGGGTGTTGAATGGAGGGAATTCATTTACCATCAAATTTGATCATTCCTGGGAAATGATTCAATATTTACTTTGTTTCCTATGACTGGGGTTTTAATTTACTTGCAACAGCAGTGAAGGCTCCATGCTCTGCATCTGATTGTGACACTCCTGTTGTGTCTCTAGGAGCTAGATTATAGGCTTTGCAAAAGTGAGGGGGCAGAAATATTTTAATTTTGTTTTTAATTATACAATAACAAAACTATTACAAACCAAGAAAGAATACCTTAAAATTAATTATCAGCCAGAATAAGATCTTGATAAAAGCCTTCCAAAGCTTAATCAAGATAAGATGAAAGAACATAAAATTAAATTAAAAAATACATACGCTTAAAGATGAAAGAATTCAGAGAAGTAAATGAAAAACATAACTTATAGGATAATAGGTGCTCTAAATGAGACACCTCTCTTGAATCACTGTCAAGGACATACCTTACTCGAATATATGATCAAAGACCCATATGAATCTCCCTCTACTAAACAAACAGAAAAGAATGACTCAAGTCTATTCTATTTCACCTTCCAGGTATGACTCAATTCCCAATTCTATGACAATGTTCTTTCTGTTTTTATAAAAAAAAAAAAAAAATCAGATGAACAAGGTAATGTCAACTTTGAAAAGAGAGCATAGATCTGAACCTGGTATTTGACCCCAGTCTTAGGAACCTGAGTCAGACATTTGAAGATTCTCTAGCTTCTAGGAAACACCACCAATCTCGAGGATAAAATGTAGATGTATTTGTTCCATAAAGCAAAGAACCTTCATGATTTTAAAATGAAGTATGTGTCCCAAGATGTTATCACAATCCATTTCTCTTACATCAAGAGAGAATCTCTTAAAATAAAGGCACTTCTGTCAACTTCACCAGTGGAGGAACTTCCCCCCTTCTCTCCATCCATTTGACTTGGGGAAGGGGACCATGATCCTCTCCCCAGTTTAAAAAAAAACAAAAAAGTATGATTCAGGCCTCAGAGCATTGAATATCCTGCATCCTGGCCTCAATGATTGATTCAAGGATGGACACGTGATATCAGCTATGCCAATAATACTGTATCTCCAACTTGTGCTAAAAGTACCACCTGGATTGTCTAATTGGTAAGTAAACCTAGATCAGCTGACATCATTGTTCAGAAAAAAGCAGAGTCAAGACATGGAGAGAGAAAAGGTCTTGGCACCATTATTTGAGCACCTGGATCGAGCTTTACCTGACGTCATTTACATGCATCCTTTCCATCTGTATCAGCAAATACGTTCACTTTTTTCCTTGAACCAGTTTGAGTCAGTTTTCTGCCATGAAATTAAGAGTCATGACTAATCACTTTGTCTGGAAAGACCATCACAGCTGCTCTGTACCATCAGTCTCAGCAATTTTTTTCTTTTGCCTCCTCAGCTTCCTCTATACAAACTATGCAAATTCTTTTCTCTCTGGTTTTGCTCACTTGCTCCACCAATCTGAGATGCCCTCTGAGTCCCTCCCTCATTGTCCTTTCAGGGCCCGTCCTAATTCCCAGTCTCAAAAAGCTATTTTGACTCTCTCTAACCCTATTTCAGATGGCCACCACACCACCCATTGCCATACTATCCGATGTGATTTACTTGCCAGTTCATTTGTCTATAAATTACATCTCTAGTTACCTCACTGGACCCTAGCATAAAATATTTCTCCATCAGTTCGCATGGTTTGAACACAATGTCAGTTCAAGGCTCCAGCATCTCCCATCTGGGTTGCTGATAAAGTCTTGTGACTGAACTATCCATCCACACACCAGCCCTTTTAGCCTGTTCTTCCCTCACCTGATAGACGCCCCTGCTGAAAACTCTTCAGTGCATTTTGGATGCGCTGAGGATTTTTTCCAAACTTCTTAAACAGCCTACAGAGCTCTGCATGGTCTCTACCAAGCTCTCCTCCTGCCTTCTCTCTGCTCCACTCAGGATTTTCAATCCTTCCTTCCTACCACCGTCCCTCCAGCATGGGACCGGACATGCCCGCCCCCTTTTCCCTTAACACTTGCTCCTGTTTTCCTTTCCTAATTAACTCTTGTTTGCTCTTTAGACCTCAGCACAATCTTCACTCCCTTGGGAAAACTTCTGTTTCCCCATGGATTAAAGTACGTTTCCTCTGATTATAAGTGCTCATGTCTCTATGACCTTTCTCTCACTGCATTTATCAAATTTATCATTATATATAATACATGAATATGCATATATAGGACTGTTTTGTTAATGCCTCCATCCTTGAACACAAGCCCTGCACAATTAAGAACCATGACCGTCTCCTCTGTTAATCCCTGACACTCAACAAATGCAACATTCTAAATGTATAGAAGGTACTGACTAAAAACTGGTGGAAATGAATGGAACAGTCACATAATTGGGTTATAATAAATATTGCTGGTTGGATGGAAGGGTAGACAGAAGGAAGGAAGATGGATAGAAGGAAGGGTGGGTGAATGAGATCACTGGTGAATGAATTCTTGTCCTCCAGCTATGACTTATGCCTATATTTGGAAAACTTAACAAAACAATAAAGCTCTTTAGAAATGACTGCCAACTTGCCTGGAAATAGGAACCCCTGGATTAAACACACTGGGTACAGAGCCCTAAACTGTGGGCAGGACAGCCTCCAAGACAGTGAAAAGCTTGAGAATCACAAAGGTCTGAATCGTTGACTGCTTCACCCTGTGAGTGGCAGGCAGCAAACACGCATTCTGAGGCTTTAGCCCCAGGTCCGCAGTTGAGCCTCATGTTTGCCTTTGGCCAGAAAAAGCAGCTAGGTAGAGATGATTATATAATCAGAGAAGCTTTTTTTTGTGTAGGTTTCTAATGAACTGGAGTAATATTTTATTAACACAAGTTTTCTTTGTGTGAAAACTAGCAGGCTTTCCCAGATTTGAGGTATTTTTAAGCTATCTTATCATGCCCTGTCTCCACCCAGGTAGTCAAGCTATGGCAAAAGTAAAGTCTACAGATTGAGAAGAGATTTTATTCATAAAGTCATATCACCTACTGTTTTACACATGGATGATAAAGATTTTGATGGTTTCAAATAAGTTTTCAGTTACTGAGACAAAGTGGAATGTAAGAAGGATGATAAGGAACATAAATTAGCAGTTAAAGACAGTGGCAGGCACTTCCCCTGGAGCTTTATATATATTGTCACATCATGGAATCAGCACCGCAGCCCTAGAGGCTGATATTATTTTATCCACTTATGAGATGAAGCAAAGGTGTGGAGAGGGGTTCAGAGCCCTCTCCAAGGACATTCAATAAGCAAGAAACAGAAGAGGGACTTGAACCCACATCAGCCTCTCTGACTTGGGGTAAAGAATTTGCCTACCAAGCAGGAGAGTCTGGTTCGATCCCTGGGTTGGGAAGATCCCCTGGAGAAGGAAATGGCAACCCACTCCAGTATTCTTGCCTGGGAAATCCCATGGACAGAGGAGCCTGGCGGGTTACAGTCCAGAGGGACACAAAAGAGTCGGACACAACTGAGCAACTAAACAACACCAACATTCAATCTGTTTGCCTGAGACTGAGGGGTTTTCCTGGACGTGGGGACTTTCAGTACTAAAACAAGGACTGTCCCAGGCAGATTGGAACAGTCGGTCAGATGTACGTATGGATTTATATTACCATCTCAACGCTGTCATAGTAAAAGTGTTTCATTATATGGATTTGTTATAACTCATCCAAACCATCCATCACTAATGAAAATTTAGATTGCTTCTAATTATAAGCCATTGTTTCTATTACAAACCATCTGTGAGGAACATCTTTGCACATATATCTCTGCACACTTGACAATTATCTGCCTACATCTCTGGAAATAAAGTTGCTGAGTCAAAGAGTGTATCTATGTTGCATTTTGGTTCATACTACAAAACTGTCCTATTTAAGCATCTTATTCATTTGCACTTTTGACCATTTGAACATGAGACATTTTCCTCATATCCTTATCAAATCTGAGTTTGTCAACTTCAATAAATCTTTTTCAATTTGATAGACAATTTAGTTGAAATTCTTAATGCATTTTGTGGGCAGGATAGTATTATTTCTCTAAAAAATTAAATGCTTGATTATGGAAATATAATTTAATAATCAATTAATCAGCCTTGCGGAGATATAATTCACATATCATAAAAGCCATCTGTTTTAAGAGTACAAGTTGAGCTGGGACTTCCCTGGTGGCCCAGTGGTGGAGAGTCTGTTTGCCTATGCAGAGGGCGTGGGTTCGATTCATGGTCGGGGAGGATTCCGCCTGCCTCAGGGCAGCTGGGCCTACGCACCACAGCTGTGGAACTCAGCCCCTGGAGCCTGCGCTCTGCAACGAGAAGCCACGGCAGTGAGAAGCCAACAAGGCAACCAGAGAGCAGCCCCACTCGCCACAGCCAGCGAAAGCCTGTGTGCGGCGTCAGGACCCAGAGCGGCCACAGATAAACAAACTTGTTTTTATGAGATGAAGGATTTTAGTGTGTTTATGGAGTTGTCAGCCATCACCACCATCTAAGTTCAGAAAATTTCCATCATCCTAACAAGATCAGCCCTGGAATTTCTTTGGAAGGAATGATGCTAAAGCTGAAACTCCAGTACTTTGGCCACCTCATGCAAAGAGTTGACTCATTGGAAAAGACTCTGATGCTGGGAGGGATTGGGGGCAGAAGGAGAAGGGGACGACAGAGGATGAGATGGCTGGATGGCATCACTGACTCGATGGATGTGAGTCTGAGTGAAGTCCGGGAGTTGGTGATGGACAGGGAGGCCTGGCGTGCTGCAATTCATGGGGTCTGAACTGAACTGAACTGAAATGAACAAGAAATTGTGTGGTCATTTAGAGGCATTCCCTTTTCTCACCCCAGCCTTATGGAACCACGAACCTTCCTGTTTCTGACTGCCTATCGCAGAATTTAAATTGCGTAGGGTGACGGAGCATGCTGTTTTTGCCAGGACTGAGGGATTTCCAGGGCACGGAATATTCTCTGCTAAACCAGGACAGTCCTAGGAAAAACTGGACAAGTTGGTTACTCGACTGCGGCGTTTTCATAAACCAAACTTCTCCAGGCTCCCTTCCCCTTCTCACATTTCATTTGACCTCTGCCTACTTGTGTAGCCTGCTTTGGTGAGTCGGGGCAAAAGCATCTTGCAAAAGGAGACCCTCTACGAGTCAAGGTCTGTAAAACATTCTGATTTGAAGAGATTCCGGAAATGAAGCAAAGAGCTCCTTGGGTCTCCGGGACCCAAGGATGAGCCGGGTTACTTGACGTCCCTCACGTACCGCCCCTCTCTAGCAGCCGCGGTGTGGAGAAAGGCTCAGAGTCTCAGTCACCCCAGAAATGAGGTGCGCTGGACGCGGGAGAAGTAGCTGAGCCTCAGACGCGCCGCGCACACTGCCAGCGTCTCCCGGCACCCTCACCACGCCTCGGGAGGTGGGCGCCGGGAGTCCCACTTTACAAGTGAGAAGACTCAGCCCCAGAGACAGCCATTCGTCCAGAGACACAGCTCTGACAGCTCCAGGTCAGAGGCAGAATTCAAACCCAGGTCTCGCCCATCACCCAAGCCTGACTCCTTTCAGTGACCGATGTGGCCTCCGGGGATCAGGGAGAGACTCAAAATGTAACTCAGAACCGACGCAGAAATGCACTAAGTTCACATTCCTCTCCCCCAAAACACAGAAACTTAAAAACGCTGTGGATCTGTTGTTGTATTTTTCCCCAAAAAATGTCTTTTCTCCAGTGAAAGAGTATTAAACTGAAGCGGGGAAGGAGTGGGTTGGGGAGCTAGAGATGGATATGCAGGTAATAGGGAAACCAATGTAATGCAGAGTGAAATCAATTTAAAATTTTGCTAAAACTTTTTATGCTTGCATATTTTACACTTACAGCATACCTTTAGTCTTATTTACAGTTTTGATTAAATCTATACTTCAGTACTTTACATCGTGTATAAAAATATCATTTTATGTAAATATTTTTCCGAGAGATCTGTAAAAGTGTCTCATGTAATTGATATGACATTTCAAAATACAGAGTCAGTGTTTCATAATCAAATTCATGTCCTGGGCTAACGATAGAAAGCACCCCAGATTTTTATTTACTAGTCTTTAATTATCTCATTATCCTTAGTTGTGGGTATCTCTGATTTACTCAGACAGGAGATCTGGGGAGTAATATATTTGAAGCTACTGGATAATTTCCATTTATCTTTGCCTAAAACCTTTCTCCTTCTTGGAATAATGGCAGGACAGAGAGAAAAACCTCTGCTTGTCCTCAGACCACCAGTGGCTACTGATCCTTCTACATGTCGATCTGCAGAGAAAACTCGCTGGGCCGTAAAATTGAAATATGCAGCCAATGTCAGGACTTGCATATTTAAACCCAGACTACTGCAATAAACACAAAGAAACTGAATACTTTGGGCTTAACGTTTCCGGATTCATTGGTAACTGTTGCAGTGGGATTTCGTTGGTAACTGTCGCGGTGGTTCGTGGAGAGCCGCTTGGACACGGTTTGTACCTACTTTGTCCACAGCTGACAAGGAGGAATTGAGTCTTCTGACCACTCACAGTTTGCCTTTCCTCAAACTGCATGTTGTCATCTTTTAAATGCTCTATTACATGGGCAGATAAATAGAAGATAACACCTTTCTATTCTTCAAAGCCACCAAGTTTGTGTAAGTCGTTACAGCAGCATTTGGGAACAATCCGACTGGCCCAGTGGTGGCCAGAGACAGATGATCAGATTCGTGTTTGGAGAGAGTTCTCTAGCAATGCTTGCCATGAAAGCAGAGAAATCTGTTGGGAAACTACTGCAAAGTTCGATTAAGAGACGATGGTAGTTTGGACCAGGAAGTTGGTGATGGGTTCACAGTGGGGTTTCTCAACCTTGGTATACTGACGGCTGTGTAAGAATTTCATTCTTGTGCCTGCAGGGAGCTGACCTGTACTCTGCAGGATAAAGTCAGCAGCTTTCTTGGCCTAACCTACTAGATGCTACTAGCACCTCCCCCGCAGTATAACCAAAACTGTCCCTAGAAATGGATGACTATTCTCTAGAGGGCAAAACTGTCCTGGTAGTCGAGGATTTCTGAGTTGGAAAAAACTGGACAGAATGCAGGGTTATATAAAGGTATGGGACTAATTGCTTGACATATGTTTTCAAAAATAAATATCAGCATTTTTTGTTATCAAGTTCTATTTTTTTTCAGAAGTTCTAGAATCATTATCCAAGAGGTGATCCGGAGCTTTCGTCCTCTAATCTCTTATTCCTCACTTATTCTTTTTTTTAAATTTTTGCGTATTTACTTTTGGTCGCACTGGTTCTCTGTTGCTACACAGAATTTCTCTAGTGATGGTGAGCAGGGACCACGCTCCGGCGCCCAGGCTTCTCACTGTGGTGGCTCCTCCTGCTGCAGAGAACCGGCTCCAGGCTCACGAGCTTCAGTAGCTGCAGTGCGCGGGCTTGGTTGCCCCCTGGCCTGTGGAATCTTCCCAAACCAGGGACTGAATGTGCATCCCCTGGACTGGCAGGTGGATTCTTAACCACTGGACCATCAGGGAAGTCCCTCATCATTTAGTCTTGCCCTCGGCAACTGGCAAAGACTGCTGTTGTCGTTTCTGCAGCTGCAGGGTGGGTTCACACCCAAGGGCGTGCTTCTCTAGAGCAGTAGCACAGAGGCTCTTAGGAGATCCCGTGAAGAACCCCAGAACACGGCTCCCGGGGAAAAAGAACTTTGCAGGCTCTGATCAAGCATGATCTTCCCCTTGGTTTTTCTTTTTCAAATAGCTTTATTGAGATGTAATTCACACATCATAAAATCCACCCTTCTGAAGCACACAATTCAGTGGTTTTTAGTGTCATCACAAGGCTGTGCATCCGTCACCACTATCCAACTCAGGAACAGTTTTATCGCCTCAAAAAGAAACGTCACTCCCTCACTCCCTCCCTCCGGCCCCTGGAAGCCACGCATCTCCTCTATCTGTATAGAGTTGCCAGTTCTGGGCATTTTATATAAATGGGAGCAGACAACATGTGGTCTTTTGTGTCTGGCTCCCTTCATTTAGCATAACGTTTTCAAGGTTCATCCATGTTGGCGCTGAATCAGTACTTCCTTTTCACAGCAGAACAGTAATTCCACCACACAGACCGGCCACACCTCTTGTCCCTTGGTCAGCTGCTGGGTGTGCGGATTGTTTCTGCCTCGCTTTCATTCTTGCTGGTGAGACTGTCCCTGAAACGATTGTGCAGAATGAGCCCCTTCATGGAGCAAACAAACTAAAGCTTTCCAGCCTGATTGGTGTCTGGAGTAAAAGAATAATTGATTCTTTTATTAATTTGATATTCATTAAGACCCTAATGTTTCAGGGCTCTGTGTAACACCCTGGGGATGCTATGGTAAACAAAACCAAGACCTTATTGTCAGGGATATTTCATTCTGGTGGGAGGACGCAGGTAATGAACAAACGGGGCAAGACACAGACTCATGTATCCAACCCTCTGTTGGATATTTGCACGCGTAGGCAATTCACTAGGACTGGGTAGACACGAATGGAGAAGCAACAGAACATAGCTGTCTTCCATTCATGTGTCCCCTGGGAGAGTTCAGACACACAGTTGTGACCACACCAGTTCTGACACTGCTTATTCCAAGTCCACTCTACTTTTAAAGCAAAGCGTCTGGTTACCAGTAGATCAAGACAAGGAAGTGGAAATAAGTGGCTTGTTTTCAGCTGCCAAACCGCTCACCTGGAAAGGGCGTATAGTTAGACAAGGCGGCTTCCCAGGTGGCCCGGGGGTAAAGAGTCTTCTACTAAGGCAGGAACTACAAGAGACACGGGTTCGATCTCTGGGTCAGGAAGACCCCTTGGACAAGGGAATGGCAACCCACTCCAGTAATCTTGCCTGGAGAATCTCATGGACAGAGGAGCCTTGTGGGCTACAATCCCTGGGGTCACAATAGTTGGATACGACTGAGTGCCTGAGCACAACACGTGCTGTAATAAAGTTCTGAGCTGGACTCTTTAGGAGAAGACAGTAGAGCAAAGTCAGAAAGCAGAGGGACTTCGGGGGCGGGGGCACTTTGAACTGGACCCTAAAAGGCACTGGAGTCTGGGGATGGGAGGAAAGGCAGGAGGGAGGCCTCATGGACACAGCACCGCCGCACCTCGTCACCACCGCTGTGCCTGGACCGGGGTTCCTTCCACCTGGCTCCCTGTCTCGATTAGGTCCCACCCCGTTGTGGCATCTCCAGGGCTTCCAGCTCCCAAAGCAAGTTCCTCCTCGACATATTCGGGCTTTGAGACCACACTTGCTCACCCTCCTCTTGTAGAGTGTCCCAGAAGTGAGCCGCCTGGGTGTCTTCGTGTTTGGTCTCAGCCCACCTGGTCCTTTGTGAATGAGAAGCGGGTAGCCCTGCATGTCTCTGAGAAGAGGGGGACCCAAGGTGCCATCCTGACCCAGGCTGCACACCTGGAGGGGCACAATCCTCTACTTGAGAATTGATTAGGAAGCACATTCATCTCTCTCTCTCCTGCGTGCATGCGCTCTCTCTCTCTCTCTCTCTCTCTCTCTCACTCTCTCTCTCTCCCTCCCTGCACACTCCATTCTCTTCTCTTCGAGTCTTTAGGTTGGCATGCCCTCACACTTTGAGGATGGATTGGCATCCGGTCCCACCACTTCATGGGAAATAGATGGGGAAACAGTGGAAACAGTGTCAGACTTTATTTTTCTGGGCTCCAAAATCACTGCAGATGGTGACTGCAGCCATGAAATTAAAAGACGCTTGCTCCTTGGAAGGAAAGTTATGACCAACCTAGATAGCATATTCAAAAGCAGAGACATTACTTTGCCAACAAAGTTTCATCTAGTCAAGGCTATGGTTTGTCCTGTGGTCATGTATGGATGTGAGAGTTGGACTGTGAAGAAAGCTGAGTGCCGAAGAATTGATGCTTTTGAACTGTGGTGTTGGAGAAGACTCCTGAGAGTCCCTTGGACTGCAAGGAGATCCAACCAGTCCATTCTGAAGGAGATCAGCCCTGGGATTTCTTTGGAAGGAATGATGCTAAAGCTGAAACTCCAGTACTTTGGTCACCTCATGCGAAGAGTTGACTCATTGGAAAAGACTCTGATGCTGGGAGGGATTGGGGGCAGGAGGAGAAGGGGACGACAGAGGATGAGATGGCTGAATGGCATCACTGACTTGACGGACGTGAGTCTGAGTGAACTCCGGGAGTTGGTGATGGACAGGGAGGCCTGGTGTGCTGCAATTCATGGGGTCACAAGGAGTCGGACACGACTGAGCGACTGATCTGATCTGATCTGATGGCCTTTAAATCAAGTACTGAGGAACCTAAGCGTAATTGAAAGACAGCCTCCCTGTCTTTTGGAACTCGAGATGCAATCATTATTTATAAGATAATGTTTCGATTTTAAGGCCGCACTTAATTTTAATTGATCTATGGACATGAATAAATGAAATATAACAACGAAAGCAGTCTCGGTGTTCCATTCCTGGGCATATTCTCAAATCCTGGGGATTTCGACAAGCAGAGACCGCAGATACAGGCAGCCGCACCGCTGCCCCGCGCCCTCCTGCAGCGCTAATGATCGGTAAACACACTCCACCTGTGGGCTGGCGGCCCCGGGATGGGGGGTGAACGGTGATGGAGGGCCCAGGTGTCCTTCAACAACCCCCTCCTCCCCTTTGCCTTAACTCCCTTTTGGGATCCAGGTCCTAGAAATCCATTCACCCGCCAAGGTGCAGTACTGCATCTCCCTCTGGGCGACTCATTGCCCTTCACGCTCTGCAGTGGCCCCCGTGGAGGCCCCAGCGTCTGGCATGAGCCCCCTGGGCTGAGGCACCTCGGCTGTTCGGTGCGTGGTCTCTGGAGATGCACTGCTTGGGTCTGGATCCTGCCTAGCTCCTTCAGCCTTGCAAGCTTGTGCCTGTTGCCAATCTCTGTGCCTCAGTTTCCTGGTCTGTAAAATGGGGCAGCATTGGACCACACGTTGCTGTTACATTCCTCTGGGATTGGCCAGAGGTTTGAACGAGAGAAGATAAGGAAGCTCAGCGCTCGAATGTCAGCGCTTATTGTCCTTAACCACAGTCCACTCGGGCGGGGAACAGGCCTTTTGAAGACACAACAAACTCTTCTTTTCCCTTTAATATAACCATGCCCTTAGTGTAAACTCCAGAAAGCCACTGAGTCTTCATTACTATTACTACTGGCTATGCCGGGCCTTCGTTGCTGCGTGGCCTTCTCGAGCTGCGGAGGGTGGGGGCTACTCTCTGCTGTGGAGCCAGGGCCCCAGGGCTTGCTGGCCTCCGGAGTTGGGGCTTCCAGGCTCCAGGGCACAGGCTCAGTGGCTGTGGCCCTCGGGCTCCACTGCTCCGCAGCAGATGGGATCTTCCCAGATCAGGGCTCGAACCCGTGTCTCCTGCATCGGCAGGTGAATTCTTTAGCACCGAACCACCTGAGGAGCCCCATGCTGGTGCTGGTAAGTCGCTTCAGTAGTGTCCGACTCTGCGCGACCCCATAGATGGCAGACCCCATAGACAGGCTCCCCTGTCCCTGGGATTCTCCAGGCAAGAACACTGGAGTGGGTTGCCATTTCCTTCTCCAATGCATGAAAGTGAAAAGTGAAAGTGAAGTCACTCAGTCGTGTCTGACTCTTCGAGACCCCATGGACTGCAGCCCACCAGGCTCCTCCATCCGTGGGATTTTCCAGGCAAGAGTACTGGAGTGGAGTGCCACTGCCTTCTCTGGAGGAGCCCCATAGTAGACTCTTAATCAGATATTCACTGACTCTTTCTTCCATGAGGCTGAAGGGACTATGGAGGTGTTAGAAGCAGGATTTTCAAATATTCTCTAGGAATGTCTCAAGGGGAATGATGAAGATAGAAGTAAATTCTTAGGGAAAAAAGAAAGAAAAAAAGAAAAATCTCCCGGGTTTCCAGAAGTGATCTTTACCAACGTTAGCAAGTTCACCAATCTTTAAGACAGTCAAGTTTAGAGCACCCATGCAGTACAGGGCAGCCTCTAAATACCGTTCAAATAATGTGTCTTATTTTATTTCAAGTCAGCCTGAAGTGAAAAAATATTTTTACACAAAGCATAGCAATTTATGCAGCAACCACTCCATAATGAGCTGGTTCAATAACACATAATTATATGGAAAGTACTTAAATGCTAACTATGTACTTTTAAAATGTTGCAAAAGTAGGTTCATAATTAAATTATAATTACAAGTAAAAATCGAGACAATGATTATTCCCTGAGAGATCGGCACATTTTTATTTCCAGGGTTGAGTGCAGCTTCTCTCATACTCTGATTCATTTCTTTTGTTGGTAGCTCCACTCTGATCCAACTCGTTTTGCATGATGGATTTTAAATTTAAAATTAACTGAAATTATCTTGCAGATTACTAATTACCACATACAATGATTTCAATAGAATACCTGGGTTGCCATTAAAAAGTAGTTTGCGAGCATATAAGTTTGAAATTGTGAAAGATTTATACTGAGATGAGGGAGATTGTTGGCAGATCATTGAATAGGAACTGAACTATTCACAGATCTTGAAAAAGTTTTCAAACAAGCTCTGAACTGCTTGTGGGGACGGGTTATACAGCTGTCAATGTGGCAAAGCTATAAAACCTTTCCAGAATTTTCTGTCACTCAGAGTTGGTCCTTTTGCAAGTAAAGAAACATATCTGAATTAACCACAGGAAAGAGAATGGTTGACTCATTCATTCAACAAAGCTGAAGCAGAGCTTCACCGCAAGCCTGGCAGGACGCACAGTCTGAGGCACTGTCCCAGGGTCTAACTTCTTCTCTCACCAGCCTCCAGCCCGGCTGTCCTCTCTGTTTCTTTTCTCCCAGCCAGGTGTCCTCCACGTGGTGGAGCGTGGCTGCCGCAGCTTGAGACCCCTGGGCTCAGAGCTGAGGTTGCCGGGGAAGATCAGCAGTCCTTTCCAAGAATGCCGGCAAGTCTCGGGTCTGAATCTTGTGGATTCAAAGGATGCCGATCTCTGTGGTACCCAGGCGACTGCTGTACTCCGGCTGAATCTGGGTTCCATGCCCTCCTGGGGAGGATGGAGACACGCACATATACAGGGGCTGAGAGTCTCGAAGGAAAAGGCGACTCCTGCTTCCAGAAGAAACGGGAAGAGATACCTGAAGGCCAAAAGCTCTGGATGAGCAACCAAGTGATCAGACTTGGTCCCCATCTCTCTTCCCCTGCCTCTAAATTAAATTAATTTCCATCTCTGCTCAGTCAGTCCTTACCCCAGAATGAATCTTTCTGTCATTCAGTTGAATCCACGCATTTTGGCCAACATATGCTTTAAAGGGGGCACCCTGGTGGCTCAGGGGTAAAGAACTGGTCTGCCAATGCAGGCGACGTGGGCTTGATCCCTGATCTGGGACGATCCCACATGCTGTGGAGCAACCAAGTCGTTGCACCCCAACTACTGAGCCCGAGCTCCAGGGTCTGGGAGCCGCAGCTTCTGAGTCCACACGCTGGAAGCTGGAGCTCTGCAGCTAGAGGAGCCTCTGCAGTGAGACGTGGGCACCACGACCCTGATGGGCCCCTTCGCATCCCACTTGTGGGCCTTGCAACTGCAGTGCGGAGTAGGTGTTAGTGCCCTAGTTTACAGACGAGGCACCAAGAACTCAGAGAGATTAAGAAGTCATCCAGCATCCCCGAGCAGGACCCTCGCTGAGCCACGGCATCGTTTATCCAGTTAGCATCCTCCGTGGCCTCGGCTTCTGAGAGAGCCACCAGCTGTCCTGGTTTGCCTGGGACAGAGGTTCCCTGCACGTGGCACTTCCAGTGCTCAAACCGAGACCTGGGACAAAGCTGGTCGTTCTGTTTACTCTTAGCTACTTGAGGCCTAAGGTCTCTCGGTTAATTAAGAGCAGTCTTAAAGTTCTGGCTTACATTTATCAACTCCTACAGCCTGTACCTAAATAATCAGCCCATAGCTTTACAGCTGATGGTTAGTTTGTAATTATAAAAACAAGGTCTCTGAATATGGATGACATCCCGTATATGGGGAATGTGAAAAGAAATGATACAAGGGAACTTACTTACAAAACAGAAGGGGACGCACAGACTGGAGGATGAACTATGGTTGGCGGGGGGAGGGATAGTTAGGGAGTTTGGGGAGGTCATGTGCACACTGCTGTATTTAAAATGGATAACCAACAAGGACCTACCATACAGCACGGAGGACGCTGCTCAGTGTCACGTGGCAGCCAGGGGAGTGGGGCGGGCTGGGGCGGGGAAGAGCGCACACGTGTGTCTGTGTGGCTGAGTCCCCTCCTGTTCGCCTGAAACTACCACAGCATCGTTAATCGCTGCACTCCAAAACCAAATAAAAAGTTTAGAGTTTGAAAAATAATAAAAATACCTGCAAAAAACAACAAAAACAATGGGGCTCTGAAACCTGAGCTCTTCAGCACCACCGGAACTAGGCACCGAATCTCTCGTTCTGGAGAAGAACTCCGACGGGGAAGTTTTCCCAAGTTTTCACTTTGGAGTTAAAAGGATTTTGATATTTCTTTTCATAAGAAGGATTAAATACTTTTGTGTGATTCTAAACCTCCCTTCTTTAGAGACAATGTCCTGACACTCGCCTACATTCTCAAAAGATATCAACTACTGCAAATACAGGCTTGCCACAATAAATTATCCAACTCCAGTGTAATTAGACTAAAGCAGGTACTAAGTCACCCTCAACTGCTTCTCTGCATCCTGATGCCGTATGGAGCTACTCTGAAGCAACGTTACTTATGATGATTAACCAATCTGTTCACTTGTTTCCACTTTTATTCTAATTACTATGCACTCACTACAAGCCTTAGCCCAAAGAGCAAACAACAGTATTAATGAGCAGATAATCCCTACAATTTAGGGGCAATTGTACAAACAAATCGGAATGTCTGCTAAATTTCTGCTAATGTTCAAACACTTCATCAGACTTATCAAAACAGCAAATCAAGTTACCACTTAAAAAGTAGTTCAGTTCAAACAGCCCTACTGATCAGAATATTCATTCCCTTTGAAGAGTAACACTCAGTGAAATAGCTTTTAATCACTTCTAGGATACTCTAACCTCAGGGGGTTCTGGTCAAGAGATGTCTTTATTATGCATCCATAAGATCACTGAGCTTCCCCATTGAATCTGAAATCCATTTCCTGCAGGAGGCCTGTCTGAAGATCAAACGCCAGGTAACATCTTCAGCCAGGAACAACTGGCAGCGGTGCTTCTGTCAGGCTTGTCTGAAGGGATGTCCAGTCTTTATTAGGGTCCTCCTGGGTGGTTCAGACAGTAAAGAATCTGCCTGCTAAGGCCGGAGACCTGGGTTCAATCCCTGGGTTGGGAAGACCCCCTGGAGAAGGGAACGGCTACCCACTCCAGTATTCTTGCCTGGGAAATCCCATGGACAGAGGAGCCCTGTGGGCTATTGTCCACGGAGTCACAGAGAGTCAGACACAACTGAGCAACTAACACTTTCATTTTCAGTCTTTATTAAAATCACTTGGGTATTTTGGGGGGGGAGGGCCTTCTAAGTGCTCAGAATCCTCTAAGCATGAGAGACCCACTGGTCAAGATCATGACAAGGAACCAGACCCAACCAACAGGTTCATGAGCAGATGTACTAAATAGGTTTATAAAATAATTACAGGGATACTTATTAAACATTTAATTAAGAAAATATGAAAATAAAAAGCTACATGCCAAACACTGAGCCAAGTAGTGTTAATGAAAAAGACTAATCAATAGTCAGCCTAAGAAAGAAATGAAAATTGTACTCCAGTCAACCTGAGCATTATAACTGGGAGACAGTCTTGCAGAAAGCTCCGAGTTCCACCTGTTAGAGGTCATAGTTGTATATAGGTTTTGAGACAAAGTTTCTTTATTAAGTGATGTGCTGACAATTTACACAACACAGATCTACACTGGCAAGTTGAACAGGGGGTCAGGGTCTTCATGACCCCTTACAAGAGTAAGAAGGAAGGTATCTTCTAAGAAGTTGTGGCCCTTTATGAGATTAAGAAGGAATATTATCTCCTAAGGAGGGCTGATGAGTGCAGGTGCACTAACCCTGCTCCAAATGGGCAGAGAAAAATTTTATGCTTAATTTTTTTCTTGCCATAAAATATGAGTTTTATTCCATCGGTAGTTTACCTGCATGTTCTCATTCAATTCTCAGGTCAACAGAGGAGATTAGTATTATTATTATCCCTACATAACAATGGGGATAAGATCCTGGGTCAGAAAACCACAGTGTGTGTCCTGAATCAGGCCACCATCTACGTTTTTGAATAAAACTTTATGGTAACACACCCATGCCCAGTCGCATCAGATCAGATCAGTCGCTCAGTTGTGTCCGACCCTTTGCGACCCCATGAATCACAGCACGCCGGGCTTCCCTGTCCATCACCAACTCCCGGAGTTCACTCAGACTCACGTCCATCGAGTCAGTGATGCCATCCAGCCATCTCATCCTCTGTCGTCCCCTTCTCCTCCTGCCCCCAATCCCTCCCAGCATCAGAGTCTTTTCCAATGAGTCAACTCTTCACATGAGGTGGCCAAGCATCATTAGCTTTAGCATCATTCCTTCCAAAGAAATCCCAGGGCTGATCTCCTTCAGAATGGACTGGTTGGATCTCCTTGCAGTCCAAGGGACTCTCAAGAGTCTTCTCCAACACCACAGTTCAAAAGCATCAATTCTTCAGTGCTCAGCTTCCTTCACAGTCCAACTCTCACATCCATACATGACCACTGGAAAAACCATAGCCTTGACTAGACGAACCTTTGTGGGCAAAGTAATGTCTCTGCTTTTGAATACGCTATCTAGGTTGGTCATAACTTTCCTTCCAAGGAGTAAGCGTCTTTTAATTTCATGGCTGCAGTCACCATCTGCAGTGATTTTTTAGCCCCAAAAAATAAAGTCTGACACTGTTTCCACTGTTTCCCCATCTATTTCCCATGAAGTGGTGGGACTGGATGCCATGATCTTCATTTTCTGAATGTTGAGCTTTAAGCCAACTTTTCACTCTCCTCTTTCACTTTCATCAAGAGGCTTTTTAGTTCCTCTTCACTTTCTGCCATAAGGGTGGTGTCATCTGCATATCTGAGGTTATTGATATTTCTCCCAGAAATCTTGATTCCAGCTTGTGTTTCTTCCAGTCCAGGCTGACAGCAGGGTTGAATAGTTGAGATAGGGACCATCTCGTTCACAGAGCCTGAACTATTTACCAGATAGCCCTTTACAAGAAGGCTTTCTAGCCCCAACACAGGAGGCCCAGAAGAGAAGACATACATGGATAATTACAAACTGGTTCCAGTTCTATAGAGGAAAAGAGACATTATGAGAACTTATTCAGATATCAGTAATATAGTTTGTTTAATGCAGAGAGCTGTGTCTTTGAGGCCAGTGAGGGCATCTCTCAAAAGGGAGACTTGAGTCTTTCAGAAAATGCTTCTTTTCCAGCTCTCTCTCCCACTGCCCCAGGGAAGCTTCACCCACACAAGTCCGTCTGAGCCCCTGCGCCTTTCCTCACTGCTTGCCATGAGTTCTTACCGAACTCCAGGGCTGATGACCTGGTGATTTGCTTTCCGACTTCTCTTTCCTCTCTTGGCTTCTCCAGCTTGGTATCTTTTCTGCTATTGATTCAGAATCTCAGTTCAGCAGGACCCTGACTCCAGTTCCAGTCTCTGCATAAGGCTTTGGTCTCAACCTAAGAACGCACTCGTTCCTAGCTTGGTCTCCCCTCCCCAGACTGGCGCCGATCTCTCAGACGGCCCCCTCTCCGTGAACAGCACTAACCTCCAACATCAGTCACATGGATGCAATCTTAAATCTTTAAAAGAAGTTTAAATTTCATAGGTAATGTATGAGTTCATTCTGCTCATGAAAGTTCAAACATTGCGGATGAAGCTGAACCACTTTCAGGACCGTTCCTTCACCCATTCCTCAACGAGAGAGCAGCACCCAGCAGAGTGCAAGAGACATCAGAGTCCGGAACACAGAGCGCTGGTCGTCGACAGGCAGGCGCGTTCTTTCAGAGACTGCTGATGAGACAGGAGGGCATCCTGACAGTTTCCATTAAAATTTACAGATTCTATGTCTCAGCAAAACCACTACTTGAGATTTAACCTAAAAAATACTCGAAGGGGCATGCACACGGAGGAGCACTGCGGTGTTTGTGGCAGTTACAGTAAACAACTTCCATACAATTTTAAAAGGTGGCATAAATTAATGGCATTTGCAAGATATAAGCCATATTGCTATTGATCCCTATTTCCCAAACCTTTTCTTGATCATTATTCTTTTCACCAAAATCATCCATATTCAAGGATGAGGCAAATGCATTAAGTGAGGTAGGATAAGGATCCAGAGGAGATAAGCAGAGAATCCTGAAATATTTCTCTTGCCCAGCAGGGCTGTGCAGGGCAGAGACCAGAGGCTCAAAGGCATCATGCTGAACAGTAACAGAGGACGTGGCTTGAAAGCTAGGTTGAGGAAGAATCAAAAATTTACATGAAGGTGTTTGTATATTGTTTATTAGCAAGATGAAGTTGCTAAAGACTTATGAATCAGGCTGTGCTATAAATCCTGGGCTTCAGGAAGATTAATTTGGCACAATGGTGAGGAGAGAGACAAAGACCATTCGGAAGTTCTCTATTAAAACAGCCCGAGCGTGACGTGATAAGGCTTAAGCTTGCTGGCAGAAAGAAAGAAAGTCTGAGCTCGAGATTGCTAAGAGAACCCCTCTGCTCCCCACTCTGCATTCCTATCACAAGTCTGTAGTGTTCCTTCAGGGTACACCGAGCCCTCCCTCCGTCTTTTGGAGTGGATCCATCCTGCATCCCTTCCACTCTGTTCAAACTTGGCTGCACTCAACGTGAAGCTGCTGAGCAATGAAATATGATGACGCCTGAGAAGAGTCTCAGCAGCTGCAGAGCCCAAGTAAGCTAGTGATTCAGAGCAGGGGCACTAAGGTCAATTACTTAATAACTTACTACAGTGAACGCATGCATAGACATTTTGATTTTTACTAATTGTAGAGTTACACAAAATAAACAGCACTTGGCTTCACATCCCTGCGTGGAAACCTGTCAAGGGGAAGCTTTCCTGTGATTTAAAGCTCCTGGCTTTACCCTTGAGCGCAGGTCACTTGCTGAGAAGTTGAAGAGACCGATAGTAACGCACTGGTTTAGTAAGATTTCCTGATATGACTGTGTGTTGGCCTGTGCTGTGCACCGTTCAGGAACACCGGGCTCTACCAAAGCTAAGGGATTTGAACAGAGGCTGTTAGCATGGTCACCCTCTGTTTTGGGGCAAGGAACAGTGTAGGAGTGGAGAAAAGGGGTGGAATGGTAACGCTAAAATGTGGACAGTTAAACCACTAAAAATGCAATCCAATCAAGACTTGAAACCCAGCTTCTCCAACTGCTAGCTGAGTGGCCTTGAACAAGTGAATTATCCACTCAAAACATCTGTGTCTTCATCTAACCAAGGACCACTCTACAGAATTATTGTGCAAACTAAATGTGATACTCACATGAGGCATCTGACAGTTTTGCAAGTCCAAGACCCGTTCCCACGCCTCCTGATCTTCTCTCAGGCCTTCCCCCTCTCAGTCCAAGCGATTAGACTGGGTCCTGACTACCCGTCTCCGACTTCAAGGACAGACGCTTGACCTTGGTCTGGCTAATCGAAATAACCCATCTCTTGACAACAGTCAACCAGTTTAAGGATGGACACATTACCTGATGCAGAGAAATCAGGTCAAATAAGGCTCAACTCCAGTTATTTTACTTTTCAGGAAATGAGGGATGCTCACCAGTTTAAGTTACTAAAAGAACAGGACATCAACTCAGAACACGCGGCAGCCATGTCTCTACCCCAAGAAGCAAACCTAATGAAGAAGCAGGCAGCCAGAGGCACACACACCCAAACGCTCCAGGGAGGAAGACGGGCCTGATGACACTGCTGAAGCCCCTTGACCCAGTCATGCCTGAAGCTGAACTATCCTGGAACGATTTATTTTATGAGCCAATAAGTTCTCTTTTTGCTCTTGAAAAGTTTAGGCAAGTCTTTTGGATCTTGCAACCTAGAGTTGTAGTACCTTAAGTAAAGCTTTAATATACTTTGTGATGCGCAGAAGGCACTTAAAAGCTACTCATTATGTTGGAAGTCTCCACACACATCTCTCTTCTCAAGCCATGTTTCTTTTCCAGATCACCAGAAATTCATGGAAAGGGGGGGTCCATTTCCTAGTTTCTGTCCAAAATTTTAAAAAATAGTTTCTGATTTAGATCTCTTCGAACAAACAGAAAGGTCCAGAGATGTTTAAAGCAGTAGCAGTTCTGAGCAGGTTTAGGGCTGAGGGATAAAAAGAAACAAAGCATTTTGGCCTTTGGTCAGATACCTGGAGACCTGGAGGCCACTCTATCCTTAATAGTTACTGGTAGACAACCTAATCCCCTTGAGGTCAGGGACTGTTTTTCATGCCATCACAGGATAACGTTTTGTATATTTGGTATTCTTACCTTTTGAAGCTCATTCATGATGTTGGATCCATGATAACCACAGCTCACATGCCATCTGATCAGGGAATTATTCGGAGCTCTGCTTTCCAGGTAAGGAAGCCGGAACTGTAAGACATGACGTGACACAAGAAGGTGCCGTGGCCTGTCCTCCAGGAAACAGCAGGGATCTGAAATCAGGACCTAGGGAGTATGCCCCCGAGGCCCTTCCTCTCCATAACTTTAAGCAGTTGTCTCAGACCATCATGGAGGTTCAGCGGGTCAGCTCTGATACCTGGCTTCAAGTACTGTTCACTGTGCCCCTTGAGACAGCTGTTTACCTGAGAATTCTCCTCTCCCTCAACCCTGACATAAACTTGACTACAGACCCCATTTCACTAATGACTGGAGATTTAGACGAGACAGTGGGTATACCTAACACACTACCTCTAAGCCCAGAACAAAGGAAGAGTCTGGCAAATGCTTGCTAAGTCTGAATATGCAGGCACAAATCACACTCTTCCCAGGAACAGCGTTGACTGGAAAGTTCTTCCTGGAAGACTTGTGCAGATCACAAGGCATGTCAAGGATGCTCCCAGCAGCCTGTCTGTATGAACAGAGTCAGATACAGTCTGAAGATCTGCCAGTAGACAGGCGTGGCAGAGGAAAGTGCATCCCACAACACAGAATTCTACTTAACAATTTTAAAAATGCCATGCAACTCATTATGCCCTGACACAGCAAGGAACATAAGATATATTTTGGGCAGAAAAAAAAAAATGTGACAATGATATGTGTAAAAGAATAAGCCAGGGGAAGTTCCCTGGTGCTCCTGTGGTTGAGAGTTCACGTTCCAATGCAGGGGCACAGGTTCGACCCCTGGTTGGGGGCTAAGATCCCTCGTGGCCAAAATAACGAACACAGTAGCCCTACTGTAACAAATTCAACAAGGCCTTTGAAAATGGTCCACATTAAAAGTAAAAGTGTCTAAAAAAAAAGAAGAAACCAGTATATATTTCCAAAGATACATGTGTCTCCTTCCAAAGAAGACACATGGGAACGCTCTTGAAAAAAAGGCCAAAGGGCACATGAAACCCACAGGTCAAGTGCTGAATTGAGTGCAGAGGTCAGGAAAGAAACTAGCCATATCTATGACGTTTTCATTTCTAACAATGAAAAGCTGGTCATGAATTACTGATGTGATTACAAATTAACAGTAAGGAAACACTGAAGGCAATCGAGTAACCTGCTTGATCTGCTCGGTGCTAAAACAAACGGGAATAAACCGGGAAAAGAATCTTCACCCACTTCCGGAGGTATAACAAAAGGGCGATAAACAAGCTGATTGAATTTCTCCTTTCTCCCCCCCCATCCCTGTAAAACTTTTACCTATTTATTTATTTTGCTTTTAACTAGCCGTGTCCCATATACACAGTGCAATTATCTTCCTTCATGTCATCACTCAGTTGAATGATCTTGCCACATGAAAAACAAGTTTGGCACAATCGTTGCATATTGCTGGGAAATTATCATCAACTTTCCTTTCTCTTCAAAAAAATTTTTCACAATGACACTGATGAGTTCCGTTGTTTTTTTTATCCAATACCTTAACCCTTTCAATCCGTAGTCTGCATCAGGTCCTTGAAATGTGATATTAATGGTGGAAATAGCCTTAGGAGTTGGAGCACTGCATCCATAATATGGTTTTGCTGGACTCACCCCACATGGATAGCTGCAGGCTCCTCCATCGCCCCAGCCTCCTCCATCACCCCAGCCCACACAGCAGCTCATCCTGTCCCCTTGGCTGACTTCTGCCCATTCTCATGGCTTTCAGATACCACCTCTTGGCAACACAAATTCATTTCTTTAGTCTAGATCTCTTTTTTCTGAGCTCTAGAATCAGAAAACCAACATCCCCTTCAACATCTTTCCTTTGTCGACTCATCTGCAGCTTCAACTTAACATGTCCAAAATGAAGACCGATGTCTCTCTCCTAAATCTTCTTAGTGAGTGACCCCACCCTTCAGAAGGCAGCAAGGTGGGCTTCAACCCGGCTCCTCCTTGTCCCCTCCACATCATCCTTCACTGACCTATTGGTGTGACCTCCAAAGTTTCTCCCCAGTCCACCCATTTCCCTTCATCTGCACCATCACCATATAGGAGCCACGACCCCCTCTCACCTGGTCCAGGGCAGAGCCTCCCTCACCTGCCCCCGTCTCATCCTCACTGCTCTGTTTTTCACAGTGTCGCTCTCCCGCTTTTAGTCCGCGGCCCCCACTACCCTTAGATCAAAACCCCAGCTCCTCACGTTAGCAGGGCCAGAACCTGTGCGTGTGTGTGTGCTGAGTCGCTTCAGTCGTGTTCGACTCTGTGCGACCCCGGGGACTGTAGATCCCAGGCCCCTCTGTCCGTGGGGCTCCCCAGGCAGGAACACTGGAGTGGGCTGCCACTGAAGTGGACCTTCCCGACCCAGGGACCGAACCTGTGTCTCCTGCACAGCAGGCAGGTTCTCTACCAGGAGGGCCACCTGGGAAGCGCAGCTGCAGCCTGTGTAGCTCCGACCTTACATACGCTCCTGCCCCGCAGTCAGCTAGGGACCGCTAGAGTCTCCCAGAAAATAACCTCCTTCCCTCCCATTTCCTCTTCTGCATTTTTGCATCTGTGACTCCTTCTTCTTTTCGGGTCTTGGTTTCAGTATCCCCTCCACGCAGAACCTTCCTTGACCACCTCTCCAGACTGCTGGAGCAACCACCTTTCTTCCCTCATAGCACAATCCCAAGCTTTAACTGCACCACCCACGTGTTTACTTGCCGTCACCCACCTCTCCCACGAGGGCAGGAATCGTCTCTAGCTTGTTTACAGTTGTAGACCCACTGCCAACCTCAAGGTCTGACACACAGTTGAGACACAAAACCTTTTTTGTAGAATAAATCAATCAGAAACACACTTATGGAATCCTGTGCTACGTGTCCAGCACTTTGAGTTCACAGGAAGACGGAGTACTTTATTAGAAACATGGGATTAAATGCCATAATCTTTGCCATTAAGGATGGTGCATTCCATTTGAAGAGACAGAATCTGTGGAATGTAAAGATTCCATTTAAGTATTGAATCGTATGCTTTTGATCATGCTGAGTTGACCAAAGAACTTCCAGTGGGACAGGCCAAACAAATGGTTTGCTTATAGATGAAAGGGGTAAAGTTACAGAAGTTGGAGACATGAGACCTGACAAGGTCTGGAACATCCCGAAACAGCCCTATGGAGGATAATGGATGCATAACCTAAGACGGGTCAGAATCAGGTAAAACTACTCAAAACTACCCGGAACGGTGGCCTCTGGTCCTGAAGTAACGCAAAAATTAAAGAGCCCGTTTGTTGTCAAATAGGAGGACGTTTTATTATCTCTCTACTAGCACCTGTACCAAGGAGTTCTGGCAATTTCCCAGGTCGGCCCAGAATTGGAAGGAGATGGGGAAGGGCATATGGGAGGGAAACTTTCCTGAGAAACAGGCTGGTACCGTCTCTGCCCTTGTCCACAGGGCCTTCCTCTCCCGCCTTGTCCTGACAGCTCTAGTCATTTTTGGACCGTTATCATTTTTCCATAGTCGGTGACAAACCAGGACTTTGCAAGACAGCTGGTGCCTGCACTAAACCTCAGAGGTCTTTCTAGCTCGGGGCAAACAGATGCTCCTCACTGTTCCTACCTAGCTCACCTAGGGCTGTAACTGGTCCAGGTCCTGGGCATATTTGCTTAACAGATGTATCCTAATTTAAATGAACTTGGAAGGGATGGGGGAAAATAAATAAGAAATGCAAATTTTTAGCTACTCAAATTTTTATGTTTTAATGACACACTCCAGGGACTCACAGGGGAAGGAGAAAAGTTTGAACATTGCCTATCAATTTTGAGTTCACGGCTAATTTTTTTTTAAATGTGGGCCATTTTTAAAGTCTGTATTGAATTTGTTGCAATATTGCTTCTGTTTTAGCTTTTGCTTTTTGGCCACGAGGTACGTGGAATCCTAGCTCCCTGACCAGGGATCGAACCTGCATCCCTGCATTGGAAGGTGAAGTCTTAACCAGTCATCCACCAGGGAAGTCCTGAGGCTAATGTTCTTTTCATACTATACCTTCTGGTGATTAGTAAGAGGTAAGAGTATAGATCAAGAAGTTAAGGGAATGAAGAGGAGGAGGAAATTTGGATTACGAGAGAAAGTCATAAGTGTGACCTGCTTAAAGGACAATACAGGGCCAAGTTGGATCCATACAGGTAAAACGGGAGCGTGGCAGTTTGTTTGGAAGGCTGAACAAGAGAACTGGGCTGAAACTGTGTCTATAAAGCAAGCGCACTCTTGTGACTCAGACCATTTTTGCTTCCTTAGGTTTACAGGACTATTGGAAATTACCAAAGGGGCTAAATTCCATGCATGCCATTTATTGGCATGATCCATGATGAAGAGACAAGAGACAGCTGTAATCAAGCTAAAGATGTACATGAATAATGGGAATGGAGGGTTGGAGACTCCAGCTTGTGGACAAGAGCAGGTAAAAGCCTAGAAAACAATGGTAACGGTGGGAAGGAAAGAGAGATACAAGACACTCTCCAGGGGAAAAGTCACTAAGATGCAGTGACTAGGAGGTGATGGAGATGTGCACACCTGATATCCCCAAGGCTGCAGGCACGGCAGGTGTGCGTCAGCTGGGAAGTCAAGGGTACACATCAGGGAAGTCAAGAGGAGACACAGGCTGGGGTGGGGGAACATAATGATGAATTTGTTTCTCTACCTGCTAAGCGTAAGGTACCAGTGGGATGCATAGTTGAAAATGCCCAGTAGGTTATTAGAGATATAGGAGCCAGGTCCAAAGAGTGTGTTAAAACAGCACAGGCTAGAAAACTCTCCTGAAACACACAGGAACTTTAGTGCTTTGCTAAAATCTCTGAAGCTTATGAATTGTCTATTCTTAGTTCTTTGCGTTGGAGAAGGAAATGGCAACCCACTCCAGTGTTCTTGCCTGGAGAATCCCATGGACGGAGAAGCCTGGTGGGCTGCAGTCCATGGGGTCGCACAGAGTCGGACACGACTGAAGCGACTTGGAGGCAGCAGCAGTTCTTTGTGATGCCCTGAATTATAGATGTATATTGCCCAAGACTCTTGATACCTAAGTCTTTCCAAACAAATAACTATGAATGCAAAAAACTGCAAGGTCTGAAACCACTCCTGGATTCAGCCTGGATCCTGGACGTTTGTCTCCTGTGTTTATGATGTCCATCCACAGCGATATAGCCGATACCTGCCATTAATTTCTCATCCCCTTGTTCATCAACCGTAGATTTTTTCACCTAAATAAATTTAATTTACAAAGTAGCACTACTGTAAGTGAAGAAACAGCATCACTGGTTGTAAACAGAACACAGCTCAACAAAGAGAGCTGACGGGCAGAGAGTCATTGAATTCGGCTGTTGCGTAGTAGACATTTGTCATTTTTTTTCATACCCATCCTCTGAAAGTCCTTCCTTTATGAGAGGGGATATATATTTATGGCTTATTCATGCTTTTGTATGGCAGAAATCAACACAACATTGTAAAGCAATTATCTTCCAGTTTAAAAAAACGAAAAAAAAGAATTGAAAAATTAAAAACAAACAAACCCAAGACTCTCATGAAGTGTATGCTTTCAGCCACCATACCTGGGACAATTCCGATAAGCTGGACACTGTCGGAATCTATTATGATAAAATCTACTTCTTTCACTATTATTCCATTTTCAAGGGAGAGAAAACATCACTGTTCACACCCCACGTTTTAGCACTAAAGGAAAAACCTGAGATACAGTGAAGCAGGACAGTGGCCCCAGTGGTAAAGAACCTGCCAGCCAATGCAAGAGACAAGAGATGCAGGTTCGATCCCTGGGTTGGGAAGAAGAGGGCACAGCAGCCCACTCCAGTGTTCTTGCCTGGAGAACGCCCTGCACAGAGAAGCCTGGCGGGCTTCAGTCCATAGGGTCACAAAGAATCGGCCACGACTGAAGCCCTTAGCATGCACACATGCATGCAGAATAACTGCAGAAGCAGCCTGTGTAGTTTAAATCCACCTTGTACGTCTACCAAGCAGTGGCAGCTTGGTCGGCAGTTAACTGCTGACCCATTTTCCACCTGTAAAATCTCCACGCTGGTAGAGCCACCTCTCTGGGTTCCTAGGAGGATTACAGGAGCTCATACAATCGGAAGGACAGGGTGCACTGCCAGAGCCAGAGTGAGAAAGATCAATAGGATCGATGGATCTAAACTCCTTGGTTAGACAAACAGATACCATGAATGCACGTGCAAAGCGAGTTCCCAAACCCCAGGCTCCTGGGGACTTGCTCTTGGTAGGAACTTAACACGCTTGTTTACTGCCAAACAGGAATCCATCTACTGTAGCAATAAGTTACTGAGCACCTTTCATATACCAAGAAATATGCCCATGCCTGGCATAGACCATAAAGATATAAAAATAAATAACTAAATTAATTCTATGCTTTCAAATATTCCAAACCTATTTCTAACTCAGGAATCAAAATTTCAAGAGAGAACTCCCCTGACTTGAAGAGAATCTCACCTTTCCAAAAGGAAAAAACAAACAAACAAACAAACAGATTTCATTGAGTTCTATCTTTTATACTCACCCAGAAATCATGATTTGTTAATGGCTTGTGATAAAAGTGTACAGCCCGTGTCACTGGGACTGTAGAAATCACGCTGACCACACAACAGTCCCTCTACCTCATGTCCAGTCAAAGGTCCCCATAACTCATGATAACTCTGTAATGCTTTAACACCCAGGTCTGGAAAGAAAGGCTATTTTCCCGAAACATGTTGCAGCAGCATTCTTCAAAAGTGATTCATTCTTGGTGGGAACTCTTTGGCATGTTAGGGGATCATTCATCAAGACTGTTTACAACAAAGGTCTTTCTCCAAACTCAGGATGTGTGAAAACAGCCCTTAACTCGATAAAAATAATTCTAACCACCAAAACAAGCAGACAGGCTCTACACTGTCAGCCGTAGGTCAGAGCAGACAAAGCGAACGTGAAGGGCTCGCGCAGGGCTCGGGGGAAGTGCTGGCTCTTCAGAGGAGCACATCACCGGCTTGCTCATCTCCGCTGAAAATGCTGTCACTACAGCAGAGTTCCTTCTGCTTTCTGTTCCGAGCCTAATTAAAATGCAAGCTCTGAACCCTGCTGTTGGGAGATGGCTCTCCAGGAGTCTCTTGCATTTCTTCCTGGCTTGTGAGCAGAGGCACTGCCTGCCTTTGCAACAGGCTATTTGTTCAAGAATTTTGCACAGCAAACAGCCTTGGGAGATAGACGGGTTGTCTCCTGACACAGAGCAATGGCAGAGTCTGTTTACCATCCACAGTGTAAAGATAACACCTCCCTCTGAGGAAGAGGGCAGATACTGCCCAGTATGAAAGATTTGGGGCTTCTCAAATTTGGGTCCCTCTCCAGAGCACAGCCCGCAATAGGACACCTGTGCAGGCATCGCCAGCCCTGTTTGTCTTACCCTGTGGGAATCAGAGCTCCAGGAGACAGTGCAAATGCTGACACCGTGGCCGTGTGTGCCCAGCTGCCCTTTGTCTCTGACCCAAGTCTTGTGTCCTCAACAACAGCCAGAAAACCATGGCAGGCCATTTGTTAGCCTGCAAGAAGAGGGCATCTCTGACATCTGCCATATAATTAATGACAGGGACAGAGGAAAGAGACAAATAGGTGATTAAGAGTCAATCCCACCAGGGAATTGTAAGTAGGAAAAATATGGGGGCCACAGGAAGGTGATGATCGCTCAAGAAAGCAGGCTGGCTTAACCACAAAGCCAAGCAGGCTTGCTTAGCAACAAAAACATACAGAGCACGAGACAGGCCCCCAAACAGTAAAACGAGGGTGGCATGAGCCCCACATCCTGCCCAGTGAACTCAGGGAGTTAATGATCCCTAGGACATGCTGCCTGTTCACGCAGAAACAATCATCTGTGGACCTGGCCTGACCACGTAGGGACAGAAACCCCCTGCCCAAGCTGGAGGAGGAGCTGCTGATGGAAGCATGAGGTCTGCTCAAGAGAGACGAAAACGTGCCCCCTGCCCACTCTTCCTCTGGCTGCAAAACTGTGGCCCAGTAAGTTTTCAGGGCACAGCAGCCCCTTGCCTGGCTCACAAGTCCTATTCTAATAAGTCACTTCTCATATACCACTTTGCCTTGCGCTGAACTCTTTTCTGTGTGGAGACATAAAGGACTAAGGTACTGGAGCTCTTTGGAACCCCTGAAATGATACCAAACTGTTTCATTAATATTCTTTTATCACTCAGAATCTTTATCAAAAGGCCCTCTGAAGTCTCCTCACACTTATACTATAAATAAAATAACATGCTTGCTATATGGAAATGGCTTCAGAATAAGTTCTCTCAAGTCCTCTTCCTTCTCCTTCTCTCCTCCAAAGAAACTCAGAGACCCACCGCCCTGTGAAACTCAGCCACCACGCACCTGGGGAGGCTCCAGAGTGCTGAAGACCTAGAAATCAGAAGAGCTGGTGCAGAAAGAGAAAAATGATAGAGATCATTCCAACATCTTGGCAACTCTGTCAAGAGTCAGCCCTGTCAAATATTATTATTTAATTCAGAGTTGAGAGATTCCAAGATTTAGTTTGTGAATGTATCTCTGCTCAGAGTAAAGAATAAAGAACAACTTTAAATCTTTTGTTTCATTTTTCTTAAATTTGAGACCAAACTAATCACCATAATTAATTATCATGCTTAAATATTCCACTGGAATACCAAGGGTTGGCAAACTACGGCACACTGACCCAGTCCAGCCCACTGCTTGTTTTTATAGATAAAGTTTTACTGGGACACCAGCACACCCGTTCATTCATCACTGTCGGTGGTTGCTTTTGTGCCTCCACAGAAGTAAGTCGTGGAGACAGAGCCTGGATGGCTCACAAAACCTGAAATATTTACTGCCTGACCCTTCACAGAAGTTTACTGACTTCTGGTAAATCCTAGCTTTCCTTCCAGCAGCCTTACTGCCTGAGTTATTTTCCTGAATAGCACAGCCATATCCTTCTTTCCTGAAGGTCTCTGATGCCTTACAGGATGAACCATGTTCCTAGACCCCCACTCACAGCTGGCTTTCCTCTGACTTCACCTGCCATCACACACCCTTTACTCCTGCACCCCTGACCTTCCCTCTCCTGGGACACCCTCCCCCAGGAGGTCACCTAGGATGGTGCCCAGCTCTGTACCCTTGTAGACAATATTCTCTTCGGGTTCATTATCCATAAAATGGGACAATAACTGTGCCTCCCTTGCGGGCTTGGTCTGAGAGTTAAAGGGATGCTTGTTTGTAAAACACATAGGCTTGTGCCTGAGACACAGGATCCACTAAGCATGGCTACTCAGGAACGGAAGTTACAGAGGTCACTTCTCCCCTTTCCCTGGTACTCTGTGACAATAACAGCTAAGATCTGTGGGCTTCCCTGATGGCTCAATGCTGAAGGAGCCCCGTGCCAACGCAGAAAATGCAGGTTTGATCCCCTAGGTCAGGAAGATCCCTTGGAGAAAGAAATGGCAACCCACTCCAGTATTCTTGCCTAGGAAATCCCATGAACAGAAGAGCCTCTTGGGCTCCAGTCCATGGAGTTGCCAAAGAGTCAAACACACCTTAGGGACAACAACAATATTTATATGACCTCCCTATCAGGAGGCATCAATCCAAGCCTTTTATATGCATTCTTTTAGTTAACCCTGGAAAGCTCCAGGAAGTATTAATACTTAGGGTTATTCTTAATTGATTCATGAGGAATACAGATAGGAAGACTTGCCCAAGGTCACACAGCTAACAAGTCAGCACTTCACTCAGTTTTGGCTTTAGGTCAATGAATCAGTAAGTCAGAGAGCAAACAGACCAAATCAAGCAACGAAGCCTCCCCCATGACTCAGTGATAAAGAACCCACCTGCCAATCCAGGAGATGTGGGTTCAGTCTCTGGACTGGGGAGATCCCCTGGAGGAGGAAATGGCAACCCACTCCAGTATTTCCATCTGGGGAAGTCCACGGACAGAGGAGCCTGGCTGGCTACTGTCCACGGGGTCACAGAGAGTCGGACCTGACTGAGCATGCATGATACGAAGCAGCGCCTGGTAAACTTGGAGAGACAGCCCTGAGGTGGAAGAGGGTCTCTATCAATGAGCTGAAAACATCAATGACACTGCGGTATCCCTTCCCTTAAGGCAAGTGGTCTTACGTAACCAACTCAAGCACAGTCACACCCTTCTAAAATGATTCCCCAGGGCACTTTAGCTTAACCTTAGCTTCAACTCCTTTATTAAGACATAAACAACACCACCTAACCTAGATAGAGAAGGCAATAGAGAAGGCAATGGCAACCCACTCCAGTACTCTTGCCAGGAAGATCCCATGGACGGAGGAGCCTGGTAGGCTGCAGTCCATGGGGTCGCTAGGAGTCGGACATGACTGAGTGACTTCACTTTCACTTTTCACTTTCCTGCATTGGAGAAGGAAATGGTGACCCACTTCAGTGTTCTTGCCTAGAGAACCCCAGGGACCGCGGGGCCTGGTGGGCTGCCGTCTATGGGGTCGCACAGAGTCGGACACAACTGAAGTGACTTAGCAGCAGCAATAGCAGCAACCTAGATATTAAGGGTTTTGTGAAAATATCTTCCTCAGTCAACCACTTGCGTGTGCTTCTCCCTTGCAAGTTCACAGACCTCCGTGCCTGCCATTAAGGGGGAATTGCTAACCACAGCAGGTCCAACCCAACCAGGTTCATCAGTGAACGGTGATTGATTAGGGGAAAAACAAACCGCCTGGCGAGAGACAGCCCTTGCAACTGGATCCTCAATTAAAACTGAACTGTGCAATCTTCGCATTTAAAGGGAAATCAATGGCATTGACTGAGTCCAAAAGAGGCAGCCACATATGAACACATTACAGATCTGACTGCTGCAAAACATGGTTTTGAAATAGAACATATAAAAATGACTGTGTGTGTTTTACGGCCAAACGCGATAACCAGGCTACCTGGTGGGGAAGCTAACCAAGTACTCGTTTTATCAAGGGAATGGGGTGCAACTGCTTTGAATGAGGTCTCTGCTGGTGATCCTTCCTCTGCAAGCCCCTCAGTTGCCAGTAATTTCCTGGAGGGTTTTTTTTTTTTTAACAGTGAGGATGTGAATGGATTTTTACCCCCTTTTCCTGGGGTTGCACACAGCAGTCAATTAAATTAGTGTCAGAACCTTAAAAGACACCAAGGTAATCAGTTTAGGGGGATTGGGGCCCCATGGGCTCCAGATCTGGATTTGCAAGGCAGTCATTAGTCTCCAGGCGGCTGGATTGGAGAATTACACCTTTTTCATTTTTTCACTGGGAGGAAATTTAGTAGTGACGGTAAGGCTGACAGGCTAGGGAATTATCTTTCAAATTTTAGTAGCATCATTCCAGGCTGGCACTGAATTTTGGTCTCAATAGTTTTATCAGTCTCAGGGAGGCTGATTCTCGATAATTAAAGGGGCACCTGATTCCCAAGATAGGTGTACACTGGGCTATTTAAACACATGAATTGCTGTAAATTATGCAAAAACAAAAATGTTAATGCCAAGCTTAAAATGGTGTATAAAGACTTATTCAAAGAATTTGGTTTTGTAAGAGTAGTGCAGATTTGGGAAAGTCAACCAAAGCTGCTTGGGAAATATTTATTCTCAAGACGTGATGCTCCTGGCAAACTTATGTGTAAGAGAAAGCCTCCAGGAAGCCTCACAGAAGAAATGATTTTTTAGGGGAACCATCAAGATGGAATTTCAGGTTTATCTTAGTTATATGGAGGTATGAGTCTTTTATGTTGCTTACGCCTTCATAATATAACCTGGCAGTATTTTCATCCAATTATTCAGGTTTTCATTAAATCTGATGCTGGGAAAAAGAGGAACCTTGAAAAAGAACTGGAGGAAAAAAAAAAGCAGCAGCCAATTCTCGTATCTCTAAATGAAAGTGAAGTGGGATGAAAACTGTAATGTAGCAAATAATTCCCAGAGGCCTGGTGAACTGGTCTCCAGGGTTGAGCAGTTAAACTGCCAATAAAACCTAAACTAAATAAGGAGAAATAAGATGGCAAACCCAAGGGCTAAAGCAAGCATTTGTTTCTCACAGTTCTGGAGGCCGAGAAGTCCAAGATCAAGGTGCCAGAAGATTTGGTAAAGACCCTCTTCCTAGTCTGAGGATCCCCTCCCCATCACATCCTCATGTGGAGGAGAGCAGAGAGGAGCCGTCCCCTTCTGCTTGGAGCAGTACCACTCAATGCCTTTTGTCCCTACATAACTCTTAAAAGCATCTCCTTTTACTATCAAAAGTGTCTTTGTTTGGATGAAAAAAATCAAATGATCCCCCTACACGTCTCACCAAGTCCAATGTAGATCTTCCCTCCAGAGTAGGAATAAGCTCCTGTTTCTTTACCAGAGCTCCAGATAAAGTCACCACTTAACATTTACTGGGCATGACATATGAAATATAAGAATCGGCATGTCCTAGAATGATTGTATGAGATACTTGAAGATGATAAAATGGACAAAGAGTTAGGGAAATGAATTTCATTTACTATATGCTTATTCCAAGCAGAGATGCGTTCCTTAGAATGGCAAGCAGTGTCAGCTATACATCTTACATTGTTCTACCCCGTGGAGTGCAGGCAGCGGGATTCTGGGAGGTGATCTGAGAACACAGTGCGGTGTGACACACTGTACCTGTCTCCTGAGGTTGTAAGAATCTACATTAAAAACACTCCGTAGTTTCTGACATATTCAGTTCAGTCTCTTAGTCATGTCCAACTCTTTGCGACCCCATGGACTGTAGCACACCAGGCCTCCCTGTCCATCACCAATTCCTGGAGCCCACCCAAGCTCATGTCCATTGAGTCGGTGATGCCATCCAACCATCTCATCCTCTGTCGTCCCTTTCTCCTCCTGTCTTCAATCTTTCCCAGCATCAGGGTCTTTTCAAATGAGTCAGTTCTTCGCATCAGGCAGCCAAAGTATTGGAGTTTCAGCTTCAACATTAGCCCTTCCAATGAATATTCAGGACTGATTTCCTTTGGGATAGACTGGTTGGATTTCCTTGCAGTCCAAGGGACTCTCAAGAGTCTTCTCCAACACCACAGTTTAAAAGCATCCATTCGTCAATGCTCAGCTTTATTCACAGTCCAACTCTCACATCCATACATGACCACTGGAAAAACCATAGCCTTGACTAGATGGACCTTTGTTGGCAAAGTAATGCCTCTGCTTTTTAATATGCTGTCTTCTGCTGCTGCTAAGTCACTTCAGTCGTGTTTGACTCTGTGTGACCCCATAGACAGCAGCCCACCAGGCTCCCCCATCCCTGGGATTCTCCAGGCAAGAACACTGGAGTGGGTTGCCATTTCCTTCTCCAATGCATGAAAGTGAAAAGTGAAAGTGAAGTCACTCAGTCATGTCTGACCCTTAGCAACCCCAGGGACTGCAGCCTACCTACCAGGCTCCTCCGTCCACGGGATTTTCCAGGCAAGAGTACTGGAGTGGGGTGCCATTGCCTTCTCCAAATATGCTGTCTAGGTTGGTCATAACTTTTCTTCCAAGGAGTGGCATATAGTAAGCATTCAAGGATCATTAATGATTTAAGCATCATTATACATATAATGATTATATATATATAATGATTCAAGCATCATTATTATACTTCACCTGTTTTCTTGGCTAAGATAGGAACCAGAGGGACATGGATCAAGTCTTCACCACAGTGAATCCAGCTGTGCCTTGAGTCATCCTCCCTAACCTTCTCAGTTACAGGAGTCAATATGTCCTTTTCCTTTTTATGCTGAAGTCAGTTTGATTGAGTTTCTATCACTTACAATCAAAAGACCCTGAAGAAACACAGCCGCAAGGAGCAAGTGCAGGATGATACGAAGTGTCTCATCCATGGCTTCGGGGATCCTTGACGCTTGAGTGGCAATGACTGAGCTGAGGGAGGACCCGAGGCTGGGGACCCCATCTGGCTCACTCATGACTGCCCCCCAGGGCCTTCCGTGAAGCAGATTCTTAGTCCTGTGAGGGGAACTACCAGAAGAATAAGCTGTGAAATAGTTGGCTTCTCATCTCCACGTGGATGAGTTACAGCCGCAGTAATTCTGCACAACAAGCCCCTGACTACGCACCCTCCCAGCCGCGTGGGTCCTGGCCCTGCCACGTGACTCCACTGACTCTGCTGGGGACTGCCTGTTCCACGAGCCTTCCGTCCGCCCTCTTCCTCCCCCAGCGCAGCCCAGCTATGTTGTCCTCATGGTGCAGGCTGAGGGGCAAGGGGGCCAGCGCAATCTCATAAGCATCTTCCAGGACTTTGCAGCACGGCCACTAACGTTGTTTGCCAAAGCAAATCACACAGACAGAGCCAAGGTCTGGGACAGGAAGACACATTCGGCTCCCTTAGAGAAAATAACTTGCAAAGAGGCTGCACAGGGCATGAGGCTGCAGGGGACATGAACCACGGGGGCGTGTGCGCAGCTAACACACCTCTCCAACCTTCCAAATGCTTTCCAATTGACTTCAAGCTCAGAAAAGCCAGACATATAATCCAGATACTAGAAACTGAGTTTACTGTCAAGAGAAAAGGTGCATCATAAAAGCAATCAAATAAGCTAGGAGTTTGGAGATTTTCAACAGGATCTTCCCCGCCCCACCAAAATTTAGAACTGACACTGACATAGCTTCCAGCCAAAGTATTTTCTTTAACTTAATCATTCTCAAGTGGCTTGCATATAACTCTACAGGAATTTACAGGCCTAAAAGTCAACCACAGGAAAGACAGTGTTTACATCATTCCACTGAGGTCAAAAGGTGACATGTCAGATTTATCAGTCAGGATCCTAGTGAGGACAGCCCATTGCAAGGGGTAACGTAAGAGAGATCAGCGGAGTTTACTCTCAAGGCTGTGGGCAGAGTTCCCAGAGGCATCAAAGGATAGGGAGTCACCTTCGCACCAGGGAGGCGAGGAGAACAGTGCGGTCTTAGGAGGAAAGCAGTGTTGCTGGGAACGTACGCTGGGGCAGCTGCTGTGAAGAACTTCCCAGATGGCGCTAGTGGTAAAGAAGCTGCTTCCAATGCAGGAGATGTGAGAGATGCATGCTCGATCCCTGGGTTGGAAAGATCCCCTGGAGAAGGAAATGGCAACCTGCTCCAGTATTCTTGCCTGGAGAATCCCCGTGGACAGAGGAGCCTCGTGTGCTGCCGTCCATAGGGCTGCAAACAGTTGGACAAAACTGAAGTGATTAACACGTACTCAGTATGGAGAACAGTAAAGAGATTCCTTAAAAAATTAAAAATAGAGTAGCCATATGATCTAGCAATCCCACTCTTGGGCATATATCAGGACAAGCTATAATTTGAAGAGATACATGCACCCCCATGTTCATTGCGGTGGTATTTACAATAGACAAGACAGGGAAACAACCTAAGTGTCCACCGACAGAGGAGTCCATAGAGAAGATGTGGTGCACACACACACCAGAACACTACCCAGCCACAGAAAAGAACAGAATCATGCCAGTTGCAGGAACAGAGATGGACCCAGAGAGAGTCACAGTCAGTGAAGTGCTTCAGATAGAGAAGGAGACAGGGCGCATGACATTCCTAAAGGAGGACTCTAAAGAGAAATGATACAAATGAACGTGCAAAACAGAAAGGGACGCACAGACCTGGAAAATGAACTTATGGCTGCTGGGGGCGGGGAGGGGAGAAGGGATGGTTAGGGAGTTTGGGATGGACAGGTACACATGGCTGTATCTAAAATGCATAACCAACAAGGACCTGCTGTATGACACAAGGAACTCTGCTCAGGGCTAAGTGGCAGGCTGGAAGGGAGGAGAGTTTGGGGGAGGATGGATACACATATATATACGGTTGAGTCCCACTGCCCTTCACCTAAACTATCGCAACGGTTAGCTGGCTACACTCCAATACAAAGTAAAAAGTTAAAAAAAAAACACTGAGAAAAAGAAGTAAAGCACAGTTTTCATTACTTACACACGCATGCACGCACACACACGCACACACGCACGCACACACACACACACGCACACACACACACACACACACCCCACACACCCCCCCCCACACACACACACCCCCCCACACACACACACACCCCCCCACACACACACACCCCCCCCCCACACACACACCCCCCCCACACACACACCCCACACACACACCCCACACACACACCCCACACACACACCCCCCACAGGCACGGGAGAGAAATGCTGAATGAACAGAGCTCTTAGTGGAGCCCACGGAAAGCTCCAGTTGTGGGAGGGGGCTGCCTAAGGTGAGCTGTGGACAGAGATGGAGGATAGGGAAAACAGGAAGATAAATTACCTAAATATCTCTGTTTCATCCTCCAAACTCCTACAGCCACCGCTTTGGCTGAATCTGACCAGAAACCAGAGGTATTAGCGTGAATCTAGGTGATGCATTCTGGGAAGGTCATCACCCAGGGGCATAGAACCGAGGATAAGGGGAGAACTGGTGTGGAGTCAGAGGGTGTCCAGGCCCCTTAGGCAAACCTCTGAGTAGTTAGAAGCACTACTCTGATTTCTCTGTTCACTATCCACCTGGGGCTGTCAACAATGCCTGTCTCCAAATACACCTGACTCTCTGCCCCTTGAGAGCATGATACTTGACACCGCCTCGCCCTCTAGGGTGGGTTCAAGCACACATGCTAAGTCATTTCAGCCGTGTCCAACTCTTTGAGACCCTGTGGACTGAAGTCTGCCAGGCTCCTCCATCCATGGGATTTCCCAGGCAAGAATACTGGAGTCGGTTGCCATTTCCTTCTCCAGGGGATCTTCCCAACCCAGGGATCACACCTATGTCTCCTGCTTGGCAGGTAGATTCTTTAACACTGAGACAGCAGGGAAGCTTGTGAATTGCTTTTAACCAATAGAAATGGCAGTGGTGAGAGAATGATGTGATTACATGTATGCAATTACATTAAATAAGAATCCAATGCCCACTTTGGAAGAGACTGTCTCCCTTTGGTGAAGCACGTGGTCATCTCAAGGGAGGTCCAGGGGCCAAGGTACTGAGGGTGGCCTCAGATCAACAGTTACGAATAGGCAGGAGCTGAAGGTGGTCTCCAGCTGCCAGCCAGCGAGAAACAAATTCTACCAACAGTCACGCAAATGTGGAGGTGTATCTTTCTCCAGTCTTCGGATGAAAACCCGGCCCTTGTTGACACCTTGGCTTGCAGCCTGTGGAGACCCTAGGAGGAGACACCCACAGACACTGTGAGGTGACAACTGCGAGCTGCTTTAAGGGCAAAGCTGCGGCCCTTCGTCACACAGCAGCAGGCGCTGAAAGACGCACCATGGCCCACGACGGGCTTCACAAGCCTCGTCTCGCTGACGCCTCCCAACCAGGCTGTGATACATCACATTCATCTTACAGAAGAGAAGGGAGCCTGAAGCTCAGAGACTTTATTCTTCTGACTCAAGGCCGTGTAGACGGTGACGCCGGGCTCAAACACAGGCGGACCTCAGAGCCCACCCCCTCACTCCATTCTGTGCTGCTCGGTCATTCTGCATCTTTGACCCTGCCGTCATTCTGCTCAAAACCCCACAGTTGAGAGCCACAGTGTCCACCACCCAGGAGTCTTCAGTGACTTACAAACTGTAATACCTAACCCTTTCAGGGCACTTACTCTATGCCAAGCATGTCACACGCAATACTTCATTTAGTCCTCCCAACAGCCCTGTGACGTAGGCACTCTCTTTCCCCCAGTTGACAAACGAGGACATAAAGGCACTGAGGGGTTCAGTGTCATGCCCGAGGTCATCCAGGCAGTAAGCAGAAGACCTGGGGGTCAAACCCAAGCAACCTGGCCCCATTTTTTAACCACCGTATAATCTACTGCTTCTAAATTTGACAAAGTTTGATAATGATCAATTTGTTCAAAGTGAATCAGTGGGGTCCATCTCTCTGAAAATGTCATTCTCACTCACTTGCCTTCTGATACATTCTCTTAAACAGAAGAGGAAGCAAGGGAATTACATTGGATTGTGCAAAACCCTGGCTCTCCCCGTAAGGGAGAGCCACGTATACGAACACCATCCATCGGGTGTGTCAGGACAGAAGTTTATGAGCCACTGACCCAGAGATTAGATTCTCTGTCCCTCAGCCTCGAGTTCAAGGCCTTCCACGACTCGGTCAGGATCTGTAATTCCCACCTGAATTCTCACAGTTCCCTCTTCATGGAATCCACACTCTAGAGAAGCCAAACTTCTTATACACGTCCCATAAGATTTCTGCTCACGCTGGCTTCTTCCACATTCCCCTCATCTCCACATGTCCAAACACTTCCCATCATTCAAGGGTCATTTGAAATTCCCCTCCCTCTTAGCATCATTGTCAATTCCTTTTCTCAAGACTCTTGCCATCCACCTTCAAGCTGGAGGCGAATCCTTTCTTCTCTAAGCTTCCATTCCATTCTCCCTCGTACTTTCCTAAGATGCTCCTTGGTGTCTGCCTTGTGTCACAGTTATCTGTGCACATATCTTGATCACAATGACAACTATAACAACGAAACTTGCTTTCTGCGGGAGTACTCTGCGTCAGAGCTAAAGGCTTTGGCATATATTTTCACATAAAGATGTGCCTCTCAGACAAGCAATCCCCATATGTGTATGTGCTCAGTCATGCCCAACTCTTTGGGACCCCACAGACTGTAGCCTGCCAGGCTCCTCTGTCCGTGGGATTCCCAGGCAAGAGTCCTGGAGTGGGTCGCCATTTCCTTCTCCAGGGGATCTTCCGGACCCAGGGACTGAACTCCCATCTCTTGAGCCTCCTGCACTGGCAGGTGGATTCTTTACCTCTGAGCTGCCCGGGAAGCCATGCCTGGATGTAAAAGGGATGATACTTGAAGAAAGGAAGATGGTAAACTTTTTTCTGAAGTTCACAGTTGAACAGAATTCTGGAAGTTTAGCCCTTATTGCATTTTCCCACTCTTTGCTTAGCAAAGCTACAGAAAAAAGGTCCTTCCATTGTACTGCACTAGCCGACGCTTCCCCCAGGGGAGAGGGGCGCTGGCTAGGCCGCTGCGGGAGCTGACCTGACCCCTCTCCTATTCTGTCACTGCCAGTAGGCATGGGCTCCAGTCGAGAGCGAATGTGCATGCTTATTTTTCAGTCTGACAGTGCTATTTGTGAGAACTGAGCCTCAACATCTTTGGGGAACCTTATGCTCTTCCATCCTGAACCACGGTGCAGCTAATTTTGTGATATAAAATGTTTATGTGTAGGTGTAGTGGAGCTTCCTGGTGGCTCCATGGTGAAGAATCCTTCCGCCAATGCAGGAGACGCAGGTTCGATCCCTGGGTTGGGAAGATCCCCTAAAGAAGAGAATGGCAACCCAGTCCAGCATTCTTGCCTGGGAAATCCCATGGACAGAGGAGCCTGGTGGGCTCCCATCCATGGGATCACAAACAAGTCAGATACAACTTAGTGATTAAACAACAACAAGTATAAAGTAACAGTGCTAGCAATGCTAACTACCATGTTTTGGTGGAACATATTATACGTACCTTTTAACCCCTTATAAAAAGTCACCCAGGTACTTCCCTGGGGGTCCAGTGGTTAGGACTCGGCTCCCTCTGAAGAGGGCACCGGTGGTTCGATACCTGATTGGGGAACTAAACCCCAAGGCTGGGGGGCCTAAAAACAATAGTATTTGTTGAACACTAAGAACATACTGTCTGAGCATCTGTCAGGGTAACAATAAATGTTAAAAGAATAATAATAAAAATTAAATTAAATTTTAAAAGTTAGCCAGCTAGCAGAAAGGGATACAGGCTCCAGAATCCATACTTGTAACCAAAACGTGAAGGACAGCCAGCTACAGGGCACGGTGTCTTAGAGAACGCGTGCTGTGTCTCACCACCGTGCTAAGGGCTATCATCCTTTCTTGCAAAATTTCATATAACTCTCACAGTGAGCCAGATACTCATTTCAGTTACTTTACTTTTCATGAGGAAAGGACAACTCCAAGAGGCTAAGGACTTTGTCCAAGTCAGACAGAGAACAAGCAGGAAACGTGAGGTTTGAGCCCGGCATTATCTAAGGCCAAGCCGTGCGTTCCGGTTCACAGGGCTGAGCTGTCCGTGGGTCATGCAGTCACTTCATTCAGCCCCTCAGCAGACCACATTTGGGAAAAAAGAGCCAAGGAAACAAAAAAGCTCCTAGCTTTCTTTTAAAACAAAGAAATATTAAAAGATAATTTTAATCAAATAGTCAAACTGCAAACATATAATAAAAAGTAACACTATTATTCTTAGCCACACTATTATCACACCTAAAATATTAAAATTTTAAAACAAATCCATGTGTTTGAGAGACAAACTAGAATATGCATAAATAAAATGGGGTTTGCCTCAAAATGATTCAGTGGGAACATAGATGAAACAAGATTGGCAACGAGTGAATACTGCCCGCGCTGAGCAACCGCTACCTCACGACTCATGACACTGCTATCTGTGTGCGTGTTTGTATTTGTCCATAATAAACAATTCTCTGAAAATAAAGAAACCCACAGAAATAAAAAGTAAACTTTCCTCCTCTGACTCCAGGTCAGATCCTTGTTTCCCTTCCCTCAAAACAACCGCTGTGGTTTCTATTTGTCCAGTAATGTGTCAGCTGTGCACAAATGTGCTACAGATGGAAACACACAGACATCCTCTTCTCCCCTCGGCTCTTCTCAGGTGACAACACAGCCTGGTTGCCTTCATGGCCACTCCTCCCAGCCCTCGTCTATCACATCATCCTGTCTATTTCCTTCACAGCATTTAAAATCAACACACGTGGGCGCAGTACAGCCCACACACCACAATGAAGAGGAGCCCCTGACCCCCGCAACTGTAGCCTGCACGCAGCAGCAAAGAGAGTGGAAATAGTAAATAGATCTTAAAAAAGTTTCATCACCCCAATATGAAAGCTCGTACCCATCAAGCATCTTACCCCTCCCACTGATATGAAATAAAATATTTAGAATAAGTAGATCCATAGAGACAGAAAGCAGATTAGTGGTTGGATTTGTGTGACCTTGAGATTAAAAACTCAAATAAATGCTTTGGAGAAAAATAATAGTATTCTGGCAGGCTGCATCTTCCAATCTAGTCCAAGTTGTCAGGAAAGGCTTCCTGGAGGAAGTGACACTTGAGCTGGGAGCTAATAGAAGAGCAAGTGTTAGCCAAGTGAAGAGACAGGAAAGCAGGGGAAGAGTTCCCCTTGCAGGTGGGGTGGTCATTTTGTTCTGCTTTGTCCAGACTTTCCTGGTTTTAGCACTGGAAATCCCACAGTGAGGGAAGTTCTTCAGTCCCGGGAAACTGAAACAGTTGGTCACCCAAGGTCAGGTGAATTGTATGTGCAAAGGCCCTGAGGCAGACGGGAGCAGTCCCATTTTAGAAAAGACAAGAGGGCAAGTATGGCTGGACACGATGATCAGTGTGAGTCAAGGCAGGAAAGTTGTCTTCAGGAGGCTTTTTTGCATATCAAGGAATTTATATGCTCGCTATCTTGGCTGCTGGAGAAATACGGAGTTTTACGTGTGGAGATCATATGAGCAAAGGTGAGATGTTGTGAAATTTACCCCGTACTGAGTGGAGGATTGACTAGAAGACACTGGAAGCAAAGGGCAGTCATCAACTCAACAAACGGTAGCTTGTGTTATTACCACTACAGCTACTTCAAAGCGGGGAGAATCACCAATTACGAATAGAGAATTCCAGTGTGAACTTGGGAGTCTGGAAGCAGGTGGGCGCATCTTTGGAGAACGTACAGAAGCTGTGGACCCAGGCCATGCATTTCTGTCATGTCAGCTTGCAGAGAACAAGAGACCAAAGACTGAACTGTGCTTTGACTCGGGTCAGCAATAATAGAGTTCCCCATTGTGGAGGACTGAATTCTGTTGAAAATTTAATTTTTTAAATAAATAGAACAGAAAGGTCAAAATCCTGCTAGCAGAAAAGTGGATCTGAAATTGGAAATTGCTCAGAAATGCCTTTTACTTCCTCTCTGTTATATTAATGACTTTTCCAAACTCACCCCCAAAGGAATTTCTCTTAGATATGCTAATGTCACTCCATCTCTTGAAAAACCTCATGTCAAACAGTGCCATTGAAAAGGCCCTAATAGAAGATACACGTGGAAATCACCCGTGATTAGCAGCTTTATTTAAAGCGAAACTAAAAGGAACAGGTTCTGTCCCTACAGATTCAAGCGGCAAAACCCACAAGGGCCGTCCCTGGATTCTCACCACAGCCTCTCCCCTCCGTCGGGACCATTCCCCGTCTTTCTCCCCCAGTGCCCCTATCCTGGCTGAGACCTCAGTGGTGGTGGTTTAGTTGCTGAGTCATGTCTGACTCTTGCGACCCATGGACTGTAGCCCGCTGGGCTCCTCTCCATAGGATTCTCCAGGAAGGAATACTGGAGTGACCTGCATTTCCTTCTCCAGGAGATCTTCCCACCCAGGAATCAAACCCAGGTCTCCTGCACTGCAGGGAGATTCTTTACTGACTGAACCACCCGGGAAGCCTTGGCTGAGACCTTGGGAATCAGATGAAACAGCAAGCTGTCCCCAGTTCCCCAGGTTTGGTGGAGGACCCCACCTTATGCCACCAGGACATTAGTGTTTTTCCTTACAGGACACTTAGTCACCTCTAGTCTTGCTAGTTTAGTCTCCTTTTCCCTCGCCAGACTGTAAGAGGCTCCAGGGTGGACACCCGACGTACACTTGCAACAGCTAAGACACCAGAGCGGAGAGTAAAGCCTTCCCAGTGTGGATTCACGGCAAATCCATGTGGCATCGAACGACTGCTTACTGGTACTTTGTGTTGGAAGGGCTACATTATCCCAGGTTCTTTACGAACATCACTGAGTTCCATCTGACCCCCCTGGACAATTCTATAAAGTGATATAACCAGTCAGACTGAGCAATCGACAGTCAGGGGTTCAATTAATTTGTCAAAGTTATGTTGCCAATAATTGGCTAGGCCATGATTATAATCAAGCCTGTGACTTCAAATCCGACATTTTCAGCCATTTCAACAGTGATTCACAATGCAAGTACAGGAGGCTATGAATGCGTGGCATGATTTGATTTAAAGAAAACTAACCGCTTTTAACTGCAGTAAAGAATTTTAGCCCACGGTGCTTTCCTTCTCCAGGACAGAATGAAAACTGAAGGGAAGAGACCCATCAGACATGGAATCTTCTTCAGACAACTCTGCCTCCCCTCCAGAAAAACGGTGCTCAGTTGCTCAGTTGTGTGAGTGCTAGTCGCTCAGTCGTGTCCGACTCTTTGCAGCCCCCTACAGTGTGGCCCACCAGGCTCCTCTGTCCCTGGGATTCTCCAGGCAAGAACACTGGAGTGGGCTGCCACTTCCTACCCCAGGGCTCTTCTGGATGCAGAGATCAGACTCGAATCTGTGGTCCTGCACTGGCAGGTGGATTCTTTACCATGAGTGCGACCTGGAAAGCCCCACTTACTGTTAATGACTGGAAGTCCAGGTTTCCCAGGTAATCAAAGCCCTTCCTGAGAGACTCTGCAGTGCCAATATGAGGGGAAAGAAAGATGCAGGATCTGGGTGAGGTGAGGAGGGGGAGGAAAGTGAGGAGGAGCAGGGGGAGGAGGGGGAGCAGGGGGAGGGGGAGGAGAGTGAGGAGGAACCAGGGGAGGAGGGGGAGCAGAGGGAGGAGAGAGAGCAGGGGGAGGAGGGGAGGAGGGGAGGAGCAAGGGAGGGGGAGCAGGGGGAGGGGAAGGAGAGTGAGGAGGAGCAGGGGGAGGAGGGGGAGGGGAGTGAGGAGGAGTGGGGGAGAAGGGGGAGCAGAGGGAGGAGAGGGAGCAGGGGGAGGAGGGGAAGGAGAGGAAGGAAGGGGAGGGGGAGCAGGGAGAGGAGAGTGAGGAGGAGCAAGGGGAGGGGGAGCAGGGGGAGGGGGAGGAGACTGAGGACCCGGGGGGAGGAGAGGGAGGCAGGGCGGAGCAGCATGGGCATGGGAACTGAAGGAGGTGCTCCCCTCCTCAGCTCTGGAAGGAGCCCCCTCATGTATGTGCCTGAGACACCCAGTCACTTGCCTCCAGTCCTGAGACGCAGGGCTCTCTGATGTGACGGGTTGAGGGGGTGATGCAAGCAGAGAGAAGATTCAGAAGCCAGGAGGCCGGGTCCAGGGGTGGAGCCATCACCCAGGAAATGCGGGAGACACTTGGGGATCTGGCCAGCGAGCACCCCACCAGAGGCAGCTTCCACCACCACATCCCCAGGAAGCCCACTGACACCCAACCAGGAGGCCCTTCGCCCTGAAAAGCCCTCTGGCCAGAGCTCGTGTCAGAACTCCAGGAGGCCATCTCCCCCGAACGCACTCAGGACAACTGTAGGACCAAGGAGACCCCTTGCCAGCCAGCAGGATGGGGGAATCAGACTTGGGGATGAGAGGCTGTGTCTGAACGGTGCCCGTCTAGAGCCTGAGATGTGCCCACCACCATGTCAGGACATTGGTCCAGACAACATGAGTCCCTGAGATGCTGTGGAGGTCCAGATGGGCCAGGGAGGAATTTGTGGAATTTTAACGTGTTCAAGCAAGACAAAGTCCCATCAAGCTGAAGGTGTGTTTATTCAGGACACCTCAGATCATTGCACATGCTGGTGACTTTCATAAATCTGCAAGGCAAGGTGCAGCATCTGTGGTGTCTCTAATTTATGTGGCCTTGGAACTCTGTCTTTAAGAAGTTTCTGGCCCAGAAATCCTTCAAATGGCAGCGTCACAGATGTGTTTCATTTGTCCCACAAAAGGTTTGAGATCTTTTGGATTACCAACATTTACAAATCAACAGGTTTCATCAAAAAATATTTTTAGTATTTATAGTATTCCTCAAAAAAAAAAAAAAAAAAAAAGATCAGATGTTCTGACAACAGAAACCTCACCTTCATACATGGCAGCTGCTCCGCTGAGATGGCCTGAAGGCCAAGTTTGCCCCAGTCCCTAGCAGTCCCTAATGTCTCTCCATCACTAACCAAAGTCAAAGGTTCACTTCCATTTATCATGGTGCTTGTTCTGCTGTTTCTGCTGCAGTGAGAAATATTTCTCCATGATCATGCCCCCAGTAGGGGAGAGGGCAGGGAGACAATGAAAGAGGTTAAGACATTCCTGCGTTTCTGGTGACTAGCCTTCTGCCATCTTCATGTCACCAGCCTGGCCTATGTTGGCCTCAGTCTGTTCTGGGGAAGAGGGGTGGGGGGAATCAGTGCTGTAATATTGAGGTCACATGATGTGACCCTAACATCAAAATAGTACAGAGTGGTGGTTGGGGTAGTGGGAACTCTAAGCTATAGTTACCATCTGGGTAAATTCATACACGTAACTCACACTCTGTGAGCCTCAGCCTCTTCATCTGAAAGCTGGGCACAACAGTGCCCACTCCCCAGGGCTCTGTGACAATAGACACACACATACTTAGCACAGGTCCGATACCCAGTAGGCACAGCAATGTTAGCAGCACATGACCGCTGCTTCCTTTCCAGGGGCAAAGTTCAAGTCATTCCTTCCCCCTTCCTCTCTTCCACCTGTGACTAATATTGTCATTGTTCAGTCAGTAAGTCGTGTCTGACTCTTTGCAACCCCATGGACTGTAGCTCACCAGGGTTCCCTGTCCTTCACTATCTCCCCGAGTTTTCTCAAACTCACATCCATCGAGTCGACGATGCCGTCCACGCATCTCATCCTCTGTTGCCTCCTTCTCTATCTGCCCTCAACCTTTCCCAGCATCAGTCTTTTCCAATGAGTCAGCTCTTCGCATCCAGTGACCAAAGTATCAGAGCTTCAGCATCAGTCTTTCCAATGAATATTCAGGGTTGATTTCTTTAGGATTGACTGTTTTGATCTCCTTGCAGTCCAAGTGATTCTCAAGTGTCTTCTCCAACCCCAAAGTTCAAAAGAATCAATTCTTCGGTGCTCAGCCTTCTTTATGGTCCAACTGTCATATCCATACATGACTACTGGATAAATCACAGCTTTGACTAGATGGGCCTTTGTCAGCAAAGCGATGTCTCTACTTTTCAACACACTGTCTAGGTTTGTCATAGCTTTTCTTCCAGGGATCAAGCGTCTTTTAATTTCACGTGGTCACCATCCACAGTGATTTTGGAGGCCAAGAAAATAAAATCTGTCATTGTTTTCCCATCTATTTGCCATGAAGTGATGGGACCGGATGCCATCATCTTAGTTTTTTGAGTGTTGAGTTTCAAGCCAGGTTTTTTACTCTCCTCTTTCACCTTCATCAAGAGGCTCTTTGGTTCCTCTTTGCTTTATGTCACTACGGTGGTGTCATCTACATATCTGAGGTTGCTGATATTTCTCCCTTCAATCTTGATTCCAGCTTGTGCATCATCCAGCCTGGCATTTCACTTGATGTACTTGATGTACTCTAAGATGCATGTAAGTTAAGTAAGCAGGGTGACAATATACAGCCTTGACTTACTCCTTTTCCAATTTTGAAAAGGTTTGTTGTTCCATGTCCGGTTCTAACTGTTGCTTCTTGACCTGCATACAAGTTTCTCAGAAGGCACGTGAGAGATTCCCATTTCTTTAAGAATTTTCCAAGTTTCTTGGGCCTAATATTGGGCTCAGCCCAAAGGTGGGAGCACTGAAAGTGTAGGTATAGCAAGTACTCACTAAATGTGGATGTCAGTTTCTGAAACAGCCTGTTGTACTTCTGCTACAGACATGGGGACTAACATATGGAAGGCCTTCAAATAGTTATTAAATAAATGAAGAAAGAGAAAAGGAAAAGAAAAGGTTCAGTTCAGTTCAGTCGCTCAGTCGTGTCCAGCTCTTTGTGACCCCATGAATAGCAGCACACCAGGCCTCCCTGTCCATCACCAACTCCCGGAATTCACTCAGACTCACGTCCATTGAGTCAGTGATGCCATCCAGCCATCTCATCCTCTGTCGTCCCCTTCTCCTCCTGCCCTCAATCCCTCCCAGCATCAGAGTCTTTTCCAATGAGTCAACTCTTAGCATGACGTGGCCAAAGTGCTGGAGTTTCAGCTTTAGCATCATTCCTTCCAAAGAAATCCCAGGGCTGATCTCCTTCAGAATGGACTGGTTGGATCAAGAGTCTTCTCCAACACCACAGTTCAAAAGCATCAATTCTTCGGTGCTCAGCCTTCTTCACAGTCCAACTCTCACATCCATACATGACCACAGGAAAAACCATAGCCTTGACTAGACGGACCTTTGTTGGAAAAGTAATGTCTCTGCTTTTGAATATGCTATCTAGGTTGGACATAACTTTCCTTCCAAGGAGTAAGCGTCTTTTAATTTCATGGCCACAGTCACCATCTATAGTGATTTTGGAGCCACCCCAAAATAAAGTCTGACACTGTTTCCACTGTTTCCCCATCTATTTCCCATGAAGTGGTGGGACCGTATGCCATGATCTTCGTTTTCTGAATGTTGAGCTTTAAGGCAACTTTTTCACTCTCCTCTTTCACTTTCATCAAGAGGCTTTTTAGTTCCTCTTCACTTTCTGCCATAAGGTGGTGTCATCTGCATATCTGAGGTTATTGATATTTCTCCCTGCAATCTTGATTCCAGCTTGTGTTTCTTCCAGCCCAGCATTTCTCATGATGTACTCTGCATATAAGTTAAATAAGCAGGGTGACAATATACAGCCTTGACATACTCCTCTTCCTATTTGGAACCAGTCTGTTGTTCCATGTCCAGTTCTAAAGAAAAGGTGGACAGTGGCAAAAGAAGGAGAGAGATGACGGTAAGTTCCCAGAACTTGTTTCAACCACTAAAGGTGGTCTCCATTGCTTCTGTCCCTGTTGGGTTAGCCACACCTGCATTTTTCTTGAGGAGCCCCTTTCCCCACTCTCCATCTATGAAGTTGAGCAGGGTTGACTGCCTCTATAGCTGGGAGGAGGGCAACAGTGTCAGTCAGCATAATCCTATCCCACTAGCCATAACGATTGTTCAGGCTGTGTTTATGAGCTCTGCTAATCCAACTCAAGTGGATCCCTAAACTCAAGGAGAAACTCTCCTTCACTGGCTGGGGATGAACCAGTGAAGGTACAAAGCTGGAGGAACCTGAAATTGTTTGGGGCCGCCACGAGAAGCCTACTAGAATCAAGCCAATAATACTCAGTTAGAGCTAAGAGATGGAGAAAGAATCCCATTGCTACTACTTAAGAACCTGGATCCAGCCATACCTGAAGCCATTCATTACCCTATGAACTTTACACTTCCTCAAGCCAACTGTTGTTTTTTTTAATTAAACCAGTTTTATTTGGGTTTCTATCATTTGCATTTGAAATAATCCTGAATAATAGGGAAGACTTAAATTACCTTTGGTTCAAGGCAAGGAAAACAAAACTAATTCAACGGATTAAACCATGGATGCAGGGGCTTCCAGGGTGGCTCAGTGGTAAAGAATCTGCCTGCCAATGCAGGGCACATGGGTTCAACACCTGATTCGGGAATATCCCACATGCCTCAGAGCAAATCAACCTATATGCCACAACTATCAGGCCTGTGCTCTGTAGCCTGGGGGCTGTAACTACTGAATCCCTCATGTCCTAGAGCCCACAGTCCACAAGAGAAGCCCCCGCAGTGAGAAGCCCACACGCCACAACTAAAGACTAGACCTTGTTCTCTGAAACTAGAGAAAAGCCCGCACAGCAACAACGACCCAGCACAGCCGAAAATAAAAATAAATAAAACATGAGCATTTTTTAAATACCTTGGCGCAAACCCTTCATTCCCAAAACAGCTGCCATTCTGAATGCCTGCTATGTGACAGGCTCAGATGGACCCTTCACGTTCACTGCAACGCCTGAGCCATGAGAGCTTCTCCAATAAGCACCATGGTCCTTCTTCTAAGAAAGAAAAATAAAGCATCAAAATGCCCAATACCCAATTCCTTCTCTTGGTCTTTTAAAATGAATCTCGTGTCTCAGTTACCATTCTTTGTGTCAGGGGAAAGAAAAACACACACACTAGAGAACCTCCATATAAATCAATCTTTATTCCATTTCAAAGCCTGCAAGATTTTCCAGATATTCCAAAGGTCTCCTTTCCTGAGTGAAATACTACATTTATTTAATAAAGCAGGTAGGATTTACTATCTGGACACGGGTAAGCACTTTTTACTCTTCACAAGATAGATGACAGCTGCTGGCAGGCGCCTTTCCTCCCTCGCTTTTGCTTTTTTTCCTCCTCTTTTGCTAGGACTGCACAACTTTACCTATCACAATTGAATTACCAGTCGGAGCCAAATGAAGATTGTCCCTGTGGGGGTGCTGTGTAGGCTGTAGGCTTTATTTTCTTTTAAAGACTTCAAAGAATTAGAAATTAATGTTATCACCTATGGTTTTAAACGATGCTGACATTGCTCTGGGGGAGCCTTAGATCCTCCCAACACACACACACACAATTAGAATAACAAAGTTTTACGCTGAATCTGCCAGAGAGTGTTGATGAGAAATAGCAGAGAGGAAAGCAGTCCCAGCCTAAACTGCCAGAGAAAGACAAGGCCCAGCCAGACAGTTTCTGCCCGTTGGCTTCAACCCGGGCCGGAGTCAGTGCTTTAAACAGAGTCCGCCTGTGGAGGAGGGAAGAAAGAGGTTTCTTTCCATCTGCTGCCAGCAGGGCAGAGGTGCGTTCTCGCTCTCGACATCCTCACCCACAAATCGGGCAGGAGGCCAGTCTGTTCTTTGGCTGAAAAACCCCAATTAAAAATGCATGACTTCGGTCTTCCGGAGGAGGCGAAAGTCAGCGCTGGCTTGTGCAAACACTTGGAGCAGCGGCGGTGAACAGAGGCCTCTCATCACCTCACCTGCCAGCCGAGGTCCGGGAATAACGCCCAGTAATCCTGCGGAGACGCGGCAGGTCCAGAGGAGACTTCCAGGGCCCTCACGCATTCATCTGGGCCCGACTAGGGCTTCAGGAAAGGCCACTTCGGGAGCTCGATAAAGCCTTTTTCGGCACAAAGAGCTGGTCTCGTCCCTTAGACGCACCGACATATGCGTACAAATGCGCGTGCACCCGCGTGGGCAGGCCTGGCCTTGAAGGTATTCTCCTCAGCCACACGTGTCTGCCTCAGCTCATGACTCATCAGTCAGCCTGGGGACATTTCCTCACCTCCTTTAGTCTGTTGACACTTCTGTTAACCCTGAGCAGCAGGACTTCCCTGCTGGTTCTGTGGTTGAGACAGCCTTTCAAGGCAGGGGATGCATTTCTGATCCCTGGTCCGGAGTTAAAATCCCATGTGCCAAGTGGCTGAAATACCAAAATATAAAACAGAAGTGATATTAACAACGTCAACAGACTTTAAAAAGGTTCACATTAAAAAAAAAAGAAAGAAACATATAAATCTCTTTTAAAAAAGCGGCAACGATATCGGTCTTCTCTGTCTCTGCATCCCCAGCACACAGGGAGCTGGTGAAAAATGTTAAATTTGTTTGAGAAAGGTAAGTGAAAAGATGGGAGGCAAGACACTCCGTTTCCCCTACTTTCCATCTTAGGAGCTTCCACATGGCTCCAAAGCTTCCCTCTCATTCTTCTCTCTACATCTCCCAGAGGGTTCCTTTTCCACAAAGCACTGGTGAATAATTGAGAACCTTCCCCATGGTTTTCTAAAGTAAAGAGAGACGTTTAATGGCTCCTCTGGCCTTCTCCACCACACAGCGCCTCTTCAGGTGGTTTTCCCCGCCAGCAAGCAGCTCCACTCCCTCCCTGCACTGTGTGACCCTGAACAATTCCACTCTGCACCCACACATGTCCTCTGCTGCTGCTGCTAAGTCGCTTCAGTCATGTCTGACTCTGTGCAACCCCATAGATGGCAGCCCACCAGGCTCCCCCATCCCTGGGATTCTCCAGGCAGGAACACTGGAGTGGGTTGCCATTTCCTTCTCCAATGCATGAAAGTGAAAAGTGAAAGTGAAGTCGCTCAGTTGTGTCCGACTCTTAGCAACCCCATGGACTGCAGCCTACCAGGCTCCTCCGTCCATGGGATTTTCCAGGCAAGAGTACTGGAGTGGGGTGCCATTGCTTTCTCTGACACATGTCCTCTAGCCTTGATCAAAACCAAAGTCACCCACAGAAGCAAGGACCCATAAGGGAGTTCACAAGCCACGGGTGCCCGGAGTTTAATCACCAGTGCTAATGGCTGATCAAAGTATTTCTTTCAAACATTCCAAGTTCTGTCACTGAGTGAGGTTCTGGTAAATTAAATGAAGTTATCAGTTGAAAACTTCTAAGTTTTAATGTCCAAACTCAGCATCCCCAAAGAGTGAGGATGCCTTTGTTGCCCTGGAGTCTCAGACCTGGTTAACCCTCAGGACCACTTTTTGCTCTGGGCTGTGCAGGGTCTCAGCTGCAGCGGGTGGGACCTAGTTCCCTAGCAGGTTCGAACCTGGGCTCCCAGCATCAGGAGCGTGGAGGCTTAGCTGTGGACCACCAGGGAGTGTCCTTGAGGACCACGTTTATTATGCCAGTTACCCCGTGAATTCATCAGAATTCTTTTTCAATGGTTCACCTTGAATGTTGACAGTTTCCTAAAATCTGTTATTTTTTCGTGAATCAATTTTTTAATTTATTAAAACCCTCCAATAATCTCCACCTACTAGTATTCTCTTGTGTAGCCCCATTCATTGAGGACAGGCTGAATCTTGGGATCTTGTTCTTAATTAGTTGTTGCTTGGTCGCTAAGTCACATCTGACTCTTTTTCCACCCTATGGACTGTGGCCTGCCAGGCTTCTCTGTCCATGGGTTTTCCCAGGCTAGTATACTGGAGTGCCATTTCCTTCTCCAGGGGATCTTTCTGACCCAGAGATTGAACTCAAGTCTCCTGCATTGGCAGGCAGATTCTTTAATAACACTGAGCTCCCAGGGAAGCCCTCTTAATAAGTAGAATGTGGCAAAAAAGATGGGATGTCATTTCAGGCTGTAAAAACCTTGACTCTCATCATGCCGGCCTGTGTCTCCACTGCCATCTCAGCAGCTTCATGAAGCAAGCTGCCTTGTTGGCGAGGCCTTTCCCTCAAGGAAATGAATTCTTCCAACCACCACCTAAGTGGGCTTCGAAGTGGGTTCTTCTCCAGTGTAGCCTTCATATGAGACATCAGACTCAACTGACACCTCGATTGTCCCCTTGAGAGACTCTGGGCTGGAGACCCCAAGCTAGGCTGTGCTCAGATTCCTAATCATCTGCTCGCGTTGGGACTGTGGACTTCCCTGGTGGTTGACCGGTTGAGACGTAGCCTTCTAAGGCAGGAGGTGCTGGCTGGATCCCTGGCTGGCTGGATGGGGGGAGATAAAGATCCCACCTGCCTCGCAGCCATGAAAACAAGACATAAAGCAGAAGCAGTATTGTAACAAATCTAATAAAGACTTAAAAAATGGTCCACATGAAAAAAAAAATCTTTTAAAAAATGTGTTATTTTAAGCCACTAAGTTTGGGGCAATTTGTTACGTGCCAACAGTGACTGATACACCTAGAAACTAAGATCCCTGTGAAGCATTCATCACCTGTGTTGGCTGGTGTGTGGCCTAATGGGAGGTGCTGAGCAATTCTGAACAGACACATGGAAGCTGAACTGCATGAAACGAATCACCAGTTACCACTCACCAGGCCTGCTATCTTACTCAAGTCTAAAAAAACTCCAGGAAACCAGGATCAATAGTCTCTGAATTATCTGTTTGTGAAGACCTTATGTACACTCTCACTTCTCTGGATTTTGTTTAAGCCCCTAGCCTTTCCTAGCTAACATGCTATAGCCACATGCTGGCCACTGCCTATTCGGCTGGGGTAAGCCCCCGGGAGGGGGCATGGGTGTCTCATTCCCTGAGGGGTCTGCCTGCCTGGATTTCTCCTCTACTTATTACCATTTAATGGGAGCCTTCATCCCCTCCAAAGTCTACACAATTGAGGAGTTGCATCTTGTGGGAAAATCCCACTTTGGAAATTGATTGATCCATGGCTCTATTTACCAGCTGTGGGAAGTCACACAAAACTACCCACTAGATAGTTGGGTTTCTATTCATGGGAGCAGAGTTCTGCCCTAGCTCTCCCAATACCAGTGTGGTGGACACAGAAACACAGCACCCAGACCCCGCCTCCCAAAAGCACGAGGCTGCATGGAGGCAGTGGCCCCAGACTCTCGCTGCAGTGCCTCCGGGGTCTGCCTGCCTGGTGGAGGCCATGCCCTTTCCCGGAGCTGGGCACAGTGGGGTGGGTGTGCAGACGCCTACTCAGTGCTGGACACTCTGTTAGTAACATTAGCTCCTCCCTGGGGTAAACTGAGCTCTGCTGGCCTGCATCTCTGTCCTTTCCTTCCGCCCTTCCTGCTTCCTCTCCCTTCCTTCCCACATGTTGGTCTCTCATAAATACTTTACACCTCAGATTGTCCCAGCATCTGCTTCCTGGGGAACCCAACTTCTGATGTCGCCATTAAAGGAGGCCCTGCTTAAAATGCGACTCCTAGGACAGTGTGCAAAAATGCCTAAAACCATGTTTACTTCCATTACTATTTCCATGCGTGTGCTTCTATCTCCAGTATTGTGGCTCTTCATCTCCTCCTCAAGATGCTGGCATCCATCAGAACAGGGACTATTCCTCTTTTTTTTTTTTTGCTTGTTTTTTTTGGTTGCACCACATGGCTTTCAGGATCCTAGTTCCCCAACCAGGGATTGAAGTTGGGCCCTCTGCAGTGAAAGCACAGAGCCCTAACCACTTGACTGCCAGGGAATTTCCTCCTCTGATTTGTTATACACAAAGTGCAGTCCAAGAATCAGCAACATCAGAACCAGTTAGCGGACCACAGTAGTGAGGTGGAATCTCAGGTCCCACCCTAGACTGACTAGGCAGGCATCTGAATCCTAACAAGACCACATCAAAGTCGAGAAGCAGGGCTGTGCTGTTTGGTGTCTACCTTCAGCCTTCGTACATGCCTGAGCCTAGGGAAAGGGTGAAGACCCAGACTTGCTGACTGAGCCTGCATGTGACATCGGATGAAAAAGCTCAAGGAAGAGAATGGAGCCTACTGATTAGAAAATGGGAGTTTTTCATTTCTGGGAAAAGGGATGATACTCAGAGACAGAACACAGCAGCACTGGCAGTCTCTCGTCCAGCCACCGCTTTCCTGCCCCACCACACTGAGCTTAGCTGCTTGGTCATGTCCGACTCTTTGCACCCCCTGGGCTGTAGCCCACCAGGCTCCTCTGTCCATGGGCTTCTCCAGGCAAGAACACTGGAGTGGGTTGCCATTCCCTTCTCCAGGGAATCTTCCCAACCCAGGGATCGAACCCAGGTCTCCCGTATTGCAGGCAGATTCTTTACTGCCTGAGTCACCAGAGGGCTGGCCAGAGAAGGCAACAGTATGAGATGTGACCAACTGGCCTCTGAGCCAGGCCTTGTGAAGGATGCTGTAGGCATTTATCACTTAGACACAGATGGAGACACAGACGTGCGAGGAGCCTTGGGTCAGCCTTCAAAGAGAGATTTTAATGAACTGGCCACACTTCATCATTTTGATAATCACTGAAATTAGAGGAGGAAATGAGAGGCCTGGCAGCCCGTCCAGTTCATCAGTGGTCTGCACTGCACGGGTCTCTAGTGGGTATATTTTGGAGGGTTTCACAACATTCCTGGCTGAAATGATTTTCGTGCCTAGAGAAAATTAGGGGTCAGTTCACACTTGCTCCTTTGCTTCTCTTGTCTAAAAGGTCATCGTCCAAATTCTCTTTTCATCAGCAGCTGCTTCTTGCAAACAGAAGTGAAGTGTTAGCACTAAGATGTCATAATCTATTTTATTCTATTTAAGCAATGTTTCATCAGGATAGTCTGGAGAATGCAACAGCAACAACAAAATATAAATCTTGAAACTGATCAGATGTGTATTTTGTGTTCACGCTACATGCCCAGCACAGGTCAGTAGGGAGACTTGTTCATCATGACTGAGATCTTATCACCAACGAAGATATTTCCGTCTGTTCTTCTACATTCACCACAGGAAGAGCTGAGAAGAAAGTAGATTGCACATGGGCTTTGGGAGTGTCTTCATGGAAGTGACACACATCGCCTCTATCTTGTTTTGCTGGCAGGTTGCTTGACCACAGACTCACTGTGTGGCCCACCCATGCCTGGAAGGGAGAAGAACCAGGAGTATTCTGGGGCAGCAAGAATGACTGCCACAAGAAGGAAATCTACCACAGATGCTCAATGGTCAGCCTCAATCTCTACGGCCATGTGATGGAAAGAACAAGATTCTGTGGAGTTTGGAAAATGGCTTTCATGTACGTCAGTCATATTTATTGAGTCCTGAGTTGCAGTGACAAGAGTCACTCAAAGATAATAGCTATGTTTCAAAAAATAAAGGCAAAAAACATAAGTCAGTAAACAAACCATGCAATGAAAATGTTATGAAGCAACAACCTAAACACCCACTAACAGAGGAATGGATAAAAAAGATGTGGCATATATACACACACACACACACACACATGCATGGAGTATTCCTTGGCCATATATACACACTCTCACACACACACACACACACACGCATGGAGTATTCCTTGGCCATATATACACACTCACACACACACACACACACACGCATGGAGTATTCCTTGGCCATATATACACACTCACACACACACACACACACGCATGGAGTATTCCTTGGCCATATATACACACTCTCACACACACACACACACATGCATGGAGTATTCCTTGGCCATATATACACACACTCACACACACACACGCATGGAGTATTCCTCGGCCATATATACACACTCACACTCACACACACACACGCATGGAGTATTCCTTGGCCATATATACACACACACACTCACACACACACATGCATGGAGTATTCCTTGGCCATATACACACACTCACACACACACACGCATGGAGTGTTCCTTGGCCATATATACACACTCACACACACACACACTCACACACACATGGAGTATTCCTTGGCCATAAGATGTGGCATATACACACACACACACACACACACGCATGGAGTGTTCCTTGGCCATACACACACACACACACACACACGCATGGAGTATTCCTTGGCCATATATACACACTCACACACACACACACTCACACACACATGGAGTATTCCTTGGCCATAAGATGTGGCATACACACACACACACACACACACACACGCATGGAGTGTTCCTTGGCCATATATACACACTCACACACACACACACTCACACACACATGGAGTATTCCTTGGCCATATATACACACTCACACACACACACACACACACGCATGGAGTATTCCTTGGCCATATATACACACTCACACACACACACACACACGCATGGAGTGTTCCTTGGCCATATATACACACTCACACACACACACACACATGCATGGAGTGTTCCTTGGCCATATATACACACTCACACACACACACGCATGGAGTATTCCTCGGCCACAAGAAGGAACAAAACTGGGTCATTTGTAGTGATGTGGATGGGCCCACAGTCTGTCACACAGAGTGAAGTCAGAAAGAAAAAAAAATTGTATATTAACACACTCACTCACAGAATCTAGAAAGCTGGCACTGTTGAACCTATTTTCAGGGCATGAATCGAGACTCAGACGCATGGAACGGATATGTGGATGCAGGGCAGGGAGGAAGGGTGGGGTGAATTGGGAGATTAGGATTGACATATACATGGCCATGTGTGAAACAGATTAGCTAGTGGGAAGCTGCTGTGTACACAGGGAGCTCAGCTCGGTGCTCTGTGATGACCTGGAGGGGTGGGGTGAGGGTATGGGACGGGGCAGGGGGCTCAAGAGCAGAGATACACACACACACACACACACACACACACACACACACACACACAGAGCTAACTCACTTCATTGTACAGTAGAAACCAACACAAGATTGTAAAGCAATTATGGAAAAGAAACTGCCTGCCATGCAGCAAACCTAGCTCCCAGATCTTGGCTCCTATGTACCAATATCCACAACAAGAAACGAGAGATTCAGAGAAAGGGCTGCTTCCTGTGCTGGGGAAGAAAAAGTACAAGAGCCTGGAACATCTTTTTGTGTAAGAATGTGCTTGAAAAATGATAGAAACATGTTTTCAAAAAACTGAAGCCAAACTGAGAGGGCTCCCTCAGACCACACATGTGTATGCTAAATCATGTCCAACTCTTTGCAACCCCTTGGACTGCAGCCCACCAGGCTGCCCTGTCCATGGGATTCTCCAGGCAAGAATACTGAGTGGGTGGCCATTTACTGCTCCAGGGGATCATCTCAACCCAGAGATTGAACCCGTGTCTCTTGAGTCTCCAGCACTGCAGATGGATTCTTTACCAACTGCACCACCGCACTGAGGACAATTTGAGTATTTAAATCAATAATAACAGTAATGGATTATAATCCAATGAATAAAGTAGGAAACCATGAGTCCATACAGGCAGGCAGGCAAATAGTCCAGTGATAAATGGGATGTTTACACAGTCTCAAAACTCCTCCCTATGAAATATCTTAATTCCAATGAGGAGAAGAGTAAATACAGAGGACAAGACTGGTAGACCCCACCATAATCTAACAATCAGAGGGAACATTACCAGTGATGGGACAGAGTTAAATTTCAAGGCAGCTTCACTTTTGGAATACCCCTGGTGAAGACGCTCAACCTGGATCCGATTGGGGGAGACATCAGACAAACCCAAAGCGAGGGACATGGAACAAACTAAACACCGCCTTGCCATTCTCAGAAGTGTGCAGGTCACAGGAGTCGGTCACAGACCGAGGCCACATCCTGGACTCAAGGCACTTGACGGGGCAAGACCACCAAAAGCAACGTGTGATTTTGACCTGGAAGCTTTCACTATGAAAGACATCGTTGGGCCAACCGGTGCAACTTGAACAGAATCTGAGAATCATAAATGGGCTTCCCAGGTGGCGAAAGTGGTAAAGAACCTGCCTGCCAACGCAGGAGACATAAGAGATGCAGATTTGATTCCTGGGTTGGGAAGATCCCCTGGAGGAGGGAATGACAACCCTGTCTAGTATGGGTTGGAGAATTCCAAAGACAGAGGAGCCTGGTGAGCTACAGTCCATGGAGCTGAAAACAGCTGAACACGACTAAAGCAACTTAGCACCAAACATGTGGTTGTATGATGATTATGTAGAATTGCTTCCTCGTTTGTAAGAAATACATACCATAGTATCTGGGGGGTGAGCAGACACACTTATCCTCAAATGGTTCCAGAAAAAAGACTTCAGTCCTATATGTGTAAATGTTACAAATTTTTATTGTCTCAAAATGACCCCCAAAATGCAAAGTTACACTAAAAGGAATGAAAATATATTAATACACTAAGAATAAGAAAGTTACAGACCTGAGTGGTTGGACTCCAATTTTTTAAAGTTTATTTTTATTGAGTTTCTAACAACGGTCTCTAATGTTATGTAAGCATCACGTGTACATTATATTCTTACATCTGTGTCCTGTAGCAAGTCCACCACCAGAAATTTCGTTTTCATCATCATAGAGTGGATCCCCTTTATCCGTTTTACATGCCTCCATTCCTCCATTCCACTCTTCTCTTTCCAGGTGGCACTACTGGGAAGGAATCTGCCGGTCAATGCAGGAGATATAGGTTGGATCCCTGGGCCAGGAAGATCCCCTGGAAAAGGAAATGGCACCCACTCCAGTGTTCTTGCCTAGAAAATCCCATGGATGGAGGAACCAGATGGGCTACAGTCCATGGGGTCGCAAAGAGTTGGACACGACTGAGCGGCTGAGCATGAATATACACAACCCCTTCCTCTTTGGTAACCAGCACTCTGCTCTCTTTACCTCCCCATCTTTTTTATTATTAATATTTACTTATTAAAAAAAGTCTGGCCACATCCAGTCTTAGTTGGCAGCATGCAGGCTCTTCTGCTGGGCTTGTAGACTTCTTTCTAGATGGGACGCAAGTGCTTAGTCACCCTGCAGCATGTGAGATCTTGCTCCCCAGGCAGGGGTTGAACTGGTGTCCCCTGCATTGGAAGGTAGATTCGAAATCACTGGATCACCAGGGAAGTGCCTACCCATTTGTTTTTGAATGGTTCTGTATGTTCATTTGTTCATTCATTTTTTATATTTCATATATGAGTGCAGTCATACAGTATGTAGAAGATATTTGCAAATCACATATCTGATAAGGGGTAGGTTAATGTCCAAAATCACTATGAACAAAGCTAGTGGAGGTGATGGAATTCCAGTGGAGCTATTTCAAATCCTGAAAGATGATGCTGTGAAAGTGCTGCACTCAATATGCCCGCAAATTTGGAAAACTCAGCAGTGGCCACAGGACTGGAAAAGGTCAGTTTTCATTCCAATCCCAAAGAAAGGCAATGCCAAAGAATGCTCAAACTACCGCACAATTGCACTCATCTCACACGCTGGTAAAGTAATGCTCAAAATTCTCCAAGCCAGGCTTCAGCAATACATGAACCATGAACTTCCACATATTCAAGCTGGATTTAGAAAAGGCAGAGGAACCAGAGATCAAATTGCCAACATCTGCTGGATCATAAAAAAAGCGAGAGAGTTCCAGAAAAACATCTATTTCTGCTTTATTGACTATGCCAAAGCCTTTGACTGTGTGGATCACAATAAACTGTGGAAAATTCTGAAAGAGATGGGAGTACCAGACCACCTGATCTGCCTCTTGAGAAATCTGTAAGCACATCAGGAAGCAACAGTTAGAACTGGACATGGCCCAACAGACTGGTTCCAAATAGGGAAAGGAGTACATCAAGGCTGTATATTGTCACTCTGTTTATTTAACTTATATGCAGAGTACATCATGAGAAACGCTGGACTGGAAGAAGAACAAGCTGGAATCAAGATTGCCGGGAGAAATATCAATAACCTCAGATATGCAGATGACACCACCCTTATGGCAGAAAGTGAAGAGGAACTAAAAAGCCTCTTGATGAAAGTGAAAGAGGAGAGTGAAAAAGTTGGCTTAAAGCTCAACATTCAGAAAAAGAAGATCATGGCATCTGGTCCTGTCACTTCATGGGAAATAGATGGGGAACCAGTGGAAACAGTATCAGACTTTATTTTTCTGGGCTCCAAAATCACTACAGATGGTGACTGCAGCCACGAAATTAAAAGATGCTTACTCCTTGGAAGGAAAGTTATGTCCAACCTAGATAGCATATTCAAAAGCAGAGATATTACTTTGCCAACAAAGGTCTGTCTAGTCAAGGCTATGGTTTTTCCAGTGGTTATGTATGGATGTGAGAGTTGGACTGTGAAGAAAGCTGAGCGCCAAAGAATTGATGCTTTTGAACTGTGGTGTTGGAGAGGATTCTTGAGAGTCCCTTGGACTGCAAGGAGATCCAACCAGTCCATTCTAAAGGAGATCAGTCCTGGGTGTTCACTGGAAGGACTGATGTTGAAGCTGAAACTCCAATACTTTGGCCACATCATGCTAAGAATTGACTTATTGGAAAAGACTCTGATGCTGGGAGGGATTGGGGGCAGGAGGAGAAGGGGACGACAGAGGATGAGATGGCTGGATGGCATCACGGACTCAATGGACATGAGTTTGAGTGAACTCCAGGAGTTGGTGATGGACAGGGAGGCTTGGTGTGCTGCAATTCATGGGGTCGCAAAGAGCTGGACACGACCTAGCGACTGAACCGAATGTCCAAAATACATAAAGATCTTGTACAACTCAACAACAACAACAGCAAAAACAAACAACCCAATGAAGAACTGGAAAGAGGAGATGAAGATATTTTTCCCAAAGAAGAAAATGACCAATTTTGTTTTTTTAAAAAAGGAATGCAGCATAAATCAACTGTTTGTTATTGTTCAGTCATTAAGTCATGTCCGACTCTTTGCAGCCCCATGGACTGCAGCATACCAGACTTCCCTGTCCTACTATACCTCAATTTAAAATAAAATTTAAAAAATGCAAGCACACACACAAGCCTACAATATTGATGGTGACCATCTCCAGGTGGAAAGACTGAGTCTTGAATTTTTGTTGCTATTGTTTCTTCAAATCATCTGAAATTCACTACCAGGAGAACATATTCCTTTTGTGCTGAGGAAGTGTTGGAAAAAAGAGTTGACTGGCTTGACCGTTCCCAGTGCTCTTTTGGGTTCTCCCAGTATCTTGGTTCTTCAGCCCCAGCTTTGCAGAGCTCAAGGCTTCACACAGGCAGCAAAGTAGGACACAGCAACCAAGAGACAGCGGGGCTCTGCAAGCCCGGAGGTTTGTCTAACCTTGTCTGTTGCGCAGACCCTCTCTCCATAATCCCACCAGGATAAGCCCCTTTGACGCTCACCCGCACAACCAGAGGTGCTGTATACTGCCAGCATCAACCACTGGTTTCCCAGGACAGCCCTCTTGGTGACTCTCAGAGCAATTTAAGACCTGCACATATTCAACTCGGGTCTCCAGTGCATGGGAAGTCAGGAGGGGTGCTCCCTCCCTCTGTTCATTCTGTTCCCCAGGGCTGAAGCCAGGACTGTTAACAAGCTGCCCTCTCTCCCCTCACTCACACCTGGAGGGGCGCTGGGGAGAGAGGCGTCCGGCTGCTCCCCCAAAGCTGCAGAATGAAGCTTCCCTCCACAGTCAGCACCATGCGGCCTCCACTGACAGCACTGTGAAGAGATTTAATGAGTCCTATCGAATCTGGGGCAGATATTTTCATGAATTTTAAATAGAAAGATGGGTTAAAGTCAACTTCTTGTTTGGGACTGAATGATGACAATATTTGAAAAGTCACTTCAGAGCATCTCTAATATCTAGCTGATTATTGCAGTCACCTGGGGAACCTGAAAAAGAAGACAGATTTCTCAGCTCTAAAGCCCATCTCATGGGCCTTATTGGGCCCATCACCCAGTAAGTCAGAGATGCTACAGGCATTGGCAGGGAGAGTGAAATGACCCTTCTTTTTTCACCCTACACACGGCAGCATCTTTTGCAATTTTTTTAAGCAAACATGCATTCACTTGGTAATTCAGAAAACACAAGGAAGAAAAAATAAACCATCATGAAAATTATTCCAACAGATTTGCCTATTCAGGTGGGGAATTTAAAGAGCAATCTCACACTCTGAAACTCATCTATTTGGCTGCCTTGAAAAGACAGTGGACAATGCAAGGTTAGTAATTCCTAATTTTAGTATCAGGAACAATCTTCACATGAGCAAGGCACTTTATTGTTTACAATGGCTCAAGTGGTAAGGAATCTGCCTGCAACGCAGGAGACATAGGAGATACAAGTTCCATCCCTGGGTAGAGAAGATCCCCTGGAGGAGGAAATGGCAACCCACTGCAGTATTCTTGCCTGGGAAATCCCAGGGACAGAGGAGCCTGATGGGCTACAGTCCATGGGATCACAAAGATTCAGACATGACTAAGCATGTGATGAATGGTGCATTTTTATTTAAATAATAATGCTCAACAGGTAGTACAGAAACAACTAGCATCAGAATTCCCAGTGATACTGATCAAAAATCCAGATTTCCTGGGCCCCGCCTCCAGGCTTATGGAACCAGAAATTCTGGGGATGGGGGCAATATTAGAACATTTTTAACGTGCATCCCAAGAGATTCTTGTGCAGAAGGAAATTCAAGAACAACTGGAGAGCATACTGACCCTTCGCAGGCAAGGCAAATAGGACCACTGACTTGCCCAAGGTCACATGGGGTGAACCGGAAGATCCTTCACCCTTCCCCACTTTCCAAGAACCTGCAAAACGACAGGGTGGCACAACTGCCCAGGAGTTTGCTGGAATCATGTCCTGTAAAGTTTCCCGAGCTCACCCAGAAGCTTCTTCCAAGTGACAGAGGCTAAGCATCTGATGAGGAAGACAAACGATCAGGAAGCTCTTTCCCCCCAACACAGCATGAGCCAGATTCTTCCAGAAATTGCACTCGCCTTGGACTATGAGGAAGTCTTTTCAGATGTACCATGGGGAATGTTTTCTGGACGTGGGTTCTCCATGGTGACTAAACCCCTCATGAGGTCAGTTACGGGAGTTCAGACTCAACAGGAAGATGAGATGTGCATGCACGTGGCAGGAAGCATGGTGGCAAGTCTCAAAGCTTAGGAATGGGGCAGGCGAGCAGGAACACAGGCGCTTAGTCACCTGAACCGCGGCCGGGACCGCCTGCACCAGGCTCGCGGCTGCCCAGGTGCTCAAGAGCCAGGGCAGCGGATGAATATTCGAACAAAATACAATGCTCCAGCTTCCCTCCCCCAATTACACTCCAATTAAAAATAAATACAAAGAAAAGAAATCACCTGTCAACTTGCAGGACCTCAGCCACCACCGACTTGAAGCTGTGACCGAGGCGGCTCTCCCCACCCAGTTTATCAGACCTCAGAACTACTGTCCTGACCCGCGGAGGGAGACATTTTCCACCAGCCAGCCCAAATTGGGGGTGGGTGTGGGTCTTAGAGGCAGAAACATAGTGGAGCTATAGGTTTTTGAAGAAGAGTTGTCCTCGAAAACCTACATGTATAAATTCATAGCTCACCTGCTAAGCTTTTCAGGAAGCTGTGCGCTAGTTCACAAGAAGCGGGCTGGCGCTCGTGGAGAACGTTTGCTTCACCTTCCAACTCTAGGGTCACTGGGGACTTTTCACAAACTGGATCGGACCAGACACCTGAGCTCCGAACAGGTGAGCTCTGAAGGGCGCTGAATCATCTGACACTGACCCACGGGCACACAGGCCTCAGGCCCCAACTTCCCATAAGCAGACATTCTTTATTTTGAGGGGACATTTATTTTAAAAACTTATTTTATATTGGATGGAGTATAACAATAACAATGTTGTGACGGTTTCAGGTACACAGCAGAGTGATATACATGTATCCATCCGCCCCCAAATCCCCCACTCAGGCCACCACATAACTCAGAGAAGAGTTTCCTGTGCTATACAGTAGGGCCTTGTTGGCTATCCATTTTAAATACAGCAGTTAAATTCACATTTTGAGGAAAAATAGAGTTTGGAGGAATTGCTGCTACTGTAATACATAATTACAATAATCAGTTTATCATTAAACACTTAAATCTCTTTATAACAAGATATCTAAGCCTCAACAGATGACCTGCTTATTTTAACCAAAATAAAGTTCCAAAAGAAATACAAATCTTTTCTATGTTGTTCCTTAAAACAAACAGCTTAAAATATTTACTTTTCCGGCAAAAAGAAAGTTTAGGAATGTCTCCTCTTTGTGATGACTTTGTTGTTGTTCAGCTGTGTCCAGCTCTTTGCCATCCTATGGACTGCAGCACACCAGGCTTCCGTCCTTTGCTGTCTCCCAGAGTTTGCTCAAATTCTGTCCATGGAGTTGGTGATGCTATCTAGCCATCCCATCCTCTGCCACCCGCTTCTTTTGCCTTCAGTCTTTCCCAGAATTGGGACAAGACATTCTTTAGAAATAAGAAATGACAGAGAGGATTTAGGAAAGGAAGTCTCTCTCTTCTACCACTAACCTGTGAGGCACTTTTCTGCAAAGTAGGCAAAGGAATTTTGTTTTTAAATCTCGCTTTTTTGTTGTTGATATCTATTTTTATTCTCATTTTTTAAAAAAATCAAACAAAAATGTTAAATTGTACTATAGTTGATTTACAGTGTTGTTAGGTTCAGGTATGCAGCCAAGTGATTCCGCTGTACACATACCTGAACCCATTCTTTTTCAGATTCTTAACCCTAACCCTTATAAGCTAACACAAAATTCTGAATATAGTTCCTTGTGCTATACATTCTGCCCTTGTTGGTTTTCTGTTTTATACATAGCATTGTATTATGTTAATTCCAAGCTCCTAATTTATTTCTGCCCATATCTATTTTTAAAGGAAAGGGGATTCTTTTTTAACCAAAGATACTTCCATCAGAAGGTTGTCATAATACACTTGTTAGAATATGACAGTTTACTGTCTTCTGCTAGAAAATTATGGAAATACAAAGTAATTCTATGATGTCTATGACAGATGTGGCACACTCCTGGAATAGTGCAGTGTACAACCCCCACAACTGTACATGGGCAGCCCTGTATCATTCTTCATGATTTTAACGGCACTTGACCTCGAAAGGATACTGTAGTGAAAGCAACGAGGAGGTCACGTACAGCAGGTTGCTGTTTCAAAGCTCTTAGATTGTTGGGCTCAGCAGACACTAAGCCCACACTCTGCTCTTCAGACTGCAGGATTTCCACCCGGAAAGTGAAGCAGCATTCACAAAGAGGTCTGCAACTTGTAGCAATGATGAAAGGCAGATTCAGAATTTATAGTATACAGGTCATGCAGCAGGTGCACAAGAAGGTGTGACTGTTTATTCAGTAGAAAATGGATGTGCCCAAACCCCAAGAGAAGGCTCCTGCCTTATTTTCTAACAAACGTGGCCTTTCTCAGAAAATCATGGATGACTTTTGTGATTCTCCCCAACGTCAACACGTGGCATTGTGCCAATTTCTAGTAGTAAGGGAGGATCTGGTATTTTTTCATTTTTAAAAACCAGTTCAATCAAAGAAAAGGCAATTTTGCAAACTAGGACTTTTTAATGGCTCTAACAGATTCCAGTGGTCATGTGTGGATGTGCGAGTTGGACTGTGAAGAAAGCTGAGCACCAAAGAATTGATGCTTTTGAACTGTGGTGTTGGAGAAGACTCTTGAGAGTCCCTTGGACTGCAAGGAGATCCAACCAGTCCATTCTGAAGGAGATCAGCCCTGGGATTTCTTTGGAAGGAATGAAGTTAAAGCTGAGACTCCAGTACTTTGGCCACCTCATGCAAAGGGTTGACTCATTGGAAAAGACTCTGATGCTGGGAGGGATTGGGGGCAGGAGGTGAAGGGGATGACAGAGGATGAGATGGCTGGATGGCATCACTGACTGGATGGACGTGAGTCTGAGTGAACTCCGGGAGCTGGTGATGGACAGGGAGGCCTGACGTGCTGTGATTCATGGGGTCACTAAGAGTTGGACATGACTGAGCAATTGAACTGAACTGAACAGATTCCATAACCTGAAGCTCTAATACTTTCGCCACCTGACACGAAGAGTCAACTCACTGGAAAAGACCCTGGTACTGGGAAAGATTGAGGGCAGGAGGAGAAGGGGGCGACAGAGGATGAGATGTTTGGATGGCATCACCAACTCAATGGACATGAGTTTGAGCAAGCTCCAGGAGATGGTGAAGGACAGGGAGGCCTGGTGTGCTGCAGTTCATGGGTTCGCAAAGAGTCAGACATGACAGAGTGACTGAACAGCAAACGGATCCCATAGTTCCCTTTACGGATGCTCATAAAATACTGTCTCATCTTCTCACAAGTGGGTAAAAGGACAAAGTCCCAGCTCGCCAGAGATGAGCCCCAGTGCTTCTGAAGTTGCTCCTAAAGGCCAAAGCCCCCCAGGGCCTCCGGTTCTGAGGCTGACTCCTTGGGCAGAGGGAGCTGGATGTGACTTCCTTCTAAGTCTGGACACAGTGCCCATGAGTTACCGAAATGTGGGCTTCTCCTCTCCCCAGAGAGAGGGCACCAGACTATTCCAGCAGCATTTCTCTCCCAATCAAGCTAACGGAGAAACAGAAGGACAGAACTCAGTGCACGTTCTGACGCCGCCTGTGGTTCAGAAAGTCGCTGATGTAAAGGGGCTGGGATCTTCACAACAGAATCCTTTGACTTGCAGAGAACTGGCCTCGACACCAGAGAGAGAGGAGAAAAAACACAACACTTGAACAGAAACCAGGATGGATTTCCCTCCTTCCTACTTGTCATGTCAGATAGCAAAGAGATTCTACCATTTGCTTTTTCTTGGGTTTGGGTTGAATTTGTTTTTATCCTTGTGCATTACTTCTTTGACCAAACGCTTCTTATGCCTGGAGTTGCTGTTTTGTTTTTTTTTTTTACCGTGGCTGGGGTTGGGTGAGAGAAAAAACATGATACCTTTTCACTGCAGTGTTAAAAAAAAATGCTCACACTCAAAGTGAAAGCCAAGCTATTTTTAAATGAAACACTCATGACCGCATGTGTTTCTAAATAGCGAAGGCACTGAGAAGAAAAGAGCCATACACAACTCACAAAGGAAGCTGGGTCCATTCGCGTAAACTTAGAACAGGATCAAAGCCCCCTGACCCCAGCCCGAGAGCAGAATCAAGCAGGCTAGCTATCGCTGTTGGAAACAGGATAACCGTCCAGTCAGAACCACGGGCTGCTGAGTACAAAATGAGGGAAACTTTGTCGTATCACTCGGCGCCTAAAGGTACCTCCTGACCTGAGGACTTAGTGGAGATGCAGTCCTTAAATTCCGTGGCCAAAGGTAACAGCCCAACACAGGAAAGAGGGCGGCGGCCAAGAGGAGTTACCCCATGTCCAAGGCAGGGGCAGCAGCCGAGAGTACCTGACTGCGACGGTGCAGGAACGGCGAGAGGAGATACCCAGTATCCGAGGTCACGATCGGTGGCCGGGAGGAGCTACCCCACACCCCCACACCCGAGGCCAGGGGCGGCGGCCGGGAGGAGCAACCCACACCCGAGGCCAGGGGCAGCGATGAGAGGAGTTACCCCGCGTCCAAGGTCAGGGGCGGCGGTCGGGAGGAGATACCCCACACCCCTAAGCCCAAGGGCGGCAGCGGGGAGGAGCAACCACACGACCGAGGCCAGGGGCAGTGGACGAGAGGACCAACCCCACGTCCAAGGAGCCGTGGCTGCGCAGGCGCAGGAGGGCCTAAAGGAGCTATCCCACGTTGAAGGTCAGGAAGGGCAGCGGTGAGGAGATACCCCTCGTCCAAGGTAAGGAGCAATGGCTGCACTTTGCTGGAGCAGCTGTGAAGAGATACCCCACACCCAAAGTAAGAGAAACCCAAGTAAGATGGTAGGTGTTGCAAGAGGGCATCAGAGGGCAAACACACTGAAACCATACTCACAGAAAACTAGTCAATCTAATCACACTAGGACCACAGCCTTGTCTAACTCAAAGAAACTAAGCCATGCCCGTGGGGCAACCCAAGGTGGGCGGGTCATGGTGGAGAGATTTGACAGAATGTGGTCCACTGGAGAAGGGAATGGCAAACCACTTCAGTATTCTTGCCTTGATAACCCCATGAACAGTATGAACAGGCAAAATGATAGGATACTGAAAGAAAAACTCCCCAGGTCAGTAGGTGCCCAATATGCTACTGGAGATCAGTGGAGAAATAACTCCAGAAAGAATGAAGGGATGGAGCCAAAGCAAAAACAATACCCAGCTGTGGATGTGACCGGTGATAGAAGCAAGGTCTGATGCTGTGAAGAGCAATATTGCATAGGAACCTGGAATGTCAGGTCCATGAATCAAGGCAAATTGGAAGTGGTCAAACAAGGGATGGCAAGAGTGAATGTCGACATTCTAGGAATCAGCGAACTGAAATGGACTGGAATGGGTGAATTTAACTCAGATGACCATTATATCTACTACTGTGGGCAGGAATCCCTTAGAAGAAATGGAGTGGCCATCATGGTCAACAAAAGAGTCCGAAATGCAGTACTTGGACGCAACCTCAAAAATCACAGAATGATCTCTGTTTCCAAGGCAAACCATTCAATATCACAGTAATCCAAGTCTATGCCCCAACCAGTAACGCTGAAGAAGCTGAAGTTGAACGGTTCTATGAAGACCTACAAGACCTTTTAGAACTAACACCCAAAAAAGATGTCCTTTTCATTATAGGGGACTGGAATGCAAAAGTAGGAAGTCAAGAAACACCTGGAGTAACAGGCAAATTTGGCCTTGGAATACAGAATGAAGCAGGGCAAAGACTAATAGAGTTTTGCCAAGAAAATGCACTGGTCATAGCAAACACTCTCTTCCAACAACACAAGAGAAGACTCTACACGTGGACATCACCAGATGGTCAACACCGAAATCAGATTGATTATATTCTTTGCAGCCAAAGATGGAGAAGCTCTATACAGTCAGCAAAAACAAGACCAGGAGCTGACTGTGGCTCAGACCATGAACTCCTTATTGCCAAATTCAGACTTAAATTGAAGAAAGGAGGGAAAACCACTAGACCATTCAGGTATTACCTAAATCGAATCCCTTATGATTATACAGTGGAAGTGAGAAATAGATTTAAGGGCCTAGATCTGATAGAGTGCCTGATGAACTATGGAATGAGGTTCATAACATTGTACAGGAGACAGGGATCAAGACCATCCCCATGGAAAAGAAATGCAAAAAAGCAAAATGGCTGTCTGGGGAGGCCTTACAAATAGCTGTGAAAAAAGAAGCGAAAAGCAAAGGAGAAAAGGAAAGATATAAACATCTGAATGCAGAGTTCCAAAGAATAGCAAGAAGAGATAAGAAAGCCTTCTTCAGCGATCAATGCAAAGAAATAGAGGAAAACAACAGAATGGGAAAGACTAGGGATCTCTTCAAGAAAATCAGAGATACCAAAGGAACATTTCATGCAAAGATGAGCTCGATAAAGGACAGAAATGGTATGGACCTAACAGAAACAGAAGATATTAAGAAGAGATGGCAAGAATACACAGAACTGTACAAAAAAGATCTTCACGACCCAGATAATCACGATGGTGTGATCACTGACCTAGAGCCAGACATCCTGGAATGTGAAGTCAAGGGGGCCTTAGAAAGCATCACTACGAGCAAAGCTAGTGGGGATGATGGAATTCCAGTGGAGCTATTGCAAATCCTGAAAGATGATGCTGTGAAAGTGCTGCACTCCATATGCCAGCAAATTTGGAAAACTCAGCAGTGGCCACAGGACTAGAAAAGGTCAGTTTTCATTCCAATCCCAAAGAAAGGCAATGCCAAAGAATGCTCAAACTACTGCACAATTGCACTCATCTCACACACTGGTAAAGTAATGCTCAAAATTCTCCAAGCCAGGATTCAGCAATACGTGAACCGTGAACTTCCTGATGTTCAAGCTGGTTTTAGAAAAGGCAGAGGAACCAGAGATCAAATTGCCAACATCCGCTGGATCATAGAAAAAGCAAGAGCATTCTAGAAAAACATCTATTTCTGCTTTATTGACTATGCCAAAACATTTGACTGTGTGGATCACAAAAAACTGTGGAAAATTCTGAAAGAGATGGGAATACCAGACCACCTGATCTGCCTCTTGAGAAACCTGTATGCAGGTCAGGAAGCAACAGTTAGAACTGGACATGGAACAACAGACTGGTTCCAAATAGGAAAAGGAGTTCATCAAGGCTGTATATTGTTACCCTGTTTATTTAACTTATATGCAGAATACATCATGAGAAATGCTGGACTGGAAGAAACACAAACTGCAATCAAGATTGCCAGGAGAAATATCAATATCGTCAGATATGCAGATGACACCACCCTTATGGCAGAAAGTGAAGAGGAACTAAAAAGCCTCTTGATGAAAGTGAAAGTGGAGAGTGAAAAAGTTGGCTTAAAGCTCAATATTCAGAAAAAGAAGATCATGGCATCTTGTCCTATCACTTCATGGGAAATAGATGGGGAAACAGTGGAAACAGTGTCAGACTTTATTTTTCTGGGCTACAAAATCACTACAGATGGTGACTACGGCCATGAAATTAAAAGATGCTTACTCCTTGGAAGGAAAGTTATGACCAACCTAGATAGCATATTCAAAAGCAGAGACATTACTTTACCAACAAAGATTCGTCTAGTCAAGGCTATGGTTTTTCCTGTGGTCATGTATGGATGTGAGAGTTGGACTATGAAGAAGGCTGAGAGCTGAAGAATTGATGCTTTTGAACTGTGGTGTTGGAGAAGACTCTTGAGAGTCCCTTGGACTGCAAGGAGATCCAACCAGTCCATTCTGAAGGAGATCAGCCCTGGGATTTCTTTGGAAGGAATGATGCTAAAGCTGAAACTCCAGTACTTTGGCCACCTTATGCAAAGAGTTGACTCATTGGAAAAGACTCTGATGCTGGGAGGGATTGAGGGCAGGAGGAGAAGGGGACGACAGAGGATAAGATGGCTGGATGGTATCACTGACTCGATGGACGTGAGTCTGAGTGAACTCCGGGAGTTGGTGATGGACAGGGAGGCCTGGCGTGCTGCGATTCATGAAGTCACAAACAGTCGGACATGACTGAGCAACTGATCTGATTTGAACACCCTATCCTGGATGATAAAGCCATATCTTTGCCAGGGGATGGCCATTTCCACACACAGACACCAGAACCCGTTTCCAGTTTGATGAGCAGCAGCCTTGCTGAACGCACAGGTCAGTGGACTCCCCCGACTTCCAGAAATGGCGGCAGGCCTGCTCTTGCTTGCATCATTCCCTTCCCTCTGGAAGGCTAGGAAAGAAACCCACTCAACAGATCATTTCAAGCCATGTTTTCCTCTTGTCCAGAAGGAAAAGAAGGAATGCAAAAATAGCGACCACCGGCATTCATCACCCTGCATTTTCTTCCCCTATTGATCGTACTGTGACATCCAAGCTGAAACATGAGACACAACACACGAAAGCAGGAAAAAACAACAACTAGTGCTAAGCAGAGAGACACCGCCCTCAGCTCTCAGGCACGACAGTTGCTTGTCAGAGTCCCTCGTCCCCCCAGGACTAGCAGACCGAAACCCTCGGAGGTTTCCTCAAAAACCCCAGCCCCTGGAAAGTCAGAGGGTCAAAATCTGTGGTCTCAAGGTAACCCCGTGGGAAATGAAGACTTCCTTAGCTCAGTGCCTATGATGATACATTTCCTCCATTAAATACATATCAACAATTGGACCCAAAAATTGTTGAGAAAGCCTTCTGCCCTTGGATGAATTTTAAACGTCCTTTCCAGCCTCCTGGAAATTGCTCACATCTTGGATCCTTCTGAATATATTCCCCCATTCTCTCTCTCTCTCTCTCACACACACACACACACACACTTTATTAAGCTGAACAATGTCTTCTGAAGCCAAATGCCAAGTACCCTTAGACACAGGGCCTACAGTCACAGGAGAAGGGTCGCTTCAGCCATAAAGAAAAGCAAGCTGTGCCTACACCTTTATTTCAGGAGGAACGCTGACGAAATGAGGCCTGTCACCGAGGCTTTTCTTTCCCACAAGGCGCCGCCTTCGTGGTGACTCACCTCCGTCTCAGGCCGGGTCTCCCCCCGCTCCTCGAGGTGTGGTCCTCCGGCAGCGCTTCCACGGCCTTCTCGGCACAGCGCGGAGTCCGCACGGCCCAGCCCGCGGCGCTCCGGCCTTCCCGTCCCAGAGCCGGAGCCTCCACGGCCCAGCCCGCAGCCCCGGCTCCGGCCTTCTCGGCACAGTGCGGAGCCTCGGGCTGACTGCGCGCAGGCCTCGTGCTCACTGTCCCGGGCTCCTCGCGTTAGAACAGGGAGGATCGTAAAAGTGCCTGGACTCGAGGGTCACTGCAAAGAAAACACCCGCACCTGATGGGCTGACGCTGTAAGCATCACCTAGGGATCTGGTTCAACTGTCTGAAGCCCGGACGCTGTTCTGCGGCAGGTGGTCTTTGGGTTTTCTGTGAAGATACAACCTCGTAAACTCTACTGTGTCCGTGAACCATGCGGTGGGAGGGGCAGAAGACCTTGCTAAAGATGCAGATGCTGATTCAGCACATCTGGGGAGCCTAAAGCCTCCCTGGGTTTCTAAGACGCCTCCTTGGTAAGGGCACTGTTGGTCCATAGAAATACACTTGTTTTTTAGCTTTTTATTTTGTACTGGGATATAGCTGATTATCAGTATTGTGATAGTTTCACGTGAACAGAGAAGGGACTCAGCCATGCATATACATGTATCCCTTCTCCTCCAAACTGCTCTCCCTCCAGGCTGCTGCATAACACTGAGCAGCATTCCCTGCAGTCTGAAGACAGAGGGTTTAAGCAGTGAAGGCGGCCTGGTAAAGCCTACGACCCTCAGTCAGAAGACAAGGTAGAAACCACACTTTTAGACCTCTCTTGCTCCTGGTGAGCGTTTACTGTCTAAGGAGTTCTAAAAAGAGCAGCTGTCACCACTTCTATAAACTCAGTACCTAGCAAAGCATGTAACACATTATAAGGATAGTTTAAACAATGTTGGTGGAAGATATTTATTCCAAGAATAAAAGCAGTAACTTGCTAAAGAAAAAAAAGACACTCAGCTATCCAGGTATCTAGAAACCAAAAAGAATGGGGAAAACAGCTGTAAATCCAAAAATGGAAAACAAGAAAGAATTAAAACAAAAATTTAACAAGATAACCAGGCTCTAACAGAATCCAAGACCACAAGGAGACCCCAAAAGCATGTGGAATCAAGGAGATCCTATGCACAAGCTCCTTCTTTCCTTCAGTTTCATTTTCTTGGGATTCTATCTTGGGAAAATGCTTGCTACAGAAAACTGCTTGCTTTTGCTGATCAATAGATCAAGGAACAGTCAAAGGAGATAAGGAACATCTAGGAAGGGAGTGCACTGGCATTAATGAATACAGACAGGCCAATGTGAACACTGTGCTCAATTACCATTTCTGTGGACTGAGCAATTTCTGAAAAGTATTTTCAAGCCATAGAACATGTAAGGAGCATCTATCTGGCTCCATTTATGGAAATACTCTGACGCCACTGCCTCCTGATTTTCACCTGGCCCACTCAGACTCAATCCTCTTCCTTTTACTCTTCCAATCTTAATACCCTCCCTACTGCCCTGCTTGGCCTGTGTGCCTGCTGCAAGCTAAGTCACTGCAGCGTGTCGGACTCTTTGCGACCCCATGGACTGTAGCCTGCCAGGCTCCTCTGTTCATGGGATTCTCCAGGCAAGAATACTGGAGTGGGTTGCCATGCCCTCCTCCAGGGGATCTTCCCAACCCAGGGATCAAACCCGGGTCTCCTGCATTGCAGGTGCATTCTTAACCATCTGAGCCACCTGAAGCCCTTAGGAATTAAAGTCAAGCTCTTTGCCAGTGTTCTTCTATGTTCAGAAAAATAAGGGCAAGCCCCAAAGCTTGGCCATAAGTCTGTTTATAATAGATACTCTACATCAGTCTACTTTGTTAAGCACCAAACTTTCTCTGTCTTATCTCTTGGAAATTCGCAATACTCTTAAGCCATTTTGCCAAAACAATGACTAATAGCATATTTATTCAAGTACAGTTCACTCTTTTGCAATGTACAGACACAAACCCTGCACACAGAGAGCTGTGGGGAAGGTCACGTGAGACCAGGCACATTCGCAGAGGATGCAGTTTAGATGAAAGCCCCGTGTGCAAGTCACAGAGGAGGGAAGATCTCTGACAGGGTGCCAGCCGGGGGCTAAGTTGCCAAGCAAAACATTGCAGGTCCACTGCCAGCATCTCCAGATAGTTCTTCTTGGGAAGAGAATCTTCCTGTGATGAACGGATATTTTGACGTGATGATTAATCACAATTATACTGGGGGGCTGCCTGCATGTTTCCTCCCACAGAATCCTACAAGAGCCCCCCAATGCCACAGACTACAAAAGGGGGCACCCAGATTTGTTTTAATTGACAACCGACCAGGAAATTGAGCCAAATCTCCAGAGGAGACATCTGTCATTATAGTTCCTCCTGAAAAGAAATGGGGCTTCTGCTTGCCCGTTAGTGCTGAGTAAAGGGCAGAACTCTTCCTCAAGTCTTTTGTTTGAAAATATTGATCTTTATTTGCATCACCACTCATTCATTCACTGAGCCCTTCACGATGCTTCAGTGGATCTTTTAAAACTTAACTTCCTAACAGTAAGTTATTCTGAAAGGAGACTTTACTAAGTTCATTGATCCTCTTTTGCCAAGCTCACAACTCCTGAATCTGGACAAATTAAACATGGTAAAGATTTCCTATGCCAGTTGAGGGACATTCTCTAGAAATCCAGAAAGCTTTTCTTCAGCTCCAAGACCAAGAAATGAGAGAAAGGAAGAAAGGACAGGGGTGAGGGAGGGAGGGAGAGAGGGTTGGTAAGAGAAAGGGAATAAATCATGTAAGACCCATATTTCCAAAACTGAAAGGACCAAACGATTCAGCTAACATATATTAATCTTTATTCTGTAACAGAGACATAAATAATTTTATGAATTCCTATGACCTGTACAAAAGACAAAATAAGATATTGTACTAAGCTCAGATATGGGATATTTGGATTTACTATTAGCTGAACAGAGAGATCTAAACAATTTTAGGAGTTAAGGCAAAACCAGATGCTACTTCAAACACAACAGAAGGTTTGAAAAATAGGTATAATTAAAAACGAGGGCATCCCATCTCCAGTTAATAAAGTAGTCATGTCTAAGGAAAAAAAATCCCTTAGGTTTCTAATAAAGTGGCTATTATCAATCATGTTAATTAAAATGAGCAATAAAGTATAAGATTTCCCATGGAGGAGAGCTGTTTTGCGCAGGTTTGAGGATTGAGCACTGAAGAATTCGGATATGCAACTTTTTCTGTGTTAGATTTATGATCTATTCTTCCTATTAGAAAATATAATTTGGAAAATATGACTCTTTCACATATATAATTAAAATACAACTATGAAGCATTCTTTCTTTTTTTAAGGGAAGTCGTGTGGGTGATCTCATAGAGTAAATTTGCAGGCAAGCCATTACCCTATTTGTTGAGAAGACACAAAGTCAGAAATTACCTTAAGAGAACTGAACAAACTAATCCCAAAGGAATAAAAACAAGTGTAACCGGTATATGGACACAGCACACAATTCTTTGGCAGGATCACACGAATCGTTGATTGAAGTCAGAACTTTACATATAGAGTTCTCTAATTCTCAGACCCAGTTGTCGGTCTTTGAAAACTAAATAAATAAAATGCCACATCTGCAACAAATTCAGTGATTTCAGGAAATTAAATTCAGAATAAACCTTGCAGACAGCTTTGAATTGTTACACTTAAGCATAGATGGGTATCAACTGTTGAGTCCCAATCCGAGTACACTGAAATGCACACAAAAATCATCTGTGGAGTTCGATGCTGGTTCAGACAGCTTAGCATCCTTACAGAGAACACATATTCGCCCACAAGAAACCCGTGAAGACATCAATCCGGTGAAGCGGAAGTGATCCTCAGGAAGTCAGGGGGGGCCGCCCCTCCCCAGACGAGCATCACGGAGACCTCGGATCCTATAGGGGGAACACCAGGAAGCCAGAGAACGTGGAGTACTGCCAGCCTCCGACCAAGTTACCTTTCTCCAGTTTTAGGTAAACCTTATCCTCCTTATCCAGGTAGAGCAGGACCCCGTTCGTGGCGGCCTCGCGTGTCACGTCTTTATCCCCAGCGAAGGCAGATATGACTGGTTTTCCGTTTAACATCAGGTTAACCTATAAGGAACAAAACAAAACAAGACACCGAAGAGCTCTCTCTAAAGTCAAATGAATGAATGAAACAGAAACAGATTCACGATTATAGAGAACCAACTGGGGTTACCAATGAGGGGAGGGAAGGGGAAGGGAAGACAGGGGGAGGGGATTAGGAGGTAACACTGACCACGTAGCAAATGAATAGGCTCCAAGGATATATGTGTACAGCACAGGGAGACACAGCCATTATTTTATAATCACTTTAAATGGACTGTAATCTACAAAAATATTGAATTGCTATGTTGTTCACCTGAAACTAACAATATTGCGAATCAACTATTCTGCAATACAAAGAAAGAAACAAGGAAAAGAAGGGAGGGGGGAGTGGGAGAGAAGGAAGGAAGAAAGAAAGCATCTTTCTACAAAACATCTACAAGGGTCAAGGGTTGGGGGGCGGGAATAATGTCTAATATGATCATCCTGGTAAAGTATCTGATGTCCAGTAAATACATCCCTTTCCTTTCAAATTAGCTAACTGGGGTGGCTAGGCTTAGTATGATCTTACTGAGCTGATCTTTTTAACTTGAAAAAAAAATTAATTTCTCCCACAAAAATTTCCTTAAATACTCACAGAAGATCACCATCCATGGAGAAAAATCCAGCCATGTGAAGTCTGACTCCCCTTCAGGACATAAGTTAGGCCTACTACTTTATTTATCTCCCATATGCAACAGCACGTTTTCAGTTAGGCCACATGCTTTTGGCTTCCCAATACATTAGTAAAAATAACCCCATGCCCTTTGCTCAGAGAAACTCAGGGACCGCAAGGCTCTACTAATATCTCTGCAGGTTTACTGTACAGCTGAGACATGCATATGCTAAATAAACATCAGCTGAAATTGTAGAATATGACTGTCCACTGTGATTTCTTCTAGTGTTTTCCCTGATAAGAAATGTGCATTAAAAATAATTATCACTACTACCACTAAATGTTTTAATGATGGATAATTAGCAACAAATTTATTACCTTCCCTCCACAGTAAAATTTTGATTATACTGTGTCAAATATTACCTAAGTTTCTAAATATTGGCGTTTGGGAAAAGCTTTTCCATGGGACTAAATTTGTTTACTAGATATTCATTCCTTTTATGTCAAAAATTAATACTGAATAAATTAAGTATGAGGCTGATCAATTTATCCATTCACTAAGATATGTAAAAGTGGTAGATGTGTAATCTAACATTCATCTGGACACAATGTGACTCAGTGGTAAAGAATCTGCCTGCAATGCAGGAGACTTGGGTTCGATCCCTGGGTCAGGAAGATCCCCTGGAGAAGGAAATGGCAACCCACTCCAGTATTCTTGGCTGGAGAATCCCATGGACAGAGGAGCCTGGTGGACTAAAGTCCATGGGGTCACAAGAGTTCATACATAACTTAGCAACTAAACCACCACCACCAATATACAATACATACAGTGAACAGATGATGAAAAAAGTATCCTAGAATTCCATAGACATGCACTGGTATTACTGAGTGTCCGCATATTTGAATATTATAGGAATTAGCTCCATCATTGTCCTTGAGTGTGAGTTTAAGCCTGTTCCTTAGAAAGCACAGCACAAAATATATTAACTGTGGAACTGCATTTGGTAAGAATTCACTAATTTCAGAGTAACTAAGGATAAACTACTTAGAAGATAAGCGTAGCATATCCTTTCTTTAAAAGTATATTGAATAATTGTTCCTTCAGCAATTTATTCTTGGTCTTAGTTGTTAACTGCAGTTCATAATTTTTAACAATGACAGCAAATTTGTTTTATTTATTTAGTAGGTACTTGTAAAACTCTGATAGTCTTACTATTTGTTGTTGTTGTTGTTAAAAATTCGGGTAATTTTTGCACATGCATTAAAAGCAGCCAAGGTCTTATAAAGAGATTTGTGCCACTGAATTTTTACTATTTCCTTCCTCCTTCCTATTTTCTTTCTTAACAGAAAAAAGTAGCTTTAAAAACTATGCTTTTTAAGTGACTGGTTGTTATTAAGGTAATAAGTTTAATTGTGTATTTTTCTATATGCTTGTCACATATTTTTCTATATGCTTCTATGCTTCATAGAAAGCGTTATTGGAGATGACATGTTTTAAAAATAAACTACTATGAAGATGGCTATTTTTACAATGAAAACACATAAACACTTAAATACATGGCCCACCACAGATAAACACTGTCACTCCGGGGTAGAGAGAGCAGGTCAGAAGACATACCTGTATCGTTTGGCTCTGGTACACTTTAATTACGTGAAAGCTGAAACTGTAAATTCCTTTTCTGGGTGCTACAAAGACAGACTCCAGGGTGAAAAAATTACCCACGTTTACTAGAATCTACAAATAAAAAGGATAAACACAGTCAACTATTACAATACTCTCTGGAAGTAAAGTCAGTGTTCTTCCTTCCCTTTTCTTTTCCTTCCTATTTTCTTTCTTAACAAAGAAACCTAGCTTTAAAAAACCACAGAAAATAAAACATGGAGTTCTATTCCCTTTTTCTTTAGTGACTTGAAAAACGGATTTGTATGTTGGAAGGTTCTTCATCTTTTTAATGTTAGACTAAAAAAATAAAGTCAGAGCTTTGTATTCATGCCTCGATTTCCAGCAAGGCCGGCTGGCTCTGAACATGTGGGGCTTATAAACACTGGCTCTACCTTCAGAGTCAGAAAAAGGCATCAGCCCCACGTCTACACACCCACCCTCTGGAGCCTTGCATGCCCAGAGATGGCGTTCCGGGCCAGCCAATCGCGTCTGTGGCTCTCTGCAGGCCCTCCTGGACAGAGGTATGGACGCTCCCTCCACTGGGCAGCATGATCCATGACACCGAACAGTTGGTGCCCGAGTAAGGCGAACGCCTGGCCCTCCTCTGAGCCCCCGCCAAGCCTCAGCTCAGATCCACAGCCATGCGTTCCCTTCCTATGCCACCCAGGTCTTAACTATAAATATTTTGGCCATGACTCAGCCTTTGCAGGCTGCCAAGGAATAGAGACTGTGAAACAGGTGGCATCTCTGCCCGCCCCCCCCCCCGCCCCCCCCCGGTGTTAGTCAGTGTCCGTCCCCTCAACAGTTGCTGCCGTTTGTTTAAAAGTTCAAGGGACAAAAAGGAAGAGAAACAAAGTGCTCGTTCCCAAGAAAACAACAGTGCATTCTGTATTCCGAGATGTTCAGCTTAGTTCTACTGATTATGAAATTAGCTCTGCATTTCAATAGATGACCTCTTAAACTAAATGCCACATGTGACAAAGAGAGAGAGAATGTGTGTGTGTGTGTGTGTGCATATTGAGGATGGGGGTAGCAGGCAGGATATAACTAAGGTTTCTTCCATTTCTCTCCAAGAAATAAATCTAGAAGCGGCATTCAGAAAAACCAGATGTCCTTACAAAAGTACATTTCCCCCATATCAATGGCAATCTGCTACTATTTCTTTTAAATACTACATTCAGGCTAATATAAGCCCTTTGCATAATTCCCTAGACATACTATTACCTGTGAGCAACGCATCGGAATATAGTGCCGGTCAGGTAGATGTACCAGGCTCAACCCCCAACTTAAAATGCGTCTGTGTGTATCATTTTATTCTGAGATTACTCCTTTTTCCAAGTAAACATCAGATTTCTTCCTCTGACCCTATGATCGATGGTCTTTCAGCAACAAATCACCAGCTATGCAATACTTCCCAACAGAGGTTTTACAAAGATTTGTTTAAGCACATTTAAAATAATTTGAGGTACTTAGCAGGGACTCCCTGAATCAGACACAAGTAGCATAATTCATTAGCAATAATGGAGCTAGCTGATTAGTGTTGACTACACATAAGGCTGAATGTTGACTGTACATTGTAATTAGAGCACCCAGACACCTCGAGATTTATTACCAAATGTGTCTTATTGTCTCTAAGATGCAGGAGCACCCAGAACAGGAGAGCAAACTCTTCTCCTCTTCTAAATGACAGAAAGGTCACTGAACACAATGCACTGTACAGAGGACAGTGCAGTGTCCACAGTATTTAATTAATGCACTGAAACACAGACCAGGGGTCGTGCTAGACTTTATTTCCATCAAGATGAAAAATATGCACTAAAACCCAAAGGGGTTGCTTAATTCTTTTAAAATGATGGCTATTCGATAGGAAGCCCCAGAGAGGCATTCTCTGTCTTTGACCAGCTGGAGAGTACATTACTTAGTAACAATTAAGTAAGGAAGAGAAATGTCACCTCATCGCTCCCCGGGCACATCCCACAGCACCACTTAACCCGTGTTCGTGCCCATGTGGCATGCCACTGTGAACCACACACACGACTTTGGAATTTAAAAGACTCCGGGTGCAGCAGAGGTTGAAATGATCAGCCTGGAGTCTGTTTTCAGTTTTAAGACTCCTTTCTCAGCTGATATCCTGGAGTTTCTCAGCGCTAGACCCACGAGCTCCGATCGCTAAGATGAAGCTCCAGTGGCCATCAGTCGCTCCCAGTCCCCTGTCCTCAGCCCCCAGCCCTCTCTCCCCACTGCTTCGCGGGTCTCTGAAAAGGGCAGGAGCTAGGGACGGAGAAAGGCTTCCCAGCGCTTCCCTACAGGAGCTCAGCGCCTCTACCCATTGCTTCTCTCCTCCTCTCAACTTTTCCAAGTAGCGGAGGAGGGCTTTCTGCTGCAGCCGCGCTTGGCACCGAACAGGGAGCGAGATCCGACCGGGGGCCCCCGCTGCCGCCTCCGCAGCCCCCGCAGGTCTGTGCAGAGTGTGGACCCCTCCCAGCCCACCCCGCCCAGGGCTCCCTCTAGGGAGAAGCTTCTCCATCCCGGAGGAACACATCATCTGTTCTGCCCTGGAAAGAGTCCCCTGCTTGCCGGAGGACGGCCTCCGCGGCCCCGGCAGAAGAGTGGAGGCCGGGCGCCAGGCTCGAGCAGAGAGACGGCGAGGTGCAGGGACCAGTACCCGCCGGTTCCAGCAGACCTGTTGCTATTCAACGTGTCTCGAGTTCTCCCTGCGGCTCTGAGCTGCCAGCCCCTCTCCCATCGCCCCAGCAGCTCTCCGGAGGCCAGGAGGGAGTGGGGGCGGGCTGGGGCGGGGGAGACCTCAGAAGTTTCAGATCCCGACGCGCGGAGACGCCAACCCGGTGCCGACCCGGCTCCCTGCACCGCAATCAGAGCGGCTCAGCCCGAGCAGACGACCCGGGGCTCAGACGCCTGCACGTCGCCCCTCCCGCCGCCCGAGCCTTGGCCTCCCGCGTCCCCCGGGGCTCTGACCTGGTCGAAGTAAATGATGCGCGTCTTGTTGCTCATCTCGGACGGCTCGTGGTTGGTGCTGCGCACAGCCGAGAAGGCGACCTTGGAGTTGGCTGCCCGGACCGAGATCCCCAGGGGCGAGGAGGAGGAGCCCTTGGAGTCCGTGGCCGGGTTCGAGTCGCACACCACGAGGCACTTGCCCTCCAGCACGATGGGCTCTGTGTCATTCTGCGCCCAGACGCGCAGCCCCGGCAGGGCGAGGGCTAGCAGCAGGGCCGGCAGCGCGGCCGGCGCCCGGCGCCGGGGGCCCATGGCGAGCGAGGCTGGGGGCCGCCGCAGCTGGCCGGCGCTCCCGCGTGCCCGCGTGGTCTCCTCCCCGGGACCCCGGTGCTGGGGACGGTGCGGGTGGCTAGATGCACCACGCGGCGGGGCCGGCGGCGGCGCGCACACCTCCGGCAGCTCCGTGGTTTGAAGTCAGAGTTCCCCCTCGCGCTGTCTCGCTGGCTCTGCTACCTTCGTCCTTTAAGGAGCTCATGCAGAACCCCCTCCCCCGCCCTCCTCCGCCTGAGATCAGCCCTGCCTGGGACCCCCGCACCCACCCTTGTTCCTAGACATCTAAGTCGCCGAACCCTCCCGTTCACCCCTCAAAGAGGAAAATGATCAGAAATCCTCACCCCAAACCAAGCTTCCCCAGGAGAAGCGCGCAGCAGGAAAAACCCAGGGGGCTCGGAGAAGCCCCGGGATGCTGGGGGCCGGTCGGGGCCAGGGTCGTCCCGGCTCGTCTCCAGCTGGCGGCGGGGACGGATTACAGAAGCCGAAGGTGTTTCCCGGAGCGGGAAGAACGCGCGGCTGTGTTCATGGCCAGGTCTCTAGCGACTCTCGATTTCGCTTGGTCAAAAAATTCCCCAGAGCTTGGCGTCTCTCGGAAGGCGGCAGGGCGGCAGCGGCTAGCCGGGTCCCCAGCACGGAGGCAAAAATCCGCGGGATCCGCCGCACGGCGCCGGGCAGCTGGCCCCGGAGCCCTAGCCCGCCGCCGCCGCGCGCCGCGAGCCCCCGCGCACAACTTTCCGTGTCCTCGCGCAGCCGGGGGGCGCGTGGCGGGCACACGCGCGCTATTTATAGGAGCGCACGCCGGCTGGGCTTGGCTCGCTGCTCAGCCCGCCGACCCCCCGGGAAGGGAAAGGCGGCCCGGGACCCTCGCTGAGCAGCTCCCGCCTGGCCTGGAACAGACCTCCGGCACGCGAGGCGCACGGCTCTGCTGGCCGCCGAGGTCTGAGGCCCCCCAGCCCCGGGGGCGCGCGGCACCCAGACTGCGAGGGGCGGGCGCCCAGCGCCCCGCGCCGGCCCGGCTTCCGCGCCGGCTCGCCCCGTGCTCGGTGCGGGCTGGCAGAGGGGGCCGAGGCGGCCCGGGACTCCGCCGCCCAGAGGAGCGCGGCGCTACCAGCCCCGCCCGCGGAGCGAAGGGCGGCAGCGGCCTCGCGCGGCGCGCGGCTGGGGACCCAGGGGCCCGCGCCACGGGCCTGACCGCGCCCAGCGCAGCGCGGGCGTCGGCAAGCCCGAGGGCCCGGAGACCTCCGGAGAGCCTTGGGGTGAGCCGGAGCCGCTGGGAGCAGGCGCCCAAGGCCTCCTGCTCTGGGAAGGGGAGCCTCACACGCCTCTGGGTGCGCCTTCCCCCCACACCGCCAGTCCACCCCAGGCAAGGCCAGGAGAGAAAGGGAGTTAACGACAATCAGTCCTCCGGAGCCTTAGCCCTCCAGCAGCCAACCCCTCCGGAGAACACTGCACTCCCCGCCCCGTGCTGCCCTCGACCTGTGCCTGCTCAGTGCCATCTTGGGCTCTGATTGGCACGGTTTAGCGGCCTCCTCTGCAGCCTCCGGTGGGAGGGAAAGGCTTGTCTGGTGACCCGCTGCGTGAACTTGACCAAGTTACTCACCTTTCTGAGACGGAGGGGCTCCACTAATCAAGGCCTCATGGGCCCTCCACTTCTGTGATGCTTTGGGGTCACCACTCCCCTCCCAAATTCCTTTCAGACTCCCAGCTGCCCAGCTGTCCCAGAGGACAGGCCCTAAGTCTTTAATCAAACAGAAGGTGTTTATTGAGCAATGTCTCCCAGGTGGATGGCTTCCTACTCCTTCCTGAAAGAACACCACCCTCCTGAGCCTGAATTCAAGCTGCTCCAGACAGAAGTCAGACCTGCGTCTCCAGGCTTGTCCCCTCATCAGGTCCTCCCAGAGGGCTGTGTGCTGAGCCACAAGCATCGCACTGCAGCTCCAATTGTTAAAATCAGAAATGCTTCTTCCAGTTGGTATTTCCCCAACCCCTACCTCCATATAATCTTGCGACTAAGGTTCCTGGAGCCAAAGGGGCCTGCAGAGTGTGCTCCAGTGAGGCCAGTATCAGCTCTGATTGTGGGTCCACGTGCTGTGCTATTTGTAAAACTGTTGAGTCACTAATCCACCCCAAGCCTAGCAGAGCTTTTCGCCTGAACCCTGGCTGCACTTTGTACCTCTCTCCTGGTTTTCAGCACAGTCTGCTGGGAGAGCAGCTGCAGCTTCTTTTCCTTTGATGCTGCCTCTGGGGCGCAGGGACTGGACCTAATTTGGCCCCTTTCCTCCTGTAGCAGCACTCTGCCTTTCTGGTCCAAAACAGCTCTTCAGTAACTAAGGCCTGGGCTGTTCAATTTCAGGCTGGAAGAACTTGGAGGAAAAAAAGCTCTGTTGACTACAAAATTGTTAAATAGTCGATAAGTTGTCTTCCCTCCAACCCCAATATATTCTCCCAGCATCCTTTTCTTCCCTGGGTATCTTTCTTCCTGCAAGAACACAGGTTTAAAGAAACTTCTTCCCTCCCTCTTTTCCTCTCTACAAAGTACTCATTTTGTAGCCCCCAAATCCAGCATGATGACCATATTAGGGACTCAGAAATTGATTGTGAAATGACTGACTCCTCCAGAGAGAAGGTCGGTATCAGTCATTCATTTTATGATATAAACTGGCTTAAATGAATCTCTCTCAGTAAGATTTATGCAATGCCTCCCAGGTAATTGGAGATGAAAGTCTTGGTTCCTTACTAACAGGCGTCCCCTATTGAGGGGGTTCTAAAGATGCGGACACTGCATTTTCCTTTGGCTCCTACTGGAGAAGCAATCTGGCATTGTAAATCACAGGGCCTTGTCTCCCGTTCCCACCACAGGTGATTGAACAAGGGGAGGCCCTGGGTTCTAGGGAAGTCAGCCCATTTGGTACCAGAAGCCTATGCTTCTGTGTCCTGATTCCACCAGATAAAGTGGGGCTGGTGCTTTTCTCTGGGATCTGAGTGGGACACAGATGGTCTCTAGTAAGCGCTGGGTCGTGCAGAGGAGAGGCCTGTCGTCTCCTGAACTGGCCGTCAACGGGTTTAAGCAGACGACTATGCTGGAAGATGGAGAAGGAAACGGCAACCCACTCCAGTATTCATGCCTGGAAAATCTCATGGACCGAGGAGCCTGGTGGGCTACAATCCATGGGGTCGCAAAGAGTCGGATACAACTGAGCGACTTCTGTGTGTGTGTATGCTGGAAGAAACAGGGGTGACCACACTGGTGGACAGAGGCCAACTCTCCACACTGCTGAGAAATAGAAGGAGAGAGGGAGTGAACCATCTCCAGTTTCTTAACTCCTATTCACAAGATGTCCAGCAACCTCGAGTTTTTTGAGAGGCTCCTGCATCCTTGTAATAAAACGCATTTCACTTGAGCTGGTTGTAGTAACCTACTACTGTTCCTCGGCATTCAGGATCCTCAGTAGAACTATATCCCAGAAATCATACCACACAAGCCCATGCAACTCCTGCCAAAAGACATTACCAAATCCAATCCCCTGCCTATGGGACATGTTTTCCTAACATTTGGGGAACAGAAGCATCACCTGCTCCCCAAGCCTTCTCCAGCCCCAGCATCCCCAGGAGGAAAGAAACAGGATCAAGCCCAAGTTTCATTCCAGCCACAACACACATCTGCTTATTCCTTCCTTCCTTCTTCCTTCCCTCTCTACCTACCTCATTTCTCTTTCTTTCTTGTTGCAGATGTAGTATTAAAAATCTTAGTTATGATTTTGATCCAAATGTGTCACTTTTCTGAGATTCCCAGGTTGCATTTGATGCTAAGAATTCTGTTGCTAGACCTTTAGCAATTTCACTTCTCTGCATCTGTGCACATCGTAAAGTAAATTATTAGAAGTAAATTAAAACCTGAACTATTCTTGCATAGGAGAGTAATACTCCTGTGGTCAGTAACATTCCATTATATTTATGTACCTCATCTTCTTTATCCGTTCATCCATCTATTCACGGACATTCTGGTTGCTTTCAATGTCTTGGCTAGTGTGAATAGTGCCACTCTGAATACTGGGGTGCTTTCCAAATACTGGTATCTTTCCAAATTAGAGTTTTCCACTTTCTGGGTATATATCCAGGAGTAGGATTGCTGGGTCATATGGTAGCTCTGTTTTTAGTTTTTTAAGTCGCCTCCATACTATCCTCCATAGTGGCTACACCACTTTACCTTCCCAGCAACAGTGTAGGAGGGTTCCTTTTTTTCTCCACACCCTTTCCAGCATTTATTATTTGTAGACGTTTTGATGATGGCCATTCTGACTGGTGTGAGGTAATACCTCATTTTAGTTTGATTTGCATTTCTCTAATAATTAGCGATAAATTATCAGGATCAAATCCACTCTAATAAAGTGTCTGCCTGCAATGCAGGAGACCCTGGTTCGATCCCTGGGTCAGGAAGGTCCCCTGGAGAAAGGCATGGCAACCCACCACAGTATTCTTGCCTGGAGAATTCCATGGACAGAGGAGCCTGGGGGCCACAGTCCACGGGGTCTCAAAGAGTTGTACACAATTGAATGACTATCACTTTATTTCTTTTAATAATTAGTGATGTTCAACATCTTTGTTCAAGCTGGTTTTAGAAAAGGCAGAGGAACCAGAGATCAAATTGCCAACATCCACTGGATCATCGAAAAAGCAAGAGCGTTCCAGAAAAACATCTATTTCTGCTTTATTGACTATGCCAAAGCCTTTGACTGTGTGGATCACAATAAACTGTGGAAAATTCTGAAAGAGATGGGAATACCAAACCACTTGACCTGCCTCTTGAGAAACATGTATGCACGTCAGGAAGCAACAGTTAGAACTGGACATGGAACAACAGACTGGTTCCAAATAGGGAAAGGAGTACGTCAAGGCTGTATATTGTCAACCTGCTGATTTAACTTATACGCAGAGTACATAATGAGAAATGCTGGGCTGGAGGAAGCACAAGCTGGAATCAAGATTGCGGGGAGAAATATCAATAACCTCAGATATGCAGATGACACCACTCATATGGCAGAAAGTGAAGAGGAACTAAAAGCCTCTTGATGAAAGTGAAAGAGGAGAGTGAAAAAGGTGGCTTAAAGTTCAACATTCAGAAAATGAAGATCATGGCATCTGGTCCCATCATTTCACGGGAAATAGATGGGGAAAATGTGGAAACAGTGTCCGACTTTATTTTTCTGGGCTCCAAAATCACTGCAGATGGTGACTGCAGCCATGAAATTAAAAGACGCTTACTCCTTGGAAGGAAAGTTATGTCCAACCTAGATAGCATATTCAAAAGCAGAGACATTTCTATGCCAACCAAGGTCCGTCTAGTCAAGGCTATGGTTTTTCCTGTGGTCATGTATGGATGTGAGAGTTGGACTGTGAAGAAGGCTGAGCGCTGAAGAATTGATGCTTTTGAACTGTGGTGTTGGAGAAGACTCTTGAGAGTCCCTTGGACTGCAAGGAGATCCAACCAGTCCATTCTAAAGGAGATCAGTCCTGGGTGTTCAATGGAAAGAATGATGCTAAAGCTGAAACTCCAGTACTTTGGCCACCTCATGCGAAGAGTTGACTCATTGGAAAAGACTCTGATGCTGGGAAGGATTGGGGGCAGGAGGAAAAGGGGACCACAGAGGATGAGATGGCTGGATGGCATCACTGACTCAATGGACATGAGTTTGGGTAAATTCTGGGAGTTGGTGATGGACAGGGAGGCCTGGCATGCTGCGCTTCATGGGGTGGCAAAGAGTCAGACACGACTGAGCAACTGAACTGAATCTGCTTATCTTGTTTGCAAAAATGTCTATTTAAGTCTTCTGCCCATCTTTTGATTGGGTTGTTTTTTTTTAAGAGGGATCTTGAAAATTTTGATCCATGCTTAGGTCCAAGAAAGGGAGGCCAATGAGGCAAAGAGGATTTACTGGAAAGACTCTACGTCACAAGTCTAAGGGCAAAAGCGAACCTCGGGAATGTAGTGAAGCCTTGCAGGTGACCCGGAATGTTGCCTTTCCTCTGTCTATCTATCATCTATCCATTTATCTATCATCTCCTATTAAATATCTAGATCTATCATCTATCTATATCTCCATCTCTCTCTCTTTGGCACAACTTCACCATTTTTTGCTCACTGCAATCCAGCTTTTTCTGAAGCTTACATAATAGACAATGGCAACTGATACTCCCAAATTGTACACATAACAGATCCATCCACCCAGAGGGTACCCCCAAATCTCAGGGAACAGACTGATTCCCTGCCCACCCCTCCCTGGGATCACATGTCCTCCCCTTGTAGTGCACACAGAATGATTCCCATAACTAGGTACATGGAAATCTGGAGCAGGATCCAGTTCAGTTCAGTTCAGTTCAGTCCCTCAGTCGTGTCCGACTCTTTGCGACCCCATGAATCGCAGCACACCAGGCCTCCCTGTCCATCACCAACTCCTGGAGTTCACTCAGACTCACATCCATCCAGTCAGTGATGCCATCCAGCCACCTCATCCTCTGTGGTCCCCTTCTCCCCCTGCCCCTAATCCCTCCCAGCATCAGAGTCTTTCCAATGAGTCAACTCTTCGCATGAGGTGGCCAAAGTATTGGAGTTTCAGCTTCAACATCAGTCCTTCCAGTGAACACCCAGGACTGATCTTCAGAATGGACTGGTTGGATCTCCTTGCAGTCCAAGGGACTCTCAAGAGTCTTCTCCAACACCACAGTTCAAAAGCATCAATTCTTCGGCGCTCAGCTTTCTTCACAGTCCAACTCTCACATCCATACATGACCACAGGAAAAACCATAGCCTTGACTAGACGGACCTTGGTTGGCAAAGTAATGTCTCTGCTTTTGAATATGCTATCTAGGTTGGACATAACTTTCCTTCCAAGGAGTAAGCGTCTTTTAATTTCATGGCTGCAGTCACCATCTGCAGTGATTTGGGAGCCCCCAAAAATAAAGTCTGACACTGTTTCCACTGTTTCCCCATCTATTTCCCATGAAGTGATGGGACTGGATGCCATGATCTTTGTTTTCTGAATGCTGAGCTTTAAGCCACCTTTTTCACTCTCCACTTTCCCTTTCATCAAGAGGCTTTTTAGTTCCTCTTCACTTTCTGCCATACGGGTAGTGTCATCTGCATATCTGAGGTTATTGATATTTCTCCTGGCAATCTTGATTCTAGCTTGTGTTTCTTCCAGTCCAGCGTTTCTCATGATGTACTCTGCATAGAAGTTAAATAAGCAGGGTGACAATATACAGCCTTGATGTACTCCTTTTCCTATTTGGAACCAGTCTGTTGTTCCATGTCCAGTTCTGTTGCTTCCTGACCTGCATACAGATTTCTCAAGAGGCAGATCAGGTGGTCTGGTATTCCCATCTCTTTCAGAATTTTCCACAGTTTATTGTGATCCACACAAAGGCTTTGGCATAGTCAATAAAGCAGAAATAGATGTTTTTCTGGAACTCTCTAGCTTTTTAAATGATCCAGTGGATGTTGGCAATTTGATCTCTGGTTCTTCTGCCTTTTCTAAAACCAGCTTGAACATCAGGAAGTTCACGGTTCACATATTGCTGAAGCCTGGCTTGGAGAATTTTGAGCATTACTTTACTAGCATGTGAGATGAGTGCAATTGTGTGGTAGTTTGAGCATTCTTTGGCATTGCCTTTCTTTGGGATTGGAATGAAAACTGACCTTTTCCAGTCCTGTGGCCACTGCTGAGTTTTCCAAATTTGCTGGCAGATTGAGTGCAGCACTTTCACAGCATCATCTTTCAGGATTTGAAATAGCTGCACTGGAATTCCATCACCTCCACTAGCTTTGTTCATAGTGATGCTTTCTAAGGCCCACTTGACTTCACATTCCAGGATGTCTGGCTCTAGGTCAGTGATCACACCATTGTGATTATCTGGGTCGTGAAGATCTTTTTTGTACAGTTCTTCTGTGTATTCTTGCCACCTCTTCTTAATATCTTCTGCTTCTGTTAGGTACATACCATCTCAGAGGAGAGTACAATTCCTAAAAAACTGCTGCAAGTAATATGTAATGAAGTGGAAAGGAGCCAGGGACAGATTAATCTGCAATGTGTGATTCCATGTTGACAGACTGTAAGTGTATGTAGATATGGATATTTCTGTTATTCAAAGGAAAATATGAAAAGCTAGATGGCAAATTGTTAACAGTAGAGAAACAATATAAAAGAAAAATAAACTATTAATTTTACTTAATCAGTTTATGATTTGAATGGTCACAGTAATCATATATCACCTCGTGTTTCACATTTAATAAGTTTTTTTTTAAAGGAAAAGGGTGCTGGAAAGACTGCCCAATAGAAATCTACTACATTGACTTTTTTTTATATATATAATTTAAACTTAATTAAAGTTTGGAGAGAAAAGGAACTAACATTCTTTTTCATAAGCTGAATTGGTTGAACTACAATTTCCTTTCTTTTGTCATATTGATCCAACTCTAAAAAATAATTCACTCAAAGTCTAGGAAGACACCCAGACATATAAAGCCTCCCAGTCCACATTTAAGAAAAAAAATTACATTGCAACTGGTAAAGCTCATGAGTAGTATCAAAATAGCTGATTGCATTTTAGATTCAGCCCAGCTCCTCACAGGACATGTCAGCGCCTGAGGACAACTGTAGCCTGTGCTGGTCACACTCGTTTCTGTCGCAGACATGAGGAGGGTCTGAACACAGCATCCGCATCAGTAGCTTCTACTCACAGGAATCTGCTGGGAGGCTTGTCTCCAGTGCAGGTCCTCAGGCCCTAGTCTGAGATGGTGGTTCTTCTCACAAATTGGAAATTTGTTTCTTAACCAACACCTGGCTGAGCCTGAAGCAGATGGCACAGTGACTTTGTAGATGCCACTGGTGGGGCACATCCCCCAAGGGTCCTTATGCAGTCAGGTTATTATTCCTTTGGTTGAAAATAGGGCACTTAGATCAGCTTCATCTTCTACTGGCTTTATGACCACAGGGGAAGTTACAGACCTTATTTCAGTCAGGAAAACTGCAATTATAAAAATAATAGTCCATAGTTCATGGTGGGGATTGAACAAGGAAACATAAGCAGGGTGCTTAGCTCAGTATCGGGAACACAGGAGGTTCATAATTAAGAGCTCAGTTCAGTTCAGTCACTCAGTCATGTCCGATTCTTTACCACCCTACGAATTGCAGCACACCAGGCCTCCCTGTCCATCACCAACCCCCGGAGTTCACTCAAACTCATCTCCATCGAGTTGGTGATGCCATCCAGCCATCTCATCCTCTGTCGTCCCCTTCTCCTCCTGCCCCCAGTCCTTCCCAGCATCAGAGTCTTTTCCAATGAGTCAACTCTTCGCATGAGGTGGCCAAAGTACTGGAGTTTCAGCTTTAGCATCATTCCTTCCACAGAAATCCCAGGGCTGATCTCCTTCAGAATGGACTGGTTGGATCTCCTTGCAGTCCAAAGGACTCTCAAGAGTCTTCTCCAACACCACAGTTCAAAAGCATCAATTCTTCAGCACTCAGCTTTCTTCACAGTCCAACTCTCACATCCATACATGACCACAGGAAAAACCATAGCCTTGACTAGACAGACCTTTGTTGACAAAGAAATGTCTCTGCTTTTGAATATGCTATCTAGGTTGGACATAACTTTCCTTCCAAGGAGTAAGCGTCTTTTAATTTCATGGCTGCAGTCACCATCTGCAGTGATTTGGGAGCCCCCAAAAATAAAGTCTGACACTGTTTCCACTGTTTCCCCATCTATTTCCCATGAAGTGATGGGACCAGATGACATGATCTTCGTTTTCTGAATGTTGAGCTTTAAGCCAACTTTTTCACTCTCCTCTTTCACTTTCATCAAGAGGCTCTTTAGTTCCTCTTCACTTTCTGCCATACGGGTAGTGTCATCTGCATATCTGAGGTTATTGATATTTCTCCCCGCAATCTTGATTCCAGCTTGTGCTTCCTCCAGCCCAGCATTTCTCATGATGTACTCTGCGTATAAGTTAAATAAGCAGGGTAACAATATACAGCCTTGATGTACTCCTTTTCCTATTTGGAACCTGTCTGTTGTTCCATGTCCAGTTCTAATTGTTGCTTCCTGACCTACATACAGGTTTCTCAAGAGGCAGGTCAGGTGGTCTGGTATTCCCATCTCTTTCAGAATTTTCCACAGTTTATTGTGATCCACACAAAGGCTTTGGCATAGTCAATAAAGCAGAAATAGATGTTTTTCTGGAACACTCTTGCTTTTTCGATGATCCAGCGGATGTTGGCAATTTGATCTCTGGTTCCTCTGCCTTTTCTAAAACCAGCTTGAACATCTGGAAGTTCACGGTTCACATATTGCTGAAGCCTGGTTTGGAGAATTTGAGCAATACTTTACTAGCGTGTGAGATGAGTGCAATTGTGCAGTAGTTTGAGCGTTCTTTGGTGAGTCGTGACTGTTATCGGTAATTTCTGGAACCTATTCCTGGCTAAAGGCAAAGGTGCACCACTGCACCCTGGACCAAGGCTCATCGACTGTTGGCGAGAAGTGGCCACAATTGAACCTCATCAGTGTTATAACAGGAGAGAACACAGCTTCACCAAGTGGGAGAGAGACTCAAGTTCCAGATGCCCAGTGCAGACACAATAACCAAAGTCAATTTGTGGGCAAGCTTTTGCCATCAGATGAGTGCCTGAGTTTTAGAGTAATGAGGCTGACAAGAGTTAAGCTGCAATAATTCTGTCTGGCTAAAGCCCAACTTAAGAAGGCTGAGTGTTGAAGAATTTATGCTTTTGAATTGTGGTGCTGGAGAAGACTCTTGAGAGTCCCTTGGACTGCAAGGAGATCAAACTAGTCCATCCTAAAGGAAATCAACCTTGAATATTCATTGGAAGGACTGACGCTGAAGCTGAAATTCCAATACTTTGGCCACCTGTTGCAAAGAACTGACTCATTGGGAAAGACCCTGATGCTGGGAAGGATTGAAGGCAGGAGGAGAAGAGGACAACAGAGGATGAGATGGTTAGATAGTATACCAACTCAATGGACATGAATTTGAGCAAACTCCAGGAGATAGTGGAGGACAGAGGAGGCTGGCGTGCTGTCATCCATGGGGTCTCAGAGAATCAGACATGACTTAGTGGCTAAACAACAACCACAAAGCTCTTAGGTAAAACTAAGGCGTTTGTTAGCTCAATTTGTGAGCTTCCTGCAAGAACAGTCAAAGAGTTGTGTTTTCTTTTTTATTCCTTCCTTCCCCGTTCTCTTAATCATGGGGTCTCATCACTCAGTGTCTGAGAGATGCGTTTAGTGAATGTGAAGGTCAAGCATGGCTGTGGGAAACAGCATCACAGTCCGAGGAACCGGAAAGCCACGTGGGGAGGGAGCCAGGCGGAGGTGTCCTGAGGAGCTGGTCATCCAGCTATTTATTTGGCAGCTGCAGGTCCTAGATGCTTTTCATTGCCCTGAGCTTCTCTGTCATTCTCAGGGGGAAGAGGGAGAAAGCTTCAGTCCACAAGGTCGCCCTCGTCTCTACCGCCCTTCACAGCACTTGCCTGGGGGGAGTGTGGGGTAGGAGGCCTGAACTGGCGGAGGAGCTGACCGTCTGCGTTCCCATTGCCTCTCTCAGATGAGCCTCTCTCGTGGCTGCGTGTGAGCCTCGTGTTTAAAGAGAGGTATCCTCCTAGAACATGGCCGCTAAAAGCAAGCCAACCACTTTGTCTCCCAGCTGAAAAAAACGGCAATTTGTTTTGACTCCGACAGAAAATGTACCAATGGTGGCTCCCTGGGAGCTTCTGTCAGCCCCACTGTCAGAACTCCAGGAGCACTTGACCTGAGCAGTGCTCCCCTCGGGGCTTCCCAAGCGGCGCTAGTGGTAAAGAACCCGCCTGCCAATGCAGGAGACGTGGGTTTGATCCCTGGGTCGGGAGGATCCTCTGGAGAAGGACATGGCAACCCACTCCAGTACTCTTGCCTGGAGAATCCCATGGACAGAGGAGCCTGGTGGGCTGCCGTCCGTGGGGTCACAAAGAGACACGAGTGAAGCGACTTAGCACGCACGCATGTACGACGTTCCCCTGTGCGCTAAGTTTAGAGTCTAACCCTGGAATGCACTGCAACTCCATTGGTTCCCCATGTCTGGAGAAGCCGCAATTGCTGATAAATTCTCCCATTTAACTGAGATATAGATCTTTAACTATATCTTTATCTGAGATATCTTACCACCCTGATTTCACAGATGAGGAAAGAGAGGCTCTGAGAGGCTGCTGCAGAAGGGGTGGATTTGATTGCAGGACACTTGTCTTCATGTCTTTCCCGTAAGACCATACAAGAAAGGTTGAAAAGAAAATCCAACGGAGCTTTTGGTATGTTCAGAACTAATTTTTTGTCTGTGATGAACCGAATTCAGAACAGAAACTGACTGTATCCGTAGAAGTATTAATATCAGTAGAGAACAAACAGGAATGAAACTTAAGGAATAAGAAGACAGATCTCAAATCACACAATTCTAATAAAAGCTATTGACCATAAGCCCAAGGGAGAGAGATAGAGGTATATGTGTGTGTATAAACATATATAATAAATTAAATAACAAATATTTTATATGTATCATTAGACACGTGGTTAGATCATCTTATGACCTCAGAGCTTTGTGTGCTTTTACAGTGATCCCCAGGGCTGCGATTTCACATCACTGCTTTTTCATGTGACTCAAACTGTCTTCCACATCGTGTTGTGAGTTACATGAGGGCAGAAGGGAACTTCTTTTTGCTCACCGTAATATAGCTGATTTCCCAGAACAGTTCCGGGCGCATAGTACACGTGTGTTAGATATTTGTCGACGTTAAAGAATAAAGCGATGTGGCACAGATTCTAACTTTGGCTTCCTTCTCTGAGTGTATTTCCAATTACAACACTAGTTTCAAAAATTCATTTACATCTTCTCTAGTCCTCATGCATTCTTCGTGATCTGTAATAACCCACCCTCTGCCCCTGGAAGGAATGTGTTGTTCAGTAGCCTTTCCTTCCCCTGGACGCCCGTCTTCACAGCTGTGCCTTGTTTTCCCTTCCTCACACTGGGTTGTGAGTGTGACTCAGTTTTGGCCAAGCTACCGGCTCAGCCACTTTCTTTTCTGCCCCTGGGGTTCTGATAATGCCTCCTCTTTGTTAGATTGTGGGTTCAATGAAGCAAAATCTGCCCTTTGCCTGCTAATTGGGTACCTGCAGGATTCTAGGAACAATTCCAAGGTGAGAAGCTATAGCTTCTGAATCCACTGGCTTCTGGCTTCTGGCTCTCCGGGCTGGCTATGGGCATCCTGAATGACTAACAATACACCAACTAACTTGACACTCTCGGCCATCTGTCTGTTGGCTAAATAACCACCTCTTGGATAGACCAACTCATCACTGAGGCAGCTGGTGTTTGAGAGATTGAGTGAGCTGAACAGCTTCTGGGTTGGGTCCAATATTTCCTGACCACAAAAAAAGAAAAAAAAAAAAGAATTTCACAGGGCTTTGAATGAGCTTTGTGGAGTCTTTATAAAGTAAAAGAGACGAGAAAAGCAAAGTGAATGAGGAAATAGATGGGCTGCGCTTCAGAGCACGCCCCTCGTGGCTGTGTCTCATTCTCTCTCCCTTTTACCGTCCACACATCCTCCATGTTTCTGCTTCTCTAACTCTCTTCCTATATTTGTTTTTCTCAAGTTCCCAGTCTTACACTCCACTCAGCCATTAGGTAATCAGGGCTTGCTGCTGCTAAGTCGCTTCAGTCGTGTCCGACTCTGTGCGACCCCATGGACGGCAGCCCACCAGCCTCCGCCGTCCCTGGGATTCTCCAGGCAAGAACACTGGAGTGGGTTGCAGACAGGGCATTAATTAGGGCGAGGGTGGAAACTCCAGTGCCCTCAGGGGTGTGGCTGGCATCTGTGGTGTGGCTCTTTCTGGTTACTCAAGGGTAGAAACCCCTTCTCTCCTTTGGGACCCTTATCCTCAAGGAGCAGAGCTGAGAGCGCCAGACAGTCGTGTCCACCTTCCCTTGCAGCTGGGGTACGAGCACGGGACCTAAACTCTGCCAGTCAGACACCCCCCACCCGTCCTTGAATTTGACGTCTGCACAGGGCAGCAGGGAGCTCACGGAACCTTCTGGGGAGAGAGGAAGCTGCTGCCACCGCTCTAGGGCAGAACCAGCACAGCGAGCCTGGAGCAGGCGACACGTGCACAGGAGGCCATGTGTGGGTCTGTGCGTGGCAGCCACGTCTGGGGTCCGGTCTCAGCGGGACAAGCTGTGTGCCCCCCTGGGTGCATCAGCCCCAGCCCAGGGCTTCCGTTCTAAGAGCCTGTGAGCCGCTGAATGGGAGTGCTCAGCACTCGGTCCTGTCTGACTCTGCGATCCTATGGACTGCAGCCCACCAGGCTACTCTGTCCACGAGATTTCCCAGGCAGGAAATACTGGGGTGGGTTGCTATTTCCTTCTCCAGGGGATCTTCCGGACCCAGAAATCAAACTCCTGTCTCCTGTCTCCTGTGTCTCCTGCATTGGCAGGAGGATGCTTTACCGTTGAGCCACCTGGGAAGTCTCAAACCACTGAGTATACTCTAATAGATTCCTTTTCTACCGAACCCGTCAGTCAGCTCTTGGTGCTTGCAAGTGTGAGTCCAGATGGACACTGGGGCTAATCAGGGCCATAAATGGGTGACGTCAGAAGGAGGGGATCCTGGAAAGGCAGATCATTTCCGCCTCATCTTGAACAGGCAGCTGCTGGTAAACCTGGTTCAATGCCAGATGTTTGATTTTCCAAAAAAAAGATAAGTTCTGAGTTTTTGGTGAAACTTTCACTTTTAGATGTTAGCAACTCAGCCAAAAATGTTTAGGAGGCACACAAACATGGCTGTATGCTACAAATAGCCCCAGAACTGCCAGTCTGCATTCTCTCTACTTTTAATTTTTGTCGTTTGTGTGTTTGTGGTGTTTTTGCTTTTTGTTTTGTTCTGTTTTTTATTTTTAAGAAACATTTCAGAATATCTGTGACAGAGAGGCTTCTTTGAAGTAACATTCCTTTTTTGAAGTGCAGTGCTTTTTTTAAAACCTTGATTTTTGGCCTTACTGAGCAGCTTGCAGGATCTTAGTTCCCCAACCAAGTATCAAACTTGCACCCCCAGCAGTGAAAGTGCTGAGACCTAACCACGGGTCCGTCAGGGAAGTTCTGTAACGTTCTTATTTCCCACTCAAACTCTACACTTTACAGGAGCTCAACCAGCTCACAGATCTATTTATTGCCTGTGCTGGGTCTTCGTTGCTGGATTTTCTCTGGTTGCATGAGCGGGGGCTGCTCTCTGGTGGCGAGGATGTTCTCTTTTTTAGGAGGATGCCCAGGCTCCTCACTGTGCAGCTTCTCGTGGTGTGGACCACGGGCTCTAAGCGCACAGGCTCCGGTAGGTGCGCCTCAGGGGCTCTAGACTCAGGGTTAGTAGTCGTGGTGCACAGGCTTAGTTTCATGTGGGATCTTCCTGGACCAGGGATCCAACCCATGTCTCCTGCATTGGCAGGTGCCTTCATGGCCAACAGGGAAGCCCTACTTCACAGACAGAAAATTGCTGGGGAGTAGGTTGGTCTGAATGGGAAATCAGTTCAGTTCAGTTCAGTCGCTCAGTCGTGTCTGACTCTTTGCGACCCCATGAATCGCAGCACACCAGGCCTCCCTGTCCATCACCAACTCCCGGAGTTCACTCAGACTCATGTCCATTGAGTCAGTGATGCCATCCAGCCATCTCATCCTCTGTCGTCCCCTTCTCCTCCCGCCCCTAATCCCTCCCAGCATCAGAGTCTTTTCCAATGAGTCAACTCTTCACATGAGGTGGCCAAAGTACTGGAGTTTCAGCTTTAGCATCATTCCTTCCAAAGAAATTTCAGGGCTGATCTCCTTCAGAATGGACTGGTTGGATCTCCTTGCAGTCCAAGGGACTCTCAAGAGTCTTCTCCAACACCACAGTTCAAAAGCATCAATTCTTCAGCACTCAGCTTTCTTCACAGTCCAACTCTCACATCCATACATGACCACAGGAAAAACCATAGCCTTGATTAGATGGACCTTGGTTGGCAAAGTAATGTCTCTGCTTTTGAATATGCTATCTAGGTTGGACATAACTTTCCTTCCAAGGAGTAAGCATCTTTTAATTTCATGGCTGCAGTCACCATCTGCAGTGATTTTGGAGCCCCCCAAAATAAAGTCTGACACTGTTTCCACTGTTTCCCCATCTATTTCCCATGAAGTGATGGGACCTGATGCCATGAATGGGAAATAACAAATGCTAATTCCAAACCATCACAACTGCCCAGGTGGCCCTGATCACACCCACCCACCTGGTCAAAGGTTTGAATAGCGTGGCCTCTCCAGCTCAGACATCACCTCTGACTTGGGGAAGCATCCGAGCTTCCTCCTGATGTGCCTGCTCCAGCTGGGGTGCCTGGCTTCCACCTGGCCACAGGCCATGCCCTTTACCATCCCAGCCTCTCAGAGGAAGTCTCAGGAAACTCAAGAGAGGCTGGGCTATGTGTTCCCAGCATCTTTAGCCTTTAAAATGGAAGGTAATCCTTCCTCTTGGACTTCTGCTCCTGAGGACAGGTAACTGAGGCCACTTGTTCAGCAGAGCCTTCTGATACTCAGAGCAGATCAGGCTGAATGTCTGCCTCTGCCAACCAAGACCTCCCAAGTAACAGGGTTGTCTTTTGCTTTCAATAGAAAACAGTAAAAGATGACAAGGGCAAATGAAATTTCTGTACTTTGGTAACTAACGTGAAATGCACATTTGCCTACTAACATTTTACGGCTCTCAGTTCTACCCAAGAAGATGCTTCAATTAAGGATTGAGCACCAAGGGCTTCCTTGGTGGCTCAGTGGTAAAGAATCCACCTGCCAGTGCAGGAGATTCGAGTCTGATCCCTGGTCCAGGAAGATCCCACATGCTGTGGAGCAACCAAGCCCATGTACCACAAGTACTGAGCCTGTGCTCTAGGGTCCCATGTGCTGCGACTACTAAGCCCAAGCACCCTGGAGCCCATGCTTGGGAACAAAAGCCACTACAATGACAACCCCTGCAATGGGGCAGGAGCCCCTCACTGCTCCCAGAGAAAAGCTTGAGCAGCATTGAAGACCCAGCACAGCCAAAAATAAAATAAATAGATTAAAAATTTTCTTAAGTATTAAGCAGGAGGAAAGTACTAACAGAGGAACCAACGCGATGAGTGATGGGAAGGAGCTGTGTGTGTCCAAGACCTTTTGAGGATGACTCAGTGAGGACTCTAGTCCAAACGAGCTGTGAAAAAACTGCTCTTAACAAAGGCAATTAAAATGATGAGACTGAATCAATAAGAAGCCCCAAAAGAACCCTTATTTACCAAATCTTTGACAGAAGAAGCCAATCCTTCTGCTCAGACCCCAGCAGCTCTGAGGCTGGCAAGGGCAGCAAGGCCAGAAGAGGCTGAGCCTCAGATGCTGAAGGAGGAAGAACACGTCTCCAGTTGCAGGTGGGACACAGACGTGAACCCAGCCTCCTGTGAGCTCCCCCAAGCGGATGCTGAAGGAGCCAGACGTGTTTGCAATTAGTGATTTTCCACGGCTTGCCAGAGCCCCATCGAATAGCCTCTCAAAAACTCAAGTTCACATTGTTCACATTGCTATGGAAACACTCTCCTGTCAAACAGAAAAAACCCACAGGAGTGACTCTCAAGTTCTATATAAACTCTTAAGTCTGTACCTGTGTGACCGTGTGTGAACATGCGTCCAGGTGCTCACACATGCACACACACAGACACACACCACATACATACTGGGAGAAGCATGCAGACACTCATCCTCTGGACTGCAGATTTACATGAAATAGCCTTTTCCAAAAGGAAATGGCTGACCACACCTCTACGAAGGGGATCTACAGAAGTCATTTCTCGTTTGATAGATGAGACACGCAGGAGAAAAAGCGTCAGGAAGCGTCCTATGGTCTTTCAGGAAGGAACCCCTCCCAGTCCCCTTCCTGGTTTCAGTACTCTCTCCCTTCCCTTGAACACTCCCTCCTTCTCAAGCACTTGAAGTCCCCTTTCCCTTTTCTCTTTTCTTTGTCAGAAAGTTCTGAAATTGTAACTTTCTTGGGAATAAATAAGGTATCTGCATTATAGTTCCACAAGAGAGTGTCTAATGCTATGATGAAATGTGGGCAGAACTGGAACGTTCACCTTCTCTAGAAAGAAGTAGGAGTGGGCACTTCATTTCTAAGGGTCCCCTAGACTTTCTTCTTGGAGACAGCTCCTTACCTGTGTTTTGTCTTCATCCCCATCGTTCTGGTTAAGCCACCAACATCTCCCACCTGGGCACTGAGAGGCTTTCTAACTGAGCAGCCTGAACCCAGGGTGGCCCCCCTCTGCCATTCCCCCACCGATGCCAGAAGCCCCAAGCCTGACCATTTCGTCCCCTGACGAGACCGTCTCACTGGCTTCCCACTGTTGCTGTTTAGCCACTTTGCTTCCTACTGTTGGTCTCTAGTTGCCATGTCATGTCTGACTCTTTGTGATATCATGGACTGTAGCCCACCAGGCCCCTCTTTCCATGGGATTTCCCAGGCAAGAATATTGCCATTTCCTTCTCCAGGGTACTTTCCTGAGCGAGGGATCAAACCTGTGACTCCTGCATTGGCAGGTGGATTCTTTACCACTGAGCCACCAGGGAAGCCCCTTACCTCTGAGACAAAACCCAAAGTCCTCACCAGTCCACTCACCACCCCTGGAATGCCCGCACCTCCTAGACATACTTGGGTTTGGTTTTCTTGTTGACTGTCACCATTACCACTCATCAATATATTTTACTTTCTGATAGTTTACAAACTCTGTAAGACCTAGGATCACATCTGACTTGTTCAGAATGATAACTCCTCTATTCTGCACAATGCCTAGCATGCAGTAGGAATTCAATAATTTTGTGTTGAGTAAATGAGTGAATTAACAAATACGTTCTGGAAATTGATGGTCTAGCTGTAAACCCCTAAAAGAAAAACTCCTCGGTGCTTCAGCCTGCTGTGTTGTTCGGTGTACAAGTATAAATCTGCATGACAAAAAAAAAAATCTCTATTTATCCAAAATGTAAGTGTCTGTTAGGCCCCAGACTAATATCATCCAGCCCTCTGCCCTCAACATGAGAGCAGGGGAAAGCAGGTACAGGGAATAAACAAGGAGGAAAAGATACCTTTGGAGAAGGATTTAAGAACTGAGACTGAAATGTTCTGGAGACCACATCAAGACAGATGTTAGACAAGACAGCTTGAAGTAGACTTGACCTTGGCAAAGGCAGTCAAGGTCACAGCAGCAGGATCTCAGGGCACAGTCGCAGTACAAGGTCAGGCACGATATGGGAGGATGAACAGCACATTTGGTCCATCCGTGAGTGGAGAAGAGCTTTGTAACAAGCAGTTCAGAACTAAATCCAGGAATGGAAAATTCAAACTAGGGCATGGTATTCACTTAGTACCCAGAAAGCACATTAGGGACATGAGTGCTGATTCCAACTAGCCTTGCTGGGCTGGACTTCATTCCCTGGGGTTTCCTCAATTCCTTCGGCCAGAGTTCCTCTCTCCTTCTCCAAAGACTGACAGCAACCTGCGTATAGCCCCTTCATTGCACTCAGCACATGCGGGCCTCAGATGTGACTTGACCTTGGGCTTCTTGGCTGGCCTGGGAACGCGTGTGCTGTGCTGCTGTGCTGTCATTCAGTCCTGTCTGACTCTTTGTGACCCTATGGACTATAGCCTGCAAGGCTCCTCCATTCATCGGATTTCCCAGAAAAGAATACTGGAGTGGGGTTACCATTTCCTTCTCCAGGGGATCTTCCCAACCCAAGGATTGAAACCATGACCCCTGCGTGTCCTGAATCTTCTGCATTGCCAGCAGATTCTTTATTGCTGAGTCACCGGGGAAGCCTAAAGAATCTCAGTTCAGTTCAGTTGCTCAGTTGTGTCCGACTCTTTGTGACCCCATGGACTGCAGCACGCCAGGCCTTCCTGTCCATCACCAACTCCTGGAGTTTACCTAAACCCATGTCCATTGAGGCGGTGATGTCTTCCAACCATCTCATCTTCTGTCGTCCCCTTCTCCTCCCACCTTCAGTCTTTCCCAGCATCAGGGTCTTTTCAAATGAGTCTGTTCTTTGCATCAGGTGGTCAGAGTACTGGAGTTTCAGCTTCAGTATCAGTCCTTCCAATGAACACCCAGGACTGATCTCCTTTAGGATGGACTGGTTGGATCTCTTGCTGTCCAAAGGACTCTCAAGAGTCTTCTCCAACACCACAGTTCAAAAGCATCAGTTCTTTGGTGCTCAGCTTTCTTTATAGTCCAACTCTCACATCCATACATGACCACTGGAAAAACCACATCTTTGACTAGATGGACCTTTGTTGGCAAAGTAATGCCTGTACTTTTTAATATGCTGTCTAGGTTGGTTGTAGCTTTTCTTCCAAGGAGTAAGTGTGTTTTCATTTCATGGCTTCAATCACCATCTGCAGGGATTTTGGAGCCCCCAAAAATAAAGTCTCTCACTGTTTCCATTCTTTCCCCATCTATTTGTCATGAAGTGATAGAACTGGATGCCATGATCTTGGTTTTTCGAATGTTGAGTTTTAAGCCAACTTTTTCACTCTCCTCTTTCACTTTCATCAAGAGGCTCTTTAGTTCTTCTTCACTTTCTACCATAAGGGTGGTGTCATCTGCATATCTGAGGTTATTGATATTTCTCCCCGCAATCTTGATTCCAGCTTGTGCTTCTTCCAGCCCAGCGTTTCTCATGATGTACTCTGCATATGAGTTAAATAAGCAGGTTGACAATATACAGCCTTGACGTACTCCTTTCCCTATTTGGAACCAGTCTGTTGTTCCATGTCCAGTTCTATCTGTTGCTTCTTGACGTGCATACATGTTTCTCAAGAGGCAGGTCAGGTGGTTTGGTATTCCCATCTCTTTCAGAATTTTCCACAGTTTATTGTGATCCACACAAAGGCTTTGGCATAGTCAATAAAGCAGAAATAGATGTTTTTCTGGAACTCTCTTGCTTTTTCGATGATCCAGCAGATGTTGGCAATTTGATCTCTGGTTCCTCTGCCTTTTCTCAATCCAACTTGAACATCTGGAAGTTCACAGTTCATGTATTGCTGAAGCCTGGCTTGGAGAATTTTGAGCATTACTTTACTAGCATGTGAGATGAGTGCAATTGTGTGGTAGTTTGAGCATTCTTTGGCATTGTCTTTCTTTGGGATTGGAATGAAAACTGACCTTATCCAGTCCTGTGGCCACTGCTGAGTTTTCCAAATTTGCTGGCATATTGAGTGCAGCATTTTCACAGCATCATCTTTCAGGATTTGAAAGAGCTCAACTGGAATTCCATCATCCCCACTAGCTTTGTTTGGCCCACTTGACTTCACATTCCAAGATGTCTGGCTCTAGGTGAGTGACCACACCATCGCGATTATCTGGGTCATGAAGATCTTTTTTGTACAGTTCTGTGTATTCTTGCCACCTCTTCTTAATATCTTCTGCTTCTGTTGGGTCCATACCATTTCTGTCCTTTATCGAGCCCATCTTTGCATGAAATGTTCCCTTGGTATCTCTAATTTTCTTGAAGAGATCCCTAGTCTTTCCCATTCCGTTGTTTTCCTCTATTTCTTTGCATTGATCGCTGAGGAAGGCTTTCTTATTTCTCCTTGCTATTCTTTGGAACTCTGTATTCAGATGCTTATGTCTTTCCTTTTCTCCTTTGCTTTTCGCTTCTCTTCTTTTCACAGCTATTTGTAAGGCCTCTCCAGACAGCCATTTTGTTTTTTTGCATTTCTTTTCCATGGGGATGGTCTTGATCCCTGTCTCCTGTATAATGTCATGAACCTCATTCCATAGTTCATCAGGCACTGTCTATCAGATCTAGGCCCTTAAATCTATTTCTCACTTCCACTGTATAATCATAAGGGATTTGATTTAGGTCATACCTGAATGGTCTAGTGGTTTTCCCTACTTTCTTCAATTTAAGTCTGAATTTGGCAATAAGGAGTTCATGATCTGAGTCACAGTCAGCTCCCAGTCTTGTTTTTGCTGACTGTATAGAGCTTCTCCATCTTTGACTGCAAAGAATATAATCAATCTGATTTTGGTGTTGACCATCTGGTGATGTCCATGTCTAGAGTCTTCTCTTGTGTTGTTGGAAGAGGGTGTTTGCTATGACCAGTGGGTTCTCTTGGCAAAACTCAGTTAGCCTTTGCCCTGCTTCATTCCGTACTCCAAGGCCAAATTTGCCTGTTACTCCAGGTGTTTCTTGACTTCCTATTTTTGCATTCCAGTCCCCTATAATGAAAAGCACATCTTTTTTGGGTGTTATGGTTTAGGGCCCTCATAATTCACTTTAGAGCAGTGTGATGATTAATTTTATGTACCAAGTGGACTGGGCTAAGGGAGACCCAGATATCTTGTAAAACACTCTGTGTGTGTCTCTGAGGATGCCTCTACAAGAGATTAGCATGTGAATCAGTGAACTGAGCAAAAAGAATCTCTCTCACTGATGCCAGTGGGCATCAACCAATCCATTGGGAGCCTGAATAGAACAGAAAAGCTGAAGAAAGGTGAATTTCTCTCTGCTAAGCTAGAACACGGATCTTCTCCCACTTTGGACATGTATGTTCCTGATTGTTGGACGGCTGGAATCAGACCAGGACTTATATCAACCTCCCTGGTTCTCAGGCCTCCAGACTCAGACTGAATTAAACTATCTGCTTTCCTGGGTCTTCAACATGCAGATTGTAGTCCATGGGACTTCTCTTAGCCTCCATAATCACATGAGCCAATTCCTATGGTAATTCAATCTCTCTCTATAGATAGATTTTTTCCTGATTGTCAGGAAAACCCTGGCTACTAGTAGAAATGTTGAGAAACAGAATTTTAAAGATGAGATTTCTTATTATTTATTGAAGTGTAGTTGATTCATAATGTGTTAATCTGCTATACAGAAAAGTGATTCAGTTATACATATATACATTTTTTACATTCTTTTTTCTTTATGGTTTATCATGGGATATCGAATACAGTTCTGTGCTATACAGCAGGTCCTTGTTTGTCCGTTCCATATATAATAGATTGCATCTGCTAAACCCAGCCTCCCACTCACTCTACCCCGCAACAACCACCAGTCTGTTCTCTATGTCCATGATTCTGTTTCTATTTCATGGATAGGTTCTTTTGTGCCATATTTTAGATCGTCACAATAAGTGATATCATATACTACTTGTCTTTCTCTTTCTGACTTAACTTAGTGTGATAATCTCTAGTTGCACCCATATTGCTGCAGATGGCATTACTTCATTCTTTTTTATGCTTGTGTAATATCCCATGAGAAGAGTGGAGAAATAACTCCAGAAAGAATGAAGAGATGGAACCAAAGCAAAAACAATGCCCAGTTGTGGATGTGACTGGTGATGGAAGTACAGTCCAATGCTGTAAAGAACAATATTGCACAGGAACCTGGAATGTTAGGTCCATGAATCAAGGTAAATTGGAAGTGGTCAAATAGGTGAAAGGTTTTTGCTGAACCATGAAAAGAGGCCGGGATTCTTGGCCTCTGGAGGAGAAGAATTCAATCCAGGGCCAGAAATGAGGTTTGATTGCTCAGAGCTTTTGTGTAATAAAGTTTTATTAAAGTATAAAGGAGACAGAGAAAGTTCTGACATAGGCATCAGAAGGGGGCAGAAAGAGTACCCCCTTGTTAGTGTTAGCAGTGGAGTTATATACTCTCCAATGAATCAAAAGAATGTCTGGAGGTTGTAAAGACCTCACCAGACCTACTCCCATAATTTAAATTTTAAGATAACAGGATTAGCCAGAAGGTTTAATCCAGAGACTATCCTCAGGCAGGATACATTATTGTTATATAATCCTAGAGTTGGCTTAAAGCTCAACATTCAAAAAACGAAGATCATGGCATCTGGTCCCATCACTTCATGGGAAATAGATGGGGAAACAGTGGAAACAGTGTCAGACTTTATTTTTTGGCCTCAAAATCACTGCAGATGGTGATTGTAGCCATGAAATTAAAAAGACGCTTACTCCTTGGAAGGAAAGTTATGACCAACCTAGATAGCATATTCAAAAGCAGAGACATTACTTTGCCAACAAAGGTCAGTAGTCTAGTCAGGCTATGGTTCTTCCAGTAGTCATGTATGGATGTGAGAGTTGGACTGTGAAGAAGGCTGAGCGCTGAAGAATTGATGCTTTTGAACTGTGGTGTTGGAGAAGACTCTTGAGAGTCCCTTGGACTGCAAGGAGATCCAACCAGTCCATTCTGAAGGAGATCAGCCCTGGGATTTCTTTGGAAGGAATGAGGTTAAAGCTGAGACTCCAGTACTTTGGCCACCTCATGCGAAGAGTTGACTCATTGGAAAAGACTCTGATGCTGGGAGAGATTGGGGGCAGGAGGAGAAGGGGACGACAGAGGATGAGATGGCTGGATGGCATCACTGACTTGATGGGCGTGAGTTTGAGTGAACTCCGGGAGTTGGTGATTCTGGAAGGCCTGGCTTGCTGCAATTCATGGGGTCTCAAAGAGTCGGACACGACTGAGTGACTGAACTGAACTGAACTGAAGGAATGTAGAGGGGGAAAAAGGTTTGTCCTTTTTGCCTCCTTGAGAATTCCAGACCCCTCTCTTCTTGGGGACCCCTAGACTTCTTATCGGAGAAGGCAATGGCACCCCACTCCAGTCTCTTGCCTGGAAAATCCTATGAACAGAGGAGCCTGGTAGGCTGCAGTCCATGGGGTCACGAAGAGTCGGACACGACTGAGTGACTTCACTTTCACTTTTCACTTTCATTCATTGAAGGAAATGGCAACCCACTCCAGTGTTCTTGCCTGGAGAATCCCAGGGACAGGGGAGCCTGGTGGGCTGCCGTCTCTGGGGTCGCACAGAGTCGGACACGACTGAAGCAACTTAGCAGCAGCAGCAGACTTCTTATCAACCTGCCTAGGAAATGACTCTTTCACAGGATATGCCAAGAGTGAACATCCACATTTGAGGAATCAGTGAACTAAAATGGACTGGAAATGGTGAATTTAATTCAGATGACCATTATATCTACTACTGTGGGCAAGAATCCCTTAGAAGAAATGGAGTAGCCCCCACAGTCAATGAAAGAATCTGAAATGCAGTAAGTGGGTGCAATCTCAAAAACAACAGAATGATCTCTGTTCATCTCCAAGGCAAATTACTCAATATCACAGTAATCCTAGTCTATGCCCCAAATACTAATGCTGAAGAAGCTGAAGCTGAACAGTTCTATGAAGACCTACAAGACCTTCTAGAACTAACACCCCAAAACAGTGTTCTTTTTATCATAGGGGACTGGAATGCAAAAGCAGAAAGTCAAGAGATACCTGGAGTAACAGGCAAATTTGGCCTTGGAGAACATAATGAAGCAGGGCAAAGGCTAACAGAGTTTGGCCAAGAGAACACACTGGTCAAAGCAAGAACACTCTTCCAACAACAGAAGAGAAGACTATACACATGGACATCACCAGATGGTCAATATCAAAATCAGACTGATTATATTCTTTGCAGCCAAAGATGGAGAAGCTCTATACAGTCAGCAAAAACAAGACTGGGAGCTGACTGTGGCTCAGATCATGAACAGCTTATTGCAAAATTCAGAGGTAAATTGAAGTAAATAGGGAAAACCACTAGACCATTCAGGTATGACCTAAATTAAATTCCTTATAATTGTACAGTGGAAGTGAGAAATAGACTCAAGGGATTATATCTGATAGAGTGCCTGAAGAACTGTGGACAGAGGTTCATGACACTGTACAGGAGGCAGTGATCAAGACCATCCCCAAGAAAAAGAAATGCAAAAAGGCAAAATGGTTGTCTGAGGAGGGCTTACAAATAGCTATGAAAAGAAGAGAAGCTAAAGGGAAAGGAGAAAAGGAAAGATATACCCATTTGAATGCAGAGTTCCAAAGAATAGCAAGGAGAGATAAGAAAGCCTCCCTCAGTGATCAATGCAAAAAAAAAAAATAATTTTTATTTTATTATTGGAGTTGGATGGCATCACCAACTCGATGGACATGAGTTTGAGCAAGCTCCAGAAGTTGGTGATGGACAGGGAGGCCTGGCATGCTGCTTCCCATGGGGCTGCAAAGAGGTGGACACAACTGAGTGACTGAACTGAACTGAGTATTCTACTGCATATACATCTTTTTTATCCATTAATCTGTTGATGAACATTTAAGTTGTTTCCATGTGTGGCTATTATGAATAGCACTTCTATGAACATAGGATGAGTTTTTTTATTTGATTCTAGCTTTTTCAAGAATTGGCTCTCTAATATAATTAAAGATTCTATTTCCACTATTACAAAAAGATCAACTGTCCATGACATGAGCTATTAATGGAGATATATATATATCTGCATTGGACAGTCCTAATCAACCACTTGTAAGAAGTTAAGGAGCTAAATGATTCTGTATATGATATTTTCTAAAAATTTTAGAAAACTAAGGAAAATAATGACATTGGCTGTTGCTCCTAATGTTCCCGGACAATGTGAATGAAAAGAATGGGCTCAGGGATTCAACCAGTAAATCCAACTGATGATGCTGATTATACTGATCATAATTACTTAATTGTTATAATTAATACTGATTATAGTTGATCTGATTGATAATGCTTATTAAAACAGTGATGTGAATGGTTTGGATTCCACATAATTCATTTTAGTACATCTGTGTGTTAAATGAGAATTTAGTCAACATCCATCCCATATTTATTTATAGCTATCAGGTACCACATGTGCTCTGCACTCTTGCAGCCTCAATCCATTCTCCTCACTATAAAGTGATTTTTTTGTTGATACGCAATATTATATAAGGTAAAGGTTTAGCAAAGTGATTTTTTGAAAAACCAAGTCTGCTCATGCTTGGAACCACACAATGTTTCCTGCTGCTCACAGGAGGAAGACCCTGCCACTGAAGGGTCCTGCAGACCCCGACACCCACCCTGACCCCATACTTCTGCTGAAACACACAGCCTTCCTGCAGGTCCAACCACATCCCTTCTCACCACAGGAACTGCTCATGAAAGAGCATCTAATCCCAGAACGACGGCCTGCTCATTGCTTGATTAAATCACACACATTCTTCCAAGCGCCGCTGCCCAGCAGAACTTTTACAGCGATGAGAAGCCTCCATGTCCTCACTGTTCGGTAGGCAGTGGTGGCTGAAGCACCTGAAACGTGACTAATGCGACCGAGGAACTGAATCTTAAATTTCATTTCACTTTGGTTAAAATTTAAATTTAAATAGCCGCATGTGGCTAGTGACTGCCATACCGGATAGTGCAGCTCTAGCGTTCAGCTCGGGGAAATGCGAGTGGAAATGTTTGTCGTTACCCTCTAAATCCACAGAGAGGTGTTAACCCTGTACTTTTTAATCATGAAATTTACCACAGAAATGCCACGTGTTAGGGTTTCTATGTGGCTCAGCAGTATCGAATCTAACTGCAATGCAGGAGACCACTGGCAGTGCAGGAGACACGGTTTCGATCCCTGAGTCGGGAAGATCCCCTGGAGAAGGAAATGGCAACCCTCTCCAGTATTCTTGCCTGTGAAACCCATGGATAGAGAAGCTTGGTGGGCTACCATCAATGGGGTTGCAAAAGAGTCGGATGCAACTTAGTGACTACTAACCACATTAGTGTGATTATTTCTTTATCTTCAATTTCCCCCAGTTGTCATCAATTTCCATGAAGTCAAAGGTGGGTCTGTTTTCTTCCACACTGATCCCTAAGACTTAGTACAAGTGCCTGGCACAGAACAGACAATAATATTTGGGAATCAATAAATTAATACAATTCTGTGACTATCTGACTACAAAAACTGGCTGCATACTTCTAACCTTCCATTTTGTCATCTACATAGTCTATGGGTTCCTTCAAGCTTAAGCACCTTGTAGGTCATGCCTAAATAGGAAATTGCAGATATGCGCACTAGATGAAAAGCTCTACTTATCACTCGAGGCCGTTTTGTCAGCACAACGACTTTCCCTAGAGCCTTTTGGAAAATGACAGTAGTTTATAGTTCAAAGACCAAATACATTCCGAAATATTATCAAAGCCCATTTCTGCCACTTCATTAAGGCACACAAAATGGATACAATCCACGTTTGACTACTGAAACAATTCATCGGGGTGACCATTTTATATTTTGCTGAGACTACAACACTTTTAGACTGAAAGTTAAAATCTGGGACCTCAAAATATGAGAAACACTCCTGGTAATCACTCCACCTCTGATTGATGCATCCTCGCAACTAATAAAATATGGATCAGAGAGATTTAATACCAATTTATAATTATCTGTTACTTCTTATTACTTTTGGTAATAACTTTTGTAGCTTTCTCATCACACATGCTTCTTCCAGAACAAAGTAAACCATGCCAAACATAGAGAAGGTTTCATTTGGCCAAGTTGTAAAATAAATTGTGTAAAAAGTGGAATGATGGAGGGTTTACATGGAGGTTGAAAGCTTGTCATGAATTTAAACTTGGCCAAGGGCTGCAATCCATGGGGTCGCTAAGAGTCAGACACGACTGAGCGACTTCACTTTCACTTTTCACTTTCATGCATTGGAGAAGGAAATGGCAACCCACTCCAGTGTTCTTACCTGGAGAATCCCAGGGATGGGGGAGCCTGGTGGGCTGCCGTCTATGGGGTCGTACAGAGTTGGACACGACTGAAGTGACTTAGCATAGCATTAGCATAGCAAGGTCTTATGTATAGACTCAAGATGCAGAATATAGATACAGCATAGTCATCTTCTGGACCTAGCTTAAAATCTACACTTCTTTCTATATTGCCCTGTCTGGGCAAAGGCCCTGCCCTCCTCTTTGTTTGGGGCAAAGGCTTAATAAATGATCCTTACTGGTGAGCTCACCATGGTGACAGCAAACAGCATGCACAGGGTCACAGGCACTGGGGGAAGCCTGCTGAGGGTTCAGTTGCATCCTGTTTCCTCATGTGTAAAAGGGAGTAATCATCGCACCTTCAGAGCTGGCATGAGGATCAAATGAGATAATCATGTGAGGTGTGCTTGCCACACTGTGTGTGTGTCAAAGCGAAGCAGCCGGCATGATGTGATGGAGGGACAGGAGCAGACAGACTACAGACCTGTGTGTGCAGCTCCTGCACTCAGCAACTCTGTGCACAATACTGCCAGTAAGTTTGATGCACCACCCTCTTCAGTGGCATTTATGCTTCATAACTACCACTTATCAAGCACCCACCGAGCACCAAGTACACACAATCTCATGACACCCTCCTGGAAGGGGAAGTAAGGGTTGCAATGGTCTAACAATAATAATAAAACAACAATAACAATAAAGATAACACCTAATCATGTCTGAGTACTTGTTGTACTGGGCACTCTGTGGTAAGTGTGTTATGTTCATTACCACATTTAACCTCCCTTGTCGTCCCATCCCTTCCCACGATAATGAGGGAGTAAGGTTTGGGGCTTCCTAAGTGGCTCAGGGGTAAAGAATCTGCCTGCCCACGTAGGAGATGTGGATTTGATCCCTGGTGTGGGAAGATGCCCAGGAGAAGGAAATGGCAACTCACTCCAGTATTCTTGCCTGGGAAATCCCATGGACGGACCAGCCTGGTGGGCTACAGTCCACGGGGTCACAAAAGAGTTGGACACAACTGAGTGACTAAATAACAACAACAACAACACAACCTATGCTAGTGTAAGGGCAACTGCTGTTGTTTTAAAAGAAAATGAGCTCTGGTCTAGAGAGCTAAGTAACAAGTTCAAGATCTGACCATCTATACAGTGTGTCTAACTACTAACAGCTGCTACGTCATACTCCCTTAAGCCTGCTGATGTGGGAATTTAAAATTGGAAAACAGTATGAATCAGCTGCCAGTAAAAACATGAGCTGGGTAATAATGTGGAGGAGGGCTGGGGCTAGGACAAGGCAAATGAAGTGCCCAGGGTGCCAAAGTCAAGGAGGAATGAACTCTAAGGAAGAACCCACACTGGTTGGGAAGGGACTGGAAACTTGCTGTGTGGCTCACTGGGAATGGTGGTTAGGGGTCCCTCATTCTTCTACCCCTTTGTTCCAAAGCCCATGTCTTTGACCTACTGGGAACACAGCATCATACAATGAACTTGACGTAGGGTGTCTGTTGAAACCTGGATGATGGCAGCCCAGCCCCTCAGTGGGTCTCCAAGCTCCATGGTGTCTCCTACCAGGCAGCCTTGGGCGCTTCAGGAAAAAATGCAGCCAGTGTGACCCTGACCATGCCCTCCTCCCCTGCAAAGGGGGTCCACCACCACCTTAAGGGCTTCCCAGGTGGCGAGTGGTAAAGAATCTGCCTGCCAAAGCAGGAGCCACAAGAGACACAAATTTGATCCCTGGGTTGGGCAGATCCCCTGGAGGAGGGCATGGCAATCCATGCCGGTATTCTTACCTGGAGAATCCCAAGAACTGAGGAGCTGGAGGGCTCCAGTCCACAGGGTCACGGAGAGTTGGACATGACTGAGCATGCAGGCACCGTGTTATATGAGATTCTGTATTTGTACACAGTATTCAAATACTATAAAATCTTGGGACATGGTGTAGGCAGAGGCTCTGTGAGCAAGACAGGAAAGGTGGTACCTGGAATAGGTATTGACACCAGCGAGAAAGTGTAGGAAGCAGCTAATGTAATCAGCTGACCACCGAGTGGCCAGATGGCCCCTCACGGAATGGCATTTTATCAGGGTCTCATGCGATCTAAGCCCACTACGGGGCCCATATGTATTTTTCATCCCTGCCACCGTATCTCCTCTCTCACATCTGTGTGGACACACTGAGTGTGTCGATGACAGATACTGCCTGACACCAACCAGCAGAGTTATTCCATCCCCCTGATTATTCGGTGCTTCTTCTCTGGCAGTTGCTGTCTAGTGGGTGGTAGCATGCAATGAAGGATCTTCACACTTCGCACTTACTCCCATGGCTCACTCACATTACATTCTTCAAACCATGTTGATCCTATTCTTCTTATCTTTCTCCTTCCAGTCTCCTAACCAATCACCCAAGACATTACTCACTATCTAAGAGGCCACATTCTATCCTTAGGGCCGATCTCTTTCTGCATAGTGTAAATGTGGGTTCACCGTCCAAAGCTCTGTCATTGGGAGGATTTCTCTTCACCTCCATTTTCTGGGACATTCCAAGTGTGCAACGACTTACTCCCACATGCTGAGTCAACTCAGTTCAGTTCAGTTCAGTCACTCAGTCATGTCTGACCCTTTGCAACCCCATGGACTGCAGCATGCCAGGCCTCCCTGTCCATCACCAACTCCCACAGTTTACTCAAACTCATGTCCATTGAGTCGGTGATGCCATCCAACCATCTCATCCTCTGTATCCCCTTCTCTTCCTGCCTTCATTCTTTCCCAGTATCAGGGTCTTTTCCAATGAGTTAGTTCTTCACATCAGGTGGCCAAAAGTACTGGAGTTTTAGCTTCAGCATCAGTCCTTCCAATGAATATTTAGGACTAATTTCCTTGAGGATGGACTGGTTGGATCTCCTTGCAGTCCAAGGAACTCTCCAGAGCTCTCCAGAGTCTTCTAATTTCATGGCTGAAGTCAACATTTGTAGTGATTTTGGAGCAAAAAAAAAAAAAGGTCTGAGACTGTTTCCATTGTTTCCCCATCTATTTGCCACAAAGTGATGGGACTGGATGCCATGTTTTTAGTTTTCTGAATGTTGAGCTTTGAGCCAACTTTTTCTCTCTCCTCTTTCACTTTCATCAAGAGGCTCTTTAGTTTCTCTTCACTTTCTGCCATAAGGGTGGTGTCATCTGCATATCTGAGGTTATTGATATTTCTCCCAGCAATCTTGATTCCAGCTTGTGCTTCATCTAGTCTGGTATTTCTCATGATGTACACTGCATAGAAGTTAAATAAGCAGGGTGACAATATACAGCCTTGATGTACTCCTTTCCCAATTTGGAATCAGTCTGTTGTTCCATGTCCAGTTCTAACTGTTGCTTCTTGACCTGCATACAGATTTCTCAGGAGGTAGGTCAGGTGGGCTGGTACTCCCATATCTTGAAGAATTTTCCACAGTTTATTGTGATCCACATAGTCAAAGGTTTTCGTGAAGTCAATAAAGCAGAAGTAGATGTTTTTCTGGAACTCTCTTGCTTTTTCCATGATCCAGCAGATGTTGGCAATTTGATCTCTGGTTCCTCTGCCTTTTCTAAATCCAACTTGAACATCTGGAAGGTCATGGCTCAAGTACTGTTGGAGCCTGGCTTGGAGAATTTTGAGCATTATTTTACTAATGTGTGAGATGAGTGCAATTGTGGGGTAGTTTGAGCATTCTTTGGCATTGCCTTTCTTTGGGATTGGAATGAAAACTGACCTTTTCCAGTCCTGTGGCCACTGCTGAGTTTTCCAAATTTGCTGGCATATTGAATGCAGCACTTTTACAGCATCATCTTTTAGGATTTGAAATAGCTCAACTGGAATTCCATCACCTCCACTAGCTTTGTTCATAGTGATGCTTCCTAAGGCCCACTTGACTTCGAATTCTAGGATGTCTGGCTCTAGATGAGGGATTACATCATCGTGATTACCTGGGTCATAAAGATCTTTTGTATATTTCTTCTGTGTATTCTTGCCACTTCTTCTTAATATCTTCTGCTTCTGTTGGGTCCATACCATTTCAGTCCTTTATTGTGCCCATCTTTGCATGAAATGTTCCCTTGGTATCCCTAATTATCTTGAAGAGATCTAGAGACTTTCCCATTCTATTGTTTACCTCTATTTCTTTGCACTGATCACTGAGGAAGTCTTTCTTATCTCTCTTGCTATTCTTTGGAACTCTGCATTCAAATGGGTATATCTTTCCTTTTCTCCTTTGCCTTTTGCTTCTCTTCTTTTTACAGCTATTTGTAAGGCCTCCTCAGACAACCATTTTGCCTTTTCTTTTTGCGTTTCTTTTTCTTGGAGACGGTCTTGATCACTGCCTCCTGTACAGTGTCATGAACCTCTGTTCACAGTTCTTCAGGCACTCTATCAGATCTAATCCCTTGAATCTATTTGTCACTTCCATTGTATAATTGTAAGGGATTTGATTTAGGTCATACCTGAATGCTGTAGTGGTTTTCCCTACTTTCTTCAGTTTACATCTGAATTTGGCAATAAGGAGTTCATGATCTGAAACACAGTCAGCTCCCAGTCTTGTTTTTGCTGACTGTATAGAGCTTCTCCATCTTTGGCTGCAAAGAATATAATCAATCTGATTTTGGTGTTGACCATCTGGTGATGTCGATGTGTAGAGTCTTCTCTTGTGTTGTTGGAAGAGGGTGTTTGTTATGACCAGTGTGTTCTCTTGGCAAAACTCTGTTAGCCTTTGCCCTGCTTTATTCTGTACTCCAAGGCCAAATTTGCCTGTTATTTCAGATATCTCTTGACGTCCTAGTTTTGCATTCCAGTCCCCTATAATGAAATGGACATCTTTTTTAGGTGTTAGTTCTAGAAGGTATTGTAGGTCTTCATAGAACTGTTCAACTTCAGCTTCTTCAGCATTATTGGTCAGGGCATAGTCTTGGATTTCTGTGATGTTGAATGGTTTGCCTTGGAAACAAACAGAGATCATTCTGTCGTTTTTGAGATTGCATCCAAGTACTCCATTTTGGAATCTTTTGTTGACTATGATGGCTACTCCATTTCTTCTAAGGGATTCTTGCCCACAGTAGAAGATATAATCGTTGTCTGAGTTAAATTCGCCCATTCCAGTCCATTTTAGTTCACTGATTCCTCAAAGGTGTATGTTCACTCTTGCCGTCTCTTATTTGACCACTTCTAATTTACCTTGATTCATGGACCTAACATTCCAGGTTCCTGTGCAATATTGCTCTTTACGTCATCAGACTTTACTTCCGTCACCAGTCACAACCACAACCGGGTGTTGTTCTGGTGGAGGCCTGGGCTGGCGGTGCCTGCTGCAGGGCTGGGGGCACTGAGTGTAGCAGTGTGTGCAGGGGACCTTTTGAAGGAGGTTGCCATTATCTTCAGCATAGTTTGGCCTCAGGTCAAATAACAGGGAGGGAACACATCCACCCATCAACAGAAAATTGTATTAATGATTTTCTGTGCATGGCCCCACCCATCAGAACAAGACCATTTCCCTCTCAGTCAATCTCTCCCATCAGGAAGCTTCCATAAGCCTCTTATCCTTCTCCAACAGAGGGCAGACAGACTGAAAACCACAGTCACAGAAAACTAACCAATCTGATCACATGGACCACAGCCTTGTCTAACTCAATGAAACTATGAGCCATGTCTTGTGGGGCCACCCAAGACAGACAGACCATGGAGCAGAGTTTTGACGAAACGTGGTCCACTGGAGAAGGGAATGGCAAACCACCTCAGTATTCTTGCCTTGAGAACCCCATGAACAGTATGAAAAGGCATGAAGATATGACACTGAAAGATGAAGTCCCCAGGCCGGTAGGAGTCAACTCATCCATGCAAGAAATCCGATTCCTTGGAGAACTTCTTGTGGCCTCGGTGTGAGCTGACAGAGCAGCAGTGGTGCAAACGTGTGAGCGGCATGGGCACTGCACCACCTGCTCACAGAGATGTGCATGCTCAGTTGCTCAGTCGTGTTTGACTCTCTGCGACCTTGTGAACTGTAGCCCGCCAGGCTCCTCTGTCCATGGGGCAAGAATACTGGAGTGAGTTGCCATTTCCTGCTTCAGGAGATCTTCCTGACCCAGGGATCGAACCCAATCTCCAGGATTCTTTACCACTGAGCCACCTAGTTTACCTGTGCCCTTTGGCCTTGCCCCTTCCTAAGCCCAGACACGCCATGTACATTCACGATGCATCGCTGCTGGTCTGACAGACCCTAAATCTCCACGAAAAGCCCTGGCCACAGGACCACCTGCTGTCCCACAGTCAGGGACTCCATCTCTACCAGGCCAGCAGCATGCCAGGATTGACATTTTAAAATTGTAATTCTCTTCTGTAGACAGCATGGCTGTTCTCCAGAAACCCCGGGCTCTGCGTTATTATTTTCCTACTGGAAGTTGCTACAAACTCCATTTGGCGTCTTTGCTCACCACAGATGCTTCTAAAGTCACATGGACTGTCAGGTCAAGTGGTCTGAGCAGCAGGACAACTGCACGCAGCCTGGACCTGCAGTCTTTCATGCTCAAGGCCCTACTCACTGCTGGGAACTCTGAAGTTATGATCCCCATTTGGTTTCCCTCCTTAAGAAAAGGGAGCCAAGTCTTCATATCCCCTTGACAACAGGACGAACAAAACAACCACAATACAAAAACCAGGCGAAGAGGCTCTCTTTAGCTGGACGAAGCACAGAGAACAACTCATCTGAGATCCATCAACCACTGACACTCTCCGCTGCTGGAGAAAGAATGCCTCAGTCCTGAAGGCGGGGGTCTGGGCAATGCACCATCTCACTCACAGCAGGCTCTGTTTAAAAGGCCTGAGGGGAGTTTGGAGAGATGGAAGAATTAAACAGATCACAGCAAAGGCATGTGTCTCAGGAGAGAGGAGCTGAGGCAGAGACTGACACGAACCTGTTTTGCCCGACCTTTCCTAAAACTGGTTTCTGAAAGCACCCTCTGTGTCTTTAGAATAACTTACGTCTCCATAAGCATATCTGATTGGGCTTCTGTTCCTCACAACTGAACATTCTCTGAGAGTCTGTAGGATTTTCTACCTATTGGTTGTAAGTAATTTGGAAAAAAGCAGTAGGAATTCAAACCTCCATGGTTTGGGAACGTAGTTCAAAGGTGAAAAGTATGTTCACGATTCGTTTAAACAGTACTTTTAGTTTTACTTCAGCTTAACAGGAAGTAGAAACTGAAAAATGTATATCAAACCTAATGAGTTGATTAAAATGAAGACAACTCTTAAAGTTAAGCCAAGCAATTTAAGGGCTTTATTTTACCAAAAGCATGGCTCTAATAGCATTCAGACAATTTATTGCCTAAAAATCATACAAGATTTTGGGATGGGAAACATTTTAAGTGCAATAAAGGATATGGTCATTATAGGATCACCTACTTGTGATGATTTGTCAAATTATCTTGAGAAATAAGACCTGTTTTGCCTTTATTCCCCATTAATTAATAACATTATCTTAAGGAACCTGTCAAATCAGCTAGCTGCTGCTGCATAACAAACCATCCCAAATCTCAGTGCCGTAAAACAAGCATTTATTACTGATCATGAACCTGAGGATCAACTGAGAGGAAGTTTACTTGGTCTCTGTCTTCCCTGCTCACTCATACTTCTGAAATGAGCTGGACTTTAGGTGGGCAGGCCTGCCTGGCTGGGCTCTGTCCTACGTATATGGTCTGGGATGACCTGAACTGGAACCACTGCCTTTTTCTCCATATGGATATTTATCTTCCAGCCATGGGCTTGTTCTCATGGCAGAGGCAGGGGTCCAAGAGCCTGGATTGGAATTATTTAATTTATCTTGCAGCTGAAGCTTAAACTGGCATTTAGGCAGATCCATCACATTCTATTAGCCAAGGCAAGTCACAGAGCGAACCCTGATGCAGAGATCAGGGAGACGCTTCCATGATGGGCGGAGCTACAGAGGGGACTGCCCAGAGTCGTTTCTGTAACTCATCACAGCTATGAAGACTGATAATCATTCTGTTAAACAGCGGACCAGCTGCGTGACCATGAGTAATTTGATCACCCTGTCTGGTCCTCATTTTCTCGATTTATGAAATAGACAGTAACGTAAAACCTATCCCAATACTGTTCTAAGTATTAAACAAGGTAACATACAGTCATGTCACAATGCCTGAAACATACTCAACAAATGCACTTATTTCTTACTGATATTGTTTATAACCTTCTCATGCATGTATGAAACTTCTTCTCTAGATACGTGAGTGGGGGTGGACCTGGAGGAATAGGAGACGACAGTGCATTCAGACATGAGAAACGAACACCTTTACATCACATTTCACCAAATCCAATTCTCTCTGGCCTAAGCCATCTCTTGATGAGTAGATACTTTCATAAGTCATTTTATGCCAAAATGAGAACTTCATAAGTGGTTACCCAAGAAGGAAAAGAGTTCAAAGTGCAACTGCAAAGATGTCAAAAACAAAAGCCAGAAGATTTGAAAGTAAATGCCCTGCTTTTACATGTGGCTGTATTTGCATTCTTCATCAGTATTCTGTATCAGTACAGAACAGGAGCTGATCTCCTCTAAACTCACAGTTTGTAGAACAACTAAGTTATTAACAAGATACTTTCTCTGTGGCCTTTTCTTTCAAATGTACTCTAAATGAAGGGGAGTTCCTTCATCTTAACTGAGAAGAACAAATTCAGAGAGATTATGGGCAAAAGCCGACTAATTTTCAAATATAATGTTTTATATTAATAGTAATTTCCTTTATCAAACTCACACCTCTTTGGATTTTGAATATTTTTGCTGAGTAGTTTCTTCATCTTCTATTACTGTGTCAGTGTCATATTCTTTTCCAACAGGACTAGTTAAAGTAAAAATTCAAAAGAAACAAAACGGCATGCATGTAGACTAGAAAGAACATCGAATATGAACTTAAAATTATATGTAATAAAAAGATGATTTCCTATTATGAATAACTAGTTGCCCATAAATTTGATAATTTAGATGAAACAGACCAAATCCTTGAAAGGCACAAGTGACCAAAACTCACACGAGAAGAAATGAATAAACTGAATAAGCTACATTTACTAATTGAACAGAAGACTAATAACACTCTAAGAAAGGAAGCACCAGACTCAGATGGCTTCACTGGCAAATTCTACCAAACATTCGAGGAAGAAATGACATTAAGTCCCCACAAACTACCCTATAAAATATAAGCAGATCGAACATTTTCTACCTCATCCTATGAGAACAGAATTACCTAATAAAAAAGCTAAATAAATTTTAAGAAAGGAAAACTATAGACCAATATCTCTCATGTACACAGATGATAAATCCTCAACAAGCATTAGCAAATCATATTCAATAATGTATGAGAAGAATCCCACAACTAAGATTATTACAGTTATATAAGGCTGGCTTAACATTTGAAAATCAATCAGTATAATGTGCCACATGATCAGACTAAAAAAGGAAACTCACATAGTCATATATAGTATATTGATGTAGTCAAAGCACTTGAGAAAATCCAACATCCATTCATGATAAAAATTCTCAGCAAACTAGGGATGGCAAAGAGATGTCTCAATTTCCCAATTCAAATTAAAGAACAGTTACAAAACATCTGTTGCAAAGATCATACTTTTGGTGAAAAGTTGGGCCTGCCCCCCTAAAACTGAGAACACAGTGAAATTGGCCTTTCTTGTCACTTTTATTCAATGTCATACAACAAGTCCTAGCTAGTACAATAAGACAAGGAAAAGAAATAAAAGGTATACATGTTGAAAATAAATAAATAAAATTATCTTTGTATATAAATTACATGTCTGTCTATGGAGAAAATCTGCAAGGATTGATACACACACACAATATAAATTTCCTGGAACTAATGGATAATTGTAGAATCAGAAGATTTCATGTTACAAGGTTAATACACAAAGGTCAATTTCTTTTTCATATATACACAATAAACAACTGAAATTTAAAATGATAAAAACAATACCATTTATAATGGCACACAAAATAAATGAAACATTAGGGATAGATGTAACCAAATACAAATAGGATATATATGTAAAACATCACAAAATTCTGATGAAATAAATCAAAGAAACTAAACAAATGAAGATGTATGCCAAGCTCATGGACTGAAAGAGTCAATATTGCTAAAATGTTTCGCTACAGCCTGATCTATAGACTCAACGTCATTTCAATCAAACTCCCAGCCAGTTATTTTATAAATAATAAAAAAACTGATTCCAAAGTTTTTACTAAAAGACAGAAGTTTAACCAACACAATATTGCAAATGAAAAACAAACCTGGAAGAATCTTTCTACCCGATTTCAAGACTTACTACAAAGCTACGGTGATCAGGATGGTGTCTTATTGGTGAAAGAACAGACTCACGGAATGAAACACAGTAGACAGAAGAGAGTACCCAGAAACAGACGCACACAGTCAGCCAGTGTTTGGTGAAGAGGCAAAGGCAATCCTTAAAATGATGAAGAATGTACCCGTGAAAGGTAGGGTGGTGGTCAGCCTTACTACAGAAGTCATGGCGAATACCCAGCACAGTCTGTAGCCTCAAATGCAGTCTTCAGTCATGACTCTCAGTAAAATCAAACAGAGACAAGACTCTTGAGAGAAGCTCTTCAGGTGTTAATTGAACTGACATTCCTTATAAGCCAGACTATAAGTTTGAGGCTTCCTTGACTATGAGACCTGCTGCAGTTGAACAAAAATAATAAATTCATTCTCTTTTGATAAGGGAACTCCAGCAATGAGTATTCCACAATAAAAAGGGATCTTTTGTTGTCTTTTTCTCGCGTTGCCTTTTGAGTTTCTTCATTCAGATAGCCAAATGAGAAATCAAGGCTGAAATCAAATCATGGTGCCATCACTTAGGAATCTAATCTCAAAACGCTTCAGAACCCATGAATTCCTTGGACCAATGACATGAACAGAGATGGGGCCTCTTGGAGAACCTTAAGTTAAGATGACCCTTACCCTTTGACAGGGTTTATGAAGTATAACTGGATACGTCGAATTCAGTAACAGCAGTAACCTTTTGTACTTTAGGGGGAAGCAATGACACAACCTGCTTATGCCTCCATTACCATCGGCATCAATGACATGTCACTCCAAGAGCAGGAAAAGAGAAAGTCTGAAAAAACAGAAAAATCAAAGAATATAATGAGAAAATTTTATGTTGAAGAGGAAGGAGGCAATTCTTGACAATATTATAAGACATTCTTAAAATAGCAGCCATTTTTCTTGTTAACAGCATTGGAAGTAAGAGAGCAACAGTATTTTGGTGAGCATGATATTTCTGCATTAGTAATAAGTTGCCAAAAACATAACTGGGAAATTGCAGACTTTAGAAATTAGGTTCATTGGCCACATGTTCTCTCCTCCCTGGGGAGAAAGATCTGTCTGAACTTTTCAAAATTTAAAGGAGCCAAGATAAACCACGCTTATTATTTCTTCAGATTTTCTAACTGAATGGGTGTAAATTTCTTTATAGGAAGTGAAGTGTTTATGGGAAACTGCAGGTCAAATTCTGGTTCCATCTCTTCCTAGCTCTGTGACTAGGTCTTCAAATGACATAAGTCCCAGCAGCCTCCTCTATAAAATGGTGACGACGATACTGCTCACTTACCAGGATCAGTGGAACGATTAGACAAAGCACCTAACACAGGGTCCACCACACTAGCATTCAAAAACACAGCGTATTATTCTTATTGCAAAACCCATTCATCCTGCTGCACAAACCCTTCCCTATTCCACCACACATGCCCTGTCTCAGGTTCCCTGTTTTACACCCCTTTCAGAGCCCTTCAAGTAATGAGATGTGGAACTGACTTTTCAACACAATCAAAACCTGCCTATCTGCCAGCACGCGTGCTGGATTATTTTTTCCTTCCATGCAGTCGCACATGAAGGCTGCACGCTTCCTCTGAATTGTGGGTGGTAGTGGTGGTATAGTTGCTAAGTCAGGTCTGTCTCTTGTGACCCCATGGACTGTAGCCTGCCAGTCTTCTCTGACCATGGGACTCTCCAGCGGGATCATCAGTCAAATCATTCTTGAAATCTCACCCAGTTCAGTTCAACTATTTACCCAGGAAAACCTCTCATTTTTTGTTGGCATCCCTTGGATTTTACCAATATGGCCACACTCAGCTTGTTGAATCCCTTCTTTAGTCAGCGTATATTTAACTGAATGATTACTATGTGTGAGGGGCTCCCCGGGTGGCTCAAATGGGCAAGAACCTGCCTGCGAAGCGGGAGACCCAGGTTCCACGTCTGGATCAGGAAGATCTCCTGGAGAAGGGAAAGGCAACCCACCCCAGCATTCTTGCCTGGAGATTTTCATGGACAAAGGAGCCTGGTGTATCCATGGAGTTGCAAAGAGTCAGACACAACTGAGTGACTAGCACTTTCAACTTTTTCACTTTTACATGTGAAGAGCTATGCTCAACTGAGTATGTGTTCAAATAAAACAGTATGGCCCCTAACATTTTGACACTTACAACATAATAGAGAGACAAACAATAAACAAGTAATCAAGCAAAAAAAAATAGATAAGTATATAATTATACATTGTGACAAATGCTACAGAAATAATGAACCTGACACAGCATTGTTGAGAGTAAGTGTTGGGGACGCACCTGCTTAGACTGCAGGGAAGGGTGACTTCTTAACACACAGGAAGATGACTGCAGGTTTATGCTAGAGAGGGACCAAGCCGGATCCACGTTTTCCAGCAGACACTCAGGTTGCTCTGCAGAGAAATGAAGCACAACACTGTGCATGAGGGGACCAGTGAGGAGCCTGTCATGGATATCCAGGCAGGAAAGGATTATCATTTGGACAAGAAGAACCCTACTAGTAACTGCAGACAGAAATGCATGCTTTGGGGGATATTCGTGAAACAGAAACAGCAGAATTGGATGTTCAAGCTGGGGAGTGGAAGAGAGAGTATTCAGAGTCATAGCCAGGCAAAGGTGAAATCGAACTGTCATGAGCCCTGGAGATGAAGTCTCAGTTCCATCCTTACAGAGAGACATCCATGGGTATGGGGGTGGCGGGGAGGAGAGGGTCTTAGCAATACATCCATGTGAGCCTTTCGTTTAACAGTTTTCAAAAGTAAGGCATATGTACATACTTTTTAAAATGGAGCATCTTCAGATTACACATGCCTCAACCCCCAAAACTCTATCTACCTGCTTCCAACTTTGAACCTTAACCACCAGGTGGATGGGGCTCCTCTTTATGGAGATGGGGAACACGTGAGGCTGGGAGGGTCAGGGTGCCATTGGACGTGGGAGTTTGGGATGCCTGCCTAGCACTTAGCTCATCATACAAGATCCTAAACAGCTTCTGGATCTTTCCCAACATCAAATCCACGTTCAAAGAAGAAAATTCCACCATTGACGATACTCAGCTTCTAAACTAGGGGTTCTTGAAATTTAAAAATTATCCTTGATAATTTAGAAAACTTACACCCTTTTCCTCTCAGAAAAATACACTTCAGAGTGATAGTTGAATTCTCCCTGAGCTGAGAGCCCATCTCTTCTCCAAACACCATCACCACAGTACACGAGAGGCCAAGGGAAGATGTTCCATCTTCCCAAAGATTATCCTGGTAGGCACAGCAGTTTGCCTTCATGCAGAAATCTCGAGATGTTGGTTTAAAATCAGCTATATTGGGCCTCCCTGGTGGCTCAGTGGTGAGGAATCGCCCGGCCAACAGCGGAGACGTGGGTTCAATCCCTAGTCTGGGAAGATCCTACGTGCTACTAAGCCTGTGCACCATGACTCTTGAACCTGTGTCCAGAAGCCACAACTGCTGCACCCATGCACAGCATCTCCTGAAGTTTCTCACCGAGAGTCTGTGCTCGGCAAGAGAAGCCACTGCAATCAGCAGCCCACACACAGCAGCTAGAGAGCGGCCCCCACTTGCCACAACTAGAGAAGAGCCTGAGCAGCAATGAAGACCCAGCACAGCCAGAAATAAATAAATAATAAATAAGCTATTAAAAAAATAAAATCAGCAATATCACTCTGTAGTCTCAACTTATCCTCACAATGGTGATACATTGTAGAACCATGTCATGTTCTATGGTTTCTACGCTGACACCTTCTGAGAATGTTTATTTTCAAAGCACATTTTCATCTTTTGCGTGTTCCCAGGCAATACTATTTGAAAGAACTGAATGTATTTCTTAGCTTCAATAATACGTGCTGTTTTTTTTTTTTTTTTTAAGAGCATCAGCTGATCACTGGAGAAATTCACGAATACTAAATATTGCTGCACAGAGTGCCTTTTGCCTGCTCACTTCTCTGTTGTCTCTCAAATGTCCTTGGGTTTATTCACTGCTTCATGTTACAATGTCTCTGACTTTTCTGCCTAATTTCACAACAAACCTAGGGAAAGGCAGTATTAGGAGATGCTGCTGACCCACATTGCTTATAGGAAAATAAAAATGTTGCTTATCAAATCATCAAACCATCAATGCAAATTGTATTAAGACGTGAATTCAGTTCCTATGACAACAGTAACTTCGGCAAGATTGTCCAGAAATTAAAGGGATCCCATGAAACAAAGAGGAGCCTCTGTGAGTTTGGAGTCCTCACATGGACCCCAAACTTGATTGTGCTCGGCAAGCCACCATCCGCCTGTCACCTCCACTAGAGAGAGCTTCTTGAGGACAAAGATTTCCATGAACCTAGGTGTGTGACCACATACTTTGCACAAAGGAACTGAACGGTGAGACTGGTTTGCCTACTCGACTTGCTGAGTCTGAAGCTGAATCTGAAAATTTGGCCTTTTGTTTTTCTGTTATAATTTTGGGGGTGCCCACTGTCTTGCAGGAATTTTATCAGGCAAGCTCCACGGTCTCTTTGATGGCTCAGAGAATCATGCTGGTGATATTGTCCCCATTTTGCTAATGAAAAAGCAGAAGCTTCGAGGAATTCAGTCACTTGTCCAGCTTCCAAGAAAACCTGCTGGATGGTTCATGCTTTTTCCACTCCATCACTCACTCTGCTGCTGCGAACCTGGCCTCCAGAATGTCCACCAGACATAGAAGCATTAGCCTACCACAGGACCTTTGCACTTGCTTTCCCTTGGGCCTAGAACGCTGTCTTCCCAGCTATTTATATACTCACTTCTTTCTAAAAAAAAAAAAAAGTGTTTATTTGGCTGCACTGGGTCTTTGTTAAAGCGCACAGGATCTTCCTTGCATTGTGCGGGATTTTCTGCTGCGGCATGAGGGCTCCGGAGCAGTGGCCTCGCAGGCCCAGGAGCTGCAGCACTTGGGCTTAGTAGCACCACAGCATGTGGGTCTTAGTTCCTGGCCAAGGACTGAACCTGTGTCCTGCATCGCAAGACGATTCTTAACAAATGGACCACGTGGGAAGTCCCTACTCACTTCTTGTCTTCTACCTTTCAATATCGTTTCTTCAGAGAGGCTGCCCGTGAGCACTCGACCCCAACCTCCTCCTTTCCTGGCTCCCTCTGCTCCTCTGCCCTGTTTCACGTTCTGTCGCAGCACTTGCTGCTGCCTGTCAATATGCTACATGAGGCAATGCATCCTGAGTTCAACTATTTCCTAAAATTTTAGAATTCAAGACATCTGTTGACTGGCTTCAGATGACTTAATTTTGTAGCTACTGGGCTTCTTTCCCCCGTTTGTTTTGTGTTTGTATGTGACATTTTTCCATTTACGAGTTGATACGGTTTAGGCAGATAATAGAAGATGCCAATTTGAAGGCGTTGTGGGCAGCATTACCACCCTTGTGGAACGTTTCACTGCATTCTTTATTTTCTCTTGCATTCTTCTTGATTGGGGGACCTTTATTATTTTCTGTTTCTTTTATTGCTATCAGCACTGTGTTCCACCCCAAAGTTAAGTAAAAATTAATCCACACAAATATTAAAATGTTATACGTTCCCTAAGCCTTGCTTTTCATTTATCATCTTCACGTCCTTGCCAGTAAATTTTTTTGGCATTTCTTTTAACTTTGTATTCAATAAGAATTGATGGAGTGTGGGAGCAGGAGTCTGGCTATGATCAACATTTTACAAAAGGATGTAATTAATAACAAAAACAGCAATAAGGATGATGGCTGGCCTTTAATGAGTAGGTACTACCTGCAGCACGACATTTATGGGCTTCACCCGCGTGTTTGGACGGTCTTTGCAGTAACCCTGGGAAGAGAGCAAGCACAGCAATTGGAAAGCTTGTTGATAAGTGGTGGGAACAGGGTTTGAACCCAGGCAGTCTTGACTTAAATTGCTCTTAACTGATCTGCAATGTTGCTGGTACGTTTGGGAGCTAACGCCAGTTTTCTGTCCCTGAGACTCAGTACAGGCACAGCGCAGGAAGGCATCACTGCAGGTAGAGTTGAGCAGACAGACCCCGGAGGCTCATGCAGTGAGGCAACAGATGTGCCTTGAGGCCGACTACTCACTTAGTGCCTGTGTAAGTGCTCACAGATTTCGTAACGCTTTTGATCTCATCAACTCTAAGAGGCAGGTGGTATTATCTGGTTCATTTTATGTTTAGGGAGACAGAGGCAAGACCAGGAGACGTCATCCATCCAATTTTGCCCGGCTGGTAAGAAGCAGGAGAAGTAGGAGCCATACCCTTGATACAAAACTCACCCCTTTACCAATATGGCTTTGTCCTCAACAGACAGAAGCTTCTTGTTAAGATGCAACACTTCACAGTGACTCTTTATTTATCTTTTTTTCTTATTTCATCTAAAAACCTCGAGGGACAGGCTGTGCAGTGTAAGGAGCCTCGAAGCCACAAATACTCTTTAAAATGTCCAACAGTAAAAAACAATAGGAGAGCAGGAAAGAGAAATGGTTCCCATAAATCCAGGGTTTCCCTCCACCTTCATCTGAGCATTTCCGATTGGCATGGAGTTTTCCAGAGAAAAATCTTTTATATTCGTGGGGGATTTAGAGTCAATCAATAGCCTCAAATCTCACATTATTAAAGTAACTCTGAACCTGTCAAGAATTCTGACCCATAAACCACATTTCTGTGTTGGAACCAGATCAGCCACAGAATGGGTCAAAAATCTCATTTCTCAATGTTTTTCACTCCACTTCATCAACCAGGTGGTAACTGACAAGCACCCCCAGAGTAACATTTAAGAAAACAATTAGAAGAGAAGCTTCTAGGGGATCAAGGAGTGTCGGCCACAGGGAACGAACCATTAAATCTATGTTTTTAAGCAGAGTCCCGCTGCCATTTGAAAACACTGGGAAACAGTCAAGAAACTCCTGAGTCATGGTGGAAAGCAATGCTGACAACCTCTACGTTTTGTCGGTATGTTCGCACAGACTTGAAAGGTCAGTCAGCAAAGTGCTTCACAAGATACTGTTCACAGGAATCCCCATGGAGGAGAGGGGAGGAGACTTGTTTAAACACAAACTCTAGTTGAGTGCAGGAGAAGACTCTTGAGAGTCCCTTGGACTGCAAGGGGGTCAAGCCAGTCCATCCTAAAGGGAATCAACCCTGAATATTCATTGGAAGAACTGATGCTGAAGCTGAAGCTACAATACATTGGCCACCTGATGCAAAGAACCAGCTCACTGGAAAAGACCCTGATGCTGGGAAAGATTGAAGACAGGAGGAGAAGGGGGCGACAGAGGATGAGATAGTTGGATGGCATCACCGACTCCATGGATATGAATCTGAATGAATTCTGGGAGGTCCTGGAGGACAGAGGAGCCTGGTGTGCTACAGTCTCTGAGGTCACAAAGAGTCAGACCTGACTTAGCAACTTCCCAGCTAACACTTTCCCAGGTGATGGGTTATATTTTGAGTGTAACGCTTGCATCATGGAAAAGTCACCAGCTTTTGAATCAGAGAGACATAGGACTGATGCCCACCTCTGCCACTGCCTGGCTGATTGACCTCAAGGAATCTTTAACTTCTCTGAGACTCTGTTTCCTCATTTGTCAAGTTTTCCTGGTAAGACAGAACCCATATGACTGCCCTTCAGTGTCTGGGAAAGAGGAAGAATTCAATTAAGAGAAGCCATCCCAATAATAATGCATATTATTGTTATTATTGTCTCAAAAGGTGGAGACAAAATGTAAAAGATGCTAGAGGTGAAGTCAAAGATGTGGATGGGATCCCAGAAGTCATCAAAGGAGGTTTTCCTGTTCATTTATTGAGCATCCTCCGTGCAAGACTCAGCTTGAGAACTTGGACGTGAGTCACTCCTGTGCCTAAGAGAGCAAATCGTCTCGGGACTTCCCAGGCGGTCCAGGGTGCCAGTGCGGGGCCAGCATTCGATCCCCAGTCAGAGAGCTAGGGTCACACGTGCATCACGGCCAAAGAACCAAAACGTAAAATAGAAACAATGTTGCAACAAATTCAAGAAAGACTTTAAAAATGGTACACACACACACACACACACACACACACACAAAACAACCCCCAAAACAAATCTTTAAAAAAGGGGTAAATCATCTTATTAACTCTTATCATCAACCATGACTTCATGTCAAATAGAAGGGGCAAAGAGGAAGCAGTGACAGATTTTATTCTCTTGAGCTCCAAAATCACTGCAGACAATGACTGCTGCCGTGAAAAGAAAAGATTCTTGCTCCTTGGAAGGAAAGCTATGACAAACTTAGACAGCATATTAAAAGCAGAGACATCACTTTGCCGACAAAGGTCCATATAGTCAAAGCTATGGTTTCCAGTAGTCATGTACAGATGTGAGAATTGGACCATAGAGAAGGCTTGACACTGAAGAATTGATGTTTTCAAACTGCGGTGTTGGAGAAGATTTTTGAGAGTCCCTTGGACTGCAAGGAGATCCAACCAGTCAATCCTAAAAGAAATCAGTCCTGAATATTCATTGGAAGGACTGATGCTAAAGCTGAAGCTCCAATACTTTGGCCACCTGATGCGAACAGCCGACTCATTGGAAAAGATCCTGATAGTGGGAAAGACTGAAGGAAAAAGGAGAAGGGGCAACAGAGGATGAGATGGTTAGATAGCATCACTGACTCAGTGGACATGAATTTGAGCAAACTCTCAGACAGTGGAGGACAGGGAAGCCTGGCGTGCTGCAGTCCGTGGTTGCAAAGGGTCAGACACGACTTGGTGACTGAACCGCAGCAGAAATGAGGCTGTACTAATATCGCCTGCATCTCACGGGAAAAACTGAAGCTCTGATCCGTCGGCTCATCTGAGATTGCAGCCCATGTGTGGCAAAGGAGGGAACTGAACTCAGCTCTTATGAACATCAAGAGCGCTCAGCCTCTCACTCTCCATCACTGGCAAGCGGCCCTGAGTTTACAGCCGGCAGGCCACGTTCAGGAAGGTGTGTCCTTCCTTAGAGGAGCTCTCAGCCCCTTGGGGAGGCTGTTGAAGACAATTTGAGATGTAACTCCAACAGAAAAAAATCACTCTAACTACTAAAAGAACTGAAAAGCCCCATCAATGAGGCATTCACTTCCATAGATTTGCAATGGAGATCTGAGTGTAGGGTGTCTTTGGGAGGGATCTGTGCACGCTGAGGTCCACAGTTATTCTTAGAATCCCAGTTGCTCTAGAAGCAAGTGATTCAAAGCACTTTGCCTGAATCCCCTTACCTATTAAACGGAGCCACCTTCATGGAATTATTCCACTCCTGTTGTGTTAAATTGCTTTTCACATTCCCTCTGGTTCCTGCTATGTAATCCTGAGTATTTCATTTGCTGACTTCTTGATGCTGGACACAGGTGAGAGACCCTAGCAAATAAAGCTCGGTTCTCTGATTGTTTGTATAACTCAGGGCTCTTTTTGCCACAAGTGACAAAAATCCAATTCAGACCAGTTTAAAGGGGAAAACAATGTTATTTATTGACTCACTGACCTGAGAAATCTAGGGTGATGATCTGACTTCAGGAACAGCTAGACCCAGGGGTCCAAAAAACTCCCGCAGGACCTAAGCTCTCTGTCTCTCGGTTTGGCTTCCGTTTGCACTGGCTTGGTTCTCCTGTGTCTCCTGCTGGCGTCAAGCCAGCCCACAGGGGCTCTGTGCATATACTGCTCTGCCCACGTGTGTGTGCTCAGTCATGTCCCACTCTTCATGACCCTTTGGACTGTAGCTTGCCAAGTTTCTCTGTCCATGAGATTTTTCAGGCAAGAACACTGGAATGGGTTGCCATTTTCTCCTCCAGGGGATCTTCGCAACCCAGGGATCTAAACAGTGTCTCCTGTGTCTCCTGCATTGCAGGCAGATTCTTTACTTGCTGAGCCATCAGGGAAGCCCACTGATATTGCTGTCAAAATGTAAATTTCCTTCCCAATGATTGCAAGAGATGTGCTGGATTTATTGCAATGGACTGATCTGGGACTTGTGTCTATGCTTAAAACAATCCCCATGACCAAGGGGATAAAATGTGCTGATTGGTCAGGAGCTGATCATGTGACTACCCCTCAGGCATCATCCAGGGACCATGTGGAAGGCACGTGGGAAGAGTCGTCTACTAAAATGCTGCCAAAGCAAGTATCTGGCTGATGAAAACATTAGAAAGTTGCCACAGTGCTGATGGACAAGGTCTCACGAGATACCAAGAAGTGATGAGAGGACTGGAGAGAGCTGTGGAGTTGGGAGTTTGAGAGGCACTGTAAGCGGATTCATCCTATCTTTCCTGAGCACCATCTCCAACCACCTAATACAAAGATTTAACATGGCGGAGGAGTGCAGGCTTCTGCTGAGACACCTGGGTGACCTTCCCAGGTGGCTCAGTGGTAGAGAACCCGCCTGCCAACACAGGAGGCTCAGGTTCCATCCCTGGGTCGGGAAGATCCCCTGGAGGAGGAAATGGCAACCCACTGCAGTGTTCTTGCCTGGAGAATCCTGAGACTTAGCCACTGAACAACAACACCAAAGCTTGGACAAGGTATTTCTTATGAAATTCCTGGTCTAAAACGGTACTGCTCTGGAGGCAGCCATAAGGCATAGTCCTCCCCACCATCCCTGTGGCCCCATAGGTACGGGAACACGGTACAATTTCTCAAGTGAGTACAAAAGCAATTCATCTTTATCATCTATCTCTTAGGCTTTTCTAAGACCCCAAACAGCAATGACTTCTGTAAATGAGGCACCCTCCTGAGCAACCTAGTGGAATAGCAAGGCTGACTCTGGTGCTGGCAACTGTAGCGAAACCCTTTCTGATCGCCACCAAGCCAGCGGAGAAGGGAAAGGGGGAACGAAGTATTTGTGCATCGGCATGCACACGCACACGCTGGTTTATAGAAATCACTCAGTTCAATGCAGCAGACCGCCCGGTGCTACAGAGTGAAGCCAAAGGGAGAAACGGAAAAATTACTGGGGCCAGCACAAATTCTGTTCGAGGCCTCAGGGATCCGGATACCATGGAAATAGTGATTGTATTCAAGGCTGTTTTACATGATCCACATATCAGTGAAGAAGTTTCATATTGGGGAAATTTAATGATCCACAGAAAACTGCCAGCAAGTTAAAAAACTATATTGTGTTGATTACTGTATTGGATTTCCACATCCTTTTCAGTGTGATCTCTTGACAAGCGATACCGCAGGACTGATGACCTCAACACAAATAGTTTGGAAACTCAGTAGAGAGTGCAGATCTAAGGTGAAGAGGAGTTATTTTCTAGGATTATGACTTTTACAGAGCTATCCATCTGTGCTTAGAGAATTTAGCATTGCTATTCATTGTAAATGACAGAAATCCCAGCCCAAACTGTATTAAGCAGGAAACACAACTTCTTACGGAACTGAAGCCACGGAGGCTGCAGGCCTGGCTGTCAAGGACTCCTGTGATGTCGCCAGGACTTGGTCTCTTTCTCCCTTTCAGCTCTGCCTTCCACTGCACAGGTTTCGTCCTCAAGTTCATTCTGTGGTTCCCAGTTGCCCCAGAACTTCAACCATCCCAAGTTAAAGATGACAGAAAACACGCTGTCCTGTGTGTCTCCATCACAAGCCCTGAGACACTCGGTCAGGCCAACACGGATCCCGTGTCTCCCCTGGTGGCCCGTCACCACGCGGGGGGAGTGTTGTCACCCCTAACTGCCCAGTTCTGGCCCACTGCATCCACCCAGTGAAGGAGGGACAGAGCTCCTCTTGGTGGGGAAGGGGCTGCTTCCTCAGGAAATGCAGGACAGTGCTACAGAAGGAAAAAAAATGCCTTCTCCATAGACATAAAATATTCATTAAAAAGGATCTGGGGGCAAGAGAAAAGCAAATATGGTATATTAACGCACATGTGTGGAATCTGGGAAAATAGTACAGATGAACCTATTTGCGCAGCAGACGTAGAGACACAGCCGTAGAGAATAAGTGTATGGACACCAAGTGGCAGAAAAAGGGGTCGGATGAATTGGGAGATCGGAGTTGACACATATACACTGCTCTGCATAAAGCAGATAGCTGATGAGAACCTCCCTTATAGCACCGGGAATGGCACCCAGGCTCCGTGGTGCCCTGAGGGGGAAGGAAGCCCAGAACAGAGGGTGTGTGTGTATGTGTGTAGCTGACACATTCTGCCGCACAGCAGAAACTAACACAACACCGTGAAGCAACTAGACGCCAATAGAAATTTAAAACCACGTAAGCTTGTATTCTATTATTTTAAAATGTTTTATAGAAAAAAACATATCATGCATTCAAAAATATACAAAATTATAAGTAAATAAATAAATTTATAAATAAATACTAAACATTAAAAATAAACCAAACCAAAAAGGGTTTGGGGGCAACTGAAGCTTCCATCAAGGCCAAGAGGTAACGGCTGTTCACAGGCAGACAAAGCAACTTTCTTAGTTTTCCCGACCCCCCCCTTTCTGTGCCATTTTCCTGCTTGTAACCTAATTCACTTCCAGCCCGTCTGAAAATCAAACCACAGACTCCACAATCCAGAGCACACTGCTAGACGCACTTCTTTTCTTCGGAAGAAAGAAACGCTTCTGGATTCTGTGTTTAGATAATTGCTGCTTTCTGTCCTGGGCGCTAAACCAGCGCCTGTGCGACCCTACCCATTAACCAGAGAGGAAGTGGGTAACGTCAGTCACATAAGCCCTCTGAAAGACCTAGTGAAGAAAATGAATGGGGAATCTCTAGTCACACAGAGCTTCAGGTTCACGGGGAGTAGGAAAGGGACGGTAAACAGATATGGTAAAATCCCAAGAAACAACAGTTGCTATCCTTTTGATGCACAAAATAAGAGACTTGTTTTCTTCAGCAGGACACGCGCTTTTATATTTTTGTCAATAGACATTCCCTTTTCTTAATTAAATATTAGCCAGTTTACTGTTAGTCAAACTCACAGCAAAACTTCAAAGAGCTTTCATTTCTTTTAGAAATCGTGGCCCTTAAAGCACTGATCTAAAGTTTCCCAGCTTCTCCAATCACTCTCACTGCTAAAAATAAACAAAGAATATACAGTAGAATATATTTCTAAATGAATAAGAAGTAAATTGAGGAAGTTCCTGTCTGAGAGATACAACCCTTCGCTAAAAAAGGATCATTTTGTAACGTGGATACACGCATGCTTAGTCACTCAGGCGTGTCCGACTCTCTGCAACCTCATGGACTGTAGCCCGCCAGGCTCCTCTGTCCATGGGACTTCTCAGGCAAGAATACTGGGGTAGGTTGCCATTTCCTCTTCCAGGGGATCATCTCCACCCAGGAATCAAACCCTCGTCTCCTGTTTCCTGTGTCTCCTGCATTGGCAGGCAGATTCTTTCCCTGCTGAGCCATTAAGGAAGCCCTTGTAATGTGAATAAATATTCCCAAATTCAGGGATAAAGAGTAGATACATGCCAACTCTTCTTGATTCAGTGACCACCTAGAGTAAGGGTCAGCAAACTTGTCCTGTGAAAGGCTAGATGATAAATATTTTCAGCTTTGTAAGTAAGCAACAGTCTCTGTCACAACTATTCAACTCTGCCTTTGCAGTACAGAAGCAGCCATAGACGGTAAGTAATGGGAGACTTCTCTGGTGGCCCAGCGGTTAAGTGGTTACACTTTCAGTGCAGAGGGTACAGTTTCAATCCCTCGTCAGGGAACTAAGATGCCCACATGCTGCGCAGTACAGCCAAAAAGTTTAACAAAGAAAAAAATGAAAAAATAAACTAGTGGGTGGGGCTGCGTTCTAATAAAACTTTATTTACAAAAACATGCAGTGGGCCAGATTTAGCCCCATAGGCCCCAACCTCCTGATCCCCAATCTAGATCCGTGTTGAGAAGAATTCTGAGGTTCGCTCTGAGCTCAGTGAAAAAAAAAGACAGTCCAGTCAATTAGTGAGGTTTGCCAAAGGCTGGGGGACAAAAGGTCAGCACGTAAGCTACACGTCTGCTATTTCTGCAAGTCGACCGATCTGTTATTTCAGCCACATGTCCCCTTGCGTCCCCCTGTGTCAGGAATTGTGACCTCACTCCCTGGGGCGGAAGGTGTGGCCTGAGTTTTCTTTTGAGATTAACTAATTGCCTAGACAGGGATCAAGCTCATGACCTTGGCCTCATTAGCACCAGACTGAACCTTGGAGCTGAGACATCATGCTACAAATCCGGCTGCTGGAAAAGCAGAAAAAAATTAAGGCCCTTGTTCTTTGAAAATGGTAGCAACTCACACTGGGAAAATGATCATTAGGAGAAGGAAGAGTGAGAATGTGTCCCAGTTTAACCTCTTGTCACTAGATTTCCTTAACTCCCCTCTTCAGGGCTTGGGGATTAACGAAATTCAGTGATTGTGCTTCCCCTTGAATATTCGCTGGCGAATGTTATCTTCTTTACAAGGCGGACAACCTACTATTTAGTGAGAAAACTGGGAATCATTTCCAAACTTTGTAATATGGGAAAATGACAGGAAAGCACAGGCTGGTATCACTTACATGTGGAATCTAAAAATAATGGTACAAATAAACTCACCTACGGGAGTAGGAGGGAGGCTCAAGAGGGACGGGATATATAGATATATCTATACATAGATAGATAGATAGATAGATAGAGTTATGACTGGTTCACATTGTTGCATGGCAGAAACCAACATAAACTGTTAAGCATTATCCTCCAACTAAATAAATAAAAGATCAATGGCAATAAAACCCAACTCAAAAAAAATTACCTACAAAACAGAAATAGTCACAGATGTAGAAAAGCATCTAATGGTGACCAGGGGAAAGGAAGGGAGAGAGAAACTGGGGGACGGGGCTCGCCACACGCACCACTGTATATAAAGCAGAGGACTGCCCTGGTGGCGCAGTGGCAAGGAATCCACCTGCCAGTGCAGGGGACACACGCTTGATACCGGGTCTGGGAAGATCTCACGCGCTTGGAGCAACTAAGTCACGGGTCACGGCTGCTTCGTCTGCCTGCAGCAACCACTGGGGCCTGAGCACCTCGAGTCCGTGGCACAAGGAAGAGTAGACTTCACGACCAGAGAAAACCCACATGCAGCAAGGAAGACCTAGCACGGCCAAAACTTAATTAATTAAAACAGATAACTAATAAGGACCTACTATATAGCACATGGAACCCTGCTCAATACTGTGTAATGATCTAAATGGGAAAAGAATCTTAAAAAAAGTGTTGATACATGTATATGTGTAACAGATTCACTTTGCTGTAAAGCAGAACCTAACACGACATTGTAAATCAACTATATTCCAAAAAATTTTTTTAATTTAAAAGAAAGCACAGAATTCATAACACTGTGATTTCCCCCCCTCCAACCATTTCATCACCATAGGTAAAAACAAAGTGTTATTTTTCAGAAGAGATCTCCTAAAATGAAAGCAGATACCCAGGCATTCCAAAGGTTTTAATTAGTTGTTTAGGGGTTTCTACACTGATTATGAAGGTGTTCAGGAAACATCTGTCAAGTGGATGACCCGGTGAGTGAAAGTCCTTGATGTAGAAGCAGAGCCTCACTGCATGTGACCCACTGCCACCCACGACTCTGGGCTCAGAAGGGCCCCCGACATGGGACAGCCCTGACGTCGGTTTACTGCTTAGCTGTCGCCATCTTCAATAATTTTTGAACCTGGGGCTCTGCATTTTCATTTGGCCCTAGATACCCCTTCCTCCCCAATTACGTAGCCAATACTGAATGTACAAGTCACTGTGCTGGGTGCCAAGTCACTTTAGCCGTGTCCAACTCTTTGCAACCCAATGGACTGTAGCCTGCCAGGCTCCTCTGTCCATAGGATTCTTCAGGCAAGAATACTGGAGTGGGTTGCCATGCCCTTCTCCAGGGGATCTTCTCAACCCAGGGACTGAACCCCAGTCTCTTATGTCTCCTGCACTGGCAGGCGGGTTCTTTATCACTAGTGCCACCTGGGAAGCCCAAGCCACTGAATATATTACAATCAATTTCTAGTCTCCTCAATGCAGTTTGGTAAAAGGTAACCAGGCACTGTTTTCTTTTTCTCTTTCCTTCGTTCTTATTTCTTTCATTTTTTTCATTCATCCACAAAACAATGCATATCTAAAGGATTTCTCTGTGCTCTCAAAGTCCTAAAATCCTTTCAACTTTGTTGTGAAAATTATATACCATGTGTAAAGTACCTGGCAAATACTTCATGACAAATAGAAGGGGAAAAAGTGGAAGCAGTGACAGATTTTATTTTCTTGGGCTCCAAAATCACTGCAGACAGTGAGTACAGCCATGAGATGAAAAGACGCTTGCTCCTTGGAAGGAAAGCTGTGACAAATCTAGACAGCATATTAAAAACCAGGGACATCGCTTTGCCAACAAAGGTCCGTATAGTCAAAGCTATGGTTTTTCTCAGTAGTCAGGTATGGATGGGAGGGTTGGACCGTGAAGAAGGCTGAGTGTTGAAGAATTGATGCTTTCAAATTGTGGTGTTGGAGAAGACTCTTGAGAATCCCTTGGACTGCAAGGAGATCAAACCAGTCAATCCTAAAGGAAATAAACACTGAATATTCATTGGAAGGACTGATGCTGAAGCTGAAACTCCAATACTTTGACCACCTGATGCCAAGAGCTGACTCATTGGAAAAGACCATGATGCTGGGAGGGATTGAGGGCAGGAGGAGAAGGGGACGACAGAGGATGAGATGGTTGGATGGCATCACCGACTCGATGGACATGAATTTGAGCAAGCTCTGGGAGATAGTAAAGGACAGGGGAGCCTGGTATGCTGTAATCAGTGGGATCACAAAAAGTCGGATACAGCTCAGCAACTGAACAACAATAAAAAGTACCTCTGGGGTCTGCACATAGTAATGCTTGACTATTAATACTCTGCAAAGTCACAGAAATGACCTTTCCATCTTGCCCAGTAATTAAACTCTAGGGAATTTTTTCTAAGAAAAATTGACAAAAGAATAAAACTCCAGGCACAAAGATAATCCTTCCAGGATCATCTGCATTTGTGTTATTTTTTTTAAATAAATGAATTAAAGATGCTTGTTATCTGTAATAGAATTAAAGATGTTTGTTATCTGTAACTGGAGACAACATAATTGTTCAACAGCAATGTAATATTGAAGGTAATGACGGTACATCAACATGATAGACTATTTTGAGGACATTAAAAATGATAATGATGAAAACAGCACTGTTACATGGAAATGGTTTTTTGTATAATATTATGCAAGAGAAACAGTACAAAATGTCATGCTTGTTCCATAATAACTGGGATTAGATTGGTTTCATTCACGGTGGTCCAGCTGACACCTAGTAGAGTGCACATGGGGTGAGTATGTACTGAACAAACTCTAAAACCACAGGACCAGACCTGGAAGGTTGGGGGCAAACAATTTGCTTAAATATTGATGGTATTAAGAGTTTGGTTTTCCATTGTTTCTGCAGTTAGAAAGGAAGGAGTAAAGAAGAAAGGCAGGGAGGAAGCAAAGAGAGGAGAAGAGAAAGAAGGGAGGGAGGGTCAAACTCAAGGCTCTTGTGTTTGTAAACCTGAAAGGCCCCATAAAATAATGCTGACAGCGATGATGCTGAGGTCACAGGGCGACCTAGAGGGGTGGGAGAGGGAGGGGACATGTGTATATGCTCAGTCGCTCAGTCGTGTCCGACTCTTTGCAGCCCCAACAACTGTAGCCCACCAGGCTCCTCTGTCCATGGGATTCTCCAAGCAAGAATACTGGAGCAGGTTGCCATTTCCTCCTCCAGGAGATCTTCCCAACCCAGGGATCAAACCCGCATCACATCTCCTGCCCTGGCAGGTGGGTTCTTTACCACTGCTGCTAAGTCACTTCAGTCGTGTCCGACCCTGTGCGACCCCATAGACAGCAGCCCACCAGGCTCTGCCATCCCTGGGATTCTCCAGGCAAGAACACTGGAGTGGGTTGCCATTTCCTTCTCCAGTGCATGAAAGTGAAAAGTGAAAGTGAAGTCGCTCAGTTGTGTCCGACTCTTAGCGACTCCATGGACTGCGGCCCACCAGGCTCCTCCGTCCATGGGATTTTCCAGACAAGAGTACTGGAGTGGGGTGTCTTTACCACTAGCACTACTGAAAGAACCTGCCTGCCTATGCAGGAGGCATAAAAGACAACACCGGCTAGATCCCTGGGTGGGAAGATCCCTCAGAGGAGGACGTGGCGACTCACTGTAGTCCCACAGGGTCGCAGAGAGTCGGACAGGATGGAAGCAATGCAGCATGCATGCACGCCACCTGAGAAGCCCTGCAGCTGACGTGTGTTGTTGTACATCAGAAACCAACACAACATTGTAAGGCAATTATCCTCCGATTAAAACTTAAAAAAAAAAACATAAATACGAAAGCAGTTTCTTAACAAGAACAACAAAAATCTCCTCAGCCACTAACAGATAGTAGAGAAAACAAATAAAGATACAACTCTCTGGCCTGATCCCTGGAAAGGAGCCACACGATCCCCTCAGGCAGACAGGTGCTGACCACTGTCCGGAGCCGCCTGGTGGCTCAGCTCTTCCGGTTTAAAGGGAGTTGCCTGTCACAGCCTCACCAAACCAAAGCATGTTCTCACTGAACTGTTTCCTGCATGGACCAACTGCCACGGCTCCATCCACAGAAATAATTAACATGCCCCTGGCGGCCTTTATTGAAATTCGGTTTATAAAGTGGTGACCTAGAGAGGGGGCATCTCTGGCAGATTAATGGCTCACAAGGGTCATTACTGGTGCAAAGGTGCTTCCAGGGGCTACCGATTCCTTCCCACTGGTTGTTAGCCCGGTTTCAACTGCCAAGTGCGAGGTGCACACAAGGCTTCGCATTAGCAGTTGGGATGTGCATGCAGTAACAAGCTTTGCCTTCAGACACCCCACTTTGCATTTTTCAAAGTGAGGAGAGAGGGACTTAGCACTGGAATCAAATATTTATTTATGCTGGCAACCTTCACACAAAACAACCCTGCTCTGCCGAAACCCAGGACAGCGTCTGCACTGCAGCAGTCGGGATGGCTTGCTGCCTGACGCACGTCCATTCCCTTTTTCCTCTTTGGACCAGAACACCAATCATATTCTGAGCACAACCAAGCTCAGCCAAGCGGTCACATCTTGCAGCTCTCCTTGCAGCAGGGTAGCTGCTGCAAGCAGAAGTCGCTTTGTAGAGATTCTGAGAAAACTCCGGTACTCCTCTCCCAGCTACCTACCTGTGTACCAGAAGGCACCTCGTGGCCTGAGGAGCTCGTGGAAGATGCTGGAGCCAAACGCTAAAGGCGCACAGTGCTGGCCAGCTTCCTGCAGCTGCGACGCCAGCCTCGGGTGCCTACCTCCGGCCCTCTTCTGCATGTGAGCGGGGTAAGCTGCTAAGAACTGGGAAGGGTCCGTGTTTCACCCTCCTCGTAAGGCAGCCATCTGGCCGGCCACAGCTTCAAGGATTCTGAGAGAAGGACCAAGACTCTCCTACTCCCAGCACAGCCCGCAGCCGAAGCCTCACGGGCGATCAGTCTCCTCTGTCCCCCCAGCCCCCAGCACCCGGTGCCCTAGAGGTGCCAAGGATGGATTCTGTGCTCGCAGTAGCTTGGCATCACAGCTGAGGAACCCTGAACCTGGGATACCCTACTTTTTTATGACTGGCTGTGAGCAAATGGGTCCGAACATCACCCTGTAAAGAGAAGTTATCTTTATTAAACCGCGCAGCAAACATGTCTTCCCTCTGCCCCAGAGGGAAACACTCTCTCTAGCTTCGAAAGCTGTTTGCAACAAATATCCTGCAGGAGATCCCCTGGAACAAAAGCTGCTCACAAACCAAGCAGAAATGAGGAAGACCTATGCAAAACTACCACCCAACAGTAACCATCTGTTTTGTTTAAGCCACTGCTATCTGCAGTTGGTTACCTGCCACTGAGTGAAATTCCCTGCTAGTTCTTTTTTATATGTGTATACAATTGTATTTTTTTTATTTTTGGCTGTGCTGGGTCTTCATTGCTGCCTGGACTTTTCTCTCATCGTGGACCATGGGCTCTCGAGCAAGCAGGCCCAGTAGCTGTGGCACACAGGCTTCGTTGCTCCAAGGCACATGGAATCTTCCCAGACTAGGGATCGAACCCATGTCCCCTACACTTGCAGGCAGATTCCTCACCATTGGGCACCAGGGAAGCCCTCCCTGCCAGTTCCGCCAGTGGCCGTGTCACCGTGTCATTTTCCTTTACACAGAATGGAGCGCGGGTCACGTGACTCTCCTGGCTCTGGCAGTCCAGTCAGGAGGACTAACTCTGGAACCACACTGCTCGGCTCTGATCCCAGTCCCACTGCGCATTAGCTGTGTGACATAAGCAAGTTCCTCAGTCTCTCTGTGCTTGGTTTTCTTATCTAAAAGGTAGGAATGAGAAGAGCAGCAACCGCACAGTTGGGGTGAGAACGAGTGTTAATGCACACAAAGCAATAGGTGAGTGAAATGTGAGCGGGTGCAGAGAAGAGCCGACCTGGGGAAAGCAAACCTGAGACTGGTCCCAGGTCCTCCACTGACAGCAGAGCTCGCGTGGTCAGTGCCTCAACCTCTGCAAGTGTCTTTATCTGCAAGGCAGCACGGGGATGAAAAGGGACACCACGCAAGATGCCAGCACACTGCCTGGCACAGGGCGGACCCTTCACAAATCGCTGCTGTCAGTGCCACTGCTGCTCACTTCGCATTGGACCTGAAGTTTGTTCTTTAATCATTTAGAGACACTGGAAGACCTTTGTACGCCTTGCTTTATCTCATGAATACTTTTAGTCAAACATTATTAAATATCTCTGATTGCAGACCCCTTTAATCTTCTGGTTTCGTTCTGACGAGGTCGCCTGGGGTCATCCCAACCTCATCAAATTCTCAGTCAATTCAATCGCATCACAGAGAGACAGAGGCCTCAGAGCTCACCATTTCTGTGCTTCTGAATCCGTGAAAAAGATTCAGTCTTTCTTCTTTTAAAGGGTCTCTGAACTCCATTTGTTCTAAATAATACTTTTTAAGAAGGATCCAAGTGCTAATTGAAAGCATTTCATTCCCCATATATTAAGTAAAAATGAGATCTGGAATTCTTCATCTACATTAAAATTCTATGCTATTCACATCTTTAATGTGAATCTAACATACTGAAACACTGTCAGAAAATCTTAAGTTGAAAGATTTTATAGATTTTCTTAAAGTAAGATTGATTTGAATTATTTTTTAAATACAACATTTACTAGAATGTCACTATAGAATTTCTTCATTTCATCACATGTTTTTGACAGCTAAGAAAGGTCTCTTTCATCCTTCTAAATTAGATCCTTTAATACATGCACAGTCTTGACTTGAGACAGGTTGATTATATGACCAAAACTCCCAGCAGTAAGCTTATAATTAAGCAGTAATATTAATAGACAGTGAGCTTGGGCATGTGTTCCAATAAAGTACAAAGATTTGAAAAAAGCTGAATACCAGGTAATAGGAGGAGTCCCTGTTTATCCAAGCGTTTGGGATGATACTTCACCCCAGCAAGCTCTGACAGATGCGTCTCTGCTCTTCACCACTCTTTCTGACATCACTGAGCTGAATTCTCAGACTCACCAAAACAAATCTTGGGCCCCTTCTGCTAATATATTTTTCAACTTCAGGACTACAAAACAAAACAAAACTGAAAAATAGCCCCAGGAGCTTTGAGGGTTGCCATTATTGAGGCAAGGAGTCCAAGTATAAAATTATACCAGAGTCAAGCACAATTCAGTAAGCATTTCCCAAGGGTGGATAATGAACCATATATGCAAAGTTCTCCCTTCATCGTCTGACAAGCTTCTATTCGTCCTCCAAGGATCTCCAGGTGACCTTATTCTAAGAAGCCTTCCTTGATTTCCCTTAGCCCAAAGTGGAACGGGCACAGACATCCCTTCTGCATCATCTCAAAGTGCCCTGAGCATAGCTCAGTCATAGCTCAGTCACTTCTACGTATTTTTTAATTTTTATATTATTCATTTTTATCCTTAGTACTCACCACATGACTTAGAGCACAGGGGATGTTCACGTAGGTGCTGTAACAATGTGTATGTGCAACGTGCTCAGTCACTCAGCCGTGTCCGACTCTGTGAGACCCTGTGGACTGCAGTGCACCAGGCTCCTCTGTCCATGGATTTCCCAGGCAAGAGTACTGGGGTGGGTTGTAATTTCCTCCTCAAGGGGCTCTACCTGACCCAGGGATCGATCGCACATCCCCTGCGCCTCCTGTATTGGGAGGCAGGCAGATTCTTTACCACTGAGCCCCCTGGGAAGCCCAGTTATTAATGTAACAGTGCCTATAAGAAAAACCTTTAAGACGATTAATGTGAAAAGAGAAAACAAGCTAGAAGTGAGGCATGGGCGGAACTGCAGCTCTCTGGGGAGGGCAGAGGTAGGGAGCAGCCAGAAGCGTGTGCTATGCTGTGGGCCGGGAGGCGAAGAGCGGTCAAATATCCACCAAGCACAGAGGTGTGATTTTAAAAAGGAGAACGGACTGAGTAGAGAACAGTGGAGATTTTAGTCAAATGACCATTTTAAAAGTCCAGAAAGCAAAATATCCTAATTTCTCCCCCCCGCCCTAATTTTTAAAGCAGTGTGTGCGTGCTAAGTTGCTTCAGTCGTGTCCAGCTCTGTGTGACCCTAAGGGCTTCAGCCTGCCAGGCTCCTCTGTCCATGGGATTTTCCAGGCAATAATACTGGAGTGGGTTGCCGTGCCCTCCAGGGGATCTTCCCGACCCAGGAATCAAACCCGCGTCTCCTACGTCTACCTGCCCTGGCAGGCGGGTTCCTATCCACTGGCGTCACCCAGGAAGCCCTTTCTAAAGAAGGCCTGTCTTCAAACATGGCAGGATATGGCCACCAGTTAGAAAGCTGGAGAAATTTTAGTTTCCAGTCCAGGGTTCCAAGAGTGGTCTCTGCTTATTCAATAGTGATAAAAGAAATGACCACTGGGACTTACCTGGTGGTCAAATGGCTAAGACCCCATGCTTCCGATGCAGGGGCCCAGTCCGACCCTGGTCAGGGAACTAGGTCCCACATGTCGCAGCTGAAGGTCCTGCACGCTGCGATGAAGACCCGGTGCCACTGAATAAACAAATAAACATTAAAAATAAATAAATAATCACCCATAAGCCTACAGGCCAAAAGAGCATGTATTTCTTCCATTTAATAAGGAGAAAGTCAATAATAAGGACCTCTGCCTCAGCAAAATATATGGGAAAAAATTGGTTTGCTCAAATTCGTGTCCATTAAGTCAGTGATGCTATCTAACCATCTCATCCTTCTGCTGCCCCCTTCTCCTCCTGCCTTCAATCTTTCCCAGCATCAGGGTCTTTTCCAATGAGTCGGCTCTTTGCATCAGGTGGCCAAAGTATTCAGCTTCAGCTTCAGCATCAGTCCTTCCAAGGTATGTTCAGGACTGATCTCCTTTAGGATGGAGTGGTTTGATCTCCTTGCTGTCCAAAGTATTCAAGAGTTTTCTCCAGCACCACGGTTTGAAAGCATCTATTCTTCAGTGCCCAGCCTTCTTTATGGTCCAACTCTCACATCCGTACATGACTACTGGGAACATCACAGCTTTGACTAGATGGACCTTTGTCAGAAAAGTGATGCCTCTGCTTTTTAATACACTATCTAGGTTTGTCATAGCTTTCCTTCTAAGGAGAAAGTGATGCTCTGGTTCTGACTAAACAATACCATAAGTCACAAAGGATTCAAGTGATTCCCAGAAACTTAATAGTGTTTCAGAACAAAAATGGGCTTCCCTGGTGGCTCAGCTGGTAAAGAATCCTCCTGCAATGCTGGTAAAGAACCTGGGTTCAATCTTTGGGTTGGGAAGATCCCCTGGGGATGGGAGTGGCTACCCATGCCAGTATTCCGGCCTGGAGAAGTCCATGGACTGTACAGTCCATGGGGTCGCAAAGAGTCAGATATGACTGAGCACCTTTCACTTTCAGAACAAAAATCCAACACTATTTAAAGGAATATGATAAAATAAACTCCAGCAACCAGAAAAATAAAATTCACAATATCTGCAGGAATAAACAGGTGGCATTGCTACAGTTCCTAACCAAACAAATGTATAATAAGGAAGTGTTCTAAATAATATGTTGTTAAATTTGACAAGTCCGATAAAATGGACAGGTTCCTTGAAAGACACAAACAGGCATTACTCTAGAAGAAAGTGGTAACCTGAATAGTCCTATATCTATTAAAGAGTTGAATCCATAGTTTAAAAATCTCTCCACAAGGAAAACTCCACGCCAGATGGCTTCACTGGTGAATTCTATACATTCTTTAAAAAAAATGTAAAACAAGATGATACATTCCAAGACATTTTAGAAAAGCAGCATTGTTCAGTTAGCAGAACTAAAAAAGACACTATTTTTTAAAAGAAAATGGACTATGTACATATGTATCTCATGTACATGAGTGCCAAAATCCTTTAAAATCTTTGAAAACTGAATCTAACAATGTGTAAATGAAGTGGGGTTCATCCCAATAACGCAAGGTTGATTTAATTTTTGAAAAGCAATTGATGCAAGTCAATATATTAGCAGGCTAAAGATGAAAAAAAACTAACCTCTCAAAAAGATGCAGTGAAACATTTAATAAAAGTCCATGCCTGATATTCATGATAAAAACTCTCAACAAACTTGCAAGAAAACCCTTTCAACCTGATAAAAAGTCACCTGTGTTAAACCTGTTTGTTGTTGCTCAGTCACTCAGTTATGTCTGACTCTCTGCGACCCCATGAACTGCAGCATACCAGATTTCTCTGTCCTTTACGATCTCCAGGAGTTTGCTCAAACTCATGTCCATTGAGTCAATGCTGCCATCCAACCATCTCATCCTCTGTCGCCTCTTCTCCTCCTGCCTTTAATCTTAGCCAACAACATACTGAAATATTGAAAGATTAGATCTTAATTCTCAACATTAAGAACAAGGCAAGGATGTCTGCTTTCGCTACTCCAAGCCAACATCACACTGGAGGTTCTTGCCTTTCTAATATAACAAAAACAAAATGTGTATGAATTGGAAAGGAAGAAGTAAAACTCTATTTATTGTTAGACAACATGGCAGAAAATCCTAGGGGCACTACAAAAAATAGCCACCAGAAGTAATAATTGAGTTTATAAAGATTCAACATCAATGTACAAAAGTCATTTAGATTTCTAGATACTAGCACTGAAGAAATGGAAATTGAAATCTCTACTTAAAATATAATCCAAATTATTAAACACTTTGGAATAAATTTAAGAATAAAACATTGCTAAGATAAATTAAAGAAGGCCTAAATAGGGTTTACCAGTTGGCATAGTGGTAAAGAATCCAACTGCCAATGCAGGCAGCACAGGAGACATGGGTTTGATCCCTGCGTCTGGAAGATCCCCTAAAAAAGGAGGAAATGGCAATCCACTCCAGTATTCTGGCCCGGGAAATCCCATGGACAGAGGAGTCTGGCAGGATAAGTCCATGGGGTCACAAGAGAGTAGGACACGACTGAGCGACTGAACACAAACATGACCAAAGGACCACAAGTGTGTGTCAGGCTCTCCCATCAAAAGACTTGCTATTGTTAAGATGTCAGTTATCATCCAACTGATACATACATTCATTATATTCCCAATCACACTTACTGCGGGTTCTTTTATATAAACAAATAAGCCAATTTTAAAATTCATACGGAAATGCAAAAAACCTAGAGTAGTGAAAATAATTTTTTAAAAGAAGAGCAATAACAGAGGACTAACTAGGCTTCCAGGCAGCCCAGGGGCAACGAATCTGCCTGCGAAGGAGGAGAGGCCAGAGGGTCGGGTTGGGTCTCTGGGTCCAGAAGATCCCCTGGGGAAGGAAATGGCAACCACTCCAGTATGCTTTGCCTGGGGAATCCTGTAGACAGAGGAGCCTGGTGGGCTACGTCCACGGGTTAGCAAAAGAGTTGGACAAAACTTTGCAGCTAAACAACAGCAACAATAATATTCCAGTCATGTTGGGAAACAGTTTGGCAGTTTTTCATAGAGAAACTATCCACAACATCCAGTGATCTCTAGGCATTTACCCAAGATAGATAAACTACACATTCACAAAGAGACACATACTCTAATGCTCATGGCAGCCTTGTTCATAATCACTATAAACAAAACACAGTCCAAATATCCATCAACAGGGAAATGGATAAACAAATTGAAAGAGGGAGCCATTCCACAGAGCACTACCACCAAGACAAAGCACTAACCACTCATTCACACACCAGCACGGCTGAGTTTCAGAACCATGATACCAAGTGAAAACAGCCCGATGCAAAAGACTGCAGACTGTAGGAGTCCACTTATCACAGATTCCAGAGTGACTTCTCTGGTGGTCGGGTGGTTAAAACTCCATGCTTCCAACACAGGGGACTCGGGTTCGACACCTGGTCAGGGAACTAAGATCCCATATGCCACACAGTGTAGCCAAGAGATTAAGTAATTAATTAAATTACCTACAAAACAATTCTAGAAAAGGCAAAACTAGGGGTTTCACAAAAGTGAAACCCCTAGAAAGCAGATCTGTGATTGCCTAGAGCTGGGGGGTGAGGAAGATTATCTTCTAAAGGAAATTCTGTGGAGTGGGAGGAATATTTTGAGTCCTGACTGTGGGAAGGGCCTTATAGCTCTACACGTTTGCAATCTTGTTAATCTTCTGTATTTAATGTATGTCCTTCTCATCTTTTTTCTAAATTTCCTGCAATTTGTCCTTAGGTAATTTTTAAGTGTACCCAACATGTTAAAGAACTTAAAAAAATTGGAAACGATCAAAATACCTAACGATGCAGAAAAAAACAAAAGACGGTACATCTGTTTAGGGGAATATTATGAGTGCAGCCAATAAAAATCACATTTTCATACAATATTTAATGACATGCAGAAATATTCATGGCACAATGTAAAACAAAAGCAGTGGGGAGCACTTCATATTAATAACCCACCTCTGTTTATATGTACAATATATGTACGAATACACGCACAGAGAACTGTGTGATGTCTTTGTTCCGAACTAGGGCACGCTGCCCAAACAATGTAAAACCGACAAAGAACGTCCCAGAACTGGCACCTGAAATTGTCATTGCACCCAGGCTGTGCAGAGCAAACTTGATCGCTTGGCTTGTCCAGGGAGGGGGCAGTGCTGCTTGCCCCACAATCTAGTTGTTACAGTTGCAGGACAAGCCACCGCCTCAGTACCACTCACACTGGACCCAATGCAGCCCTACAAAATATACCCTATGCTGAGACTAGACAAAAGGCAAATGTTTCCGAATGAACCTGAAGGTGTGTTTCAGGGACCTGGGGCCTCGAGAACCCTAACTACCCTCCTACTAAAAGGAGGAGCAAGCGTGATTTACAGCCTCTGGAGCAAGTCACAGAAGCAGAACGCAGCCTTCCTTTCTAGAGAAGCAGGAACAACACTGCCCACTAAGCCTGCCTCCCCCGGAAGATCCTAGCAAAGATCCAATGAGTCAAATGAATGACATTAATTTTTAATTTACAGACCACAAGTCCAGGAGGAGGTAGTTTTATTTCTGTGACTTTGGGGCCATTCACAACAAGCAGCTGCTTGACTATATCTCTGATTTAATTTTATATATAAATGCATTTAAGTGCTTCTATGGGAAGGAGACAGAGAATCTTTGGTGTTCAAGAGAACTATGACCACAGCCACAGAGGCGGACAGACTGATTTCAGGACCCCTATCCTAAAAGACGCTTACTCCTTGAAAGAAAAGTTATGACCAACCTAGATAGCATATTGAAAAGCAGAGACATTACTTTGCCAACAAAGGTCCGTCTAGTCAAGGCTATGGTTTTTCCAGTGGTCATGTATGGATGTGAGAGTTGGACTGTGAAGAAGGCTGAGCACCGAAGAATTGATGCTTTTGAACTGTGGTGTTGGAGAAGACTCTTGAGAGTCTCTTGGACTGCAAGGAGATCCAACCAGTCCATTCTGAAGGAGATCAGCCCTGGGATTTCTGTGGAAGGAATGATGCTAAAGCTGAAACTCCAGTACTTTGGCCACCTGATGCGAAGAGTTGACTCATTGGAAAAGACTCTGATGCTGGGAGGGATTGAGGGCAGGAGGAGAAGGGCACGACAGAGGATGAGATGGCTGGATGGCATCACTGACTGGATGGATGTGAGTCTGAGTGAACTCTGGGAGTTGGTGATGGACAGGGAGGCCTGGCGTGCTGCGATTCATGGGGTTGCAAAGAGTCGGATACGACTGAGCGACTGATCTGATCTGATCTGATCCTAAAACCTGACACTAACAGGGATGGTAAATAGAAAGGCCATGGACTATGAAGCCAGACCAACCTAAGTTTAATTTCCAGCCAAGTGTTAAATGACACAATATTTAATTTCACTGAACCACAGTTTTATCCATTTTCTTGGCCTTACCATACAGCATGTGGGATCTTTGTTCCCCAACGAGGGATCGAACCTGAGTCCCCTGCATTGGAAGTTCAGAGTCTTGCTCACTGAACTGCCAGGGAAGTCCCTTTATCCACTGTTGAATGAGGGTGATAAGACCTCCTCCCTGAGGTTGTAATGTGGTACAAATAAGATCAAATATGGTGCATCCCAACACTTACTGGGATTCCCTGGTGCTTCAGTGATAAAGAATCTGCCTGCGATGCAGAAGACACAGGAGATGAGGATTCTATTTCTGGGCCAAGAAGAATCCCCTGGGGGAGGGCATGGCAGTCCTTTCCAGTGTTCTTGCCTGGAGAATCCCATGGACAGAGCGGCCTGGTGGGCTACAGTCCATGGGGTCACTAAAGCAACTAAGCAGGCAGACACAACACATGCTCTCTCTCCATCCCGATACTGACTTTGAATTCCATTTGTTGTTGTTTAGTCTCTCAGCCGTGTCTAGCTCTTTGCAACACCATGGACTGTAGCCCTCCAGGCTCCTCTGTCCATGGGTTCTCCAGGCAAGAATACTGGGGTGGGTTGCCATTTTCTTCTCCCAGGGATCAAACCTGAGTTCCCTGCTTGGCAGGTGGATTCTTCACCACTGAGCCACTGGGGAAGCCCATAAGGTCCATAAACTCTAATTACTGACACTCAGTGACAACCCTTAACACACAGGCCCAGGACTGGAGATAGATGTAGAGAAAGAGATACATTCTTTCAACTATCCAGACCAAAAAAAAAAAAAAAACTCTGAATCTCTTAGACAACAAGAACTTCTAAAATTTCATAGTTAAGATGAACACAATTGTGAAAAATGTCATGATCCTATTTGCCCCAAATCAAAACTAAGTTATAATAATATATGTATTTTTAAACCCATAGCAACTTTCTCCAGGGAAAAAAGTTTGTGACTTACTATTGTCTAACACTTAAAGAGGACTTCTCTGGTGGCTCAGTGGTAAAGAATCCACCGGCCAAGCAGGAGATGCGAGTTTGATCCCTGGATCAGGAAGATCATCTGGAGAAGGAAATGGCAACCTGTTCCACTGTCTTGCCTGAGAAATTCCATGGACAGAGAAGCCTGGTGGGCTACAGTCCATGGGGTCTCAAAGAGTCAGACCCGACTTAGCAACTAAACACCACCACCGCTTGAAGAGCAGCTTCTATTTAAGAAAAAATAACCAGCTCTGGCTAGTGCAAAAGATTCTGTTGAACGACAGTGCAAACCAAGGTGAAACTTCTTCCCTTTCCTCGAAGCAGAGATAACTACAAATAGAAAACAGTGATAATAGGCTGGTGGGGCTATTATATTCTTTTAGAAATTGGGAACAGCAGGAAGTTGATAGCTCCTAGGTGAATGTGACAAGAACAGAAAGCACGACAGCTTCTAAATCCATCCAACTGCCAAACGCGGTAACATGCTGACGAAGTTAGTTTTTCACAAAAGAAGACGCTTTCTCACCATCTCCTCTGCCCACCAACATCTTAATTGAGGGCGACTGACTGGGGTTTCAGTCACCCCAAGGGCTACCCATGGGCCCCACCCCAGGGCCACTCTAAAAGCAGTATGTTTCAGGAATACGTGATGTTCGTGTAGATAGCAAGTTCTTAATAGAATCTGGGAAGATGTTCTTTGGCAGAAAATGATTTCATAGACATTTTTCATTATGATGGATGTGGTATTACAGCCGCTATAAAAAATTTCAAGCTGTGTTGCAGCTTTGTCACCAGTGTTATAGATCACTCACTTGTATATTAAAATCTGCAGAAAGCCACTGAAGAAAAGGCGGGGGGAGAAAACTCTCATTTCCTATTTACAGACTAGGTATAATTTGGTATCATTCTTAAAGGTTCAAGGCAGCTTAGAGGATCTGTACTCAGTCCTTCCGATGGGATCAGGAGATCACATTCCATGACTGCTGAGTGGGGAAGGCAGGGGCTGTGCGGTGAGCAGTGAGCTGACACCTTCTGCTGCAAATCCTGATGTGAAGGGGAGAGCCTGTGCTTCCCAGAGATGGAGGGCAGAGAAACGCACTGCCGTGTGCATGTTAAGCTGCTAATGGAATTAGTGAAGAATTAATAAATTACATATGTGAGAAGCAGCTCTGGGCCACTGATGTGATTTATTTGATCCACGCGGACATCTGTATGCAGGGTGGTCTCTCTCTGACTGCCCTTATGGGCACCTGTAACACTGCCTTATGTGCTGTGCTGACAGCTGGGCAGAGAAGGTCCTCATCTGGGGCATAAACTCTACTGGATGTTGGACATTTTTAACACCATACTATGGACACTGCTGTTGTTTAGTCGTGTCCAACTCTTGCAACCCTCTGGACTGTAGTCTGCCAGGCTCCTCTGTCCATGGGATATCCCAAGCAAGAATACTGGAGTGGATTGCCATTTCCTTCTCCAGGGGATCTTCCCAACCCAGAGACCAAACCTGTATTTCCTGCATTGGCAGATGGGTTCTCTTTACCACTGAGCCACCTGGGAAGCCACATAACCACGGCATGGAGGAGCAAAGACCCGGGATGTCATTATACCCATCTTTTTTTCGGTCAAAAGCACTGACATAGACACAGTTCGGTTCAATTCAGTTCAGTTTCTCAGTTGTGTCTGACTCTTTGCGACCCCACGGACTGCAGCATGTCAGGCCTCCCTGTCCGTCACCAATTCCTGGAGTTTACTCAAACTCATGTCCATTGAGTCAGTGATGCCGTCCAACCATCTCATCCTCTGTTGTCCCCTTCTCTGCCTGCCTTCAATCTTTCCCAGCACCAGGGTATTTTCAAAGGAGTCAGTTCTTTGCACCAGGTGGCCAAAGTATTGGAGTTTCAGCTTCAGCATTAGTCCTTTACATGACCATGTGCAAAATAGACAGCCAGTGGGAAGCTGCTGGATAACACAGGGAGCCCAGCCCAGTGCTCCATGATGACCCAGAGGGTGCAGTGAGAGGGAGGTTCATGAGGGAGGGGATAGAAACACACTGCAAAACAATTAAACTCCAATTAAAAAGTAAATTAATAAAAATATAAAAAAGTTTACTGGGACACAGCCATAAAGAAAAGGTGCATGCCTGAGTTCAGTGCACACTGCTTTAGCCTCCCTCACAAAAGCGGGGCTCTTCATGATCACAGTGGTCTGACACCCACATGGCCGAGTGGTGGAGGCGGGAGACAGGCAGGGATGACACAGGGGCTGCCCTGCCATCTGCAGCTCAGCCTCGGAAGAGTGGTTCTCAACCAAGAGTGACTCTGCTCTCTCGGGGACATGAGGCAATGCATGGAGGCAGTCTTGATTGTTGCAACTGCCTTCCCAGAGATAGACAAGGGCTGCCACTGCACCTCCTTTGGTACACAAATCCCAAGATGCCTCGTCCAAGCACCGACAGAAGAGAGCAACCCATCACTCCACCCCTTCATCACACTCTTTCAATAACCTCTTCATTCTTTATGGTCCCCAACATGCAACCATATACTGACTTGTTTGCTTGCGTATTATCTGAACCCCTGACTCCACTGTCACCTCCACAATGGCAGATTTTTTATTGGCTAACTGCATCCTTAGTGCTTAAAGAGGTCCAGGCACATAGTAGGTGCTTAATGAATGTGTATGGAATGAATGGAATCTGGAGGAGAGGGAGAAGGAGGAAGGAGATGGGAAGAGGATGAGAAAGAGAAGGGAGCCAGGAGCAAGGAGAGACAGGCGGAAGGAAGAATGGAGGAGGAGGGAAAGGATGGGAGAGGAGGTGGGAGGACCACAACTGAGCAGGTGCAGGGTCCTGGGGAAGTCTCAAGTCTGCCTCCTCTGTCTGTAACAGGACGCATTTCCTGGCTCCTGAGAGCAGACCCCTACCTCTGATAGGGCTCTGTCAAAAGCAGAGGCCCAAGCTTGTGTCTGACAGCATGGTGGGTTCCGGGAGACCTCCAGCTCCCCAGCAGAGGAAGGAAATGGCACCTTACTCTGCAGGAGCAGGTGATGGACAGGGAGGCCTGGCATGCTGCGGTCCATGGGGTCACAGAGAGTTGGACACGACTGAGCCCCTGAACTTAACTGAACTGAACCGAAAAGGGACTGTAACCAGGGTCCTTCGGTGCCTCTTTCCCAGCTTCTCATTTCAGCAGTTACTGGTGGCTCACTTAGAGAGTCGAATACCATCACAAATGCCTGGTTGGGTTTTAGCTATTTGCACAATTGCATTTTCTGCTTTAATAGCTGGAACACAGACATCTTAGTTAAGTTCAGGCATAAGCCTAGAATAAAATGAATCCTTTAATCATGAATAAAATTCCCCAGCTGAAGTAAACAAGAAGGTTTTAAACTGTGCTATACAAGTAGGGTTTCATGATAATCTCAAAGGAGATGTTTATAGAAATGATAAACAGCTCAGACAGTAAAGCGTCCACCTGCAATGAGGGAGACCCAGGTTCGCTCCCTGGGTCGGGAAGGTCCCCTGGAGAAGGAAATGGCAATCCACTCCAGTGCTCTTGCCTGGAAGGTGCCGTGGATAGAGGAGCCTGGTAGGGACACGACTGAGCGACTTCACTTTCACTTTCAAAATGATCCTCCTCTTCGGGGCTTTGAGAGCCTCAACTCTAGTGAGTGGAAGTAAAGCGCAAAAATAAAACCCTGCATTAGAACACCTGCATCATCGATTATTTCACCACAACACTGGTCTAAAATCACGAGGTCTGAGGCATCAAACTGCATGATGGGACACATATAGTAAAACCTGTTTGGGTCAGACCCAGACCCTCAAATATTTCTGCTGTTTTCCCTCTTTGATTCGCATTTGGTTGGTTGGTTGTCGTGCCTGTTGTTGGTTTCTCTGCCTCTTTGCTGTGGCTGAGACATTTACCATGAATCTGCGTTACAAAGAGCTTCAAGGCAGGTTGGGGTGCCAGTTGCTTCAGCACAGGGTGGGGGGGGGCGGGCGGGGGGGAGTTGGGGGAGACAGGAGGCAGACAGCATGTGATATGTGATAACACAGGCAGAGGCCGCTCTGAGGTCCTGTGTGATGAGAACCAGCAGCTCCACCCGGGCTGATCCTGTATCCGGAGCAGAGAGAGGGACAGTCTCAAATCAGCCCATCTCCAAGTCAACTTCATGCTACTCAGGGTTCCCTTGGTTTTAAGAACTGGAAGCCAGAGATCAAAACCCTGTTGTTTTTTTTTTTATTAACCATGTCTCATGCTTTATTGCCCCTCATGCATGATACATTTATATACAGATATATATATACACATAAACATAAATGTATATTCTTAATAACGCAGCTAATGGCATCTTGAAACCAAAGCTGGATCATTATAATACGAAGAAGCAACACTAAATTTTTAGACTGTTCTTTTCCCCCAGGGAAAGGCTCATTTTCTATAGAGAATTTTTAGTTTGCAGGGGGCTCCTTAATAGTATCTCACTGATGGATTCCAATCACAAAAGAACAAAGAGTGAGTGAGCTGCCCCTCACAAGCTGCTGACCGTTGACACATCCCAGAAACCTTCTCATCATTAGAGGAGGGCCAACCTTTGGCCCGAGTGAGGGATTTTACTCATCTACCCAGAATATGATTAAAAAGAAGCCAGGATATAATGAGAGAATCACTGCCAGGGCCAGCATGTACAGGATGGGTTTTTAATAAAGCATGAATTATTCTCAGCAGTTGAGACCTCAGTCGGAGGAAGGGGAAAGCCAGAGGGATGGTACAAACACTACAACGAAACCCTCTGCCCAGAGACCCCACGTTCGGCGCTCATCAATGTTTAATTTTCGTGCTCCTCTTATCTTTCCATTCCTGCAGTCCTGTGTTCTCTGCAACTGAAAGGCTCTGGTGTCATATTTTGTTGTTGTTCTTTAGTCACTAAGCCATGTTCGACTCTTTTGCAACTCCATGGACTGTAGCCCACCACACTCTTCAGTCCGTGGGATTCTCCAGGCAGGAATACTGGAGTGGGTTGCCATTTCCTTCTCCAGGGGATCTTCCCGGCCTGGGGATTGAAGCCGGGCTTCCTGCATTGGCAGGCGGATTCTTTACCACTGGCCACCTGGGAAGCCCTGTCATATTTTAGACACCAACAGACACTGCTAGGCTCACTCTCATGGTGACCTGTGGTGTGGTCAGTTCAGTAAGCACTCACTGTAAGACTACTACACCCAGGGCTCTGAGAATATGATGCGAAGGAAGACACGTTCCAGCGATAATTAGGAATCCAACTCTGGAGCCAGAAGGCAAGGTCTTGCTCACTTTCCTACTCTGTGATATCAGCTAACTTTTCTTGTCTGCAAACTAGACATGTGGTAAGCATCTACCTGTCGCAGAGTCGGGCAAACATTATAAGCACACTGTTGTTGTTCAGTTACTAAGTCATATTCTACACTTTGCAGCCCCATGGACTGCAGCACGCCAGGCCTCCCTGCCCCTCACTGTCTCCTAGAGTTTGCCCAAGTTCATGTCTATTGAGTCGGTGATGCCATCCAATCACCATGCAAAAATACTTAGAATAGTGACTGACTATGAGGTCACGCAAGCTTAACTATCATTTTTCTAAGAAGTCTCAGACTATAGAAAGAAGCAAGAACGCTCATCCCAACCTTGGGGACTAAATGCTGTGATACTGACCAGCACGGCAGTGAGTGCTGAGCCCTGAGCGAGATGGAGGGAAGACGGGTTGGAGTAAGGAAAGATTTTCAGTAAGAGATGAAACGGAGTGGAGACTTTCTAAAATCAAAGAAAACCCAACGTGTAGCCGCACCTCTTTACAAATGTCCACTTCTTCCTTAAGAATGAAGGTTTTCTCAACTGTTCAATCCTTTCCTCAAGACTAAACATTTGAAGTTGGCTAAAAGAGTATACCTTAAGTGTTCTGATCACACACAAAAAAGATGGTCATTATAGGAGGGGAAGGAGGTGTCCATCAACTTGATTGTGATGTGTTTATAGTGTGTATAGATAGTATAGACATCCACATCTATAGCTAGTATAGTTTCCACAGTGTCTACAGATATTAAATCATCACATTGTACATCTTGCAGAAATCACATTGCACAACCTCAATATATACAATTTTTATTTCCAGTTATACCTCAATAAAGTCAGGGAAGGAGGTGGAGACTAAAGTTGAGAACAGTATTCACGAGGTAAATTGATCCTTCCTGCTCCAACTTCATCCAAAGATATAATATGGGCTTCCCTGGAGCCTCAGTGGTAAAGAATCTGCCTGCCAACGCAGGAGACATGGGTTCAATCCTGGCTCCAGGAAGATCCCACATGCCAAGCAGCAAATAATCCCACATACCACAACTGTTGAGCCCACACTCTGCAGCCTGGACGCCACAACTAAAGAGCCCACGTGGAGCACCCTCTGAAGCCCGCACAGCCTGAAGCCCGTGCTCTGCCAAGAGAGAAGCCACTGCAGTGAGAAGCCCGCACAGCAGAGTAGCCTCTGCTCACTGTAACTAGAGAAAAGCCTAAGTAGCAACCGAGAGCTAGCACAGCCAATAATAAATAAATAAAAATTTTAAAATAAAATACATTCTTAAAAAGGGTATCTCTTCAGGCTCCGCCCTAGTTCTGGCCCCAGGTTAAGAGTATGGAAATGGATACAGGACAGATAGGGGTTAAATTCCAGTTCCACTCACAGTTTGGAAACCTTGGATAAGTTACTTAAGCTTGTGGTGACTCAGCTTCCTTATGGATAAAACAGGGACCAAAACAGTCCCTACCTACACGGTGGTTATGAGAATTAAATAAATAAATGCATGTAAAGCATTTAAGACAATGCCTGGCAGAGTATGAAAGTGAAACGTTAGTCGCTCAGTCACGTCCAACTCCTCACAATCCCCATGGATCTCTCTGTGACTCTGCCAGGCTCCTCTGTCCTTGGGATTCTCCAGGCAAGAATACTGGAGTGAGTAGCCCTTCTCTTCTCCAGAGGATCTTCCCGACCCAAGGATCAAACCCAGGTCTCCTGCATCACAGGCAGATTCCTGACTGTCTGAGCCTCCAGGGAAGCATAGTATGAGGACTGTATAAATAGAGACGGAAGTGACTGTTCTTTTAAAATGACAGCATCCTCAGGATCAGAAGTGGCAGTCTCGTCTAAAATTTACTGACCAAGGGACTCCCCTCGTGGCCCAGTGGTTGAGACTCTACGCTTCCACTGCAGGGGGTTCCGTTTGGGGAACTAAGATCCTGCACGCCATGCGCAGTGCCGCAAGAGAGAAAAATCTCTCCTCATTTAAAGAAAAACTAATAAAAAGAAAAAACCTATTGACCATCCCAATTCTTTTTTTAAAAACCATTTTAGTAGTTACAAGACACACACGATAAACTGCATGTTTTTGAAGAACAATATCTGAAAGCTTAGCCATATGTATGCATACCCTTAAATCCATCACCACAATTAAATACCCTTTGTAATCTCTCCCCAAGTCACTCCCTTCCCTCTCCCATCCCTTTGTAATCACTAATCTATGTTCTCACTATAGATTAATTTGCATTTTAAAGAATTTTATAAAAGTGAAGCCATCCAGTATGTACTGGTTTTTGGTCTGGCTTCTTTCACTCAGTGTAACTATCCTGAGCTTCACACATGTTATAGTATATATCTATGGTTCATTCCTGTTTATTAATGAGCAATATTTCATGGCTGTTAATTCATGCACCTGTAGATACTTGGGGCTTTTGTGATGTTTCTACTTGGGGCTATTGTAGCTACAGCTGCTATAAACATTCATGTGCAAGTCTTTTTATGAATGTGCATTTCTTTCTCCTGAGTAAATAGCTAAAAATAGTTCAATCATAGAGTATGCATATCTTTCCATTTTAAAAAACTCAAATTCTTTCCCAAAGTGGTTGTGCCATTTGACACTCCCTCCAATAGTGTATCAGAGTTTCAGCTTCTCCACATGCCCATCAACTCTTTGCTTGGTTCAGTCAGTTCAGTCGCTCAATCGTGTCCGATTCTTTGTGACCCCATGAACTGCAGTACACCAGACTTCCCTGTCCATCAACAACTCCCGGAGCTTGCTCAAACTCATGTCCATTCAGTCAGTGATGCCATCCAACCATCTCATCCTCTGTCGTCCCCTACTCCTCCCACCTTCAATCTTTCCCAGCACCAGGGTCTTTTCAAATGAGTCAGCTCTTCGCATCAGGTGGCCAAAGTATTGGAGCTTCAGCTTTAGCATCAGTCCTTTCAATGAATATTCAGGACTGATTTCCTTTAGGATGGACTGGTTGGATCTCCTTGCAGAGATCTTCCAGGTTGGATCTCCCTTGGACTCTTGAGAGTCTTTTCCAACACCACAGTTCAAAAGCATCAATTCTTTGGCTCTCAGCTTTCTTTATACTCCAACTCTCACATCCATACATGACTACTGAAAAAACCATAGCTTTGACTAGATGGACTTTTGTTGGCAAAGCAATGTCTTTGCTTTTTAATATACTGTCTAGGTTGATTTTCCCTCATAGCTCAGTTGGTAAAGAATCTGCCTGCAATGCAGGAGACCCCGATTTGATTTCTGGGTTGGAAGATCTGCTGGAGAAGGGATAGGCCACTCACTCCAGTATTCTTCAGCTTCCCTGGTGGCTCAGCTGGTAAAGAATCCACCTGCAATGTGGCAGACCTGGGTTAAATCCCTGTGTTGGGAAGATCCCCTGGAGAAGGGAAAGGCCACCCACTCCAGCATTCTGGCCTGGAGAATTCCATAGACTATACAGTCCACGGGGTCGCAAAGAGTCAGACAGGACTGAGTGGCTTTCACTTTCACTTTTGGGTTTTCTTCCAAGGAGCTTGGTTAGTCTGTTTAATTTTAGCCACAGACATGTAATGGTATAAAAATTTGGTTTTAATTTGCATTTTCATATTGACTGATGATGCTAAGCATCTTTTCATGTGCTTCCTTGCCATACAACTAAGTATCCTTCTTTGGTAAATATTCTTTTCAAATCTTCTGCCCATTTTAAAAATTGAGTTATTTGATTTCTCATCAGTGAGCTTTGAGAGCTCTTTATATAATCTGAGGGCTTCCCTAGTGGCTCAGCTGGTAAAGAATCTGCTTGCAATGCAGGAGAGCTGGGTTCAATCCCCATGTTGGGAAGAGACCCTGGAGAAGGGAAAGGCTACCCACTCCATTTTCTGGCCTGAAGAATTCCACTGACAATATAGCCCATGGGGTCGCAAAGAGTCAGATATGACTGAGTGCCTTTAACTAACAACATAATCTGAATATAAGTTCTTTATTAGATATATGACTGCAAACATTGGCTTCCAGTGTGCTGACTTTTTCATTCTCTTACCAGTGTGTTTTTAAAAGGGTCATTTTTCATTTTGATGAAATTCAATGTATCCATGGATTTTCTATGGATTATATTTTTGGTCCAGAATCTAAGAAACCCTTGCCTAACCTAGTTCTCAAGGAGTTTCTCCTGGTTCCCTGCAACCAGAACATTCACAGTTTCAGGTTTCCCATTTAGATTTCTTATCCAGTTAAGTTCATTTTTACACAGACGTATGGACCAGAGTCTGTTTACACATGGCTCTCCAATTATTTTCTCCCCGCTGTTGACAAGACTATCCTTTCTTCACTCGGTTGGCTTTGTAACTTGTCAAAAGTCAGTTGCCATAGAGGTGGGGTCATCTCCAGACCCTCTATTCCACCGACACATTTACATTTCTGCCGGTCTTGCCTATCTGTGCTCACTGTCTTGATTACTATAGATCAGTAATAAACCTTGAAATCAAGTAATATTAGTCAAGTTTTTCTTTTTAAAAGTTGTTTTGGCGATTATAGGCACTTTCATATGAATTTTAGAATGAGCTTATTGATGTTGACAAAAATTTCAACTGAATTCTGATTGGAATTAGATTGAAAACATAGATAAATTCTGAGAAGATCTATATCCTAACAAAATTGAATCTTCCAAACGATGAACATGGTTTATCTCTCCATTTATTTGGATCCTTAATTTAATCAGTAATGTTGTGTAGTTTTCACGCACGTAGTTTTGATTACAGGAATTTCACATCTTATCAGATGTATCCCTAAGGCTTTCACATTTGTGAAATATATTATTTATAAATTATATTTGCTTTTTAATTGCAATTCCAAATTATATGTAAGAAGGATATAGAAACAAAATTGGTTCTATGTTGATTTGAAACCTGCAAACACGCTAAATATAATGTGTTTGTTCCAGTTGCTTTTTTGAAGGTTCTGCTAAGAGTCCATGTAGAAGACATGTCAGCTGCAAAGAAAGGCAGTTTTACATCTTCCTTTCAAATCCAGATTCTTTTTGTTTCTTTTTCTTGCCTTATTTCACCAGCTAGAAGCTTTAGTACAATGTTGGATGAAAGAGGTAAGAACATACATCTTTGTCTTGTTGCTGATCTTAAGAACATCATTCTTTCACCATTAAGCATGAGGTTAGCTGTAGGTTTTCCGTCGATGTCCCGTATCACCGAGGAAGTCCCTTCTATTCTGAACTTGATCTGTTTAAACTTTCAGCTGAATGTTGATGGGGACCTTCGGCAGATCTCTGTGATTCTCTCTCCCCTCTGGCATTCCTCTGCAGTGTCTACCCACCTTTGCTCCCCCAAACACTCAGGGAATCGACTGGGCCCCGAGTTCCTTCCCTCTGTAGCACCATCTGGAAACCCGCTCTAGGTAGAAAACTGAGGTAAGTGTGGGCTCACCCTTTCTATTTCTCATCTCTCAGGGACCGCTGTCTTTCACTGCCTGAAGTCCAGTGTCTAGAAAGCCACTCTTTTATATAATTGATCTTTCAGATTGTTTCAGTAAGAAGGTTAAAGCTTCCATCTTGGAAGTGGAGGTCTGTCCTAACCTTTGCCCGTTGGCTCTGGTCTCTAATGAGGGTCACTCCTGTGTCCTCCACCGACTGACCTCTGTGCCTCGAGGGTCACCTTCTATCACCTCCTGGTTCTTCAGCGAGAAAAACATGCTCCTGGGACCAGAAATGTCTCAGTGCAAGTGCTGCCTGTGGCACTAACAACACATTGTACTTGGTCTGACCATCTATAAATTGAAGTAATCTATTTTACAGGATTGTTGGAAAGATTAGATGCCATTACCAGTTAAGTAACATCTCCAGTGACTGGTAAATCACAGAGACTCAATAACTGACGGGTGTCATCACTGTTACTAGGCTTTTTGTTCCAGTTTATTCTCTCCCCGCTCTTCCTCCCTGCCTCCACTTCCCTATCTCCAGATCCTTTCAACCCTAATATTTGATGACTGTGGGCTGCAGTGACAAATTATACTTTAAGTCTCGAGCCCCATGACAGCTGAGTCATGCCATCAAGAGTCGTCTGTAGAGTGGGATTCAGTCCTAGCCCTGAAATATCAGGGTGTGTGGGTGGTTTCTGCAGAAATTGCTGACGAACACCTGTTAAATATTTTACTTTTCTTAGACAATTCTCAGTCATTCACTTTTAAGATTTAAAATAGTCCCCCTACACTTGACAAAAGACTGAATACTCCTGGGCCAGCGTCTGTGACTGCTCTGACGGTTCTCTGCACAGCTCCATGGGGCACCTATCACCCTACAAACACTGGACATTTGTCACGTGAGACACGTACCTGACTGGCTGATAGCAGCAAGCACATTGAGAAGAGACACCTTTTGCTCCTTTTCATAAGTAGAAGTTTTACAGAGACGTTAACAGTGGTTGAAATCATTCAAAGGGTACCCCACCAGTTTCATAATGGAATAAAGATTCAACTCCTTGCTGGAAGCTAGCTTGGCCACCCCTTCTAGAAATTTGTTTCAGGCCTGGAAAATAGTCTGATGGATGGAGGAGCGGTATGAGGACCAAGAACAGACTGGCTAAGAACACGGGCACCCCACCGGCCGAGACTGGGCTCCAGTCCCAGTCGCAGCGTTTATCTACCAGCAGCACTGTCTTGGGTGGCTTGTTTGACCCTTCCGTGGATTTGTAAAATGAGAGTAAGCATGTCAGGATGGCCAAGGTGTCTAAGGCCCCAGACTCAAGGTATGAAAAATGAGAGTAAAAGCATCTGGGTTAGGTAAGAATGTATGTGAGGCTGGCATGAGATAACATATGTAGAGTGCCCTGCATGCATTGCATGCCCAGTAACTGGTGAATTATATCATTACCGTCATCACCACTATCAACATCATCATCAGTGTTGTTGCTACGGCAGTAGCGGTTCTAACCAGGACGACACCGTCCAGCAGAACTTGCCATGGTGACAGGAGAATTCTGCCTCCTTGTTTTCCAATATGATAACACAAGACATACATGGATATTGAGCACTTGCATCGGATAGCAAAGCCCCAGGGAAAACAACTGCCTTAGCCTGTTCCAGTTGCTATAACAGAATGCCATAGGTTGAGTGACTTAGAAATAACAAATTCTTTCTCATGGATTTGGAAGCTATGAAGTCCAAGATCAAGGCACCAGGAGACTGCTGAGGACTGCCTGGTTCATAAACAGCTATCTCTCACTGTGTCCTCCTGTGACAGAGGAGGTAAGGGAGCTCTCCGGGGCCTCTCTTATAAGGGTCCCACTCAAGAGGGTGGAGTTTAATTATCACTTCCTAAGGCTCCACCTCAAAACACCATCACATTTGGAATTTGGCTTTAATCTATGAATGTAGCTCAGCTGGTAAAGAATCCACCTGCAATGCAAGAGACCCAGTTTGATTCCTGGGTCAGGAAGATCTGCTGGAGAAGGGATAGGCTACTCACTCCTGTATTCTTGGGCTTCCTTGGTGGCTCAGCTGGCAAAGAATCTGCCTGCAATGTGGGAGACCTGGGTTTCATCCTTGGGTTGGGAAGATCCCCTGGAGAAGGGAAAGGCTACCCACTCCAGTATTGTGGCCAGAGAATTCCATGGACTGTACAGTCTATGGGGTCACAGAGTCGGACATGACTGAGTGACTTTCACTTTTCACCATGAATTGCTGGGTTGGGGTGGTGAGACACAAACGTTCACTCTGTGGCACCAATGATGGGAATAACTGATTGGAAAACAGAGCAGGACCCTGTGGTCCTTCTCTTTCATGTCCTCTGCCTGCCATTTGCCTGTAAAAAAACTTCAGCCAAAGAATAAATTTAATCAGAGAAGTGAGAAAATTCAGAAGCAAAGGGAAACAGTCAAACAAGACCAAATGATAACAGTTTAATCATTAAGTAAAGTCAAGGACTTTTTGTTCCTCCTGGAGGACTATAAATAATAATACTCTGAGCCATGTCCTTTGAGCTGTGCTGTAGATACTAAAACTCCCACCAGGTGGTAGAAGTTAACTACACAAGGATCAGGCTATAGCCATGACATAAACTGCCACAATTCCAAGAATCAGCCTCAAAGAAATGGGAACAAACCAACCCTGTAACTCAAGATTAACGGTACTCAAAACGATCCATATGACATTGGTATGACTGATGACCAATTTCAAGGTAACTGTCAGAGCTGACTGTGCTGTTTCTGCATGTAGCCCCGTCCCTTTACCTATACACCCCACCCCCACCCCACCCCAAAATTCCGCTTTAAAAAGCCTTTGCTCTTTGTCCGCTGAGTGTCAGTGGGGAGAGTCAAACGTTATGGACATGAACTTGGGCAAACTTGGGCAAACTCTGAAAGACGGTGAGGGACAGGGAAGCCTGGCGTGCTGCAGCCACAGGGTCACAAAGAGTTGGACACAACTAGGAAAGTGAACAGCCACCACCACCGCCCTCTCCCCTGGTTGCTGGCCTCCAAAACAAGGCAAACTTCCCTTTCCACCATCCTTATCTCTGGAGTATTGACTTCCGAATGGTGAGTAGCCAGACTCAGATTTCAGTAACAGCTGGGAAATCTCATAAACATTTTGCAACCCTACAAAGGGACGATATTCCCGCGGATCAAGCCTGTGGAGGTGGAGACGGTGCCACTTCCCGGAGAGCTAACAGCCTGTGCCGCGACTTTCCATCTCCATTTGCTGCTTTGGGGACACGCTGTCTCCTACCCCTAGAAGGCAGGCTTCATGAGGGCAATTTTTTTTTTTTTTTTTTCTGTTTGGATAAGTGCTTGGTCTCAGTACCAAGAAGGTGCCTGGCATGTTGTAGGGTTTCAGTAAGTGTGCACTGAAATTTAACACAACCAGGTTACCTAAAGAGGCCACAGCCAAAAGTTTATAAGTATCACGATACTTCTGTAAAATTAAAACGTTCCTTTCTTCCCTTTCAGCCTCTCCCATCCCCACCCCTACCCTGGCATGTTCAGACAAGGGCCTGGGGACCGGCTAGCAACCACCAGCAAGAGCTCTGTAACTCTCAACCCCTCAGCTCGAAGGCAAGGGGCCTTGCTTCCAGGGTGGGCAACACACCCTGAATTCTGAACAAAGCCCGACATTCAACGTTGCATGTTTTTCTCTCCACAGTTTACTTTCCTCGAAACTAATGTGATTAAGCATTCACAGCGATGGGTATACATTTTTATTAGGATGATGACAAGTGATTTGAAGGTAATTAAGCAATGGAATGTTTCACACAATGCCCACTCCATTTAAGAAATAAACTCTATGTTTTGCTAGATTCGCAGGCAAAGGGGAAAAAACATTCAAAGAGTATTAATGGCTGAAACAAACAACTATGGGAACTATTTTAGGGTCCTGGATAATCTTAAGAAAGTGAGAATTCTCATCTGTACAGAAGAATAGGAAATACAAAAAGATCAATATAAAGATGTATATTACAAAGCCGATGTTACAGTTCTGTTTTACTTAAAAAAAAGGCAGCATCTTAAATGTATATCAATAGAGGGATGAATCCATAAACTGGAATTTTATGTAGCATTTAAAAGAATGAGGCAGAATGATGGACATTTCTACTGTGGAAAGGTGGCTGTGCTACACTGATAAGGAAAAAACTGCTGGAGGATGGTTCTTATTTTAAAAGAAATTCAATCAATATGTGCATGTTTATCCATATATTGAAAAGTGATTCAAGGACACGTGTCAAACTGTGGCACGTGGTAACGTCTAGGGAGTGAACTTGGGTCTGAAGTTACAATAAGCATACATTATTCTGCATTTGTAAAATATATTAAAACATTTTATTTTTTTTTAAGTTAAGCTAAAGCAAAAAACAAAAAACAAGCAAAAACCAGGAGCCAAAGAATTACAGGAGTAACCCAACTGTTGCAAGGAAACTGCACCAGTGTGACAAGATGCTTCCTCCTGACCATGCCTACGCCTGGTCCCCAACCCCCACCACACACACACACATGCACGCACGCACGCACCACACACACACGCACGCACACATACACACGCACGCACGCACGCACACACGCACACATACACACGCATGCACGCACGCACGCACACACACACGCACGCACGCACACACACACGCACGCACACACACGCACGCACACATACACACACCCCTGCGTACACACACACAGTTACTTCAGCTTTTCCAGGAAATATCATTTATGTTTCAATAGTAATGAAACAATTTATATTAACTGGATTACAGGAGAAAATCTGTCTAAATTAGGAAGAAAATAAGTTTATACAATATGACAAAGTCACAAAGGGAACTGATCTTATATTAAGATTCTAAAGCCCTGTTAGTCATTGTGTAAGAAAACAGTTTTGTCCAATAAAGATTCTTTCAACATCTTCACCACTTTCTTATCCAATCCACCTGTCACAAAGCGAGGGTTTAATATCATTCTTCTCATTCTTGTATACAGAATACTAGACAGTGGAGTAGAATATTTCAATGACTTTATTTAACTGCATACATCCAGATACACTCTCCCAAGGCAGGAAAGAGAAATGACATTGCAGAGCTGCCAGCTAACTCTACCTGGCCACCGCAGTCGATGAGTATAAATGGTTCTGAGCGACAGCAATTCTCCCTGCCACCCTGGTCACTGAACACAGGCTGACCCAGGGACAGCAGGGAGGCTGAGGTCATATGGCTCGTGCGCATGGGCAGTGGTAGCTGGAAAGCAAGCCCCAGGGTAAATCCAGGCACCACGCAATGGTCAGTTTTACTGTAACCTGAATGGAGAAGGACTTTCTCTGTATGATATCCAAGTGTGACAGTATACAGGAAATATGATAAATCTGACTAGATAACGATTGTAAACAGTCTTGTGTCAGAAAACACAGTAAACAAGACTGAAAGGTAAACCATTATCTATGAAAGAATATTTTCTAAAACACTAATCCCTTATGAAGTATATAACACAAATCAGTGAGAAAAAGACAAATCCTCCATTGGAAGGAAAATGGACAGAAGATGCAAAAAGGAATCTTAAAGAGTAAAATACAGAACAAAACACTCAGCCATTCCAGTCATCAGAGAGATGCAAAGGGCAAGGTGATGACATTTTTAATCACTGGCGGTAAGATTTATTTTTTTTTTTCCTTTTTTAAAGATGTAAAGGAGATCATTTGGGGGAACATGTATTAATGAGATGTCCTCCATTGCTTTTCCCACCCTTAATCCTTCCCACATCCATCCTGCTTAAGTCAGAATGCTCCGTTTGCTCCATGGGAGGTCAGGAATCTTACCAGTGAATTGCAGAGAGGAAAGAAGAAAACAGTCCATGTTTAGCCTCTGACTAACAGAACTGTTTTTTTTTTTTTTTGAGCTTCTATCCTCAAGAAAATAAACTCAACATTTTCATGATTGTTCCAAACTAAAGAAAGGTAAGACTGATAGAAAATGCTAGCTTGATGGGGCTCCCAATTTTCAAGGGAGGTCAAAGACAGTTTCTCCGAAGAGGTGACATTTCATCTAAGACCTGAAAGAAGAGAGGAAGTCAGACAGGCGGAGAGCTGAGAAGGAGTGAGCCAGGCAGCAACGGGAGCAGGCTCCGAGGCCCTGTGGCGGGACGGCTCGTCCCAACCAGAGAGGAGCAAAGGCGGACTCGAGCAGCCTGCGCGGAAAGCGGGGGAGGGGTGGGGGGCGGCAGACGCGGGAAGGCACGCAGCGCGCCCTCACCCGCCGCCTCCGTCCCACCTGGGGCGCTCTTCCACCTGCCATAGGGGTCTGAGCCTCTGCAGGGGAAGACGGGGCACGGGCCGAGGTCAGGCCCAGAAGTGTCCTGGGGCTTCTTCAAGTCCTGGCTAAGACGCTTAGGAACCAGCATGCCACACAGGAGGCAATGACAGATTTGACCTTCTTGGCCCCCAAAATCACTGCAAACAGTGACTGCGGCCGTGAAATTAAAAGAGCTTACTTCTTGGAAGGAAAGCTATGACAAACCTAGAAAGTGTATTATAATAAAAAGCAGAGATATCACTTTGCAGACAAAGGTTGATATAGTCAAAACTATGGTTTCTTCAGCAGTTATGTACGAAATGTGAGAGTTGGGCTATAAAAAAGGCTGCCCGCTGTGGTGCTGGAGAAGACTTTTGAGAGTCCCTTGGAGTAAAAGGAGATAAAAGTCAATCTTAAAGGAAATCAACCCTGAATATTCATTGGAAGGACAGATGCTGAAACTTAAGCTCCAATACTTTGGCCACCTGATGTGAAGAGCTGACTCACTGGAAAAGACTCTGATGCTGGGAAAATTGAAGGCAAAAGGAGAAGGGGGCAGCAGAGGATGAGACGGTTAGATAGCATCACCAACTGAATGGACATGAATTTGAGCAAATTCGGGAGATAGTGGAGGACAGAGGAGACTGGCATGCTGCGATCCATGGGTTCACAAAGAGTTGGACTTGACTTAGCAAATAAACAACAAGTGTCAAACCCACGTCCTCTCTTGTCTGGAAGCTTGTATGTTGAGACAGTGAAGTCTCACTGCAGAGGGATACAGGGCCCCTTCAATTCTTGTGAAGGAGAAACTTCTCTAATTATGTAACATGAAAGTTCCACTGGATTTTTTTGGATTTGATAAAAATAAGCTTTACTGCATCATTTAACAGATTCATAGAAGATGCTAACATTTTTAAACATTTTCTTCAGATTTGAGGTTCACTAATACACTCAGAACTGAAATCTGCAGTGTTTGTGTGAAAATTTTCTATGGTTCTTGCTGTTACCAGATTGCTTTTTTAAATGTATTTATAAGTTGCGCATTTTCAATTGACTTCAGAGCACTAATAGTCTTGCACAAGAAAAAAAAAGTGATTTTAAGCAAGGTCTGCCGTGTATGGCAAACTGAGACAGTCTGGTAAGCAAAATCGTGCTGTCAGCAAGGACTCATTAGAAACAAAATCCTTAGTTGTAATGTATGAACAAAGAACACAGAACAATAATTTATATAATAAAACGATTAAAGTGAGACAAAAGTGAAGCAGAGTTTTCTGTGATGTCGATATCTTGCCTATCGATCATTTTCATCAGTACTTAAGAAAATTGAGCCAGTAGTTCCTAATAACTTAAAAATGCAAATGCTAACAAACTTCAAGTTTCTTTTCTCATATTTCTTAGAGGTGTAGGTTCAGCATGTCATGAACCACAGAAGGGAAAGGGGAGAAAGAACTAAACTGTCTGGACACTGGAAAGCAGACTTTCACCTGAGGTGGACAGGTTCACTTTATTTCTGTTAAAAGAAGGAACACCTTGAGGGTCCACAGGATGCCTGGCATCTGGCTTTTTCGCCAACTTTCTCGAGTGGACTGTCCAGCAAGAACGCTTCCTCTGTCTCATCTCTCCGCCAGCTGTTGCTCCTGCAGTGGACAGGTCTGATTCCATTATAACCAGTATCCCATGCCATTTGCCTGGGACCAGGCACCTGAAAGAACCATGCAGACACCGCCGGAGGGCAGACACTCCCGCTAACCCTAACCCTAGCACCGAGGGAGACCGCGGCACGTGTACATCCAAGGTTAGTCTGTGAGACCTCCCCCAGCTAGGCAGGTTTACTGGGCCCAGCTGGGGGCAGAGCCTGTGCAGTGGTGTCCACACCTGTGGGGCCTCAGGGACTCTGACCGCAGAAGCCCCTCAGTGCGTCCCTGGCATCTCTCAGCCCTGCCCAGTCTCTGTTGGGGGCTCAAGAATCATCAGCAAACAAGCCGTTCTTTTTTTAGAAAAACTATTTGTTTTTAATTGGAGGATAATTGCTTTACAATATTGTGTTGGTTTCTGCCATACATCACCATTAATCAGCCATAAGTATTCCTATGCTCCCTCCCTCTTGAATGCCCCTCCCACCCCTCTAGCTTGTCACAGAGCTCCAGGTTTGAGCTCCCTGAATCATACACCAAATTCCTATTGGCTATCTATTTTACATATGGTAATCTATATGTTTCAATGGAAGCAACCTAGATGTCCATCAACAGATGAATGGATAAAGAAGTTGTGGTACATATGTACAATGGAATATTAGTCAGCCATAAAAAGGAATGAATTTGAGTCAGTTCTAATGAGCTGAGTGAACCAAGGGCCTATTATACAGAGTGAAGTAAGTCAAAAAGAGAAAAATATTGTAAATTAACTCATATATATGGAGTCTAGAAAAATGGTACTGATGAAGCTATTTGCAGGGCAGCAATACAGAAGCAGACAGAGAACAGACTTACAGACACAGTGGGGGAAGGAGAGGGTGGGACGAATCAAGTCGTCACTTGATGGATCTTCCTGGGCCCCATCTGCCCCAGGGAAAGGAACCTATGTCCCCCTTTCCCAGTTGCTGGAAGGGAACCTGGCAGCCCCTACAAAGAATGGGCCCAGAGACCACCAGCAACCTCTCCACGGCAGGAACGAGACAAGCAGAGCACACAGGACTTCTGAGATGACTCCAGGCAGATGGCTGGGGGTGGAGAGCGTGGCGTCTTTGGTTCAGGTGTCCTTGGCAAAACCAATACAATATTGTAAAGTTGAAAAATAAAATAAAATTAAATTAAATTTTAAAAAGGCAAAAAAAAAAAAAAGAAAGAAATGAGAAAACTCTTAAAATCTGTCCTGTCTCATGTGGTTTCGAAGCTGCCATCTCATTGGTGGTTTCCTTTGAATTTAAAAAGAAATCAAAATATGGTCCAGTCCAGAAGAGAGAAATACCCTCAAGCTGGGAAGACTCCACTGCTGTATTTCAGGGGCGAGAAGCAGGTGGAATGGCTTAAGGAAGAAAAAACTGCAAAACTGTAAGAAAAGTCAGATCAGAAATCAGGAGGAATGAGACAAAATAAGGAGAGTTTTTCTCCTTCTCCCAGATTTCCAGAGTAGACTTTAAGGAAAAATTTACACACACACATGATTCCACAACAGTTCTGCTCTCTCCTCACACTCACCAAAGTGCTCTCCAGCCATGAACGTGACTCTGTCCTTTGTCATCTTGAAAACACCCAGCACTTGATTGAAAACCCTGCTGTGAACTCACAACCACTTCTGGAACTCCTGGTCACTTTCAGCTTCTCCCTAGAAGTCCCATTCCATGCCTGGCTCCAGTTCTGGTTTGTTTTTAAGGAATTTGTTCCTTACAAAAAGTCATGGGACACTTCAAACTCTGGGTGAATGGTGTGGCTTAGATTTTTGTAAATAACTGTTATTCCCTTCATGTTCATTTCTTGCATTTATTTTTTAAATATGGAAACACCACAGAACTTCATGATGACATATAATCCAGATTATTTGAGGAATCATTCTCTTTGCTATGAACATTTTATTCTCATTTACTCTCACTTTATTTTGAGAAAGTGTGTCTCCTTTTAACAAAATTACAAAGTAAAAAAAAATTGCTCAACAATATGTTCCAATTAAAAGATAAATCTCTTCCTTAAAATCAGCTGCAACTTGAATAGCACAGATCTCTATTTCAGAGTAAAATTATTTCCTCACAACAATCTTCATTCTAGAAGAAAAGTTAGGAGTGGCTATGTGACCTTGGTGAGGAAAGCAGGGTCTCAATTTCCTCATCTATAGAATGGGGATAACACTAGAAATTATTCTCATCTGGAAAATCCCGTTGGACAGAGGAGCGTGGCGGGCTATAGTCCATGGGGTCACAAAGAGTCAGACACGATTGACTGACTGAGCCTGCATACACACAATACTATAAATAAGGACTCATACTGAAGGGATGTTTCTAGATGACACCTCTTTTCTCTGGGAGGTTCCCTCCCCCAGGGTCCTCTTCTTGACCAAGGGAAACACTTTTTCTGATCAGATTCTCTCTCTCGGGGTCTGGAATTAGGGTTCAGACATAGCCAGTCACATCACACGAGGAAAGTAAACCTGCCAAGGTTAGGCCCAGCCTTCTCGTGCTCACAGAGTAAAGCGAGAAAGCTGGTCAGCAACGTGAAGGAGTGAGGCACAGGTGAACAGAGACATGGAGGGAGGTGCACAGGTCCGAGCAGCCTCCAGAGTTCCTGCTGACGGTCCGCTTCTCAAATCGGGTTCCATGAGGAATGGCCACATGCCAACATTCAACTTCCTTAAGACATCATGGGGTGAGGAGAGAAGGATAAATTAAGAGCATGGGATTAACAGACACACACACTATATATAAAATAGATAAACACAACATTCAACTTCCTTAAGGCATCATGGGGTGAGGAGAGAAGGATAAACTAAGAGCATGGGATTAACAGACACACACACTATATATAAAATAGATAAACACAACATTCAACTTCCTTAAGGCATCATGGGGTGAGGAGAGAAGGATAAACTAAGAGCATGGGATTAACAGACACACACACTGTATATAAAATAGATAAACACAACATTCAACTTCCTTAAGGCATCATGGGGTGAGGAGAGAAGGATAAACTAAGAGCATGGGATTAACAGACACACACACTGTATATAAAATAGATAAACACAACATTCAACTTCCTTAAGGCATCATGGGGTGAGGAGAGAAGGATAAACTAAGAGCATGGGATTAACAGACACACACTATATATAAAATAGATAAACAACAAGGACATACTGCACAGCACGGGAACTGTATTCAGTATCTTGTAATAACCTGCAATGGAAAAGAATCTGAAAAGAATATACATATATATATATATAATATGGTGGAGGCTTAGTCGCTAAGTCGCGTCCGACTGGTGGGATCCCATGGACTGTAGCCCACCAGGCTCCTCTGTCCATGGGATTCTCCAGGCAAGAATACTGGAGTGGGATATATGGGATTCCCCAGTGGCTTAGATGGTAAAAAGTCTGCCTGAAATGTGGAAAACCCAGGTTAGATCCCTGGATCAGAAAGATCCCCTGGAGAAGGACATGGCAACCCACTCCAGTATTCTTGCCTGGAAAATTCCATGGATGGAGGAGCCTGGAGGGCTACAATCCATGGGGTCACAAAGAGTTGGACACGACTGAATGACTTCATTTTCCTTTTCCTCATACATATGTATACATGTATGAGAAGAAGAATATATATGTGTGAGAATCCCCTGGTGGCTCAGATGCTAAAGAATCTGCCTACAATGAAGGAGACTCGACTTCAATCCCTGTGTCAGGAAGATACCCTGGAGAAGGGAACGGCAACCCACTTCAGTGTTCTTGCTGGAGAACGCCATGCACAGAGGAGTCTGGAGGGCTGCAGCCCAGGGGTTGCAAAGAGTCAGACACCACTGAGTGGCTAACACTTTCACTACATAACGGAATCATTTTGCTCTATACCAGAAGCTAACTAAGTCAACTATACTTCATTTAAAAAAAAAATACAAACTAAAAATTTAAAAATTAAAAAATACAAAAATTAGTTTCCCCAAAAAGATATTATCATAGCCTCATTTTTTAAAAGACTACTACTGCCTCCCTCTCCTTTAAAAAAATTTACTTTCAGTTTTAATATTTTGCTAAATGCACCATAGCTTTGTTTCTTTTTCTGACAACTGGAAGTATGTTAACTAAAATGCAGAAGGAAAAAGAATGCCAAAGGTATCTCTCTTGATCCACGTTGGCCCTTCAAAGAGAACTCTCTTGTGCAGCCAGAACTCCCGTCGGTCTCTTCCCGGCAGAGTCCAATTAAAGAGAAACAAGGTCTTTACAGCACATGATCATCAATATGCAAAGAGGTGACACCAGACCAACATCACAAGCCCAATTACCCAAATGTCTTGCTCAGGTAACAGCCTTTAAATAGTCAAAGGCTCTTTGGCAAATCATCTCCTTTAGAGAAATTAAAGCCAACATTTTATGCAGATGATTTCACATCCTCTTAACAGCTCCTCTCCAAATAAGTGAAAGAGCTTCCCATCATAGAGCTCATCAGGTCAACGGAGCCTGCAGAGCCATGTAATTTAGCCAGAGGAGTTCATTCCAGCTCAAGACCCCATTTGGGTTTCCAAGTAATCATCACTCAAGAGAGGGCTCAAGGTGAGACCACTTCCAACTCGCCCTTTGAAAGGAGTCATGCCCGGTGACTCCAGATGCGTCACAACAAGGCAAGTGGACAAAGTCCACATCTGGCCGCTGGCTGACAGAGGAGGAAGGTCTGAGAGTTCAGACCCTGCCATGTGTGAATGCGGGGTTTTAAAAGACTGTTCAAAGAACTTCATCAGTGATTTCTGGAACTTGGAGCAGGCCAGCATGGAGTGCACAGGTGAACCATTTGCCAGGGCACAGATGTTAGCACAAAGAACCCTCTTTATTCTCCACACCCAAAGTTTTCTGCTCTGTGCATCCGAATGGACCCATTTAGCAATGAACTGGCCCCTAGTTTAGACAGCAGAAATTCACACTCATTCTGCAGCCTCAGGGCACAAATTCAAGGTCTAATTTTCATGCAAATCGACTCACTCTTTTGTATTTCCAGCTGATATTTTCTCTGGGCCCTTGTTAATCAAGGCAAACATAGTTCAGTGCAGACTCCTCACCTCCCAAACAATGGCACAAAAATATAAAGACTTTGGCAGAGTTAAGTCCAGGGTTCAGAGTGCAAAATTATGCAGAAGATAAGCTTCTTGCAGTGTAGTCAGTGTCCCCCACATTTCTAGGGACATTAATGAATTCCTAGAAACGTCGAGGACTCCTCGGTGGAGAAACAAAGCCACACTGGGGCTTTATTTGTTTAGGTGTGTATTGACTTCTGGCTTCAGTCCCCCGTGTGAATAGTTAAGTAGTTTGTCATGCCATTCTTCTAACAAGAGGAAGCTCGACAAGCTGGAACTCAGTGTTTGCTCTGGGAGCCCTCAGAACTGAGGCTGTGCCGCAAATTGCCATCATGAAGTCTGCAGAGACAGAAGAATTCAGAGGGTCACGGCCAAGACGGGCTCACCTGGAGCAGCAGCCGCTGCGACTGGACCTGGCAGCGACTCGGAGGTGGCAATGTTGATGAGCTGCTGAAGGCTTAGTATGAACTAGCGTGCGGGCTGCAATCTTAGGGGCCCACAATTTCATGGCCTTTACTTCCAGAATCCCCACCAACTTTTCATGGCAAAGACTCAGGTGGGATCCCCTGGTGGCTCTGAACTGGGCAGAAGTGTCATCCTTGGGAAACTTACAGAGCCTTCCTCAGATCTCAGGCATCACTGATCTCAGAGTCTGTACTGCCAGACACACCACAGTTTTCATGACACTGTCCTTCAGTGGAATGATTGTTGGATGGGTGGACATTTGGGTCGATGGGTGAATGAATGGATGACATGGGATCCATGCCCTCAGGGAAATGATAATACAGAAATTCCCAAATTTGTCTCACCAAACACTAACACCATAAGCTGTGCCATGGGACCAAAAGTTCCTCTATGCTCAAAAAATGGAAGGAAATGCTCAGTTTGGCAACTTCAACAGATTTCTTTACTACAAGAGCCTGGATATCACACACCCTTATCTTCCTAGAATTTAGCACATCTGTTGTTAGACACTCAATTAGATAATCAAAAGGAGGAAAATAGAGAATAATCCACTCCTGTTCATTCATTCCACAAATATTCACTGAGCATCTAAGCACTGCAGGCACTAAGCCAGGGTCTAGAAAGATATTAGGAACAAAATGGGCATACCCTGCCCTCATGGTGGGGGCAGTATAATAGAGGAGATGGACATTAAACAAAAATCCCACAAGCAAGTATAAACTTGCAACTACAACAATCACTACAACGGAAAAGTAGGTGGAAAAGATACATTAAAGCAAACACCCTGGTCAAGGAGGTTAGAAAAAGCTAACAAAAGAATTGAGAAGTAAAGCATTCAGAATCATCAATATGGCAAAATGGATGGGGATGGCAGGGCGGTGAAGGAGTTTGCTAGGAACCTGGCAGAGAAACAGCATGTGTTACCAAATGTCCCTTTGAACTCCTATAGCAGAAAGAAGCATGGCTCATACAAAGAGTAGAAATGGAGACTTCCCTGGTGATCCAGAGGTTAAGATCTGCCTACCAATGGAGTGCAGCCAAAAATAAATAAATATCTAGCTTTTTAAATACTTAAGCAAAATGAAAGAATGGAAATGAGGCCAAAATGGCTGAGAGTAGGGGACTCCATGGTCAGTTCCTATTTAAGCCTCTGAGAGCTGTGCTGTTTTGTTACATGCAACAGATGACGCACACAGGTCACTAGCTCAGTGAGGGTCAGGCCTCACTGTTCTCTCCCCTACTTTCTGCCTTGGAAGGGACTCTATGGGCTGAACCACCCCGGCTCCCTTGTCCTCCGGCTTTCGCTGGGGTTTGGCCTATGGGCAACCGCAGGAGACAGTTAGAGCATAGGAGGCAGGGAGTTCAGTGGTCTCCCCTCTCGGCTCAGCTGGGTGCCCTGTTACACTGACTACGTCCTTCACCCTCCCTCCCCAGGTTCCCTCCCCAGGTCTTTCTGGGTTCCAGGCTCTTGGCCGTCACTGGCCCTGGGGTGCCCCACCAATCCCTGTTGGTTTCCATGCTTCCTCCTGTCCACACCTTTGCAAGCAACTGTTTCCACTGACCCGCTCTATTCATCCCCTCTGAGTGTGCCATCTAATTCTAAGGGACAGATATAACTCCTCAGCTAGAAAGAGGTGAAGCTGGGATACAAAGTTTCAGAACCTTAAAGTTACTCTTTGAAAAACCAGAGTAACAGGACTTCGCTAGTGATCCACCTTGCAGCCCAGGGGATACTGGTTTGATCACGGAACTAAGACCTCACATGCCCAGAAGCAACTAAGCCCACGAGGTCCAGAGCCTGCATGCCACAGCCAGAGAGCTGTGCACCGGAACAAAAGACCCTGCATGATGCGAGGGAGACCTGACAAAGCCAAATAAATAAATATTAAGAAGGAAAAAAATAGAGTAACTATGCCTCCCCCGGTAGCCTAAGCACAGACAGGAGACGCCCTTCAACTTCAGATCAGCACAGGTCCAGAGGCCAAACTCTGTGGAAAGGGCCAACATCTTTGAGCCTCAGTTTCTTCACCAACAAAACTTCCCAGTCACTACATAAAACTACCATTAGAATTAAATGCAGGCACTTACGTGAAAGAAGGCTGAGCACCCAAGAATCGATGCTTTCAAATTGTGGTACTAGAGAAGACTCTTGAGAGTCCCTTGGACTGCAAGGAGATCAAACCAGTCCATCCTAAAGGAAATCAACCCTGAATATTCCTTGGAAGGACTGATGCTGAAGCTGAAACTCCAATCCTTTGGCCACCTGATGCGAAGAGCTGACTCATTGGAAAACACCCTGATGCTGGGAAAGATTGAGGGCAGGAGGAGAAGGGGACAACAGAGGATGAGATGGCTGGATGGCATCACCGACTCATTGAACATGAATATGAGCAAACTCCAAGAAATAGTGGAGGACAGAGGAGCCTGGTGTGCTGCAGTCCACAGAGTCTCAAAGGCTTGGCAACTGAACAACCACAACAAACTTGTGTGAACCACAGTAAGGGGCCAGGAGTGAGCTCCCCAAGGACAGCACCAGCAAGAGCTCATTGCGCTAGACCAACCCGACCCAAATGCCATTCTCTACTGTCAACAGCCCCAGGAGTACAGTAGCCCCTAGTTCAACAGGCAGACCCCCAAGAGGATCCTGGAATCATCCACAGAGATATCACCTAACCCATTTTTAAACGTGCCTCAGCCCCGCAGAGCTGTAGCGAGCTTCACTTGCCAGCACCACGTGTGGCTTCCTGGTTCGAAGGAGCAGCCCCGCCCATTCAAGCGCTGCCGCTGCCAACGTCTGAGCACACTCAGGGGGTGGCGCTGGCGGAGGAGGCCAGTCGCGTGGAATTTTCTCCCTTGGGGTCACACATTGCCCAGACAGGCTTCTGAATGTGCAAGAGCGTGAAGGAGGGGAAGAAGAAGATGGGACTCTGGACCTGGTGACATTCCCAGAAACATATTTGGACCTCAGATTATGGTTCTCAGAAAGGGCAGCACTGTGCGCCGTGTTTACAGCTGTTCCTCGGTGGTTTAATGAGTCCCGGATGCGGACGAGAGGGCCACGTAGAGGGGAGTAATTGGGGCGCCGCGGCCTGCGAGGTCTGCATCTCTGGCAGAGAAGCAGCTGGTGGACACGATTCAAAGTCAGGGAAAGGGACTGGAAACAGGAAACAGGCCAAGAACTAGAAGGTCCCCGGGTGGACACCACAGCCCAACGGTGACCGCAGCTCTGCTAGCCGGGCAGGCCCCGCCCTTGCCGTCAGACAGGCTAGACCAGGGCTCCCCAAGTCTGACCTCTGTGCCCTTCACCATCGTTTCTGCAGGCTTACGTCCACTGTTGTGTTAGTTTCTTCACTTTCTTTAAATCAACTCAATGTCTCCCTTACATTTACTTTAGTTGAAATTTTATTATGACAAGCACCACGGAAGCCACATCACTTGCGTCAATGGACAGCAACAAGCAAAATAAACACGATGGAACCAGCTTCATTACTGGGTTCCAGCTGACCCTGCTTCCTGTAGAGTCTGCCTCTTGGTGTCTCCTAATACAAAAGGGGGACTGGCAAGTTTTCCAGCAACAAGTGAGATTTTTTTCTCCTATAATCAGAAACATTAGCATTGAAACATATTCATTACCATATGTAAAGTGAAGTCACTCAGTCCTGTCGGACTCTTTGCCACCCCATGGACAAAGAGTCCAGGCTCCTTCGTCCATGGGATTTTCCAGGCAAGAATACTGGAGTGGTTGCCATTTCCTTCTCCAGGAGATCTTCCTGACCCAGGGATTGAAGCCCGGTCTTCCGCATTGTAGGCAGACACTTTACGGTCTGAGCCACCAGGGAAGCCCACCATATGTAAATCAGATAGCTAATGGGAAGCTGCTGTATAGCACAGGAGGCTCAAGGCCTGTTCTGTGACAACCTAGAGGGGTGGGATGGGGTGGGGGCTGGGGAGGTTCAAGAGGGTGAAGACGTATGCACACTGACGCTGACGCACGTTGTTGAACTGCAGACTCCAGCACAAATCATAAAGCAGTTATCCTTCAATTAAAAATAAATTTAAAAAAAAAGAATGGAAAAGAGAGTAACTTTCCAACTCTGCTATTCAATCTTGCTGCTGCTGCTGCTGGTAAGTCACTTCAGTCGTGTCTGACTCTGTGCGACCCCATAGATGGCAGCCCACCAGGCTCCCCCATCCCTGGGATTCTCCAGGCAAGAATACTGGAGTGGGTGCTATTCAATCTTATTTTATGCTAAAGTCCCCTAGTAATGCATCCACAATCATCTTGTTATGTAAAGCAAAGATACCCATCTGGAAGACAGTGTGTTCCTCGATCCTCCTAAAGCCTAGCCCTAAGCAATACTGTTAGCTCTTGAGAGTCCCTTGGACTGCAAGGAGATCCAACCAGTCCATCCTAAAGGAAATCAGTCCTGAATATTAATTGGAAGGACTGATGCTGTAGCTGAAATGCCAGTACTTTGGCCACCTGATGCGAAGAGCTAACTCATTTGAAAAGACCCTGATGCTGGGAAAGATTGAAGGCAGGAGGAGAAGAGGACAACAGAGGATGAGATGGTTGGATGACATCACCGACTCAATGGACATGAGTCTGAGTAAACTCTGGGAGTTGGTGATGGACAGGGAGGCCTGGTGGGCTGCAGTCCATGGGGTCAGAAAGAGATGGACATGACTGAGTTACTGAACTGAACTGCAGCAATAAAGCCATAAATCATGGTTTGTGGGGCTGATGCACATTACAAGAAATAATTATTGCCATTAAAATCTTCCAAGTACTACTTAAAACCACATCATCTCCTCCCCAGGTAGCAGATGCCATTCTCGGGGAAATGCCGGGACACACAACCCTCAGGTCCCCGGGTTGAAGAGCACGTGAAAATCCCCACCCTGCTCTGTGAAGGGCTCTGCCCTCCTGTGTGGAAAAGCCTTCATGGCTGGAACCCCAGTGAAAGGTTCCACCCTTCCTGCTTCTGGAAAGGTCCTCGTTGTGGAACAGTGTCAGAGAGCCATCGCCCTCCAACGATTCTGGGGAGAGACCATCAGGGCTCACATCCTGGTGAGGACCCCCTTCCAAGGCCTTGGGGACAGAGTTGAAAATGAAAACTGTAAGGTAAGGGAGTTAGAGAAGGTGAGGTTCGGGGGAAAAAAAAGTGAGACCAGCACTTTACAGGAAGATACCACCCTTGGTGAGGGAGAAGGGGCAGCAGTCAGATCAGCGGGCTGCTGCGCCAAGTCAAGAAGAAGGCGGGTACACATAGAAAGCATTTTTGTGCGGAGATGCGTCGTTTTGAGGGGGTCTGTTTTTCCTCAAGATTATTTTGATTAGTTAGCTTTCAACAACTGGAGTAAGGAATTCCTGAGACCGGCCAGAGACTGGGATCGGCTGGGAGCTGAACGTAATCAGTCTTAATGTCCTTTCCTTTCTTTGGGGGAGAAAGTTCTTTATACTGTGTAGAATGGTGGGGAAGGCCTGGAGGGGAGTTTTGACTCCAGCTCTCTTGAGCCTGTAGCTTTCCTTCAGAAACCACAGTCGTGTCCTCGGGGGACCTGGAGCCAACAGGTCGGCGTCATCTCTGCCCTGCACTGATTTGTTGAAAAGCTGAGATCTGAACCTGTGTGCCAGTTGGTTCCAAAATCCGTATTCTTCCCCACCACGACCTGCTGTCTAACTGTCTAGTAACAGAGACAGAGTTTTAATATTAATGCAGACTTTTTATGCTGAATCCCACGGAAGAGTTTTCCATTTCAACTCCCTGACTCTCTCAAGCTCCTTTGAGTGTCTCCTTGGCCCTGAATGACTATCTTGGGACTGCTTTTTCCCAGAGCCATAAACACACATGGAATTAAGGGACAAGGACTAACATAAGAAGACTGGGCCGGGAGTGCCAACTACAGACGGCACTTGCCGTCTCTCCCTCTATTTCTGTAACTGCTGCTGCTGACCCTCAGCACCCCTGAAAGGAGTTCAGGGGGAGAGAAGAGATAAGGGGTCCATGCTTGGGGGAAAATCTGAAAGACAGGTCTTCAGATAGATATTGTCAGGAGCCGATTTTACGAGCCCTTCTTGTATCTCCCCATATATAGAAAAGCACCAAAATCCTTCATGGTGACGACTGCTCCTCGTGACTAGCAGAGGCTTCGTAATACCAGCATTAATAGAAATCTTCTGGAAAGATATGTGCTGGATTGCATGTATCTCCCCCTTCACCAAAAAGCATATATATACTGACCTTTCCCCCTGCCTCTTTGGTCCAATTTCTCAGAGCTGTCTGAAGTGCTGTCTCCCAGACTGAGGTCCTCATTTTGCCCCAAATAAAACTTAACTCTCAGCTTTTACATTGTGCATTTTTTTAAGTCTGACGGGAGGAAGCTGAGGAAAGTGCTGGCCATTCAGATACGCTTTGTTTCTTTAATCTACACATTTCTATTCTCCTCTGCACAACCCACACCTTCCCTGCAGACCACTTGGAGTCTTTTTAAATTAAAAAAGTCACTGCCTGCCCAACAACCAAGCAAGAGGTGAGGAGCTGACATGATGATGAGATGATAGAATGGCCCAACTTTCCCTCAGGCACCTGAGGTCCATTTCCCTGGCCCCCAGTTGGAGAGACTTTGGTTAGAAGAACCAGATGGGAATGACACCACCACTCACTGTGTGACTTTGGGTAAGTGGCCTAACTTCTCTGAGCCTCAGTGTCACCTGCCTGAAACACAAGTATCAGGGATACACAGGGTATCACAGGTGATGCAAAGTTCAGAAGAAATATATAAAAAGGGATTTGCAACATCTGGCCCAGAGAAGACACTCACCAAAACAACAAAAACAAAGCAGCTGCTTTTACTGACAAGTTCTTTTATTTGACAGGTGGTGGCAAAATTCCCACACCACAGTCAGATGGCAAAGGAAAGCCCTGGCAGTTCCCCCAGAGCAGCGTGGAATCCCAACATGTTCACCTCCCTGTAGTCTGACAGTATAAACAAGGTCCTGATTAACTTTGCCAGAGATAGTTCTAATTCAAACTGAATGCTGTTGGACAGCTCATCCTGTCAGGGAGGGAGCATAACCACCACTGACCTTTTCAAACAAAGCTAATTGCTCCGGTTTTAAGGTTACAGAGCTGAAATTTTGCCATATATTGATCCAGGGGTGCAAAGTTTCTTCCTAATTTCTAATTTCCCCTAGAGGAGAAAGTAGGAATTTGCCTTGATGGAGCCCATCTTCTCTGGGAGGAACACAGCTATTTAGAAACTTTCTGTTACCAAACCCACTTGGCCAGCAACTTCCTTGCAGATCCAGTGGTTAAGACTCCGCCCTCCAGCACAGGGGGTGTGGGTCCATAGTTAAGACTCCGCCCTCCAGCGTAGGGGGTGCGGGTTCGATCCCTGGTTCAGGACTAAGATCCCACACTCCTCACAGCCAAAACACCAAAATATAAAACAGAATCAATGTTGTAACCAATCTGGATACTTGGCCAGTGACGCAGCCTCCTTTCTCAGCTGAAGAGTCTAACTACTCAGGTTTTCATTGAGTCAATAAATGCGTGTTACTGTATGGCCTGGTGGGCCAGGACATGTGCTGGGTTCAGCAGACGGTGAGCCAGTCCTTGCAAGCAGAGGGGAGAGACAGCTATGAATCGATAGTTATGCAAACAGAGGAAGCTGCCTGTGCTGTTATTGAGAAGAACGATGGCTGGTGAGTGGGTTGAATGGATGCTCCTTCAGGCAAGGAGAAGTGGGGGCTTTGTCTCTGGGGGATTTAAAAGTGACTTAGTCTGCTTTTTATGGTCACCAAACCCTGGAAACCCCAAACATTATGGGTGATAAAATGCTCCTCCCTTAATAGACAGACTGTCTCCCCACTGTTCATCTCAGGTATCCAGGAAATGAGAAAGACTGACCAGATCACTCAGTTAAGGACTCCCAGAAGATGCACAACTTGAACTTAAGGTGGGATGGGCAGGAGAGCAGCAGGTATCCAGGCAAAGCTGTAAGGGCGGGGGACTCCTGGAGGACAAGGCGGAAGCAGGGACCCCAGGCCAGCAGAGACCCAGGAGAATCAGGGCTAGACGGCATGCCTGAGGGGAGAGGGCAGGGGGTCTAGGGGATGAGAGAGTCTCTGTCCCAGAAAAAAAAAAAACACAAAAAACGGTAACAGTTATGCAGCTGCAGCAGATTCACTTTCAAACCAAAGCCCCAATTCCTGAGTTTTATGTAAAATACACTCTAGATTTTTTTTTAAGTATTGGCAACTTATTTAAAAACAAATCGTAGCTGCTGGCCAAATGGGACCCCCTGGGGCCTTTGGGTTGGTAGGAGACAGGCCTTCTTCTATCCTCTGCTTTATCTGCTCTTTGAAGTACCTAGGTAACAGTATGTGATGCAGATTTCCTGAGTTGTTCTGAAAGTGTGAAAACCCCACCAAACAGAAGGTGTTAACCACTTCAGAACCAGAGCACAATGCCCCGGGCCTCCTGGAGCGAAGGACTGATAATGTGAACCCCTGCCACCCCACCTGCTAGTCAGAGAATCCCGCACAAGCTGACCACACACCCTTCCATGCGCCCCCCACCCCTGACCAAAAGGGCACATCGCCAAGCAGCCACAAGCCACAGAGGGTAACACCCAAGCCTAACAAACGGGCTTCCGGGGGCTCAGCGGTTATGAACCTGCCTGCCAACACAGGAGACCTGGGCTTGTCCCTGGGTCAGGAAGGTCCCCTGGAGGAGGGAATGGCAGCTTACTCTAGTGTTCCTGCCTGGAGAATCCCACGGACAGAGGAGCCTGGTGGGCCACAGTCCACAGGGTCGCAGAGTCAGACACAACTGAAGAGACTTAGAACGCACACACATACGCATGAGTTGTGATCAAAGAAAAACATTGTTCACATTCATCAGACATCTTTAAAAATGCTTTGTACCCAGTTCTGACACTTCCATCCTCTACATGAAAATGGACTGCTCCTGGACTCTTCTCTTGAAATCTTTTCCAGAAACACCAGTTCTTCCGGTGACTCTTTCCCCACCTCCTCCTTATCCCATGTGCTATTTATCTGCTCATACAGCTCCTTATGCAGTTTCCTTGGGCCTGACTCCTTTGATCTTTGCTCTCTCATCCCATTACTCAGATTCTGCTTCATCCAGGAAACCTGGGGCCTGCTGCCCCAAGCAAAAATCATTGTTTTAGACAGCAAGAGGGCAAGGGAAAGACTGAAAATTCACAAACGGTATTTTTCATCCTATTTATTCACAAATGTATTTTCAAGATGCATTTCTGTACATAGACTTAAAAACGTGCTGTCTTTTGATCACAGCAGCTGGTGGCAAAGCTGTCTGTTTATAGTCAACTTAATGTCAAGAGCTGGTACAGAAGTTCACAACAGCAGAGAACTCTATCGTTTGAAAATTTTGAGGAGGAAGTTACTGCGATCAAGTGGGAAGCCTCAGATCAGTCTCTTAAAGCACAGGTAGGGAAAAAAAGGCAAAAACAAACAATACGTAGAGTGGGCCACTTGGTAGATACTCAGTCAGCCCTAGCTAAGGGTTAAGGGGCTTCCCAAGTGGTGCAATTAGTAAAAAGCATGCCCGCCAATGCAGGAGGTGCAAGAGACATGGGTTCAGTTCCTGGGTCGGGAAGCTCTCTTGGAGGAGGAAATGGCAACTCACTCCAGTGTTCTTGCCTGGAGATGCCCACGGACAGAGGAGTTTGGGCTACTGTCCATGGTGTCACAGAGAGCTGGACACACAGAGCCTACACGTGCGCGCGTGCACACACACACATACACACACACACACACAAGGGCTAAGGAAAGCATACAGCTGAATTCCTGCAGTCTCTAGAAAGTGGTGCTTTAAAAAAAAAAAAAAAAACAGTTGGATCCGTTAATTTAATTCCCAGGGGGAAGGGTTCAATTTCATTTTTCATTATTAAAGCCAATTCTTACTTCCTTCAGTTAAAATGTGCATCAAATACACTTTCCTCTGGCTCTGTTAAGAAAGACTGAGCAGCGGCCTCTGCCCTACGTGTGCACCATCTTCGGATGGGTTTCATGGGTTGGGACCTGTTTTCCTCACACTGAGGTCCTGAACACACAAGGTGGGGAGACCTGCTTGAAGGAGCTGGAGAACGAAAAGAAAAATAAACTGTCCTGTTTGTTCATCTGATACCCAGAAGAATCAATAGGAAGACAATGGTCACCACAGAATTCTTGAGCTTACTTTTTGTTCCCAGGGATGTCACCTTCATTTCATGATTCTAGTGCCCACAAGACCCAATATTGCATCACGCCCCACCACCACCATCACGAGACTTAATTTGGAAAATAAAGCAAACTCCTTTTTGATGATTCTCTCTCTAGGTGTTCAAAGTGACTTTACGTTCAGATCATTCTGGAAGAAATCATTTTAAAAGCCTGTCACTGCACACTGCAAACGGCCGCAAGGACACCCTGGTGTGTTTCGCCATTATTAAAACAGCTACCAAAAATAAATACATGAAACAAAGAGGGAGCCCTTGCAGGGCCTCAGTAACGCAATGATCAGGAAATCGTTTCTGCTCTGGTAGATTAGAATCAAGGAATGCAGCCATTTTCATCATCAGTATAACTCTGTAACTGATTTCAGCGATGGCCCCACAAGGATGGTGCCTGCTCTTTTGTTACCCACCGTTGATAAATGTGCATCAATTTTTCACTTTGAAGTGTTATTTCCTCTTGCAATTTGCCAAGTGCCTTTTCATGCCGCATTTGAAGACTGTCCCATGAACAAAGCTCCTTCAGGGAAGACAAGTTAATTATCTGACTGCCATTCTGATTGTTGGCTGCTGGAAAGAAAATTCTTTGCCAGCTCCAGTGGTGAGGCACCAATGCTGCTCTTTGACAATGGTCAAATTCCTACAGGATCCGTCACTGGGTGAGTAGGAGAGCAATGGTTAAGAACTCAGACTTGGAGTCAGGCGGAGCTGGATTCAAACCCTGTACTTACTTTGGCCAAGTAAATCAGTCTCTATGAGCCTCTGTTTCCCCATCTGTATGATGAAGGTAATATTGGTTCCTAGGTTGTAAGATTACTACAAAGATCAGATAGCAGAATATGTGCTTGGCTCTTGTCACCTAGTGAGCATTAAACAAAGATTTTGTTCTGATAAAACAACTGCTCAATTCCCTTCCATTCACCAGAAGATACTGTGGAGGGTTATTTCATGGTGCTTCCCTAGAGGTTATTACAGGAACATTGTTTCCACACCAGACACATTTCTTCATTTACCATAAGTTTCAGTTCAATTCAGTTGCTCAGTCGTGTCCGATTCTTTGCGACCTCATGAATAGCAGCACGCCAGGCCTCCCTTTCCATCACCAACTCCCAGAGTTCACTCAGACTCATGTCCATTGAGTCAGTGATGCCATCCAGCCATCTCATCCTCTGTCGTCCCCTTCTCCTCCTGTCCCCAATCCCTCCCAGCATCAGGGTCTTTTCCAATGAGTCAACTCTTCGCATGAGGTGGCCAAAGTACTGGAGTTTCAGCTTCACCATCAGGCCTTCCACTCGTTTAGTGTTGCATTTGATGCTGGGAAAGATTGAGGGCAGCGGGAGAAGGGGACGGCAGAGGATGAGATGGTTAGATGGCATCACTTACTTAATGGACATGGGTTTGAGCCTACTCCAGGACATAGTGAAGGACAGAGAAACCTGGTGTGCTGCAGTTCATGGGGTTGCAGAGAGTCAGACACAACTCAGCCACTGAACAACAACAACAACAGCGAGCAAACTTCATGAATGACGCTGGGAAGTGTCTTTTCTGGGTGTGGCTCTTTAAGATTCCTGTTGTGGATCTATAACACATCACTGCTTATTTGGGATGTTTTTCTAAATGCAAATTCATATTCCTCGGCACTTCATCTTTTTTCCTTAAGCATATAATTGTAGCTTGTTTACTAAACTCTCACTTCTCCAAATATATTGTTTTTAAGCCATCTCTACTACGAGTCCAAATGGAAGGGATCTGGGACAATGACATTCCTCCAGTTAAAACAATTAGTTTAATACAAGACAAGAGAAGGAAGGGATAAACCAAAGTCCCTTTGGTTTAGTTTAAACATTCAAGCTGTGGGATGCATATTCTAATCTGAGCCTCGGAAGAGGAAAATAAACAGTATAAGAGCCAAATACGTATTAATTATGATTTATTTATTTAGTGCCACTGATGTGTATCCAACTATGCAAAGGTAAATTGAAGGGGGAAAATCAGATCCCAGTTCAAGAGAGCAAACTTTAACTGCCCATCTGAATTCCTTAACTACACAGAATTCCTTAACTACACATCTGAATGTTCTAGGAAAAACCTGGTGACTGATGATGACAGGAAAGTGGAATTAAATCCATGGTGGGGGGCAGGGTGGGGATAAGGATACTAGGAGGGGGTTAAAGAAAGAAAAACCCCAATACTGTTAAGATACTGGCCAGGCTGGGTCATGTCAATGGAAAATCCCCACTGCCTACTTCCAGCTCCTCAGAATCTTTCATGAACAGGAAAGACAAGATTCCAAACCAGAGGCAGCTGTTTAGACCTTCTCACTGCACAGCTCAGGACTAATTCTGGTCATGCAGACAGAGGCCCAGGATGCCCCTGGCAAGACATTTCTCCCCTGATGAGTTAACAGAGAGAATCTCTAGCCCTGACAGCAACATGTAACTCTGGGTTTTTATGGATGCCATTATTAAAGTGTTCTGGCTTAACAGAAATGCCTGCTGGATGATTCTAGAATCCTGAACTGCAGGCGGGCGCAAACCACTTTACCAGAGTAGAAACCAAGGCACATTCCTCAAGCTGATTTTCCAGAATGACCTTATTTTGTTTTAATTTCCCTTTTTGAGGTATTACTTATATACAACACAATTTACTCATTTTAAATATGCAATCTGATGAATTTGGACAAATGTGGACAGTCACAAAATCACTACCAGAATCATTATATAGAAATTGTCATCACCCCAGAGGATCGACATGGCCCTTTGTAGTCAGTTCCCACCCCCACTCCAGATGCTGGCAACCACCAATCCACTTTCTGTTGGTATAATTCCTGCCTATTCTAGAATTTTCACATGACTTCTCTTGTCTGTAGTATTTGTTATTCACCACTCTGATTGTTGAGTAGTATTCCCTCGTATGGACATACCATATTTGTTTATCCGAGGGCATTTGGCTTGTTTCCAAATTGCTGCTTGTAGGAATAAAACTACTATGAATATTCAAGTAAAAGTCTTTAGGTGAACATATATTTGTATTTTGGGGGGAAAATACTGAGGAGATTGCTTGGCTATGCAGTGAATGTTGTTCACATTTATAAGAACAACACACGTGTCTTCTAAAGAGGCTATATCATTTTGCATTCCCATTCTTGTCAACACTACCGTTGGTCTTTAATTTAAGTCGTTCTAGATGTGAAATGATATCCACTGTACTTCTCTGCTGCTGCTAAGTCACTTCAGTCATGTCCGACTCTGTGCGATCCCATAGACGGCAGCCCATCAGTCTCCCATAGCTGGGATTCTCCAGGCAAGAATACTGGAGTGGGTTGCCATTTCCTTCTCCAGTGCATGACAGTGAAAAGTGAAAGTGAAGTCGCTCAGTTGTGTCTGACTCTTCGAGACCCCATGGACTGTAGCCTACCAGGCTCCTCTGTCCATGGGATTTCCCAGGCAAGAGTACTGGAGTGGATTGCCATTGCCTTCTCCGTGCACTTCTCTACTGACCAATAATCATGTAACTTTTTTTCTTCCACATGCTTACTTGTCACTCATACATAATTCTTAGTGAAATAGCTATTCAAATCTTTTCTCAATATTTTTAGTAGGCTGTCTTATTTTATTGAGTTGTAAGAGTCCTTTATATAACTGGGATACAAGTCCAAATAAATCAGATAGTTGTTTTGCAAATATTTTCTCTCTGGCTAAATGTTTCATTTTCTAACGGTATCCTTTAGGAGGAAAAGTTCTTCACTTCTATCATGGTTATCATTCTCTGTGTCCTAACAACTTCTTGCCTAACCCAAGATCAAAACAATTTTCTCCTGTTTTTCTAGAAATCTTATATTGTCAGATCTTCCACTGAGGTCTATGGTCTAGTTTACTTTATTTTTTGCGTATGAAATGAGGTGAGGACTTAAGTTCAGTTTGTTTTTTTTTTTGGCATAAACATATCCAGTTGTTCCAGCACCATTTGTTGAAAGACAATCTCTCTTATCTTTGAGTCAGTTTTTATTATTGCTGTTTGCTTGCTTTTCTGGCTACATTGGTCTCTGTTGTAGCACGTGGGCTCTTCACTGCTGCACACAGCTCTCTCTAGCTGCACAGGCTTCTCATTATGCAGGATCTCGTGTTGTGGAGCATGGACTTAGCTGCCCCATGGCATGTGGGATCTTAGATCCTGGACCAGGGGTTGAACCCCTGTCCCCTGCATTGGCAGATAGATTCTCAACCACTGGACCACCAGGGCAGTTCCTTTTGAGTTAGTTTCAAGCTGTATTCTCAGTAGATGTTGGGCTACTGAATCACCTCTGCACTAAGATGGTCAAAGCTTCTACATAAATGGTCTCCCAGAAGTTGCTGCAGTGAGAGGCAGCAGTGAGACGGTTTTTAAATAATGACAGAAGTGTTTAATACACATATTACAGATTCCTACTCCACAGTCATTTAAAATGATAAAGATCAATATTTATTGATGATGGAAAGATACTTAATAAAGTCTCACTTACTGAAATGATAAAAAATTAATCACTTAATGAAATAATAAAAACCACATTATAAAACAGAATAGATGTGATGACTTCATGTCTCTAAACAGAGGAGGAGACAACAGGATACACGAAGTGACGAAAGCCTTATTCCAAAAAGTTCACCCAGATCATCCTTAGGTGGCGAATTAAATGTGATTTATATTGCTTGCAACTTTCTGAAGTTTTTCAATACATGTGAGATTGTCACTATTTTTTAAAAAGCTATTTCTGTTTTGAAATAGTGAATAGGCGGAAAGAGACAGGAATGAGGATGAACAGTAAGGCATTGCTCCAGATCTGAAAGGCGAGTTCACACCGTTTAGTACTATGAAAGCTTAATGAGTCTCAACATCATGTGAGCAGCATGGAAACAGTCCCAAAGAACTAAAGAATATGTTCTGACATCTGTAACTCTTACATTTGAGGATAATAAAGTTGAACGCATGGCAATAAGAAAAACCCAGGGAATGTATAAATAGTGGTAGAAACTAGTAGTCAAGCCTTTTCAAATTGATTTTTATTCAGATTCAGTTGTTTATGGCCACAGGGCAATACCAAGCTACTTTCTAAAGAATCTTGGGGTGACTTCTAATTACCTATAATTGGATTTTCTGCCTTGCAGATTATCTTCAGTGGCTCTGGAATTATTACCCCATTTATCTAAGGAGCTTTCCAGCTGAGTAGGGTCAAATAGCCCAACACCTATCAAGAACAGAGTTTATAACTCATTCAAAGGAAACAAGATAAAGGAACTGGGAATGGATCAGCATAGAGAAGAGATGCCTAAGGGATTTCTAAATTACTGCCTTCAGATTTTCGATAGTAAAGCTAATAACTATCTGGGCAAGAAACAAAAGGGAGTAAATAAACTTAAGTAAAAATTAGAGAGACATCATTCTGACCAAAGGATGTGTCTTCTTAATAACATTCTCCCATTTATTCACTGGGCTTCCCAGGGGGCACAGTAGTAAAGGGTCTGTCTGCCAATGCAGGAGACATGGGTTCAATCCCTGGGTCGGGAACATCCTCTGGAATTGGAAATGGCAACCCACTCCAGTATTCTTGCCTGGAAAATTCCATGGACAGAGGAGCCAGAGGGCTACAGTCCTTGGGGTCGCAAAGATTCAGACATGACAGCACACACACACACTTGTTCACCATGGCTCAGTCCTGTCCAAAGTGCTGAATTTTTCCAAAGCTGACCGGTCAGGGTCTCAGATTCTGAGGGAGCCACGTGAGGACACGTGCTTTGATTACTAAAAGAAACCAGACGTTCGGGATACAGCTACAAAAGTTTGACCAAATACCAGTGATCAAAACTGTCACTGGTTCCATCAACTAATATTTCCTGAAAATCAAATATAAGCTGGCCTCTGCCCATTCCCCCTAGTCTCTTATTTATTTGCTAGGCGCTGTATAGAACATAGGTCAGAACAAACAACTTCATAACAAGCATGACATCCTGTTTAGGGTTCTCAGTGTGAGAAGTAGGACTCCCAGCGTTCGTAGCTCTGACAGTCATGGAAACGCCTCTGCCCCACAGTTCCTGTCAGCATCAACTGTTCCTCCAGGCACGAGGGCTGCTGAGTGCCAGAAAGCAAAGGCAGGGGAGGATGCAGTGGTTTTGGTAACTGGGAGGGGAGGAGAGGAAGTCCTGCAGGCCTGGCCTTGTAGGAGCAACGATTTTTAAAACCATTTGCAAGTCTGACTTCAGAAAACAATTTCACACAAACTGAGCCAGCATTCTCAGGAGGAAACCTCCCTTTTCTCCCGTTCTTGTATCCTGCCTCCTTTGAGGATTCTTAAATGAGGACTTTGGGGTCACACATCTCTGCCCTCAAAGATTGCCAAGGAATAAGAACTGAGTGATCTGTTAAGCTGTATTACTCAGCTCACCTAGTTAACACCACAAACAAATTCACCTGTATAAATGTCTTGAGTTTGTAGGCAAAGAGGACATACACAAAATGTTGTCAACCCATCACAATAATAACAGCTAATCATTATCAAACATTCCCTGTGGTCTTCCCTGGTGGCTCAGTGGTAAAGAATCCACCTGCTAATGCAGGAGACGCAGGTTATCTTCCTGGGTCAGGAAGATTCCCTAGAGAAGGCAATGGCAACCCACTCCAGTATTCTTGCCTGGGAATCCCATGAACAGAGGAGCCTGGTGGGTTACAGTCCATGGGTCGCAGAAGAGTGGGACGTGGCTTAGCGGCTGAGCGAGAACAATGGACTGACACTAAGGCAAGCACTTTACAGGTCACCTGAGTTTACTCTCAGCTTAGGCTGTGAGGAGGCTGTTACTACCACCTTTCCTTCACAGAGACCTGGAACCTAGAGAAGTTAGGTAAACTGTTCAGGGTCATACAATGGTGCACTCAGGGTTTGATCTCTGACCAGACTACGCCTGGGCCGGGCTTGCAGTCACCCACTGCCTGTGGACTTCACATCGGAGAGAAGCAGACTGAACTCGGGGAGCAGTTACTGACCTGCTCTCAGTGTCTCTGAGGTTTTATATTTTCCTTTGGCTTCTAAATCAGATTTGCCAAAACAGAGCTTATCCTAAGCCCATGTTTGATCAGGATCAAGAGGCACCAGTGAAGGCTCCGTACAGCCCGGGGGCAGGACAGTTACCTGCCGCGCCCCCTGCCCCCATCACCTTCCTTTATTTGGAACGTTTTCAGATTTTTCTGCTCACACACTGTGCGAGTTTGACACAGCCTACCTCGAGAGCTGAGAGGAGACTTTTTTGGTGCTTGTGCTTCAAGAAAAAAGGAAAAGGAAGAGAAAAGAATGAGACACAAGAACAAACAAGGGAGGAGGCTGGTGGTCTTTTTAGCGCTCCTTCAAGCAACTCAGAGTTGCAGTTGACGTAGTTTCCTAAATCGTCAAGCAATTATTCTCTAAATCAAGAAAAAAACTGCCAGTTAGAAAAGAAACCAATTCAGCAAGGCCTCTGCAGTCTGGGGTTTCAGCACTGTAACCTCCACTAACAAAATGGTGTTAGTATTAATAATTATCATAATAGCTAAAAAAGGCTTTGCTGTTGTGCCAAGCCTAGTGCAAAACCATTTATATCCACATAATATTAGATTCTCAGGACTTCCCTGGTCGTCCAGTGCCTAAGACTCCATGCTCCCCATGCAAGGGGCCTGGGTTTGATCCCTGGTCAGGGAGATTAGACACCACCTAGTAAGAGCAGAATCATCTCCCCAACACATGAGAAAAGAAAGACACTGGCCTGCACCCATTCCATGCTCCTCTGCTTGCCCGGCCCATCCAGAGCAAAAGGCGCCCCTCCTCCTGGCAGAAGCAAACACCAGGTAAAGGACTTAGATGTAAAGGAAACCAGAACATTGTCTTGAGCTACAGACACTTCGGGGATTCCCAGGTGGCTCAGATGGTAAGGAATCCGCCTGCAATGCAGGAGACCTGGGTTTGATCCCTGGGTTGGGAAGATGCCCTGGAGAAGGGAACGGCAACCCATTCTAGTACTCTTGTCTGGGGAATTCCATGGACAGAGGAGCTTGGCGGGCTGCAGTCTATGGGCTTGCAAAGAGTCGGACACGACTGAGCAACTAACACACACACATACATACACACAGGGAACTAGGTCCACAGGCCCCAACTTAGAGCTTGCAGGCCACAGTGGAAGACCCTACACACTCCCGCGAAGACTGAAGACCCTGCGCGCCACAGCTGAGCCCCCGCACACCAAATGAATAAAAATAGATGTTTTTTCTAAAGTAGCAGAAAGTACAAATATTATAATATGTATTTGATTCCCATAATTCTATGAAATAGGATCTATCATTGTCCCCATTTTACAGATGAGGAACACGAGGCTCAGAGGGATTAAGAGATTGACCCAGATTGTCGGTCACATAGGAGGGACTTGAACCCAAGCCTGTTTGAATCCACAGCCCAGGCTACCAACCACTCTTCTGGACCAAGTGTCAGCATGTATTTTCTTTAAAATGCCAGAGAGACAATGTTTTCAGCTTTATGGGTCACATATTTCCTGCTGGCACTACCCATATTCTGTGCTTTTGTAGCACAGAACCATCCAGGTAAGTGAAAAAATGGGCATGGCTGTGTGCCGATAAAACTTTATTACACAATCAGGTCACCACCAGATTTGACAACCCCTATTCTCTTCCTTCATAGAGGAGACAAGATTTGAATTGAATTTGAGGAGTGGGTATTAGTCAGCTAGGGCTGCCATAACAAAGTGCTGTAGACTGTGGGAGGCTTCAATAACAGAAATTAACTTCTCACATTTTTGGACACTAGAAGTATAAGAGCAAGGTGTCAAAAAGTCTGAGAGAAGAGTTGATTCTTCCTGAGGCCTCTCTTCTTGACTGTTTATAGATGGCCATCACTCTGCTGTGTCTTCACATTGTCTTCTGTGTGTGTGTGTGTGTGTCTTAATCCCCTTTTTTATATGTCATTTGGGATTATAGCCCAACCTAATGACCTCCTTTAAGAATATAGCTTTATTTATCTGGCTGTGCCAGGTCTTAATGGTGGCACACAGAGTTTTTAGCTGGGGGATATGGGCTCTAGCTCCTGCCAGGGATTGAACCCAGGCCCCTGTATTGATAGCATGGAGTCTTAGCCACTGGACCACCCTAATGACCTCATTTTAACTTGAACACCTCTTTAAATTCTGAGGTATTGAAGTTGAACTTCATTCTGTGAATATGGAGGGACACAACTCGGCCCCTAACAAATGGAGTATATTTCAACAGGTGAAGAGAGGAAGGAAAGAAAAGTAAGGCAAGGCACAGGGAGGTATGGGTGGCTACACAAGTGGGTCAGGTCTTATACTGGATGCTTAGAGATCTTTCTCTGAAAAAGTGGTATTTCCATGGAAGCTGCTTAAGAGAATCATCAAGCAATTAGACAAATGAAACAAGGAGTATTTATCGGCTCATGGAATTGCAAAGTGCAGCATGGGTGTAGTGGGCACTCAATCAACGTCACCCACAGAAGGTGGTACAAGGAGAAATGTGCCTTCATTTATTCAACAGACATTGATTCAATTTCCCTTTCATGCCAGCCTTCTCTTAGCTCTGAGGGTTCCCCAGTGCATAAGGCTTGGTGCCAGTTTGGTAGATGCCACCGTAGGACAGAACCTGCCTCTACAGGAGAGAAGAGAGCAATGCTGAGAAACGGGGACGAGAGACCTGGTGACACTGATAAGGCATCTGGATCAAGCCACACCTGAAGCTGAAGGTCCTGAATTTTTCAATTCCATGAGCTAAAATACAATTTCTTTTGATTTTGTTTGCTTGCTTTTTGCTGATTTACTTAAAAAACTTCAACTCAAAGATCCCATCTTCAGAGAAATTGATGCTGACCATTCACAAGGTTAGATCTTCCTTACTATATCCACTCAGAACCCCCAGTGCTTTTCCTTCACAGCTCTTATTACAATTGCAACTACATTATGCAGTTAATTTTTAAACAGCTGCCTCCCCTGGGAGCTCTATATTGACACACAATGGGTGCTCAATAAATTTAGTTTTTAATATACTTTGTTTGTTAGAGCAGTTTCAAGGTTCACAGCAAAATTGAGCAGAATGTATAGAGACTTCTCATATAACCCCGGCCCCTAAACAAGCACAGCCTCCCCAGTGATCAGCATCCCACACCAGATGGGACATCTATTAAACAGCAGCTAAGCCTACACCTGCTGACACGGCATCGTCACAAGTCTACAGCCTGTATTAGGGGTCACTCTTGGTGTGCACATGCCGTGGGTTTTGGCAAACAGACGACGACAGGGACCTTCCGCTGCGTGTCACATGGGTGGCTTCACTCTCTACCTCCTCACTTCCCTCTTCTTCCCAGACCCTGGCAAATTCACTTTCTAAAGAAACTGGAATACTATATCCTTATGTCCCCACTAATTTGAGATTCTAGTTTCCGTTCCCGTCTTCTCTTCAAGCCTCTGGGATGGATCCAACCAGGTGTCCGGTGCCTGGCCTCCTGGTTCAGCAGGCAGGGACACGGGGTGGTCAGCAGACTCTCAGGAGGGTGGCCTGGGAGCTTCTAGGCTTATGCTGTCTGTAGCTTCCATTCTATTTTTCAACCCAGCATCCCCACTGCTTTTCGCCCAAGTGCCAAAATGCATCTGGAACAAGGCATAATCCTCCCACTTTCAACAGACTCACTTGGTGTAATGTCACAGGTAAATGTATCAAAACCCAGTAGATGTTCTGCTTACGGTAATTGCGCAGAAATGTTACCAACACGTCTCAAAATATAGGTGTTTTCCGGAGGCATGTGATGAGAGGGTGAGGTATGCCCCGTTTCCCTCTCTTCTTCCTGGACCCCCTCATGAAACAAAGGCTCCCAACAGTTAACAACAGCCTGTTTTCACAGTTTATTTCCAGCGAAAGGTACTCAGAGCCTCATAGTTTAGGTCTGACCTCACTAAGCAACTTATGCAATATTTATCATCGCCAAAGTTAAAGAAAGGAGTCGGGCTGCCGCCTCCCCAACCCAGCTCCGGAGAAACACTCGCTCTTTGTAGTCTCATCTGTCTGCTGGGTCTTCTGACAAAGACAGACTGGGAGAGTGGGCAGTGATGTGTCGCAGAGGACTCCTGCTGTCGGAAGGTGATGAGTCTGTTTCAACCCTAACCGATTCAAATGTCCCAGAGCCACAAGCCGGCTCCGTCTGCCCCGCCGTGCGCCCGGGCCTCGCCTCACCTCCTGCTGCAGGCACCCCGCTCCGGCCCGCGGGGCAGAGACCCCGGCCCAGGAGTGTGGGCTGCTCAGAGGGGTCTGCTGCCTTGGGATCTGCAGCCTCCCAGGGTAGGTCCTCCAGGGATGAGAGAGAAAAAGGTCAGGACGGGGGACTCCCCTTATATGTCCATTGTTGACCCCACAGATATTTACTGAGTGCATTCTGTCTGCCAAACAGACTGCTGAGAATAAAAGACTGATGGGAAGAGGAAAAGATAGAAATTTATGCCCTTGTGGATCTAAGAATCTGTTCAAGAGACAAATGTTGATCACAAAATGCAAACATATGTGTAGACTGTCCAACCATGATTAACAATGCAAAGAAATACGGTCCTTTGTGGGGGACCCATTCAAAGGTTTCCCTGGGGACTCGCAAATCCCAGTTGACTTCCTCTGCTCATTCAGATCTTACTTCACTGTCATCTCCTCTGAAAACTCACCCTTGACCCCAAAGTAGCTGACCCGTCAACCCACCTCTCCTAACTGCCGCCCCTCACTCTGCCTCAGTGGCCTCGGCTCCCTTGCCACGACTGGGATCGCGACGCTCTCACGTGCCTCCCTTTGCTGAGAGAACACAAGCTCTGCAAAGGACAGGAGTTTTGTCTTCTTTCTTTGTACTGGTAGCACCTAGAACAGTGCTCGGCACATAGTAGGTCCTCAATCGATATTTGCTGAATGAATGGATCAATTGGGCTGATTTCTGAAGAGCCACCAGCTGGCACCAGGAAAAAAGAAGTCTGGGACAGTGCAACTGTGGCAGGTGAGACCACAGGAGGGAAATGGCCCAGGGAGAGTGAGGACCATGAGGTGGCCTGCCTGGAGGAAGGGGCAGGGTGAGGGCTGCGGCTGCTTCAGATGAAACTGTGCCCACTAAGGGCTCCAGTTTTCACCTGGAAAAGAGCAGGGAGCTAATGAAACAGTGCAGTCTGGGAGGAAGGGAGGCATGGTGAAGATGCAATCTGATTGGCCTCATGAAGAGACCGGTCTGGCTGCAGGTCAGAGTGGATCCAAGGTCCCACAGGCCCAGGAGGGCGGCCGCTCCAGAGCAGGGAGAGGAAGCAGCTTGGTCTGGAGTCACTGTGATGGACAGAAGTCGAGAGAGTCAGGGTGCTTCTAGGAGGTAAAATCCTCAGGACAAGGTGAAGGACTGTTTACAAAAATGAAGTGGGGGAGGTCGGGAGCATTTCCCAGATGCCCCTCAGGGAACTGCCAGACCCACCTTGAAGGCCGAGAGCCTCACCTCCCAACCGCACAGCTGGAGCTGAGCCTGTCTGGAAACCCTGGCTTATGTTTCTGTTCGCTAATTCCAAACCCACAAAGGTGCCTCTGGTGCTTTCCAGCCGCCTCTGCACTGTCCTTCCCCTAGAGTCTCTGACTGATTTTCCACCATATTCACAGTTCTCTCACTTCGCTTCTCGCTAATCCACGACAGCTAGCCAGACACGAGGATGGGCCGCCCTTCCCTGTGCAGGGAAAGGAAGGCTGTCCACAACCAAGCTACATCTCCAAGACCCATCAACAAATTACAATCTCATTAACGTTTTACCTTCTACCGACACCTAGCTGTGAATGTAATCCACCTTTGAAACCCAGCAAGAGCCTGCACAATATCAAATACACAGGGCTCTTGCAGAATTTCAAAATACAGGGTGCCCATGTTTGGAAGTGAAATCACCAGGAGATAAATCTTTGTTCGCTACCCAGCTTAGCATGAGGGGAGAAGGTCAACCAATAGAGAGCGAGAGCGAGAGAGAGAGAGAGAGAGAGAGAGTGAGTGTGAGTGTGTGTGAGTGTGAGTGTGTGTGTGGCTTCCCTTGTGGCTCAGTGGGTAAACAATAAACCTGCAATGCAGGAGACACAGGAGATGCAGGTTTGACCCCTGGGTCGGGAAGATCCCCTGGAGAAGGAATGGCTACCCACTCTAGTATTCTTGCCTGGAAAATCCCATGGACCGAAGAGCCTGGCAGGCTACAACCCAAAGGGTTGCAAAGAGTTGGACATGACTAAGGGTAAGCACACACACACATGTGTGGGCGTGTGTGTGTGTGTGTGTGTGTGTGTGTGTGATGATGGGAGGAGATAGAAAGTGCCAATCCAGTAGGAATACCCCTTCTCTCTAGCGCGCACACACATACTCCTGAATACAACACGGAGCAGCCTGACCCCGTCCTGGGTTGCCATCGCTGCTTGTCACCGTGTGCTAACACTGGCCCACAGCGCTGCACTTCTCTCTGATACATATGAACAAAGCCCAGAGCTGCGTTTGGGACAGCGTTATGGATTGTTCAAAACACAACTGTGGCTGTTTCAGAGACAGATGTGGGGGAGGGAAAGGTGGAGTAGGTAAGCCCACCCAGATGTTGTCCGAACACAACAGCAGTCGCAATCTTTTATTCCAGTCCAAGGCCACAGGGCACTGGCGGGAAGCTTGCACACCACACAGGCCAGCGCCAGCCTTCCCTCCGCACAGCGCTCACACCCGCACCCCCAGAAACGCCCTCCTCGCTCCTTTCAAAACTCTGCCCAGCCTGCGGTCACCCTTTTCTGACCTTCATCCACCCTTTAACGTCCACTGCTCACATCTATGGGTGAATCTTCAACCAAGAGGCTAGTGACAGTGAGCTAGAAAAAACAATGCAACGGAAGAAGAGTCCTCGAAAAGAAATCTGAGAGCAAAATCTGGAAGCCAATTTCTGAATAGTCTAAGACAGAGAGAGACAGCAACAGAGAACAGGAAGCCAGTGAGCCCAGTGCTGAAGCTATTTAACAACAGTTCTTTCTTCTGTTTGAAAAGAAAAACCAGAAGTCTCAAGCGGGTGTTCAACAAATCAAATATAACCCATAGATATGTTTGCATTCATTTTTTTTATTATGGAGAAATCATATGAAAAATTCAGATCTCTAGCTTCTCTCTTAAAATCAGAAGATTTGGGACTGATGGTCCAGACCTGCCTGCCAATTCGGGAGACATGGGTTCGATCCCTGGGGTTGATCTGGGAAGACCCTACGTGCTGCAGAGCCACCACGCCCATGTGCCACTACTGAGCCACACGTCCTTGAGCCTGAGCTACACAAGAGAGAAGGAACTGCGACTAGAAAAAGCCCATGCACAGCACTGAAGGCCCAGTGCAGCCAAAAATAAACAATAAAATCAGAAGATTTAATCACCTTGTAGTCACATCCACCCCTACCCCAGCAACACCTGTCTGATCTGGATAGAAGCTGCTATCCTTAGTCAGGAATCCCCTCTCTCTCTGCCACAGTCCCCATCACCCCCTATTACTCAGCACTGAAGTCAAGCTGTCATTTAAACTTAAACACGCACCCCTTTTTTCTTGGAATAAAAGCTACTTTTTGTAACTTAGTGTCTATCACAAGAAGAAAAACCTAACACAGCCCAAAAGGGACACAAATTTCAAGGCAAAAAAGGCAAATACCTTTTGTGTGCACACGAAGAATATCTTCCATCTTTTCTACGCAAACCCCTGCCTGACTCACTCTCTGTGCACCTGCTGGCACTACGGGCATTTGTGGTTGTGAGCCTGGGTGGGCAGCATTCCTGGGACTTGGACCTTCTTGCCAAGCCTTGCTCCACGGCCGTCATGAACTAGATCCTCCCCTAAAGGCTAGTCCAACGCCCCCAACCTGTTTGTAACTTGCTTCTGCTTCCTCCTTTTTGGATGCCTGATCATTCAGAAGGCAGGTGATCACATAAACTCATCCTACATAAGGTGTGATGCCTGATGACAGCTCACACGCTCTATCCCTCGGGGTGCAATTTAACAGGTGTCTATAGTGCTTTAAGCTAAGGGTTATAAACGGGTTCCTGAAGTTTAAAGTTCATAAAAAGCTCCTCATAGGTGCTGGTGTGGGAACTCAGCAACGGGGAATGAAGTGGAGGGAGACCAGATGACTCACCTGACCGGCTCTGACCCCCCTGAATCAGGAAATGAGATTCTGGGTAAGATTTCCTGGTGGAGTGTAGGGAGTAGTGGGGTGTGGAACCAGCTTTTAGAACATAGGCACTTTGTTTCTTGGAAGCTGGGGGACCATCCCACACTCTACTGCTCCCTGCAACCTGCCACATGGCAGTTGGGGTTTTTGTTAGACACTAAGGAGTGGCAAGAATACACAGAAGAACTGTACAAAAAAGATCTTCACGACCAAGATAATCATGCTGGTGTGATCACTCACCTAGAGAAGTCAAGTGGGCCTTAGAAAGCATCACTACAAACAAAGCTAGTGGAGGTGATGGAATTCCACTTGAGCTGTTTCAAATCCTGGAAGATGATGCTGTGAAAGTGCTGTACTCAACAGGCCAGCAAATTTGGAAAACTCAGCAGTGGCCACAGGGCTGGAAAAGGTCAGTTTTCATTCTAATCCCAAAGAAAGGCAATGCCAAAGAATGCTCAAACTACTGCACAATTGCACTAATCTCACATGCTAGTAAAGTAATGCTTAAAATTCTCCAAGCCAGGCCTCAGCAGGATGTGCAGCTGCTCTAGCAGGCGACTCAGGCAGCCCACAGCCAGTGTGGCCACGGCTGGAAGGAGCAGCTCCCCGTGGGGCCACCTGCTTCCTTGGCTGACTCTGAATTATATGTCAGGAGAACACGTGTGCACAGCTGAGGACTTCCCTTCTGCAGCACTGCTGACATTTGAGGCTGGAAAACTCTTGGTCGAGAGGGGCTGTCCTGTACGTGGTAGGACATTTGCAGCATCCCTGCATCTACCCACTAGATGGCAACTGAAAACGTCTCCAGGCATTGCCAAAAGTCCCCTGGGAGCAACACTACCCCCCTCAACTGAGAACCACTGAGTTAGACACCAAACATCAGACATACCTAGGTTGTCTCAGGTTGGGCCAGGGTCTGGGCCTTCAGCATTTATACCAGAAGGCAGGTGCCTATAACTGCCCTCAACACTCAATATAATGACCCCCCAATGAAATCAAGAGCCACCAAGGTCATAAACAACAGAAAGCTACAATTCCACAGATGACCAGCTCCAGTGCCTTAAACGTTAAGCTGCCAAGGCTCTTGGTCATGGAGAAGCAGCCGGCGGAAGTGACAGGGACATTCTGGGAGGTCTTCACCTCAGCTATCAGGCCTCCCCACTGCCCGGGGAAGCTGCCATCAGGTAAGCTGTCCAGACCCTGCACACAGAGAAACAGTGGCTTCAGGGAGGGGGTTCCCAGTCTGTACTACCCCACCCCACCTGGACTCCTCTGGGAGGCTGACAACATTTGGAAATCCTTCTCATCAGGGCTTCCCTATTGCCCCAGAGGGTAAAGCATCTGCCTGCAGTGCAGGAGACCTGGGTTCAGTCCTTGGGTTGGGAAGATCCCCTGGAGGATGAAATGGCAACCCACTCTGGTACTCTTGCCTGGAGAAGCCCATGGACGGAGGAGAGTGGTAGGCTACAGTCCATGGGGTTGCAAAGTGTCGGACACGACTGAGGGACTTCACTTCCACTTTCTTCATTTTCATCAGGGTGGAACAGGACCACAGGTTGGTTCTTCATCAGCCCAGACCGCAGATTTGTTCCCCCGGCTCTGCACTCAGGACACAGTGAACGTATAGCGTGCGGTTGTCATGGGTTCAGGATTCCTGAACTTGGGCAGCAGCATGTCCACCAGGGGCTTTGAAGTCTTCTTTCCCACTAGTACCCAGCTAAAGAAGCTTCATCACAAGCTCTTCAAAACTCTCATACCTGATCCCACCCAAAGAAATGTCTTTAAAATCATCCAAACAATGAGGAAAGAAGGGAGGAAAGCAAATGTTAAGTACAAAAATAAAATAAATAAACCTTTGAGTGATTTCTACCTGTTATATCTGATTTTTAAGCTTGCTCTATATTTGTGATTCATTCTTAGCACACAATTACATCTTAAGTAGATAATCCTCTATAGGACAGCTCTTATGTAAACAGCCAGTAATTTTGATATATTAGAATTAAAAGAAATTTCCTAAGGCCAAATTCTGCCATCTTTAAAGAAATATGCCTTGCTTATTCCAAGCATAATCTTGCTTCAGGGACCCAATTACAGTTATCAAAACTGTGGTTTCTTCTGTATGCTGAAGCTGAAGATGCAATATATTTTGCACGTACCTCTACAGCAGAAAGTGAACAGTAACTAAAGAGCCTCTTGATGAAGGTGAAAGAGGGGAGTGAAAAAACTGGCTTAAAACTCAACGTTCAAAAAATTAAGATCATGGCATCTGGTCCCCTCACTTCATGGCAAATAGAAGGGGAAAAGTGGAAGCAGTGAGAAATTTTATTTTCTTGGGCTCCAAAATTACTGCGGATGGTGACTGCAGCCATGAAAATAAAAGATGACTGCCCTTAGAAGGAAAGCTATGACAAACCTAGACAGCATATTAAAAAGCAGCGACATCACTTTGCTGACAAAGGTCTGTATAGTCAAAGATATGTTTTGTCCAGTAGTCATGTATGGATGTGAGAGTTGGACTATAAAGAAGGCTGAGCACTGAAGAATTGATGCTTTTGAATTGTGGTGTTGGAGAAGACTCTTGAGAGTCCCTTGGACAGAGAGTCCCTTGGAAAGGAGATCAAACCAGTCAATCCTAAAGGAAATCAACCCTGGATATAATTAGAAAGACTGATGCTGAAGCTGAAGCTCCAATACTTTGGCCACCTGATGCGAAGAGCCAACTCATTGGAAAAGACCCTGATGCTGGGAAGGATTGAAGGCAGGAGGAGAGGAGACAGCAAGGGATGAGATGGTTGGATGGCATCACCGACCCAAGGGACATGAGTTTGGGCAAATTCCAGGAGATGATGAAGGACAGGAAAGCCTGGTGTGCTGATGTCCATGGGATTGAAAAGAGTCAGACACAACTTAGTGACTAAACAACAACAAGTTATTATTTTTCAGTATATTTCATTTTACAGTTTTTTTAAAAAAGTCATCAGCCACGGGCAGGGATTTAGATGATCCCATCATTCTAAATTGCAAACAGAAAGCATAAAGTTCTGTAACCATGAAGGTTTATAGTGAAGGCATGGACAGGTTTGTTCATGGACAGTAGGGGAAAGCTTGCTCCAAATATATTTGCTTGTGAGATGCTGCAGTTTTCAAAGCTCTGAAGTTGAAGGTGCAGTAAGCATAGTCTGTGTGAGGCATAAACAAGAAGTGGTTGTTTCTGTAGCTGCAAAATTATGAAGTGTCCCTTGTGGGCTGGCATCTCACACATCCGCAGATGTGCTGAGTTCTGTGAGGACCCTGACACGCAGCGCTTCCTTGAAAAGAAAGGGAAACAATGGCAGGGGCAGCTGATGACAGTCTTTCACGTTCTCGATCTTCACGGCTGCAACGGTGTAAGGTGTGAGCCACTCGAGCAGCCAAATAAATAGCCATAGAGACCAACAGAGGAGGTGGTGCCCGCGAAACCCACTAGGTAAATGAAGGCAGCCCCGGTGGTGAGCGCTTCATGTTACCTGTCAACCTGATAACCAGCTGACGTTTCTGACATGTTTCAGTTAGCCAGGCATTTTACTTGCAAAGAAGGTTTGAGCAGTTTGACCTTTATCGTTTCATAGTCAAGAACTTGCCTGTCACACCCTCATTTCTGTTATATAGCTTCAAAAAGCGAAAGAGAGAAAAAAGAGTAAAACTACATCCGTTCATTTCCCCCACTGAAACATCAACACGGTCTTTCTTGTTATGGGGTACGACAGAGGGACTCCCAGAACTAAGAGCTGGCTTGGGGGCAGAGAAAAGGCTTCCTGGACCTACAGTGACAGAAACTGAAATTTCCAGATTTTGTTTTCAAAAATAAGTTGGATTTGGACTTCCCTGGTGGTACAGTGGATAAGAGTCCACCTGCCAACGTAAGGGAGAAGGGTTCGATCTCTGGTCCTGGAAGATTCTACACGCCTTGGAACAATGAAGCCAGTGTGCCACAACTTCTGAACCCTCGTGTTGCGACTACTGAAGTCCATGCACCCAGGAGCCCGTCTCCACAAGACAAGCCACTGGGTGAGAGGCCCACGCACCACGATGAGGAGAAACCGCAACTAGAGAGTCCGCGGGCAGCAACAAGACCCAGCACAGCAAGTAAATACATTATCTAAAAAACTGCACTAAATCTGCACTTATAAAACAAGTTGGGTTTGATTTTTCTCCATAGTCTCGTGCAGGGGACAATGAATGCTCTCCATAAGAGGCCAGACAGTAACTATTTCCGGGTTTGCAGCCCTGCAGTCTCTACTACAACTACTCAACTCTGCGCCTGCAGCCTGTGAGAAGCCACGCGTTTACAGTGAACGAGCAACGCTGAGTTCCAACAATACTTTGTTTAACAAAAACAGGCAGCAGGCCTGGACGTGGCCAGCTGGGGTTTGCTGACCCCAGCCCTGGTAGCTGGGCTGACTCCATATAACTTCAGAGCCTTGGAGACGCTACGGGCCATCTGTTGTTTGGATAAAACCGATGTAACAGCTGAAATTTTGCTTCAAACAGAAAAAAAAATACAAATACAGCAGAGCTTTATTCACTTATTACTTTTATCTCGGGTATTCCATCTTTCTTGTACAAAGCCACGGCAGATACTTTCTAGGACCTGTCATGGCAGAGTTGCCTAAAATGATTTCAAATAAGAGGACGGTTGTCCTAGGTCCCTGGTGGTTCAGTGGTAGAGAAAGGACACAGGTTCCATCCCTGGATCGGGAAGATCCCCTGGAGAAGGTAATGGCTACCCACTCCAGTATTCTTGCCTGGAGAATCCCATGGACAGAGGAGCCTGGTGGGGCTACTGCCCACAGGATTGCAAAAGAGTCAGACACAACTTAGCAACTAAACAACAATCTCTGGTCTCTCCTGCCATGTGGGCAGGTCTGATGAGAGGCCGAGGGAATGGGGGGCTGCCTCTGATAGCCCCCATCTGCTTCCAGTCCCAGAAACACCCCAGCTCTGCTTCTGACCAGGCTGGCAGGAAACACCATGAACTCTACCCCAGAGACCACCTTAGCAGGATCATCCAAGCAGAATCCGGAGCTTCACTCCACAGGCTGATAATGCCTGGTATGTGTGTACGTTCCAGGAGTTGGGATTTTTCTAAAGCATCATTTTTCTCTAAAACTAAATCCCACCCCCCGCCACACACACACAAATTGTGAGGCTTTCTAAAAGACTCAGCTCTTTCTGTTACCAAAAGCCACCTTCCCTCCACCCATACTGATTTAAAATATAATTGCTAGTTTCACATTTAATTCATGTGTTTTCCAAAGTTCTTGAGTAACAGGAATTAATTCTCCACGTGATTTTTCCCAATGCTATTCTTTAAACTGTGTTAATGTAACATCCTATTAATACCAATTTGTAAAATTCGAACGTTAAAAAAAAAAAGCCCAATTATGAAATGGGCATTCGGGTAGCTCCCTTGATCTTTCCTTTGATCCCTCAATGTTCTTTTTCTTGATCCCTCCTAGCCATTAATAAGAGAGCCACACACTTGGATACCTGATTTCAGCCCTTTGGGCATCTTTCTGAGACCCTTAATGGAAAAGCCCAGAGGCTCCAGCTCTCAGGGTGAATGGGCTCTGGCCTGGCCTCGCTTAAGACCCAAGACTGTCACTCAGGCTGAGAGATCCCCTGGCCCCATCCTCAGGGCACTCAACACAGGAATGATGAATAGAAAGGGCTTTGCTCTGCCAACCTGGTTAGCCAGTTAGTGAGGGTTTTTAAGAGGCTGAAGGCAGCTTTTCCAGCCCTGCTGGAGCAATTTAAATAATAAGGGTCAGGATTAGCCCTTCATAGAATCGAGGTGGAAAAAAAAAAATCAGTGGAGGCGGTGAAATGAGAAAGGCAGCTGAGGATGCATTCTCTTTCAATACACCGATCCCCATCTTGCTCAGCACACACAGCTGTAATTATACTGCCTTCACCAACGTGTATGGACACCTCCTCCTTGCCACAAACACATGTGTGCCTCTATGGATGAAAGCAGATTTTTATATAGAAACCCTGGTATCTATAATTCATGCTCTTTAGCCTTTACATATTTATTCTGCATTTTAATTAAGGCCAAAATCTGAATACTTTAGATGGGTAGTTTCTTTCTTCTATGCATAGCTTATAGGCAAATCACCTGGCAGACACCCAGATGTTACACAAACACAACAGAGCCTGTGATGAGTAACCTACTGTCGGGACACGCTGCAGAGCTCTCTCCTTTCAAAGGTATCCATCTCAAGACAGGAAGAACTCATCTCCCCACTGCAATCATGACAAAATGAGAGGCTGAAACAGCAAAGTGTGGGCATTACCAGTGCCGCACAGGAAGCAGCAATGGGTCATACTGGCTGACCCTTGAGTGGAGTGGGCGGGAGGGACAGGGAGAGGGAAGGGGGCTTGGGAAGGCCCTGAAGTGGGCCAGAAACTCGTCATAAGCTTAGAACTGAAGTTCCCCTGTTGCCAGAATGATACAGCAGACACAAAGGCTAGATCTAAAAGTAGAAAAGCCAGAAGCTCACATCTGACGTTGGGTTAGAAGGGCCGGACTTTTTGATGAATGTTGATGCTTTGAAACCCTAGGAGGTTTTCCCATGAATAATATATCAAGGAAGGTGATCTTTAAAATGTGAAATTCTACCCAAGCCTTGCCCAAGTAGGCATACTCAGGCATTCTTTTTTAATTTCTAAAGCAGGCCAAATCTGGACTGATGCTTGTCTTGTCAATAAAGTTTTATTGGAACACAGCTGTGCTCCCTTGTTTACACATGCTCCGTGGCAGACATCAGAGTGGAACACTTGGGACACAGACCATCTGACCTAAAAAAAACAAAAAAAAGCCTAAAATATTTACTCTCTAACCCTTCACGGAAAATGTTTACCAACCTCTGCTCCCAAGAGGTGCTCCTTCCTTTTCTGTCTTCTGTTTTCTCCCTTCAGAAAAATAAGAGAAAAATGGATCTGAGACATTTGGAACTCCCAAATTCTCACCGTCATACTATTTCTTCTAATCTTTACAGAAGCAATGGAAAAAAAAAAAAAAAAAAAACTGCAGAAAAAATCCTCCCCAAGCATCTCTGTGGCGAGTAAAACAGTCCATATTAGTTTTTCAGGCTTGCTAATAATATCCTACTTCTAGACGAGTGAACAGTGATGGAAAAAAACAAACAAAAAACAAACAAAACAGTCAGCACTACAGACAGGGTTAGGACTGCCTAAAGACCCAGCACTGGGCTACAGTTTTATCTCATTTTTCATATTCATATCATCACAGAGTAGATTCTGCTAGAATACCAATTTTACACTGTTGGTAAGGGACAGTGGAGTTTTAGAAAATCAGATATATCTTGTTCCAAATCCTGTCTTAACTACTGTACTTCTGAGGATGGGTGTCTGGCCCCGCCTTTGCTGCTGACGGTAACAGCTGCCACACGTTTACCCTCCAGGCTCTGTTCTCTTCACCCTGAAAACAGACCCTTAATGAGAAAGGCAACATGCCACGTGGGGCTGCACACCCATTCCACAGACTAGAAAGCCAAAGGTTAGGAAGGAAAACGGCGTGCCTGAGGCTGCTGTGCTCGAGAGGTGGTGCTGGGGAGCTGGCATCAGACAGCTCGTGCTCTGTCTTCCCAGGCTCATACAAGGGCTGCGACTGCCCACAACTGAGGAGCAGAGTAAAGGGTAACTTTGGAGATGCAGCAAAAACTGACGTGCTAACCAAATAATGTCTGCAGGCCACCAGAACACAGGCCTGTCCGGCGGCCCCTGTGGACGTCGGGATCCTGCTTCTTAGCCCCATTATAACGAACGTTCAGCACAGATGGAGTGCTGTGCAGTGCTCGACAATGACGCACACTGCTCCCCGTCACCTTCTAAAAACTCTCTCAAGTCTTCGGGGTTTCCCGATCTCCAGGTACAATGCACACTAAATAAATAAGTAGATGGGCACATGATAGACAGACAGGTATAGAGAAAGTAAAAGAGGATACAGACTACACTGCTGTATTAACACTCAACTGATGCTTAGAAAGGACATTATTTCAGGCTACCCAGAATCCATTCTTCCTGTCTTTGGGGAGAGTACCCCAATCCCTTTTATAGGAGCCACCTTGTCCCTCCTGATTGGTCTGATTGAACTGAATCTGGAATGTATCCTGCCTTCTCCTGGCCAAACCCCAGCTTTCTCAGAGCTGGCCAGGAAAACTCCAAAAGGGGGTCTTCCCAAGCAGGACTTCTTGAAGACGCATGGACCCTGGTAGCAAGACTCTGCAGTGGCCGATTTCTGGTACCTGCCCAGCCTGGCTCCAGCCCTCCCTTCATCTTACATTAGAAAGCTTAAGCAAACATTTGCTTGCAACCAACCAACACTAACTTTCCCAATTCCAGGAGCACTATTCTTGAAAAACAAATTGCCTTCAATTAGTGTTATTTCAGTCTCCCTCGGGCTGTCCTTTCTAAGAATATCTGTTAACCAATTTTGTTTCTACTTTCCCTTTAAAAAAACAAAAAAACTCTAGACAGACATTTTCAGATGCCGGGGAGGGTAGAAACTGACCAAATACAGACAAATCTCCAAAAAGGAATGATTAAACTAAACTTTATTAACACTTGTTCCAAACGGTAGTGCCCGCATGTATTTTCATTTCATTTCTGATCCTGTCATCAGGTCTGTTCACTCTGCTCCCAGCACTGACTCTAGAACTGTGATAAGCAGAGATTCTCTGAACTCAGCTGGGTCTTGACCTCAATCTATTGACCAAATAGGTGCAAATTTCTGCAAAGCATTACTGTCTACTCCATGTTCTACTATCCTATTCCAAGTTACCTCATTAAATGCTTTTATAAACATGATCCACAATGTCTACAGAATTGCTTTAATCTCTTGCTTTCATAAATATTACAAGAAAGGAAACAGAGTTACTTGGCACACTTTGTTCACAGGAAACCCATGGGAACCGTTCAAACAATTGTTTTCTTCTCGATGTGCTTATAAATGCTCTGTATAAATACAATTTAGAGCCTGCAATGGTTTCGCATATCATTTGGGTTAATATCCACACTTCTGACCACAGCAAGCAAATCCCCTCTCCCCTTGCATGAAATGGCCACCGCCTAAAGCTCCAACTCCATCACAGACCCCACCCCCTGTACCCCCCACCAACCCGTCCCCTCTTCTCTCTCTTCCTGGTCCCAGCTGTCTGCCCTCACCTTCCCCGCACTCAAGCCTCCTCTCCCCTCAGGACCCTGCCCTGCCCTTCCTCTGCCTGGAATGCTCCTCTGATCTCCAGGACTGGTTCGTGCTCCCCGCTCAGGTCTCAGACGAAATGTCACCACTTTAAAAGGTTTTTCTATACCACTTGACCTACACTATTCCCTGCTTTCTCCACTGCCTGGTTCTGCTTTGCTTCCCAGGATTCAGTGCCATGCAAAACATATTCCTTGTGCTTCGTCTCCTTATCTGTTACCTCAACTACAATATAAGATCCGTGAAGGTGAGGATTTGCTATTTCTAGTAGTTCTGTTTGGAACAGCATGCTGGTGGAAGAAAGGGAGGTGAGAAAGGAGGGAGGGAAGAAGGAAGGGGGAAGGTGGAGGGGCTGAGAATGAAGTGTCTGTATCCCTTTGGCTGCTTATTAATTTTTGAAATCTATGCTTTCAAAAATTAGGACACCATTTGCCTCTTCCTAAACCTTCTGATCAGGATAATAATAATGATTCATCAGAGGCAGAGTTAAGACTGTGGTAACCCATACAATTTTGGAGAGCCTCTTTAAGAAAAAGGATACAAAGGATGAACATAACAGCACAGTATGGAAGTGCATATGTATTAAAATGAGAAAAGAAATCATACATGTCTTGGAAATTCACATCCCTTTTTAGATCTCTCTAGGAAGTCTGCCAAAACCGCTCAGATAGAAATGCTTCCTCCAGTGGCCCGGCCTCAGCCACCACCTAGGACAGTGGGGCCCCGCAGCACCCACAGAGCTCACAGGGGCCGGGTGCGGTCCCCAGCCCGCTGCCCTCCTGGCTTTCCAGCCCATCTGCCTCGTGTCTGTAAAGGACCACACCCAGCTGTCTAAGTCTCCACTTTGCTGTCTCATTTTACCCTCAAGGCCACCTAATAACAAAGCCCCACTGATAACAAATCCCCATTTTGCAGACAGGGAAGTGCTGTGGGAGTGTGCAGTGTTTCTTGAGCCCATCTGAGAGCATGTTCAGTACCCAGTGATGTCCATCCCCTTCGGAGGAAAGCATGAGCTCATTTGAAGAAGTTCAAGAGCATCACCAGCTCCCCACCTATCTTCCAATTTGATGTCATCTCAACATTAGTCTTTATTAGTCATTTTCTGTCCAAACTGTGGCTCATTTTCCTCTCGTTCCCTGGCCACACTTCTCACATCTTTATGTTGGCTTTCATTATTGCTCTTTGCGGTGGTTCTTAATTCAGCGTGCTCCCGAGTTTCATCAGTATGCTCTTTGCTCCCTCTTGCAAATCACAAAAGCAGATACATTTAAGGATGCTAAAGTGTATCTTCACCATGAGAGTGAACCCTGAGCTGGGAGGAAAGGCAGTCTCTCAGCAATCACGTCGGCTAGAGTCAAGAACAGGGGTCACCCCCTCTCTGTCTGGTGAGGCCGTGTCTGCTGGGTTCCATTCCCAGGATACAATTGGGCACAATCTCTTCATATGCACGTGGCAATGCCTATCAAAATCACAAATGCATTTACACTTTGACTGAGCCACTCTACTTCTAGGAATGTTCTTATTTACATACAGGTAATATTTACACATAAAAGAAACTGATGCCAAAGGGTATTCACTGCCATGTTATTTCTGTACCAGGAAGTTATAAACAGCCTATATGTCCCTCATTAGGAGTCTGGTTAAATAAATGATGATACCAGCCATACAATGAAGTGTTATAAAGCTTTAAAAAAGGGACTTCCTTGTCGGTCCAGTGGTTAAGACCCTTCGCTTCCGCTGCAGGGGGCGCGGGTTTCATGCCTGGACAGAGAACATAAGATCCCACATGCCAGGTGGTGTAGCCTCCAAAAAAATTTTTTTTAAAGAAAGGAGCATTTTATATTCAAATATGAAAGGAATCATAAGACATATATCATGAAAGCAGAAGAGGTAGGTGTGGGACACTATGTACAGCTGGATGACTTTTTATTTTAAAAGTATTTTTTAATTTAGATGAATAAAAACATCACATGAAGAATAAACAAGAATCTGCTAACAGGGTTTGCAAATTTGTTTTGGGGGGCATGGGAATTAGGACAGGAGAAATATTTTCCTCTGCTTATCTTTTTATCATTTTTTAATCTACATGACTGGATTACCCTGTCAAATAGTAAAATTAAAAATTAAATGGAATTGAGAGAGTAGCATATACATAACCATTTGTAAAACAGATAGGCTGTGGGAATTTCCTGTCTGACACAGGGAGCTCAACTTGGCGCTCTGTGCCAACCTCGAGGCGTGGGATGGGGTGGGAGATGGAAGGGGGGTTCAGGAGGGTGGATCGTGTGTATTCCTGTGGCTGCTTCGTGTGGCAGAAATCAACACAATATTGTATAGCAATTATCCTCCAATTAAAAACAAATTAATTTGGGCTTCCCTGGTGGCTCAGTGATAAAGAATCTGCCTGCAAAGGCAGGGGACATGGGTTCGATCCCTGGTCTGGGAAGATTCCACATGCAGCTAAGTGCGTGCACCACAGCCACTGAGTCCACGCTCTAGAGCCCGAGAGCTGCGACAGCTGAAGCCCATGTACCCTACAGCCTGTGCTTCACAACGGTAGAAGCCACTGCAGGGAGAAGCCCACCCACAGCAATCAAGAGCAGCCCCTGCTCACTGCAGCTAGAGAAAGCCCACAGGCACTGATGAAGACCCGGCCCAAGCAAAAATAGGGAAATATTTTTTTAATAAAAATAATTAATTAATTTGTAAAAATTAAATGGGTCACCATACCCCCATTAGAATGACCACTATGAATAAAAAAGAAAATAGCATAAAGTTGACCAGGGTGTAGAGAAATTGGAACCCTTTTGCACTGTTGGTGGGAATATAAATGAAAAACAGTATGACATTTCCTCAAAAAAATAAAAATAGAATTACTATATAATACAGCAATATCAATATATCCAAAATGGCTCAGTGATAAGAATCCTCCTGCTAATGCAGGAGATGTGGGCTTAATCCCTGGGTCAGGAAGACAGAAGGAAATACAACCCACTCCAGGATTCCTGCCTGAGAAATCCCACGGACAGAGGAGCCTACTGGGCTATAGCCCCCAGGGCCACAAAGAGTCAGACACAATTTAACCACTAAACAACAACAGACAAAAAATAATTGAAAGCAGGGTCTCAAAGAGATATTCACATACTCATGTTCAAAGTAGCATTATGAACAACAGCTGAAACGTGGAAGCAGCCTAGAGATCCACTGACAGATGAGAGCATGAGCAAGATGTGTTATACACAGGCATACAGTGGAGCATTGCTCAGGAAACGCTTAAAAGAGGAGAGTCTTAACGGCAAGGAGTGCCTCACGCGTGCTGCAGCATGGATGCATCTTCAGGACTCCGTGCTAAGTGAAAAATGCAGCCACAAAAAGACAGATACTGCATGATTTCATGGACACGAATAGCTGAAATCATAGAAACAGAAAATAAAGTGGTTGGCTTCCGGGGGCTAGAGGGAGGGGAGAATGAGAAACTATAATTTAATGGTTATAGTTTTAGTATTATAAGATGCAAAGGGTTATGGAGGTGGATGGTGGTGATGACTGCATAACACTGTGGGTGCATGCAATACCACTGAACCGCACACTTGAAGGTGGTAGGATGTTTAGCCGTATGCCTATCACCACACCCACGAAAGGTCTTAGGACCCCAAAAGCAAAGGCAACCAAAGCAAATGCCCGGTGGGACTGCATCGTACTGAAAGCTTCTGCGTGAAAGTGAACCACCAACAGAACGATAAGGCAACCGACTACATGAGAGAAAGTATCCGAAAAATCATACATCTGACAATGGGCTAATATCCAAAGTACATATGAAGAATTAATGAGACTCCAAAGGAAAAAAAATCCAACCACAAAATGGACAAAGAACCTGGATAGACATTTCTCCAAAGAAGACACGCAAACGGTAACAAGGACATGAAAAGGTGCCCAACAGTACTAATCATAAGGAAAAGGCAAATCAAATCCAAATGGTACAGATGAACCTAGTTTCAGAGCAGGAACAGAAACACAGACATAAATAACAGACACGTGGACCCCGGGTAACAGGAGAGGGTGACGTGGATTGGGAGACTGGGTTTGACATAAATAATTCACCGGTGTAGAATAGCTACTGGAAACCTATGGAACAGCATATGGAGTGCAGCTCTGTCTCTACGATGACCTAGAGGATGGGACAGGAGTGGAGTGGGGAGCGAGGTACAAGAGGGAAGGGAGAGATGCATACATAGAGCTGACTCACTTCACTGTAGAGCAGAACTATCACAGCACAGAAAACCAGTTACACTCCGATAAAAATAAAACCACAGTGAGGTATCATCTCATACCTGTTAGAATGGCTATTACCAAAAAAGGCTATTACCTTTTTACAAGAGGTAAAAAGTTTTCAAGAGGACATGGAGAAAAGGGAACACTTGGGCACTGCTGGTGGGAATGGAAATTGAAGTGATCACTATGCAAAACAATATTGAGAGTCCTCAAAACATTAAAATAAGACTATCAAATGCTGCAGCAATTCCAATTCTGGGCAGGCACTCAAAAGTAGCCCTACTATTTAAAAGGATATGCACCCCACTTTCACTGCAGCATTTCAAAAATAGCCAGACATGGAAACAACCTAAGTGTCTACTGATAAACGAACGGGAAAGCCAAGTGTGGTGCATACGTACCACGTATTATCCAGCCATAAAAGAGAAGAAAACTTGCCACTTGCCACAACATGGATGAGGCTTGATGGCATTATGCTAAGTGAAATAAGTCATACAGAGAAATACAAATATTGTACAAACTCTGTGGAACCTAAAGGGACACAAATAAACTGATAGAGAGAGCAGACTGGTGGTTGCCAGAGGTGGGCGATGGGGAAGAAGAGGCAGGCAGAAAGCATGAAGGAAGCAACAGGTATAAACTTCTGGTGAAAATAACTAACTCATGAGGATGTAACACACAGCATGGTGATTATAGTCAATAACACTCTACTGCATGCTGCAAGTTGCTAAGAGAATAAATCTTCAAACTTTTCATCACAAGAAAAAAAATTCTACAACTGCGTATGGTGATGGATGCTAACTAGACTCTTGGTAATCATTTCACAATGTATACAAATATCAAATTGCTACATTATACATCTGATGCTAATATAATTTTATATGTTAATTATATCTCAATTAAAAAAATAAGAGCTGATCTGAAAGCTGTAACTTAAAATGAAAACAAGACACTAAAACATCTAGAAAAGAGAAGCTTGGCTTAAATATTGCTCTGAAATATAGAAATGATTGAACTTTATAATATTCTTAAAAGTGTGTAACTTAGGGGCTTCCTGGGTGGCTCAGTGGTAAAGAATCTGCCTACCAAGGCAGGAGACACAGGTTTGATCCCTGGCCCAGGAAGATCCCATATGCCCTGGGACAACTAAGCTCGTGTGCCTTAACTATTGCTCTAGAGCCCAGGAGCCACAACTACTGAGGCCCGTCCGCTCTAGAGACCACTTTGCAACAAGAGAAGCGGCTGCAATGGGAAGACTACGCACCTCAACGAGAGAGTAGCCCCCACTCGCCACAACTAGAGACAGGCCTGCACAACAAAAGACCCAGCATAGCCAAACAAGGAAACAGAGTTATTCTTAGACAAGAGCTTAATACTTTTCAAATGTATGTTATAGCATAAATAAATGTTATCAAAGTGTTTTCAGAGGTAAAACAAACTTGTTTTAAGGACTAAATAGTACTCAGAATTACCCTACAGAATCCCACTAATATATAAAAATAATTTTTAAAGATAAAGATTCATGTTGATATATGGCAAAACCAATACAATATTGTAAAGTTTAAAAATAAAATAAAATTAAAAAAAATTTAAAAACTAACAAATAAATAAAGTGAATTAAAACATAAAAAAATAAATAAATAATGTCCTTAAGAAGAATCTGTATCTGACAAAACACTTTGCGTTGACTTATTGAATTAAGAATTCAATAAATTCTTCCTGAAAGAGAGACTGAAAAAAAATTGGAAAGAAATGAGGAGACTAGAGACTGAATCATTCAACATCCCAAAGGACAACATCACTGGCCATTAGTCATCATCTGAGAATGGATATGGTATCAGAAAACCTTAAAATTCTTTTCATTGAGCCAAAACTTATCAAAGTTCAAAAGGGGGACCCTCGCAGTTACCCAGGTCAGTTATGTGACTCGGGTTGGCCAGTACAAGCCCTCTGATTCTGAGCAGTGATTGGCCCAAGGTGGAACCCGTGACACATACAGGGGCTAGGACTCTGTTCCCAGTGCAGGGGGCCCAGGTTTGATCCCTGATGAGAGAACGAGACCCACGTGCTGCTCCCAAGGGTTTCCACAAGCAAGACCCGATGCAGCCAAATAAATTAATGTTTTTTTAAAGAAGTTTAAAGCAGAGTGCTGGCTAATAAGCACTCAGTGTCAGCAGCACTGCACTGTTTGTCCAGCTGTAAGGATGGTCCCCTTACCAGCTTCTCCTGGGTCCTTCTTATGACTAACGACTAACCGTGTCAATAGTTGCTACATCCTTGCTCTCATTAGTTTCACAGTCTTACCTACTGAGTTAATGCCACAAATCAATCAATACTTCAAAGGCATTGTTCTGAGCATAATAAGTGCTGTCAAAAAGAACAAATCTCCCTTGACAGTGAAGTCCTAGGAATGAAGATAAGGTGCAGGGGTGGGCAATGAAGTCACTGCGACCTTGGGCTATGCTATCATTTACTCCCACCTGATTCAGCCTAAGGCCTACTCGCCGCAAGAGTTGAGTCACGGAAAACAGTTAAACAGACTCAAAGCAACACACTGCTCAGGACTCCTTCCAGCTAAAACAGCTAGCAAAGCTGGGCGGGAGGGGTTGGCACCAGATAGAACCCAAATTCATAACCCTGCTCTGCTGTGTGCTAGCTGTGTGTCTCTGGGAAGACACCTAAGCTCTCTGCAACCTCAGTTCTAACCATAAGACATGGATGGTTATTGTTCCTATATCATAGGATTGTTGTAAGGATCCAGTGTTATAACAGGGGAGGAACTTGCCACCAGTTCAGACACACAAAAAGCATTCAAAACATGCTAGTGTTCATTTTTAAATTTTTATTTTTTTGGCCATGCCATTCAGCTTGTGTGATCCCAGTTCCCCAACCAGAGATTGAGCCTAGACACCCAACAGCTTAAGTGTAGAGTCCTAGCCACTGGGCCACCAAAGAAGTCCCAATGTTAGCATTCAGTATCATTTATTCATTCAATAACACTGAATGATCTCTTGGCAGCAAAGTCCAATGACAGATGAAGTGGAGAATTAAAGTTTCTCAAACATGGATCCTGACTTCAAATAACTTACAGTCTATTAAAAAGAGAGCTAGGACTAGTATTTATGTAACTATTAATAAAATAATAATAATACATTTCCTGTGCCAGGCCCTGGAGACTTAGTGATCAATAAGACAATGATCTTTGCCTTCTTGGAGGGTATATTTTATTGGAAGAAGCTGGCAATAAACAATTTGGCATTTAATTTAAAATTCTGCTAAGGACCTCAAAGGAGGAGTCCACAGCATTGGGAGAGCAGTAACAGAGAGTCTAGAGTGGGGTGTCTTGGTGTGAAAGTGATGGATCTTCCCCTAATGCTGGGGAGACCAGGAAGACAGTGGAGGACAGAAGAGGCGATGAAAGGTGGGGGAGGGGCCAAGCAAAGGGGGCAGCTTCAGCCCGGCCCTGCAGGGGCCTCAGGAGTGCAAGTTATGGCTCCGAGTCATCTCACTGTGGCCGAGAAGCCAGGGTATCACACCCCAGGCCATCTGCGCTCAGCCAAGGGCTGCCCTGGGAGATACAGGTGTAGGTGTTCCCGGGCTCCCTGACTAGGCAAGGCAGCCTTGGTGCTGACGGGAACCCTCGGTGCAGTCAGAGGGGCCACGGGGATGTGCATGGCACTCCACAGCACCCACTAAGGTCCAAGGGACCCTAACCCCATCAGGGGCCAGCGGGAAGTCCTCCCTGGGAAAGTGCCACTGCAGCTGAGCAGGAGTGGCTTGGCAGAGAGCGGGCACAGCCCACTCTGAGATTGGTTACGGGGTGGTTCAGTTATAACATGTCTGTGGAAGGCAGTGAGTCCAGGAGTGGCTTGGCAGAGAGCGGGCACAGCCCACTCTGAGATTGGTTACGGGATGGTTCAGTTATAACATGTCTGTGGAAGGCAGTGAGTCCAGGACCCTGTAGGATGCCATTCCCCATGTGGGCTTGGTCTGCAGCCCTGGTCCTTTCTGCCAAAGTAGGGTTGACGGCTGCCACTGGTGACACACACCCTAACCAGCCAACAAGGGCTGTTACCAGGATGTGCTGGCCAACCTCAGAGCTAAACGACTTGACCTTTTAGTGGCCGACCCCTTGCTTGTCACAAATTCTCCTAAACACGGAGTCCTTGTTGCTCCCAGCACCCCCTCCTGCAGCCCCCTGCTGCTGATCGTGTTTGCCCCATGCAGAAGTTCTGAGAGACCTTGACTTCCCTCTCCAAGCATGTTCCTAGTGCCTACTGAAAAAATGAGGCCCAAGAAACAGGTTTTAAGAGAAATCAGATCTGTATCTATCTAGGGCTGGGGGGTGGGGTTACTACTGGCATTAGTGGGTGAGGCCAGCGGTGCTGCTAAACCCCCTACAGTGCCAGGGCAGCTCCACCACAATCTGGCCCAAAACTGCAGCTATGCTGAGGTTGGGAAACCCTAACGGAGAACAATGGCAGGTGTGTGCCAACGGTTGGATCTACAATCTACAGTGTCCTCCTTTTTTGCCAAGATCAGTAATGTGATGTGTGTAAGGCATGATTTTTTTTTTCCAGTGTCAAGAAACAGTAGCTATATTCAAACTATCTTAAGCATAAAAGGTTTGTTAATCAATAATTGATGACTCCAGACATACCTACTCTGGGGATTCTAATGATGTCATCACAAATCAATCTCTCTCCTCCTCCTCCCTGCCTCCCTCTCTCTCTGTTCTATGTTTCCTCCCTTTTAGTCTTATTTCAAATAGCCTCTTTATGTGAGAGCTCTAAGGAGAATAGACTAGTTGTTGTTGGTTAGTCACTAAGTCATGTCTGACTCTTTTGCGACCCCATGGACTACAGCCCACCAGCTTCTCTGTCCATGATTTTCCAGGCAAGAATACGGGAGTGGGTTGGCATTTCCTTCTCCAAGGGATTTTCTCAACCCAGGGATCAAACCTCTGCCTGCTGCATGAGCCACTAGGGAAGCCAGACTCTATGTGAGACCTCTAAGGAGCATAGACTTAAACCTGGCAAAATTGATAGCCCCCATGGGCATTGATAACCCCCCTCTCTAAGCTGTGTGGCACTGGAGCGACTTTGAAAAGATACCCCTCGTTCAAGGGTAGAGAAGCCCCAGAAAGATGGTAGGAAGGCTGAAGTTTAGAATGTTTAGAATCAAACTCCATACCCACCAGAGACACTCAGAGGGCTCAAACACACCTTGTGTGCACCAGGACCCAGAGCCCTGATAGAGACTGAGCCAGAACTGTGTTTGGGTATCTCCTGAGGAGGTGCAGGTCAGCAGTGGTCTGCAGCATGGTCGGGGCTCTGGGTGCAGTAGACCTGGGTGTGGCGTAAGCCCTCTTGGAAGAGGTCGCCATTAACCCCACCATAGAGCCGCCAGAACTTACACAGGATGGGGAAAAAGACTCTTGTGCCGGGAGCCGGTGAGGCATTCCACTCGTGACAAAGGTCATGAGGAAGGAGGCTCGGCATACGCAAAGGTGGGATCGAGCCTCAGGAGTCCCCCCCGGATATTCTCAAGCATCTACCCCCAAAAAACCAGAGTCTGCCTACTTTATTGCTTTGTGCTCTCACCTCTGACTTTACTGGGGGCTGTCCCCCACCACCATCTCGCTTTCTCTGTCAGAGTTAACTTACAGCTCCAATTAATAAAGTTCTTGGGCAATTAGGAGTGTTTAAATCCAAACCCCTCAGATGGCTCTCTAACTTGCCTGACAAGTTTACCCGGACTCCTACAGCTATGCATACGATTGTTTACAGTCTCCCAGCCTTGAGAGGCACGGGAAGCTTAAGATATTCAAATAGCTTAGAATTTCTCAGAGAGTTAGAAACTGTCAGAATACACTAGTAAAGGATTTCATTGATGAGCCAATGCTTGCTGCCAAGTTTCCACATCCCCTGAATTGTATCCTTGAATGTGTATTAATTAATATAGTTGGTATGTAGAAAAAATAAGTAGTGGCCTTGGTGTTAGTAACTTTAGACCCTTAAGGTAATAAATTCTTTCCTTTGTTGTAAACCCATTACACATCCGCCCTATAGGAATGCAATTTTATCTTCAGAAGATGGCGCCAAACCTTAAAATAATTACTCTTAGGGAAAATAAGTCTTTGTTGATAAGTCTTTGTCAAGAGTCATAAAATGTTAATAAGCCTTCTGGCCAGAAGATGATGTAAATCACCTAAACCATTTATATACAATAAATTTGCAGGAAAGAAACCCTGGTTTTTGATAAGGATCAAAAACTGCTGACTTTGCATCCCCTATTATCCTCTATGTGTAACCTAGGGTATAAAAGCCCCTGTTGAAAATAAAGCGTCGGGCCTTGCTCACCAGAGCTTGGTCTCCCCATGTCATTCTTTCTTTTCACATTCTGGCTGAAGTCTCCATCTGGAGCGCAGAGGTCCTCTGCGACCATTTATTTGCCTGGGCTTCTAAGACCCACTCGAGAAGGTGTCTAAGGTGGGGCACCTTCTGCTATTCAAGAGGGCGCCTGCGGCCTCCTTGGTCAGAGCTAACCTGGTGTCACAGGTTATATTGATTTTCCGCGTAAACCAAGCTACTCAGCCTCTTTTCTCCACTGAATTTTCCTACTGAGCTATCCTCATTCTATTATTCTTTATATCTTTGATAAATATGTAAATAGTCGCTGACGCTGTCTCCCCTTCGGATACCCTGGATCAGCCAGGGCTGGACCTTGGCACTCTTGGACGGCACAATAGAACCTTGTGTGTGCCAGGACTGAGGGGAAAGGAGCAGTGACCCCACAGGAGGCTGACCCAGACTTACCAGTGAGTGTCCAGAAGTCTCCGGCAGAGGCGTGTTCGGCGGTGGCCAGCTACAGGGTCAGGGGCACTAAGTGTAGCAATGCGTACACGGGACCTTTTGAAGGAGGTCACCATTATCTTCATTACCTCCAACCATAGATTGAAGTGAAGTGAAAGTTGCTCAGTCATGTCCGACTCTTTGCGACCCCATGGACTGTCCATGGAATTCTCCAGGCCAGAATACTGGAGTGAGTAGCCTTTCCCTTCTCCAGGGGATCTTCCCAATCCAGGGATGGAACCCAGGTCTTTCACATTGCAGGCATATTCTTTACCAGCTAAGCCACAAGGGAAGCCCCCCAGGTAAATAACAGGGAGGGAGCACAGCCCCACCTGTCAACAGAAAATTGAAGTAAAGATTTACTGAGCATGGCCTCACCATGAGATGGTTGGATGGCATCACCGACTCAATGGACATGAGTTTGAGAAAACTCCAGAAGTTGGTGATGGACAGGGAGGTCTGGCGTGCTGTAGTCCATGAGGTGGCAAAGAATAAGACATGGCTGAGCGACTGAGCTGAATTGAGCATGGCCCCACCAGTCAGAACAAGAAGCAGTTTCCCCCTCAGTCAGTCTCTCGCATCAGGAAGCTTTCATAAGCCTCTTATCCTTCTCCATCAGAGGGCAGACAGACTGAAAACCACAATCACAGAAAACTAACCAATCTGATCACATGGACCACAGCCTTGTCTAACTCAATGAAACTATGAGCCATGCCATGTAGGGCCACCCAAGATGGATGGGTCATGGTGGAGAGTTCTGACAAAACATGGTCCACTGGAGAAGGGAATGGCAAACCACTTCAGTATTCTTGCCTTGAGAACTTCATGAACAGTATGAAAAGGCAAAAAGATGGGACACTGAAAGATGAACTTCCCAGGTTGGTAGGTGCCCAATATGCTATGGAGATCAGTGGAGAAATAACACCAGAAAGAATGAAGGGATGGAGCCAAAGCAAAAACAATACCCAGTTGTGGATGTGACTGGTGATGGAAGTAAAGTCTGATGCTGTAAAGAGCAATATTGCATAGGAACCTGGAATGTTAGGTCCACGAATCAAGGCAAATTGGAAGTGGTCAAACAAGAGATGGCAAGAGTGTACATTGACATTTTAGAAATCAGCAAACTAAAATGGGCTGGAATGGGTGAATTTAACTCAGATGACTATTATATCTACTACTGTGGGCAAGAATTCCTTAGAATAAATGGAGTAGCCATCATAGTTAACAAGAGTCTGAAATGCAGTATTTGGATGCAATCTGAAAAATGACAGAATCATCTCTGTTTGTTTCCAAGGCAAACCATTCAATATCACAGTAACCCAAGTCTATGCCCTAACTAGTATTGCTGAAGAAGCAGACGTTGAATGGTTCTATGAAGACCTACAAGACCTTCTAGAACACCCCCAAAAAATGTCCTTTTCATATAGGGGACTGGAATGCAAAAGCAGAAAGTCAAGAAACACCTGGAGTAACAGGCAAATTTGGCCTTGGAATACAGAATGAAGCAGGACAAAGGCTAATAGAGTTTTGCCAAGAAAATGCACTGGTCATAGTGACCACCCTCTTCCAACAACAGAAGAGGAGACTCTACACGTGGACATCACCAGATGGTCAACACCAAAATCAGACTGATTATATTCTTTGCAGTCAAAGATGGAGAAGCTCTATACAGTCAGCAAAAACAAGACTGGGAGCTAACTGTGGTTCAGATCATGAACTCCTTTTTGCCAAATTCAGACTTAAATAGAAGAAGTAGGGAAAACCACTAGACCATTCAGGTATGACCTAAATCAAATTCCTTATGATTATACAGTGGAAGTGACAAATAGATTCAAGTGACTAGATCTGATAGAGTGCCTGAAGAACTATGGATGGAGGTTCATGACATTGTACAGGAGGCAGGGATCAAACCATCCCCAAGAAAAAGAAAAGCAAAAAGGCAAAATGATTGTCTGAGGAGGCCTTACAAATAGCTGTTAAAAGAAGAGAAGTGAAAGCAAAGGAGAAAAGGAAAGTTATACCCATTTGAATGCAGAGTTCCAAAGAATAGCAAGGAGAGATAAGAAAGCCTTCCTCAGCAATCAATGCAAAGAAATAGAGGAAAACAATAGATGGGAAAGACTAGAGATCTCTTCAAGAAAATTAGAGATACCCAAGGAACATTTCATGCAAAAATGGGCACAAAAAAGGATAGAAATGATATGGACCTAACAGAAGCAGAAGATATTAAGAAGAGGTGGCAAGAATACACAGAAGAACTGTACCAAAAAGATCTTCATGACTCAGATAATCAAAATGGTGTGATCACTCACCTAGAGCCAGACATCCTGGAATGTGAAGTCAAGGGGGCCTTAGAAAGCATCACTATGAACAAAGCTAGTGGAGGTGATGGAATTCCAGTTGAGCTATTTCAAATCCTAAAAGATGATGCTGTGATACTGCTGCACTCAATATGCCAGCAAATTTGGAAAACTCAGCAGTGGCCACAGGACTGAAATGGTCAATATTCATTCCAAACCCAAAGAAAGGCAATGCCAAAGAATGCTCAAACTACTGCACAATTGCACTCATCTCACACGCTAGTAAAGTAATACTCAAAATTCTCCAAGCCAGGCTTCAACAGTACATGAACTGTGAACTTCCAGACGTTCAAGCTGGATTTAGAAAAGACAGAGGAACCAGAGATCAAATTACCAACATCCGCTGAATCATGAAAAAAGCAAGAAAGTTCCAGAAAAACATCTATTTCTGCTTCATTGACTATGCCAAAGCCTTTCACTGTGTGGATCACCACAAACTGGAAAATTCTTCAAGAGATGGGAATACCAGACCACCTGACCTGACTTCTGAGAAATCTGTATGCAGGTCAAAAAGCTATAGTTAGAACTGGACATGGAACAGCAGACTGGTTCCAAACTGGGAAAGGAGTTCATCAAGGCTGATATTGTCACTCTGCTTATATAACTTATATGCAGAGTACATCATTAGAAATGCTGGACTGGATGAATACAAGCTGGAATCAAGATTGGCAGGTGAAATATCAATAGCCTCAGATATGCAGATGACACCACCCAGATGGTGACTGCAGCCATGAAATTAAAAGATGCTTGCTCCTTAAAAGAAAAGTTATGAACAACCTAGACAGCATATTAAAAAGCAGAGACATTACTTTGTCAACAAAGCTCCATCTAGTAAAAGCTATAGTTTTTCCAGTGGTCATGTATGGATGTGAGAGTTGGACTATAAAGAAAGCTGAGCACCAAAGAATTGATGCTTTTGAACTGTGGTGTTGGATAAAACTCTTTGAGAGTCCCTTGGACTGCAAGGAGATCCAACCAGTCCTGACTATTTATTGGAAGGACTGATGCTGAAGCTGAAACTGCAATACGTTGGCCACCTGATGTGAAGAACTGACTCACTGGAAAAGACTCTGATGCTGGGAAAGATTGAAGGCGGCAGGAGAAGGGGACAAGGATGATAGAGGATGAGACGGTTGGATGGAATCACGAATTCAATGGATGAGTTTGAGCAAGCTCCTGAAGATGTGATCGACAGGGAGGCCTGGCATGCTGCAGTCCATGGGGTCGCAAAGAGTCGGACACAATTGAGCGACTGAACTGAACTGAACTGATGGGCAGGAGAGTTCCTCTTTTCCAATACTGTAGTTAGGTCATGATTTAGGAATTGGGTTAGTTTTCTCTCTGGAGTGACTTGACCATCCGTGAACTAAGCACTGTGACCAGGGCATACAGTATTCTCATAGATAAGGCCAAGTCAGCTTTCCTTATCTGGAGCCAGGGTAGGTAAAGCCACCCAGAATCATATACTGAGATTAGTTCTCCAGGAAAATATGGTGCTTTATATGTGACTGTGTACTGAATCCTCACATCAACCCTGGAACAGAGTTGGCATATTGTACCCATTGTACAGACACAGAATCCATCAGAAGGCCACGTGGCAGAGCAGTTGAGCTTGGCAATGGTGGGGGTCAGACAGCCGTGGTTCATTTCCCAGCTTGACAACTGACACTGCTCAATTGCTTGCCCTCTGTGTTTGATTTTCTTATCTGCAAAGGGAAATGGTCTGTTGTGGGAATTAAGTGAATTGTTATAAATCAAGGGCATTGATCAATCACCAGGCACAGACTAAGCACTTAATAAATGTCATTCATCATTTTCAAGGGGGCTTCCCTGGAGACTCAGATGGTAAAGGATCTGCCTGCTGGGCAGAAGACCCGGGTTTGATACCTGCATCAGGAAGATGCCCCTGGACAAGGGAATGGCACCCTACTCCAGTATTCTTGCCTGGAGAATGCCAAGGACAGAGGAGCCTGGAGGACTCTAGTTCATGGGGCCACAAAGTGTCAGATATGACTGAGCAACAAACACTGTCTTCACTTTTGAGAACTAATCCAAACTACTCAGTTTTATAAAAGGGGAAACTGGGATCTGGAGAGGAAACTTCTCCTCAGGGTTAGGGAGGCAGGACGAAAGAACCCAGGTGTCCCAGCCCCAGTCCACTTCTCACTGCACCGTGGACACATCTGAAGGTTTCATTCCGCTCTGAACATCATCAGCCCCAACGGTTGGAAACACACCCAGGACCAGCACTAGCTAATTTGATAGCTTCCATTCAGGCCTGCCTCCCCAGTGGAACTCTGCAGGGGCACAGACCCTGCCCTTCCTTGTCGGGGTCACTCATCCAGCTCTGGCACCTGCAGAAGGTGAGGTGGGCTTGCAGGGTCCTCTACACACAGCCCTGGCTTTCCCTAGCCTCCCTCCCTCCTTCTCGGGCTCCCTGGAAATCCATCAGCCTCCTGATATTTATTACCTGCTCCTTCCACTCATGCCTTAGCCGCAGAAAGAGAAGCTGTGCACCTTTCAGACAGCATGAGAGGCAGAGAGAAGAGAAGGTTATGGCTGTGTTTACTTAGTGCTGTTTTCCTGGCTGCCTCACAGTCCAGCTGCTTATTTTTAACCAAAGAGCTTTTTCAGATAAACACCTGACGGCTGCTATGATGACACAGCGCCTAGGTGGAAAGGCAAAGACAAATGCTAATTTTAAAACTGAATTGCTCTCTCCCTGATTGTCTCAGGGAATGGGGCAGAATAAGGAGTAGGACTGAGAGGCAGGGTGAACAACCCCACTGGCGGGAGGCACTCATTTCTGCAGAGGTTAGAGCAGTGAAGCTGAGACGGTGGAGAGAACTAACGCTCACGGAGTGTTCACCAAATGCCAGACACGATGCATTATTCCACAGTGCCCACAAGGCCCTTATGCAAACGGAAATGTCTCCAGCACCCCCACTTTACAGATGGGGAGACAGGCTGACAGAGGCCAAGTCACTGGGATAAAATCACGCTGCCTGTGAGCAGAGAGGTCAGGGTTTGAAAGCAGGTGGACTGGCTCTGAATCCCATGAACTTGGACCTGACGCTAAATGGACCCCGGGCACAGGGAGCTGACATTTCCCAGATTTGAAGGTGCATTTTGAGTTCATCAGCTACTCGTTTAACCAATACATACTAACTGCCAGTCCATTAGCCCCTGTGAGTCGGGGACCAGACTTTCTCGTTTCCTTGCAAAACAGGCTTATATTTGGTTGGCCACAATGTTCATAACATTTTACAGAAAAAAAACTCAAGCAAACTTTCTGGCCAGCCTCATGCATATGCTGGCAGAGGGAACCCAGGCTGGTTCTGAAGGAGAGCCTGACACAGGAAAGCAGGTGAGGGTCCAGGGTTTCCCTCTCTGGTGACCAGGAGCAGATCCACCACGTAGACCATGTGGGTCAGTGGTTACGCCATTGAGAGACCTCAGTTTCAATCCCTGTCTCCCCTCCCATGGGCCAGGTGCCACTGCAGGAACGTGGCACAGTCTCTCCAAACATTTTTTTCCTCTTAGTCTAAAATGGAGAAAATAGTCATATCTACTGCTTGCGGTTCTTGTAAAGATTAAACAAAGACTGTTACCATTCAGCTGAAGCCCCACGTTTCCCTGCAGGAACGAGGCTGTGGACAGAGCTCCCCCGCTGCTCTGAACAGTCAGGCATCGTTTTTTCTTCACCCGGGTGCCCCGGCCTCAAGAACCCCTGGCCACCTGCTGAAATCGCCTTGCATCCTGTGCCCCCTGGTGGAACCAAAACCTTCTGCACTGATCACACGCGGCCGCCCCCTGGCGGGCATCAGTTGACACTATTTTCACTGTGAAACCCCAACTGAGTGTCTCCTTAGGAGTTTGAGTGAGTGGATAACAGCAGGCAAATTGACAGAACCTTCTCCTTACTAAAAACTCCTCCCACTCATGATCTGAGATCACCTGCGGTCAAGCCACTTCTGACTGTCCTGATTCTCCATTAAACACAGTAGTTATGCAAAGCCTGCCTAGGGCGATAATAGCCAACACATTCAGCACCTCCCCAGTGCCAAGCTAGGCTTACGCACTGCATAAACATGAACCCACAGAACCGTCTCCCACTGCAGCTGTGACGATGCTGTAGCTCAGAAAGGACCATCCTTTGTCCCCAAACCACACTCCCTGCAGGAGACAGAACTGGGCTTCAAACCAAAGTCTCCTGGAAACAGAGCCCTTCTGCCGGCGGTCAGTCCGTCTGCAGGAGTGGAGGCCCGTGACTGTGGGTTCTTGGCTGCTGTCCTCACTAGCCTTCATAGAGACGAGCACACACCCCAAGAATCCCTGAGGCCAGACCAAAAGCCCCGAATAACAGCCTGCACCCTCCAGGTTTCCAAAACCAGCTACTTCCCCAGCTTAAGAGGTGTGCTTCACACTCATCACCACCTATGACATTAGCATAACTTGACCCTGTTGTAACCCAGAGTCAGTACTTGACTATCTAACTGCTACATTAAACAGTGTCTGTGAGTTAAGAGAGGATAGGACTCAACCAAATCTGGATTAAGAGGGGAAAAAAAACCCCATAAAATTTGCTGGCACATACAACTAGAAAGTTCAGGGGCAAAGGTTAATTCTGGCAAGAAGGATCAAGGTCCTTAAATCTTTCTGTTGACATCTACTCCTTGACTCCCCCTTCCTGGGTACGAGCTTTATGCTCAGATATTCTTTTCCTGGGGCTTCCCACATGGCTCCCTGGTAAAGAATCCACCTGCCAAGCAGGAGACTCAGGTTAGACCCCTGGGTCGGGAAGATCCCCTGGAGAAGGGAAAGGCAACCCACTCTAGTATTCTTGCCTGGCGAATCCCATGAACAGAGGAGCCTGGTGGGCTACAGTTCGTGGGGTCACAAAGAGTCAGACATGACTTACTGACTAAACAACAGCAATGCTTTGCCTTGTCAACAGCTGAATGACATGAGGAGGTGCAGGCAGACACCCCTGCTCAGCAGTCCTGGTTGGAACAAAGCCTCTGGCACTCAGTCCTTTCAGTAGAGACCTCAGTCTGTGCCATTGGTCTACTGGGGTGGGGTGGTCACATGCTAACCCCGCACCAGTGATGAAGAAGGGCCGTCATCTGATTGGACAGACCAGGGTCACCAGAGCATTCCCACACCCTGAGGATGGGAAGCCCCATCTGAGAGAGAGAGGGAGACCGCAGTCCTCCAAGTGGAGATCCAGGAGCCGGCCGCTAGCACTGGAGGACGCCGCGGGAGATGCCAGCCACACCAGGGCCGCAGGCGCCCGCAAGTCACCGCTCTGCTTTCTGCTCTCCAAGTTGAACGGCACTTCGGGTCTGATGTTCTTTCCTCCGGTCCCTGTTTCCTGACCTTGGTCGGCGGCTTGAGAAGTCGCATGATACAGTGCAGGGAGCCGTGTAACCCTGAGGACGTTCAGGAGAGCAGGGGACAAAGACAGAGGGAGAGGGATGGCTTCATTCTTCTCCCACGGGTTCACAGGAGAGCAGGGGACAAAGACAGAGGAAGAGGGAGATGGCTTCATTCTTTTCCCACGGGTTCACAGCAGCCTGGAGGTCTCTGGCTTATGGATACACATGAAAGAATCTTTTCATGAGGGCTGTTCTATGAGAGAAAGTCATTTAAGCAAAGAGGCACTTGGCTTCTCCTTTTAAATGGAAATTTTCAATTAGTCTGAAGAAGTTAATTACACCATCCTCTAATAACCACACTTGTGATTCTGCAAATCCTCTATTAATTGATTCAACCGTCCGCCCCCAAACCAAGAATCAGCAAACAGGTAGAAAAAGACAAAGAAAGAAGCAGCAGTGGAGGAAAAAAAGACAAAGATAAAGACATGGCGTGTTGTCTGCTGGGCAGGCAAGGTGCAGGAGACAAGTGCAGGAGAGTTATTGAAAATTGTGGCTGGTGAGAGATTTGGGAGATTCTTCCTACAGATCAAATGAGCTTTCGCAGGCTGCTTGCAGCACACATGATGCTAGCAGGATGCATCTTGCTGCCACAGCATCTCAAAGGGAAAGCAATTCCACAGAACTGGTCCTGACAAGTAAAAAGAGCTACTGGATCCACACTCCCCTCCCCAAGGGGGTTAGGAAGAAGCTACAAATAGCAGCTTTCTGTGGGGGGAGAGAGGACAGCAAAGCAGAAGCTAACTAAGAGATTCCAATCTGGCTTTGAAAAAAATGACCACATCTGTCTGCCTGCAACTCACAGTGTAGAACCCTCTAATCTATAACCCAGACTGGCCTGGGCTCAAACCCTGGTTCTGCTTCCGACCAGCCACATTGCCCTGGATAAGACCTCCTTGACTCAATTTTCCCATCTACTAAATGGAGAGAATAAGCATTATTTACATTGTAGGGATCTTTTGACAACTAAGTGGGCTAATGTCTATATACTGTTCAGCACAGGTTCTTGAACATGGTAAGAAATTAATAAATACTTAATGTATAGTTGGACTAATGTGGTGCTAGAGGTAAAGAACCCACCTGCCAATGCAGGAGATGTAAGAGACCTGGATTTGATCCCTGGGTCAGGAAGAGCCCCTGGAGAAGGGAATGGCAACCCACTTCAGTATTTTTGCTTGAAGAATCCCATGGACAGAAGAGCCTGGAGGACTACAGTCCATGGGGTCACAAAGAGTCAGACACGACTGAAGTGACTTGGCACAGTTGGCCAGCTGTTACCCTAATGACGATGCATAAGAAATCAGAGGCATCCAATAATAAGGTTTATCTCCTCCACACACATCCACAATTCAGCTGGAATTCAGCTTGGCTTGGTTTCAGGGTGAGGTTGGGCCTAGGTCTACTCCATGTCTCTCTCATCCTCCTAGGCTGGGTAGCTACAGAGACACGATCTCTTTCTGGAGAAATGTTGTTTCAGGGGGCAACTGTAACCCGGGAAGCACACTCCAAGGCTCTGCTCTTATCTGCTGACTTCCCATTGGACAAAGAAAGTCACATGGCCGAAACCAAAGTCAGGGGCAGATACCCATGGAGATGAGAGGGAAGGAATTCTATTTGCCAAATAATTATCTGACCTAGCATAATCATCTTATTTGTATGTGATGAGCAAACAAATTATATTGCAAAGAGAGCTGAGATATGAGTATGAGATGGGTGTCTATTATGGACTTAATTGTGTCCCCCCAAATTCTTACGTTAAAGCCCCAACTCTTGGTTTAACTGTATTTGGAGACAGGGCCTTTAAAGAGGTAATTATGGTCACTGGCACTAGCAAGGTCAGGAGAGGACTTTCCTGGTGGTTGAGACAGTAAAGGGTCTGCCTTCAGTGCAGAAGACCCAGGTTCAATCCCTGGGTTTGGAAGATCCTCTGGAGAAGGGAATGGCAATCCAGTTCCCTCCTTTTGCCTGGAGAATCCCATGGACAGAGGAGCCTGGTGGGCTACAGTCCATGGAACTGCAAAGACTCTATGGGGTCACAGAGTTAGACATGACTGAGCAACTAACACACACACACACACACACATGGTCAGAAGAACAGGACCCTAATCCAATAGAGTCCTTATAAGAAGAGGCAGAGACATGAGGTGTGAGCACACAGAGCAAAAGGCCACGTGAGCACACAGCGAGAGGTAGCTGTCTGCAAGCCAAGCAGAGGCCTCGGGAGAGACCAAGCCTGCCGACGCCTTGACCTTGGACTCCCAGCCTTCCAAACCGCAAGGAAATCACTTCTGTTTGATCCACCTAGTCTATGGCACTTTGTTAGAGGAGCTGAAGTAGACTAATCAGTGGGAGAGAAAATAAATGTGAGAGCAGAAAGGTATTACTTAGAGAAGAAATCACGTTCTGTGGCAAAGCTATTCTCAGGTTATAAGCCGGGTGGTAATTCAACAGGTGGAGGTGGAAGAGTCGTCAGGAGGATGGCATCCAGGTGCAGAGTCGGCCCGAGCCAGAGCTCCAACGAGGACAGAGGACGGACCTGCCACTTCACTGAGCTCTCGGTCGCAGACACTGCATTAGGCTCTTCACATGAGGCACCTATTCATCCTCAAACAACCTGAAAAATCGCATGCTCTTAGTAGCCCACATTGTAAGGATGAAGAAGCAGATTTGTGAAGATAAAGGTTAACATCCAAGGACATGATGCAGCAGAAGTGAAATAGGTAAGCAATTTCTACTCATTGGTCTCCTTTAGCTGAGGTCTAGAAAACAAGACTCCATGACGTAACAATGAACAAGCCATGTTCTCCTAAGAAATATCAGACACATTGTGAAGGAGGGATGCAAAGGATCCCCAAGGCAGGGAGAACTGCAGAGTAGGAAGGAAAAAAACAGAGAGGAGAAAGGCAGGACCCATTCAGTAGGAAAAAACAGCAGCTAAGAGTTATCAGGAGCACAGCATGTCAGGCACTGTTCAAAGCACTGTTTACCTTTGACAATCAATTGAGTTATTCTGCACAGGAACCAACCCTGTGACATAGGTACTAATAGAGTTCCCGTCCGGGGCTCCCCAGTGTAAAGAGCGTGTCTGCCAATTGAAGAGATACAGGCTTGATCCTTGATCCGGAAAGACCCCACATGCCGTGGAGCGACAAAGCCCACGAGACGCAACTACGGAACCTGTGCTCCAGAGCCTGTGAGCCACAATTCCTGAAGCCAGGCACCCAGAGCCCACGCTCTGCAGCAAGAGGAGCTACTGCAATGAGAAGCCTGCACACCAAACTAGAGAGGAGACCCCGCTCGCTGCAACTAGAGAAAAGCTCCTGCTGCAGTGAAGACCCAGTTCAGTTCAGTTCAGTTGCTCAATTGTGTCCGACTCTTTGTGACCCCATGGACTTCAGCACACCAGGCCTCCCTGTCCATCACCAATTCCCGGGGGTTGATCCCATCCAACCATCTCATCCTCTGTCGTCCCCTTCTCCTCCTGCCCTCAATCCTTTCCAGCATCAGGGTTTTTCAAATAAGTCCCTTCTTCACATCAGGTGGCCAAAGTACTGGAGTTTCAGCTTCAGCATCAGCCCTTCCAATGAACACCCAGGACTGATCTCTTTTAGGATGGACTGGTTGGATCTCCTTGTAGTCCAGGGGACTCTCAAGAGTCTTCTCCACAACACAGTTCAAAAGCATCAATTCTTCAGCACTCAACCTGAAGCCCGAAGCCCCAGCACAACCAAAAATAATATATACATACAATTTTAAAGAAAGTTCCCTTCTGCAGATGAGAAAACGGAGCCATGCCACGCTGCTAGTCAGCAGCAGAAGCCGAGACAGGAAACCAGGCTGCCTGAACGCAGAGCCCACAGCCCCAGCTTCAGCCTGTCTCCCACCTCCCGTTCTGCTGGAACACATTTCAGGAAGAAATTAATCTTGCTGAAGATCTGCTTTGATTCTGACTCTTCATTCACAAAACATCAGTGGTCTCCACCGCCCTCAGGACAAAGTCCCAAATCATCACCTTGGTGTTCAAGGTCATGTTCAACCTGTCCCCATTTGCCACTTACAACTTTCATTTCAAAATGACCTGCTAACCCATATGCAAGCAAACACCCGAAAGTTGCCCCCTACCTCCAATCTGGGTTGGTCTCTCATCCTCTTGATCACGCCCACTCACCCACAACAGGACGCCTGCCCAGCAGCAGCTCCACAGCCAGGTCCCGCACTAGAGCCCAGAGCCCGCGGCCAGCACAGGGTGCCACCTGGTGGCAGGAATCTGCTCTGACGTAATGATTAGGTGGACTCTGGGCTCTGGGACTGCTTCTGCCAGTTCTTGTTCTCAAATCCCTACGATTATGCGGTGGAAGTGACAATAGATTCAAGGGATTAGATCTGATAGACAGAGTGACTGATGAACTATGGGCAGAGGCTTGTGACATTACAGGAGGCAGGGATCAAGACCATCCCTAAGAAAAAGAAATGCAAAAAGGCAAAATGGCTCTCTGAGGAGGCCTCACAAATAGCAGTGAAAAGAAGAGAAGTGAAAAGCAAAGGAGAAAAGGAAAGTTATACCCATTTGAATGCAGAGTTCCAAAGAATAGCAAGGAGAGATAAGAAAGACTTCCTCAGCAATCAATGCAAAGAAATAGAGGAAAACAATAGAATGGGAAAGACTAGAGATCTCTTCAATAAAATTAGAGATACCCAGGGAACATTTCATGCAAAGATGGGCTCAGTAAAGGACACAAATTATAGGGACCTAACATAAGTAGAAGATATTAAGAAGAGGTGGCAAGAATACACAGAAGTTCTATAAAAAAAAAAGATCTTCATGATCCAGATAATCATGATGGTGGGATCACTCACCTAGAGCCAGACATCCAGGAATGTAAAGTTGAGTGGGCCTTAGGAAGCATCACTACAAACAAAGCTAATGGAGGTAATGGAATTCTAGTTGAGCTATTTCAACTCTTAAAAGATGATGCTGTGAAAGTGCTGTACTCAATAGGCCAGCAACTTTGGAAAACTCAGCAGTGGCCATAGGACTGGAAGAGGTCAGTTTTCATTCCAATTCCAAAGAAAGGCAATGCCAAAAAATGTTCAAACTACCACACAATTGCACTCATCTCACATGCTAGTCACTCCAGTGTTCTTGCCTGGAGAATCCCAGGGATGGGGGAGCCTGGTGGCTGCTGTCTGTGGGATCACACAGAGTCGGACACGACTGAAGTGACTTAGCAGCAGCAGCAGCACACGCTAGTAAAGTCATGCTCAACATTCTCCAAGCCAGGCTTCAACAGTACATGAACCATGGACTTCCAGATGTTCAAGCTGGTTTTAGAAAAGGCAGAGGAACCAGAGATCACATTGCCAACATCCATTGGATCATAGAAAAAACAAAAGAGTTCCAGAAAAACATCTATTTCTGCTTTATTGACTATGCCAAAGCCTTTCACTGTGTGGATCACAACAAACTGTGGAAAATTCTTCAAGAGGTGGGAATACCAGACCACCTGACCTGCCTCTTGAAAAATCTGTATGCAGGTAAGGAAGCAACAGTTAGAACTGTACATGGAACAAGACTGGTTCCAAATTGGGAAAGGTGTACACCAAGGCTGTATATTGTCACCCTGCTTATTTAACTTATATGCAGAGTACATCATGAGAAATGCCAGGCTGGATGAAGCTCAAGCTGGAATCGAGATTGCTGGGAGAAATATCAATAACCTCAGATATGCAGATGACACCACCCTTATGGCAAAAAGCTAAGAACTAAAGAGTCTCTTGATGAAAGTTAAAGAGGAGTGAAAATGTTGGCTTAAAACTCAACATTCAGAAAACTAAGATCATGGCATCCAGTCCCATCACTTCATAACAAATAGATGGGGAAAGAATGGAAACAATGAGAGACTTTATTTTGGGGGCTCCAAAATCACTGCAGATGGTGACTGCAGAAATTAAAGGATACTTGCTGCTTGGAAGAAAAGCTATGACCAACCTAGATAGCATATTGAAAACAGAGACATTACTTTGCCAACAAAGGTCTGTCTAGTCAAAGCTATGGTTTTTCCAGTAGTCATTTATGGATGTGAGAGTTGGACAATAAAGAAAGCTGAGCACTGAAGAACTGATGCTTTTGAACTGTGGTGCTGGAGAAGACTCTTGAGAGTCCCTTGGACTGCAAGGAGATCCAACCAGTCCATCCTAAAGGAAATCAGTCCTGAGTATTCATTGGAAGGACTGATGCTAAAGCTGAAGCTCCAAAACTTTGGCCACCTGAGTGAAGAAGTGACTCATTTGAAAAGACCCTGATGCTGGGAAAGATTGAAGGTGGGAGAAGAATGGCAAGAGAGAAGATGAGATGGTTGGATGGCATCACTGACTCAATGGACATGAGTTTGAGCAAGCTCCAGGAGGTGGTGATGGACAGGGAGGCCTGAGTCCACGGGGTCACAAAGAGTTAGACACGTCTGAGCGACTGAACTGACTGACTGTTCTGCCAGGAACTGGGAACTTCTCTGTTATCTGACACCCACTTCACCAGCCTGATCCAGGGAACAGGGAGAACTCTGGGACCTGGGCCCTCCCCACTCTGCTTCCGGGCACAGTGTCGTTTGTGGCTGGGGCCCCTGGCTTCTATGCAGACTAGCTGTGCTCCTCCACATTCCCCCTTCCTTAAAAAAGTTAAGCTCTTGAGCTCAGCCTTATTGAGAAGCAAAGAGAAGAAGAGAGTCGTCCGGCAGCTAGGTCACATCACCGTTCATGATACTTCAGGTTCATTTTCTCAAGGTTCTGTTGTACTATATTATTTGAAATTTTATAATGGTCATGGATCTTCCTTATAATCAGAATAAAACAGCAATTATAATCTTGAAAGTTAAGAAGGAAGGAAGCTACACGGTTTCTTTTCTATTTTTACAGGTATACCAATGTGCATGGGTAGGGGTGTGAGATTTTTAAAACTACATCTTCCATCAGAGTGAATTCACTTACAGCTTTTCCTGAACAGCAATTCATGAGTTAATAAATGTTCTAAGCCTCAATCATCCCTTTACCACCTTCGATTTCTTTTACAGGTATTGTATTTCCTTGATCTCTCAGGTGGGCAGAGAGATCAACCCTCAACCTCCCCATAAAAAATAAGCGGCCTTGACAAGTCGAGCTCACACACACTCCCACCAGAACAGCAAAGGTGGATGAGATAGACGTCCCAAGGGCTTGTGAGGATCCAAAGCACCTGAGAGTGTCAACAGAGGATGAGTCAGTGGGTGCAAACCGCTTTGAAAAACGCTCTTTGGTAGTATTCATGTCACGTGAGGTCCCAGGAATTCCATGCATGTTCCTCAAAAGACAAGCCCTAGAATGTTCACTGTGGTATCACTCACAGTAGCCAGAATCGAAGAACTTCCCCAATGCTCATCAGTAATAGAATATATCACTGCATGTTCTCACAGTGGAATATAAAAACACTACAGAAATGTTACTCATACTCAATATGAATCAATATCACAAGCACAATATTGAGAGAGAGAGGCCAAACTTCTGTGCATACTGTCAGAGCCCATTAGCGTAATGTACTAACCTTTGGATACGGAAGTCGGGAGTGGTAACTTTCGGGGGGCGATCAGAGGAGGGGTGTCTAGAGCTTTTGGGACGGCTGGTCACCTTCTATTTCCCTTTACATGGGCGTGTTCAGCGTGTGGCCGTCACTGTGCTTCCACATGCTGAAACTGCGCTTGTGGTGTGGGCCTCCTATTTGCATATTATAATCCCCAGAGTTTTTAAAAATAGATAGAGCTCCTGTGAAGGACGAGGTTTTAATTGGTGTAATTCACTTAGTGACTTTTTCTCCAGTTAATAGCTAAGGAGCCCCTGCAGGTTGAAAACACCTTTCAGATGAGAGGAGAAAAATCAGACTGCATGCCACACCCACAATCTTACCAAAAACCAGATGCATATCTTATCATCCACAGGCTTCTTAGCAAGAGGAAATATTAATATTTCATCCTCCAAAAGGCCAAAGAGTCTTAATCTGTGTGCAAGTCTATCCCAAGATCTTTAAAGGTGGCTGGGGGTCATTCCTCTGCCTGCTGGCCGTCATGTTAAGTGAAAGATATTTTCTGGAGTCTTAGAAGGACCCAGAGAGTGGCATACTGCCATTTGACCTGATTGTGATTAAGTTTAATCCTCTCCAAAATATGTACAGGAGGCTGAATAGACCTATAGAATGAGGTTGTCTTTCGAATGCTTTGTGCCCAAGCAAGCAGAAGGAAGCCCAGGAGGGCATCTATTAAATCTTAACCACACTTCGGTCTCTACAACCCAGGATGGGTGCCTCTTCTCCAGACAGGTGGACAGCGACACCTAGTGGCAGTAACGGGGAACAAGCTGCCTTTGGGAACTGCTGCTGATAAAAACCCCTTGCAGGCCTTTGCTTTAAATGATGTAATGGATCCAAGTCTTTTTAAACACACATGAGAGTCACTGATTTAAAAATGGGCCAAGTATACAAAGAAGGAGATGAAAGAGTAACCTTTTCAAACAGAAAATACATACATATGAAAAGATGTTAAATACAACTAGCAACTGGAGAGAGGGAAATTAAAACACCAATTAAATACCATTTTCACCTATGTGATTGGAAAAATTACTGAAGTTTAACAATGTCAAGGACCGATGAGAGTGAAGGGAGACAGGGTCCTCCCAGGACCCTCACGGTGCAGGTGGAACAGTAAATGCGTTCTGAATTATGGGGAGCAATTTGATGTTCGTTTTCAAAATATTAAATGCACATAACCCAACAGTTCTCATTTCAGAATTAAGCCTAGACAATCATTTTCATTTCTGCACAAGAACATGAGTGCAATCTATGACATACTGTTGTTCCAGAAAGCAAGAAAATACTCAGTTAGTAACAGGCTCCTGTCCTAAGGAAGGGGCACCCAAGAGCCAAGGTTGAGACAAGCAGAATATGAAAAACAGTAATGGCTATAATTGATTAAAATAGAGCAAATACATAAAAATCCATGAATCCATATTGATACATGAGAAAGGTGCCAACAAAACAAAACAAACGTATCTGCCATCACTGAAAAGGACTATAATTCCATCTCTTTACTCTAAAATTTGGTAATTAATAGGAAATAATTAAACATTGGTCTTAAATTTCTAGCAGGAACTAAAACTCTATAACCTCAGTAAATGAAAGAAATTTCTTCTTTACAGATACTGTCATCAGTTCATCAGTGCAGGAGATATGGGAGAAATTGCAAATCAAAATTTGCAATCGCAAATGAAATATTTGACAGAGATGAGTACCAGCACTTTGGGCAAATGACAGGGAGCTGGACATTTGCTTGGTGCCAACATACACTTCCATAGATTATTATCCATTTTCAAGAGGAAATCTGTAACTTGACAATGCAGGGAGGTGACTCCCTCAATCTTAACCTAATTATCACCATTAGCAACTCTAATCAGAGAAGGCAATGGCAACCCACTCCAGTACTCTTGCCTGAAAAATCCCATGGTGGAGGAGCCTGATAGGCTGCAGTCCATGGGGTCGCTAAAAGTCGGACACAACTGAGCGACTTCACTTTCACTTTGGAGAAGGGAATGGCAACCCACTCCAGTGTTCTTGCCTGGAGAATCCCAGGGACGGGGCTGGTAGGCTTCATCTATGGGGCTGCACAGAGTCGGACACGACTGAAGCGACTTAGCAGCAGCAGAAGCTCTAATGCGGGGGGTGGGGTGCCTGCCAGATGCTAGGTGTTTTCTGTTGTGATGCAACGTGGAGTATGCATTTGGTACCTCTGTCGAATACTCTTCCCCCAAAACTTATCCTGAATCTACTCAAATCTTTAGAAATAACTGCCAGTTTGCAGAAAATTTAGGTGATAGCAGAAAAAATTATTCATGAAGAAACAATCTCAAAATCTAAAAGATAAGGCATTCTATAGGAGAATGGTCTTATCAACATCCCTGAGACAGATTAAAGTGGGATCAAAAGAGACTTTCAGGACAAAATATAACAACGAGATGTAATGTACAATGTAGACTCCTTGACTGGATTCTGATTTGAGACACATTTGGGAAACTATTAGGAAAAACTGAATGTGAACAAGATATTCAGAAGCTATTGTTAGGGATGACACAAAATTGTGGTCATGCAGGAAAACATCTTCATTTTTTAGAGATGTATACTGAGATATTTTGGGGTAAAATACTATAATGTCTTATTCACTTTAAATCTAGTCCCCAAAATAGGTTAAACCAAGATGGCAAAATATTAACAATTATTAAACACAAGAGATGTAAATATAAGTACTCTTGATACCACACTCTGCTTTTCTCTGCTTGGAAGTTTGAGTTGGAAGTGAAAGTGGCTCAGTCGTGTCCGACTCTTTGCAACCCCATGGACTATACAGTCCATGGAATTCTCTAGGCCAGAATACTGGAGTAGGTAGCCTTTCCCTTCTCCAGGGGGGTCTTCCCAACCCAGAGATTGAACCCAGGTCTCCCACATTGCAGGCTGATTCTTTTTTTTCTAAATGTTTTATTATTATTATTTTATTTTACTTTACAATATTATATTGGTTTTGCCATACATCAACATGCATCCGCCACGGGTGTACACATGTTGCCCATTCTAAACCCCCCTCCCACCTCCCTCCCCATACCATCCCTCTGGGTCATTCCAGTGCACCAGCCCCAAGCTTCCTGTATCCTGCATCGAACCTGGACTGGCGATTTGTTTCTTATATGATATTATACATGTTTCAATGCCTTTCTCCCAAATCATTGCCCCCCTCCCTCTTCCACAGAGTCCAAAAGACTGTTATATACATCTGCAGGCTGATTCTTTATGTATTAAAAAAAAAATAATAGATGGGGAAAAAACAGGATGGCTTCTACAAAAATGTTCAATATGATACAGCTTTTCACAGCAAACAATCAGAAGCAAACTCAATATCTTTCAACACCAGAATGGATAAATAACTGACCTTAATAAACAGACTTCACACTGTAATCCCACCAGAATGGCCAAGATGAAAAGAACAGAATATTTAGTACCATTATATACTAGTAAGCAGTAAAATGACAAATATTTTTCTACTTTTATGTATACTTATCTCTAAAATTTGTTTATATTTTCCTTTACACCTCATCATAGTCTTAGATTTTGGATCTCTCTCTCTCTAGTCACATAGTCGTGTCTGACTCTTTGTGACTCCCTGGACTGTAGCCCACCAGTCTCCTCTGTCCATGGAATTCTCCAGGTAGGAATACTGGAGTGTGTAGCCAATCCTTTCTCCAGTGGATTTTTCCAACCCAACAATCGAACCCAGGTCTCCTGCATTGCAAGCAGCTTCTTTACCATCTGAGCCTTCAGGAGAGCCTTAATAGGTATTAGATAAGGTCAGTAGTTTCATTTTTGAATTTCATGAACTGGTAACATTTCAAAATTCACCTCCCTCAAAAATGGCATAAGGACTGTTGGAAATGGCATAAATTTCTTATGTTAAAAAAAAAAAAAAAACAACAAACACATTATTTACTAACATCATCTTTTCAGACAAGAAAGGATATTATCACCAAAAGGTACAGATACACCAATATAATCCCAGAATGAAACACAGTCCCTTACACAGAATAAATTTAGATTTATGAAGAATCTCTATATGATCTGAACAACCAGTAAAATCTTTGCATTTGAGAAAAAAACTAAACTCTGGCACCTGGGGCTTTTTATCAAGTCACCTTGTTTGGACATGGAGTATTAGAATGTGATGCATCTTGGGCAGAATTCAGACTTGTGAGTTATCTCATCTTATTTCTGGGGGAAAGCTCCATTGCCAGAAAATGTTAACAACAATTGTACATGACAACCAAAATCCCAAGCCCCCAATGAACTGGAACTTACTAGACAAGTTGCCTCCAAAAGACCTATAGCTCAGAGCCTACCAACCGCCTGAGGTTTAACCTGAGTTCAAAGGCTACTCTGTGTCAGTTAGTATGTGTGGTAGGTAGAACCCTGGGCTTTGAACCAACTTCATTTAGATTCGAACTCTACTGGCTACTGACTCTAATCTTTAGTATCGCTTGGGGATGAAGTGGAATACTGCAGGTAAATACACAGCTCAGCACCCAGCTCATGGGCTGAGCAAGAAAAACACCTACTGTTACTACACTGTCTATCCCGATGCCCAGTTCCAAAGTTGATGACTCTTAGGAGATCTAACCCGGAAGGAGAGCATGGGTGTGAGCATAGGGTGACATCACTAAGCACTAGAAAGTTTCATGGATGACCAGGTCAGGTCATCACCTACCTGCCGTAAGTGTGGTTGGAGGTGAGAAGGGAGATCAGCAGACTTCGCCAAACCCCTGGAGAGAAAGCGGGGTGGGGACCGGTTGCGCAGACACTCTGCGTGGAGGCTGGAGCTTCTTGGCTCTGAGGACCCTTTCCTTCCAGAGACCCCTGCCACCCAGGCCTTTGGTCTGGCTGAGACTGTCAATCATCTCTCCCCGCCCACCTCTGGTGATTGATGCAAACTACAGCTAATCAGATTCTGAATCGCCCTCTTTTTGAATCAATTACCGCAGGCCAGAAAACAGTCAACTGATCTTGATTTGATGATATCATGAATGTCCAGAGCTGCCTGGGGCCCCATTCCATCCAAAGAAAAGGTTCTACAGGGTTTCCTTTTATCTAAAAAGGTCTCATAACCCTCCAATGTAAGTTAAACAAGATTAAATCCCATTTCAAATACTACTCAGAGGTAAGAAAGGATGAAATAATGCTATTTGCAGCAACTTGAATGCAACTAGTGATTATCATACTAAGTAAGGCAAGCCATAAAGAGAAAGACAAATATCAGTACCATACAATATCAGTTATACGTGGAATCTAAAATATGGCACAGATGACCCTACCTACAGAACAGAAACTGACTGCTAGACATAGAGAACAGATTTACCACTGCTGGGGGGAGGGGGATGGAGAGACGTGCTGGGAGTTTGGGGTTGGTGGATGCAAACTATTCCATGTAGAATGGGTGAAGAACAGGGTCCTGATGTATAGCATGAAAGTGAAAGTGGAGTGGCTCAGACCTGTTCAACTCTTTTCACCTCCATGGACTGTAGCCCACCAGGCTCCTCCATCCATGGGATTTTCCAGGCAAGAGTACTGGAGTGGGTTGCCATTTCCTTCTTCAGGGGATCTTCCCAACCCAGGGACTGAACCTGGGTCTCCTGCATTGTAGACAGACAGTTTACCAACTGAGCCACCAGCTTGTATAGCATAGCAGCTCTATTCAATAAACCATAAGAGAACAGAATGTTTGAAAAGAAAGTATATATGTGCATACTGTTACTGCTACTGCTAAGTCACTTCAGTCGTGTCCGACTCTGTGCGACCCCATAGACAGCAGCCCACCAGGCTCCCCCATCCCTGGGATTCTCTAGGCAAGAACTCTGGAGTGGGTTGCCATTTCCTTCTCCAATGCATGAAAGTGAAAAGTGAAAGTGAAGTCGCTCCGTCATGTCCGACCTTCAGCGACCCCATGGACTGCAAACTTCCAGGCTCCTCCATCCATGGGATTACCATTTTGCCACACAGCAGGGATTGTCACAACATTGCAAATCAACTATACTTCAATTAAAAAAAAAAGATTGATTCCCATGTCTTGCAACCCCTAAATTCCAAAAGGCATCATCATCTCCACTGCAGATCCAGACTCTTCAGCAGCCCCATGCCTGCTTCTCCCGATGTAGGAGTCACATTCAGTGATTTTGCTTCAAGGTTTTCATTTTGTACTGGAGATATAGCTGATTAACAATCTTGTGAATTTCAAATGAACAGTGAAGGGACTCAGTCATACACATATACATGTATCCGTTTTCCTCCAGACTCCCCTCCCATCCAGGCTGCCACATAAAATTGAGCAGAGTTCTGTGTAGTAGGTCCTTGTTGGTTATCTATTTTAAATATAGCAGTGTATGCATGTCCATACCAAACTCCCTAACTATGCCATTGCCCCCATCCTTCCCCTCTACCCACAACCATAAGTTCATAAGTTCGTTCTCTAAGTCTGTGATTCCCTGTTTTGTAAGTTCATCTGCATCATTTCTTTTTAGAATCCACATACAAGGGATGTCATACGATCTTTCCCCTTCCCTGTCTGACTCATTTCACTCCGTATGACACTGTCTAAGTCCATCCACGTCACTGCAAATGGCATTATTTCATTCTTTTTAAAGGACGTTCTGTGACTTTTCTAATGAATGCCTAGAGGTGTGGAGTGGAGCACCCGCCATGGGAGCCGCAGTGGACCCTGCAGCTTCCCCCGGGACTGACACAGACCGCAGCCAGGGAGGTCCACGCCCCGGGCAGAGAAGTGCTGAGGCTCCTGGGGAAGGGGGGTGGGGTTCCCCAGATTGCCCCAATGGCTGGAGAGAAAAGTTAGCACACCGCGTGTGACTGCAGAAATACTACTGGGATGCTTCTTCCCATCGAGATGTTCTGTTTCTTTTTCTCAGATTTTTCCATTAAGAGTCCATTGAACTGTATTATCATAGATCTTTTCAGAGGTGCAAACTGAAATGCCTACAGGGCCAGATATTTTATTCATTCAACAGTTACATTTTGTATATTAAACACACAGGAACATTCTCTTCAATAGAAAATTATGCTCTCCAACACTTGTTTCATTGAAAAACTACACCCTCTCTGTCTATGTTTGGTTTTCCAATACTTGAGAGACATGGGCCTGCGAATTCTATCAGTTTCCTCTTAATTCCATGAGAACAATGAAGAGCAAGTGTAACAGCAAATAGCAGCTGACACTGGCCCTCGCCTTCTGAGACCTCATAGCACGTGCTGGGGCCACGGCAGGCTGAAGAGCCCTGTCTTGATCGAAAGGGAACCTTGAACACCAGCTACAGCTCTTTATTGTTATGTGGGAAAGTCTTTTCAGAGAAACCAAGAATCTAGACTTCTGTGTCAATGTAACTGATTTTTAAATGTTACCAAATAATTCAAAGCTTCTAAAAACATGCAGCTCCATTTGCAATTTAAACAGACAAACAAGCAAGAAAACACAAGCTACATTCTGCTCTGGGAATGTTTACAGCCTCTGTGGTTACAATCCTAGCCCACACTTCACATTTATGCAAATTATATAAAGGTATCCTTTTCCCAGAGATATTTTATTATCATTTGTCAGAATATTTCTCCTAAAGGCCACAGGCAAGTGAAAGTTGCTGAGTTGTGTCCGAGTCTTTGAGACTCCAGGGACTATACAGTCCATGGAATTCTCTAGGCCAGAATACTGGAGTGGGTAGCCTTTCCCTTCTCCGGGGATCTTCCCAACCCAGGGATCAAACCCAGGTCTCTCACATTGCTGGCAAATTCTTCACCAGCTGAGCCTCAAGGGAAGCCCAAGAATACTGGAGTGGGTAGCCTATTCCTTCTCCAGCAGATCTTCCTGACCCAGGAATCAAACTGGGGTGTCTTGCATTACAGGCAGTTTCTTTACCAACTGAGCTATGAGGGAAGCCCCTAACAAATATAAAAATCTTAGGTGTTCATGATGTACAAGGTACTTTCTGGAGTTGGGCAGTACACAACCTGCCCAACTGGCCATGGCACCCAGCCTTCATCCTCTTTGAACTATTCAAACTAAGCCCCTAAAATCCCACTCATGATTTTAAAAAATTGTCTTAGTTTTTAATTTGTTGTTGTTTTGTCACTAAATCAAGTACAACTCTGTGACCCAATGGATTGCAGCACTCCAGCCTTCCCTGTCCATCACTATCTCCCAGAGTTTGCTCAAACTCATGTCCATTGAGTTGATGCCATCCAATCATCTCATCCTCTGACACCCTCTCCTTTTGCCTTCAATCTTTCCCAGCATCAGGGGACTTTTCCAGTGAGTTGGCTCTTCCCATCAGGTGGTCAAAGTACTGGAGCTTTAACTTTAGCATCAGTCTTTCCAATGAGAATTCAGGACTGATTTCCTTTAGGGTAGACTGGTTTGATCTCCTTGCTGTCCAAGAGACTCTCAAGGGTCTTCTCCAGGACCACATTTCAAAAGCATCAGTTCTTTCGTGCTCAGTCTTCTTTATGGTTACATTTCTATTTCTATTTGATATTGTATTTAAATCCCAAAGATGAATTGAAGAATTGAATAAATGATCCAGTGAGGACAAGTCAGAATAGAAATTAAAGGAGGTATGACTACAAGGAGATCCAACCAGTCCATCCTAAAGGAAATCAGTCCTGGGTATTCATTGGAAGGACTAATATTGAAGCAGAAACTCCTATCCTTTGGCCACCTCATGCGAAGAGCTGACTCAGTGGAAAAGACCCTGATGCTGGGAAAGATTGAGGGCAGGAGGAGATGACAGAGGATAAGATGGTTGGATGGCATCATCAACTCAATGGACATGGGTTTGGGTAGACTCCGGGAGTTGGTGATGGACAGGGAGGCCTGGCTGTGGTTCATGGGGTCACATAAAGTTGGACACGACTGAGCGACCGAGCCGAACTGAGTGGGTTTGGGGCTTGAATCTCAGTCTCTCTCTTCTCCTTGCAGCTTCCCAGGTGGCACGAGCGGTAAAGAACCTGCTTGCCATTGCAGGAGATATAAAAAATGTGCGTTCGATCCCTGGGTCAGGAAGATCCCCTGGAGAAGAGAACCACTTATCTCCTTTAGGATGGACAGGTTGGATCTCTTTGCACTCAGATCTCCTTTAATTTCGATTCCGACTTGTCCTCACTGGATCATTTATTCAATTCTTCAATTCATCTCTGGGATATAAATATAATATTGACCCACTCCAGGGTTCTTGCCTGGAGAATCCCATGGACTGAAGAGCCCTGGGGCTCTTCCATAGTGTTACACAGAGTCAGACACTACGGAAGTGGCTTTAGCTCTCTTCACCTTGCGGCACCGTGACTCCCAGACACATCTGCCCTTGACAGGATAATCTACCCCAGGTGCCCTGAATCGTCTCACGTTCTGGAAATAGATGGATGTGATTGTTTACAGCTGGCATTTTCATTGTACAGAATCATCTTCTCCCAGCTATTAATTATAGTCATTATCTGTAGCTACGGCAAGTTCTCTACACTGTTTTCCGAAACTATCTCAGATCAGTAATTAACTCCCCAGCCACGGCTCCTGGCTTTCACACTTTAATGAGGAGCATGGCCATGAAGCCGTTAGAATGTGAAAAATGAAGCTGATCCCCTGTCATCCCTCTGCGATACAACAGGCTCATTTCCTCTCTTCTGCTGAGAAAGGATCAGCAGAAACCTTTTCCACTTTTTGGTAGGAGCCCTTCAGAGGCCAATCTACTTAGTCTACAAGTCACCCCTTGAGGCAGAAAGCACATGGTAGAAATGAGGTTGATGCTTTCCCTCTGGCAAAATCCCTTCTTCATTAAGAAACACACCTGCATAATTTAAATACGCTTGAGCCAGAGTCCAGCCAAGGGTCCAGCTGCCTGTCTCCACTAATTGTCCGAATTCACCAGCACCCTGCCTCCTTTGCAATGAAAAACTGCCCTCTCCCTGGACTCGTCACATTCCCAGAGATTCAAAGAAGTGACCAGGCCAAAAGCAGCACCAGATTCTCCCTCATCTTGATGCTGGGCATATGAGAACGTTCAGCTCCCTGCGGAAAGCAGATTTCGTAGAGAAAAAATCTGAAGGTGGAGGCTTTGTCTTTTTGGCCAGACATTAAATTACCCTCTGAACAAATACACTTTTCCTTCATACAGAAGAGCCTTCATTATGAATATTTCTACATTTAGGAGGAATCCCAAAGCTCAAAAGAAAACTCAATCAAGTATTTGAAGCTGTTCTCAGTGAAAGAAATTGCTGCCTCTCAAAAGACCTCTGCACACTAGAGGTTAGCTTTCCAGTCTGATCCACAGGACAACAGAGGAGATGGGAATATGGTGATTGCAGAGGGGAGGCACCCGGCTGATGAGTCGGGTCATCAAATGGCTCTTATGGACGCCCAACGTCAAGATGATGCTGGTACAGCAGGGGAAGGAGAGGGTGGGGCAGACTGAGAGAGTGGCACTGAAGTGTATACACTCCCATATGTACATGGACAGCTAGTGGGAAGCTGCTGTGCAGCAGAAGCTCAGCTCTGTGCTCTGTGATGACACAGAAGGGGTGGGATGGGGGTGAGAGGGGCTCGAGGGAGCAGGTATATGTAGGATGCTGGTGCTCAGTTGCTCAGTCCTGTCTGACTCCGTGTGACCCCATGGACTATAGCCCACCAGGCTCCCCGTCCATGGCATTCTCCAGGCAAGAATACTGGAGTGGGGTGCCTTGCCCTCCCCCAGGGGATCTTCCCAACCCAGGGGCTGAATCCAGGACTCCTGCATTGCAGGCAGGTTCTTTATCACTGAACCACCAGGGAAGCCCAGGTATATGTATATTCACAGCTGATTCACTTTGTTGTGCAGCAGAAACTAACAACATTGTAAAGCAATTATACTCCAGTTTAAAAAATACATAAAGAAGAAAGTAATGTTGGTCGACCCTAAAACCTTGACTTTCCCAGTGTTCTTCACCATAACTCATATTTAAAAGAAACATTATACCACAATCCAGATGGAGACACACACACACTGTGAAACAATACATTTATATACCTATTGTATGCAATGCATTCTGATATTTCTCTTCTTTTCTATTTTATGTAATTTTTAAAAAAAGTATCAGTTACAAAGAAAAAAGAAATGCTGAGGATGGAGTGAGCACTGGACAGGAGTGAGGGGCCTGGGGTTTGAGGAATGGCTCTCCCACACTGACCCCAGAAACCCAGATCAGGCACTCTGCAGAAGTCTGCATTAGGGCAGCTGTGACACCTGCAAGGGCGGGGTGCAGACTGCAGGGAATGGCACTAACCAGGTCAGCCCCCAGCATCTCTGCTGCCTTGGTTCAACTACTCTCTGACACATTGTAGCCGCGTGACTGCGGACAAGTCACTTCATCTTTCTGTGCCTCTGTGACCTCTTCTGCAACCTCGTGGGTGGTTGTGTCCAACCTGGGAAGAAAGGGTTTTAGGAAACTATCCAAACAGTTCACCCTGCATCCTGCGGAGGGTGTGGGGTCTGGGACTGGCCTGAAAGGTTCCGTCTGTGTGTTGGGCAGGGGGAGGGGCAGGGGAAGTAACTGCATCCCCACTGCTGGGGAGGCAGGGTGTGTACTTCCCCGAGAGCCTCAGGCCCCCCCCAGAGGACCCGGAACCCTCTGGAAGGATGCTCAGTAATGGCATAGGCTTCCTGGCAAGGAGACATGGCCAGAAGGGGCCATGGATTGTCCCCAGAGTAGGAACAAGACGAGGGGCTCACCGGCAACAAGTCTGAGTGGACCATCTGTGTCTGGGGACTCTGCAGGGTCTCCGAACATCCAGAGAACCCTTAGATGTACCCTCGAAGAAAGAGAGTTCTGGATGGAAGCAAATGCCAGAGAACTGAGTCTTATTCGTTTCCCATTGCTGCTGTAATGAATTACCACAAACTCAGAGGCTTACAATCCTTTACAGTTATGCAGGTCAGAAACCAAAATGGGTCTCACTGGGCTAAGATCAAGCTGAGCTCCCTTCCAGAGGTTCCCAGAGAGAACCTGTCTCCTTGCTGCTCCAGGTCATTGGTAAAGAACCCTTGTGCCAACGCAACAGAAGTAGCAGACTTGGTTTGATCCCTGGGTTGGAAAGATCCCCTGGAGGAGGAAATGGCAGCCCGCTCCAGTATTCTTGCCTGGGAAATTCCATGGACAGAGGAGCCTGGTAAGCTACAGTCCATGGGGTCACAGAGTCCAACATGACTCAATGACCAAGAAAATAGCTGATTAACAGCGTTGTGATAGTTTCAGGTTGACAGGGAAGGGACTCAGCCATATGTATACGTACATGCAATGTATACATGTATCCATTGACCCTCAAACTCCTCTCCCATCCAGGCTGCCACATATCATTGAGCAGAGTTCCCTGTGCTCTACAGTGCATTCATTTCAGTTCAGTCATACAGTCATGTCTGACTCTTTGCGACTCCATGGACTGCAGCACGCCAGGCCTCCCTGTCCACCCACAACTCCTAGAGTTTACTCAAACTCATGTCCATTGAGTTAGTGATGCCATCCAACCATCTCATCCTCTGTCATCAAGATGCCTGAAACAGCACCTACTGATTCTCCAGGCAGGAGTACTGGAGTAGGGTGTCATTGCCTTCTCCGAAGGTATTGAAGTATCATCCAAATGCCCCCTGCTTCACCAGCCCAGGCATACAGTCACATTGAAATCTGTGATACAAATGTCTCTGGGGAGCTGCCCCATGTCTTCATTTGGGACCTTCAGTTTCCCCCACAAAATCGATCAATACCAGCCCTCAACCTGGGAGTCCCCAAAGGCTCTGATATACTATTCCTGAGTCTTCCATAGCCTCCGACCTAAGGAAAGTCACTGTCCTCTGTGAAGCACTTTTTTTTTTTCTTTAAAATGAATTGTGGTTTTCGTTTTTGTTTTTTTAACTTTTGTGCATATTCAGTTGCTCTGTTGTGTCCGACTCTTTGCAACTCCATGGACTGTAGTCCACCAGGCTCCTCTGTCCATGGAATTTCCCAGGCAAGAATACTGGAGGGGGCTGCCATTTCCTCCTGCAGATGATCTTCCTGACCCAGGGATCAAACCCGGGCCTGTTGCATCTCCTGCTTTGCAGGCAGATTCTTTACCACCAGAGCCACCCGGCAAGTCCCTTTTAACTTTTACTGGAGTATAATGGATTTACATTGTTGTGTTAATTTCAGGTGTATAACAAAGTTAATCAGTTATACATACACATATATCCACTTTTATTTAAGATTCTTTTCTCATTTAGGTCATTAAAGAGCACTGAATGGAGTTCCCTGTGCTCTGCAGCAAGTTCTTAGCTATCTACTACATACATAGTAGTGTGCATATGTCAATCCCAGTCTTCTAATTTATCTTCCACTCCTTGTCCCCTGGGAACCACAAGTTTGTTTTCTACATCTGTGACTCTGCTTCTGTTTTGTAAATATGTTCATCTGTACCATGTCGTTTAGATGCCACATATAAGTGACATCACACGAGATTTTTGTGCAGCACTTCACCACAGAGCCAGTGTCCTCTAGGGAAATGCCAGTGTCCTAACGGCCGGATTGTCAACACTGCCTGCTCTGACGGACCAGGGGGCCCTGCAGGAAGGAGAGGGACAATGTCCCCTTCTGCTCAGTGCTTCCCTGGATCAATGAAGCCCAGAGCAGCTCTGCTGAGTCCCCTTTACACAAAAGTGCAAGAAAACAGCTCACTCAGCTTCTGGCTGTGCCCTTATACTCCCGAGCCGTAAATTATTCCAAGCAACAGGCCAGGAGACAACTGGACCAGGTCTCCCCTTCTCTCATCCTCCTTGTGTTTCTCCTGTCTTTTGGAAGGCTGTAGATCACTTTTCTCTTCTTCTGAAGCCAAACAGTAAAGTAAGCTAACAGAAATCCTGCATGCCTATCAACTATTTCCTATTTAGACTGAGCAGGAGAGTCCCTGCTCTCAGCTCTGCAGGCCCTGCATAACACACACATAAGCATGATGTCAGTAAACAGTCAGTGTCACCCAGGTGAATCTTGTCCTCAGGATCTGGTGCTCAGACCGACACCTCACCCCTCACCCTGGACATCTGCTCTCATGACTGACACTGTCCGGGCCCTGGCAAGTGCTTTCCTGCATCGCTAGCCCTGGTCGTTAATTCAAAAGTCAACTGCCACAGATGCAGAGAGCAAACATATGGACACCAAGCCAGGAAACAACCAGTGGGATGAATTCGGAGATTGGCATTGACATATATGTGCACTGTGTGCGTGCATGCTAAGTTGTTTCAGTCATGTCTGACTCGTTGCAACCTTATGGACTGTAGTCTGCCTGGCTTCACTGTCCATTGGATTCTCCAGGCAAGAGTACTGGAGTGGGTTGACATGCCCTCCTCCAGGGGATCTTCCTGATGCAGAGACTGGCTTGCGCCCTTATACACCTGAGCCCAGAGGTTGAACCCACGTCTCTTGTTTTCTGCATTGGCAGGTGGGTGCTTACACTAGCACCACCTGGGAACCCTCTATATACACTCTGCTGTGCTGTGCTAAGTCACTTCACCCACGTCCAGCTCTTTGCAACCCACGAACTGTAGCTGCCAGGTTCCTCTGTCCATGGAATTCTCCAGGCAAGAATACTGGAGAAGGTTGCCATTTCCTTCTCCAGGGGATCTTCCTGACCTAGGAATTGAACCCTGGGTTTAATGCAGGGTCAAAGCAGGTTCTCTAGCATTGCTGGCAGATTCTTTACCATCCGAACCACCTGGGAAGCCTGATATATGTACACATAAAGCTGACTCAGTTCCCTGTGCAGAGAAACTAACACAACATTGTGAAGCAACTGTACACCAGTAAAATTTTATTAAAAATTAAAATGTATATATGAGTTATGTCTATCTTTATTACTCAATCCTCCAACACTGCTAGGTCATGGAGAGAACTTTCAAACAACCACAATAATATTTCATCATCTTTAATCATTTTCCAACTCGGTCATCTGAAACCTGAATTTTTGCTTTTTTATTACTGAATATTAATTTAATATTTGCTTGTAGTTATTGCTCTTACAGTATATAAGGTGGCAGGATAGGGCTTGTTTTAGTTATTAGTTTGAGTTCTATGCTTTCAATATTGAGACACCTAGTGGGTGGATCTCCATTTGAACTCTCGGCCTGGATCCACAAGTGTTAGCGCATCTGCATGTAAACACGCGGTGGAAGTGTGGACCAAGCTTGCCACTGAAGAACTCTGCTTCACTGGGACCTGGTCAATCTCCGGGAGACAGTGAAGGACAGGGAAGCCTGGTGTGCTGCAGTCCACGGGGTCTCACTGGGACCTGGTCAATCTCTGGGAGACAGTGAAGGACAGGGAAGCCTGGTGTGCTGCAGTCCACGGGGTCTCACTGGGACCTGGTCAATCTCCGGGAGACAGTGAAGGACAGGGAAGCCTGGTGTGCTGCAGTCCACGGGGTCTCACTGGGACCTGGGTAAATCTCCGGGAGACAGTGAAGGACAGGGAAGCCTGGTGTGCTGCAGTCCACGGGGTCTCACTGGGACCTGGTAAATCTCCGGGAGACAGTGAAGGACAGGGAAGCCTGGTGTGCTGCAGTCCACGGGGTCTCAAAGAGCTGGACATGACTGAACAACTGAACAACAACAAAACCTCCAAAGAGTGCATACTTTTTTTTAGCCCTTACTGCCTCATTGGCACCTTTGTCTTGTAGCTGACCAGGGACACTGGGTCTTTTAACTCCTGAATAGGAAGCACCATGAACTTCACAGGAACCAGACAGTGCAGAACACGCGGGTTAAATTGGGAAAGCTAGTGAACCAGAGGGCAGGTAGAAGCCCCCAGGAAGAGCTGAGAAGTCACAGCGAAGGCCGTGTGCCTCCAAATCCAAAATATTAATTATCTGACCCTTTCAGAAAATATTTTCCAAATTCTGGCATAGATCTTGTAGGATTTCACAAGCCAGTTAAAGGATTAAGCTTTATCACAAAGACAATGATGAGCTCTGGGATGATTTAAACAGAACTGACATAGATTTACAACTTTAAAACCATCCCTCTGACTGCAAGGTAAAGGATAGAATAAGGAGGGAGAGGATGTAGACAGAGTCCAGGTTGGAGGCTGCACCAATGATCAGGTTAAAAATGGAGGGCAGCCTGGACTGGAGATGGCGAAGTTAAATGTTGTTGCTCAGTCATTCAATCTTGTCTGATTCATTGCCACCCCAAGGACTACATACAGCACATCAGGCTTCCCTGTCTTTCACCTTCTCCCAGAACTTGCTCAAACTCTTGTTCATTGAGTCGGTGATGCCACCCAACCATCTCATTCTCTGTCGTCTCCTTCTCCTCCTGCCTTCAATCTTTCCCAGCATCAGGGTCTTATCCAGTGAACTGGCTCTTTGCATCAGGTGCCAAAGTATTGGGCCTGTAGCTTTAGCATCAGTCCTTTCAATGAATATTCAGGACTGATTTGCTTTATGATGGACTGGTTGGATCTCCTTGCAGTCCAAGGGACTCTTAAAAGTCTTCTCCAACACCATAGTTCAAAAGCATCAGTTCTTCAGTGCTCAGCATTAATTATAGTCCAGCTCTCACATCCATACTTGATTACTGGAAAAACCATAGCTTTGACTATACAGACCTTTGTCAGCAAAGTAATCTCTCTGCTTTTAAATATGCTTTCTAGTTTTGTCACAGGTTTTCTTTCAAGGGGCGTCTTTTAATTTCATGGCTGCAGTCACATCTGCAGTGATTTTGAAGCCCAAGAAAATAAAGTTTGTCACTGTTCCCACTGTTTCCTATATATTTGTGGACTCTTTGATGACTGTGTATAGTTTCAATGCTGCCCAGCCCAGAATTGGATTGAAAGTATGAAAGTGTTGCAGGTTATTGATTATAATGGGGACAACTATGGAGAAATAGAAGCAGCTGTGATATAACAGAAAGAACAGTTTACATGGAGTCAGAATTCCTGAGCTCTGTGAGTTCTGTTTGCTGTGAGGACTTTGAGTGAGTCATTAGCCCTCTCCTCTGTCACCTTTAGAAATATGATTATTAAAGGTTTCTCAGATGATTGTAATGGATATATGATGATGATAGTTACAACTTACCAAGTGAGTACTATATTTTAGGTGAGGTACTTTACTGACTTTCTTAAATAACTCTGATAATTAAGGATCATTCCCATTTTACAGATGAGGAAACTGAGGCTTAGAGAGTTGAGATGTCCAGGCTCATGCAGTGGAGGGTCTGGAAATGCAAACCTGGGCTGAGTGTGACCCCAAAGCATGTGCTCCTTCCCCTTCTCTGTGCTGCCTGCCTTCATCTGGCCTGTCCTGGGAGCAGTGATACACCCTTCCCTGTCCAGGGACTGAGGACAGAGCTGATCCTGGTCACTGAGCACAGATCCTGGGTCCTTACTTCCTGTCTAAGAACCCCAACTCTACTGACCAGCCGTGGAGTTTGAACAAGGCACTTAGGCTCTGGGCTCAGCACCCTCATCTTTGAAATGAGAACAGGGGCAACTCCCTCCTCCCAAGTGCAATGAGAGCCCAGGGATTAGGGTTCAGAGTCAGTAAGCAGCGTCGTGAGGTGTGGGTGGGAGTCAGGCCTCCTTACAAATTCCCATGGACCCTGTAACTTCATTGTCTTCCATCTGAAATCAGCTTCATAATCAAGCTCACATCAGAATGTAATCTTCAAACTCTAAGGAAGAGGAGGTGACGTGGCTTGTCAATGGAGGTGCTTAGGACTTGTTCACATTGGATTTGGGCTCCTCTGTGTTGTCTCACAGGTGGCGTCTCCCCCATTTGCAAGAGCATCTACTTTTAAGCCTTGCAAGGGCCCCTTCAGTGATCTGAGCCAAGTACAAGCATGCAACTGACCTTCCTGTTTCATAGATTCCCCACAGGCAGTGTTAGTGTGGCCAGGATTGAAAAAGACCAAAGTGTTGAAGACCAGTGTCCACCCTCCTGGAGACACGTATATGTGACCAGTAGTGTGCTTATTCAGCAGGCTGATGGTGTGCAGTCCCTTGCCCTCTGCCATGTCAAGCACAGGTCCAGACTGCTTTCCAAGGAGACCAAGAGCCTAGATCTTCTCAGAACGGTAAGTGCGCAATTAGGCTGTGATGCCTCTGGGCCTCAGTATCCTCATCTGAAAACTGGAACATCATTAACTTGGTTGTGGCAAGGATACAGTAATTTACAGTGTAAAGTACTCAACATATAAAGCACTCATATTAACTACACAGAATGAAACTTGTTATTACTCATTCATTCTTATTAACTATTTACATCAGTTCAGTGCAGTCCCTCAGTCATGTCCGACTCTTTGCAACCCCATGGACTGCAGCACGCCAGGCCTCCCTGTCCATCACCAACTCCCAGAGCTCACTCAAGCTCATATCCATCGAGTTGGTGATACTGTCCAACCATCCAACTATTTACTTTATGCCCTATAATTCAGTTTCCTTCCTCATTTGTAAAATGGAGGCAAAACAATACACCAAGTTAACATTACCATTAATATTTTAAAATTAACATATATGAAGAGGGTATAAAGGTCCTTGTGAACTTGAAATTTTAAGGACTACGATGTCTTTAGATAATTAGTCCTACCTGGGTGAAGACCTTATTTTTATTCTGAGCTTTTGTTGAATTTCTGGCCTGTATCAGTGCTTAGCAGGTCTGTAAAATCATTGTGGTTATAAGGTATCATGCCTAAAGAGAGTCAACTATTTATGACTCTAAAGTCTCGAGAAAGCAATTGAGTGGTCCAAGGTTGCACAGCAGTAAAATTACTTACATATCAGAATTTAAAGTTAAAATATTTTCCCCTTCATTTTGTGCAATATTATCATGTTATTACATCATTATACCTGGACAAAAATACTATCTATATCTCAAGTGAGCACATAGTGTCAGGAAAGCACATCGGAATGGGTTGGCTTATTCGACATGTCCGTACAGTTCAGTTGCTCAGTTGTGTCCGACTGTTTGCAAACACATGAACTGCAGCACGCCAGGCCTCTCTGCCCATCACCAACTTCCAGAGTTTACCCAAACTTATGTCCATTGAGTCGGTGATGCCATCCAACCATCTCATCCTCTGTCGTCCCCTTCTCCTCCTGCCTCCAATCCCTCCCAGCATCAAGGTCTTTTCAAATGAGTCAGTTCTTTGCATCAGTTTCAGCTTCAGCATCAGTCCTTCCAATGAATATTCAGGACTGATTTCCTTTAGGATGCACTCGTTGGATCTCCTTGCAGTCCAAGGGACTCTCAAGAGTCTTCTCCAACACCACAGTTCAAAAGCATCCATCCTTCGGTGCTCAGCTTTCTTTATAGTCCAACTCTCACATCCATACATGACTACTGGAAAAACCATAGCCTTGACTAGATGGATCTTTGTTGACAAAGTACTGTCTCTGCTTTTTAATATGCTGTCTAGGTGGGTCATAACTTTCCTTCCAAGGAGTAAGCATCTTTTAATTTCATGGCTGCAGTCATCATCTGCAGTGATTTTGGAGCCCCAAAAAACAAAGTCAGCCACTGTTTCCATATCTATTTGCCATGAAGTGATGGGACCGGATGCCATGATCTTTGTTTTCTGAATGTTGAGTTTTAAGCCAACTATTACACTCTCCTCTTTCACTTTAATCAAGAGGCTCTTTAGTTCTTCTTCACTTTCTGCCATAAAAGTGGTGTCATCTGCATATCTGAGGTTATTGGTATTTCTCCCAGAAATCTTGATTCCATCTTGTGCTTCCTCCAGCCCAGCGTTTCTCATGATGTACTCTGCATATAAGTTAAATCACTAGGGTGACAATATACAGCCTTGACGTACTCCTTTTCCTATTTGGAACCAGTCTGTTGTTCCATGTCCAGTTCTAACTGTTGCTTCCTGACCTGGATACAGGTTTCTCAAGAGGCAGGCCAGGTGGTCTGGTATGCCCATCTCTTTCAGAATTGTCCACAGTTTATTGTGGTCCACACAGTCAAAGGCTTTGGCATAGTCAATAAAACAGAAATAGATGTTTTTCTGGAGCTCTCTTGCTTTTTTGATGATTCAATATGTACATCTGTCCTAACATGTTTGTCCCATTCAGTTACAAAAGGAATTTTATTTCAAGAAGTAAAGGCTGCCTGAGATTATAAAGTGGGAGAATGACAGACCACTGACATGAAAACAGGCTTCAGCTATGGGAACTCCTGCTTCTTACTGAAGTTTTCAGTAAGTTTTCAGGTGAGGGCCACAGTAGTGGCCAAGTCCTCCAGGCCTCCCTGGTGGGCACAGTTGGACCCACAGCCCTTGGGCTCCCCGATCTGGAGCCTGAAGGGCTCATGCTGGCAGAGCCTGGGGACGGGAGTGGTCACTCCAACCAACCACCACACCGAGCCTGTCCCAGGCTCTGCTGCAAGTCTGCTCGCCTTTGCTCTCTGGATCCTGCAGACAGGCTTGCAGGAAACAGGGCCGTGAGTCCCATTCTGATCGTGTTTTGTGGAATTTCCACAAGGCCCCTTTCAGCCCTGTTCTGAGCAAATGACTAGTCAGTCTGTGCTACCGTCAGCCCACAAGCAGGCTGAGAGGTTGAGGCTCTGAGCAGCCAAGTGACCCACCCAGAAGGACAGAACTGCGGCCATGGAGCAGGGTCAGTGCTCCCCGCCCAGGGTGACCGCCCGCTCACAGCACATTCACATCTGCCCCCTCACCCCCTCCCACTCACAGCAGGTCCACGTCTGCCCTTCACCCCCTCCCAGGGCAGCTCACAGAGCCTCATCTTAGAGGGACTCACTCACCGTCTTTTACCAGGACTCTTGTCTCACATCCTGTCTCTAGGATCATCCGGAAGGCTTGTACCTCTGAGGTGGATTCAGTCTCCCATCAGCAGGGCCACTTCCCTGGGTCACACTCACCGCTGGCTTGCCCACTCCCCCTCAGACAACAAAGGCCCACTTGGGTCCCGTGCCCCCTGGCTCTGCCTGGGCACTCACCCCCCTCTGGCCTGGCCCTTCCCTCTCAGGGCCCCTGCAGGGTCTGCAGGAGCTCCAACTGCCCAGGGCAGGCTGTCTGCTGTCCTGGGGAGGCCCCATGCTGTCAGGTGGGGCCTCCCACACAGCACAGCGGCCAGCACCCGCCTCCCGCCCTCTTCACTGTGCATGGGCCCAGGGTGGGCTCAGGGCCCAGGGCAGGTTCAGGGCCCAGGGCAGGCTCAGGGCCCCAGGGTGGGCTCATGGCCCAGGGCGGGTTCAGAACCCAGGGTGGGCTCAGGGGCCCAGGGTGGGCTCAGGGCCCCAGGGCAGGTTCAGGCCCCAGGGTGGGCTCAGGGCTCCACTGTGTGCCTGGTTCTCATCTCATCCTGGTGCTGCCCATGGGGGAGCTACTCTGTGCCTGCTGCTCAGAGAGGGCACTCGTTCACGTGCCCCTTCCAGAAGCACAGGGTTCTGGTGGGCAGGCTCCTCCCAGGGTATGGGGCTCACCTGGGCAGGTATCTGCAGGGCTCAGCACCCAGGAACTGAGTACAGGGCCCTCATTGCAGAGCACCCCCAGCCCACCTGTTGGTCAGACATGACCCTGAGCCCCTCAGCAGGACCTGAACGAACAAACGGCTGCTCCTGGACAGGGCAGTGACCCTGGGGCTCACTACACAGCCTCCCTCCACCAAGTCTTCCAGACACTTCTACTGTACCTGGGCACTGGGGCCTGTCTCCACACCCCTCCTCTCCCTGACTCCTGGGTTCTTCTCATTAGGAGATGGTCTTGAAATTACAACCCACAGGTGGGACAAATAAAATGACTAGAAAACAAGCCAGAGCTCCAGCCCCAAGTCCATCCTGACCCTCACCTGTTCCTTGCACCTGGTGGGCACAGTAAGGCCCATTTTCTGCAACTGAGAGCCCCTGATGGTGGAGGGGGTGTTTGGCTCACTGACTCCGGGCCAGCCCTTCGAGGTGAGCCTGGGCTGAAGCCTCTGTAAGTGGGTGAAGCGCCTGCAGCTGGACTCTGTGCCATACTCTGCGGGGCGTGTGGGCTGGGCTGGCGAGATGGCCTTGCAGTTGCTGTTTGTGATCAGGTCTTCTCTAGACCGGGTAAGGAAGCAGCGTGTCACCTGTGCCTGCTGTTGGACGTCTTCCCGCAGCTGGAGGCAGGGGTGAGGAAGCAAGAGAAAAGGCAGTGGGAGCAGGACTGGAGAGGCAACTCAGGGAGGGGGATGGAAGACTTCCGGAAGAGCCCCTGGGTCAGGACCAACTCGGCAAGCATGCTGTCGCTAGGGCGGCCCCAAGCCCTTCCCTCCAGCCTGTGAGGTCTTTGCTCATGTTCGGGTGTTTTACCTGGGAACGTTGGGTGACGTTCAGGAGCAGCTAGCCTGGGGCTCAGCCAAGATTTACTTAGAGAGGCCTCCGATGGGTCCCCCAACTTCCCACTGAGGATGCTCCTTGGGGAGTGGGGTAGAGGAGGGGGTGGGGTGAGGGGGTGGGGTAAGGGGTTGGAGATGGTGAAGGGCTGCTGGCTGCATGTGAGTCCTCACCCCTGACCATCTTCAGAATTGATCATCAGTGTGGCAAGTATCCTAACTGGGTTTTCACCTGTGTAACTGGTGAAATTAGCAGTGTGAACAGTGACATTAAATGTCCTCAGTCAGGACTGAGATGTTACACCACTTGTTCAGGTATAAGAACCTGGGGAGGCATGTGCAGCCCTAGGGACAGGCTTCAGACTTGACCCCTCAACATTCTGGGGTCCAGCCACTGCTTTAGCATTTCTAAGGGGCCAGTGCAGGGTTCCATAATCCAGCCTCCATCTGCCTTTAGTGAGACCCACACTTCCAGGATCCTACAGAGCAGGGTCTGTGTGGCTGCTCTGTGGCCTCTAACAAATGACCACAAGCTGGGTGGTTTAAAACAACACGAGTTCATCCTCCTCCGGTCCTGGACACCAGACACTTGAGGTCAAGGCGGTGTGGGCCTCTGGGGGCTCCAGGATGGGGTCCTTCCTGCTTTTTTGGGTTAGGGTTTAGGGGTTGGGGTTCAGGGTTTGGGTTCAGGGCTAGGGCTTAGGGTTAGGGTTGGGTTATGGGGTTGTGTTAGGGGGGTTGGGAGGGTAGAGGAGGGGGTCAGGGGTTTGGAGAAGGGGGTTGGCAGTGTGGATGAGGGGTGGGAGGGTGGAAGGGCTGCCATCTGCACGTAAGTCCCCACCCCTGACCATCTTCAGAATTGCTCATTGGTGTAGCAAGAATCCTAATTGGGTTTTCACCTGTGTAACTGGTGGGTTCTTAATGAGCAATGCTAACAGTGACATTAAATTTTCTCAGTCAGGACTAGATACTTACTACGCCACATACAGGTGTAAGAACCTGGGGAGGCATGTGCAGCCAGTACCCTAGGGACAGGGTTCAGACTTGACCCCTCAACATTTTGGGGTCCAGTCACTGCTTTAGCGTTTCTGAGAGCCCAGTTCTGACTCTAAGGGTTCTGTAATCCAGCCTCCATCTTCCATTAGTGAGACCCACACTTTTAGGATCCTACAGAGCAGGGCCTGTGTGAGTTCTTTGTGGCTTCTCTAACAAACGACCACATGTTGGGTGATTTAAAGCAACAGGAGTTCATCCTCCCCTAGTCCTGGAGACCAGACACCTGAGATCAAGGTGGCACAGGGCTGAGTTCCCTCCAGAGGCTCCAGGATAGGGTCCTTCCTGCCTTCTCCTGCTTTGGGGCTCCAGGGGTCCCAGGGCTTGTGGCCCCCTCCTTCCCACCTCTGCCTCCATCTTCATGAGGCTTCTCATCTGTGTCCTCTTTCATCTCTAATAAGGACTCTGTCAGTTGGATTGAAGGTCACCTTAACCTTAGATGACCTTACCTTGAGATCCTTAACTACATCTACAAAGACCCTTTTCCCAGATATGACCCTGTTCCCATGTTCTGGGGGGACACATCTTTGAGGGCCACCATTCACCCCATTATCTGTATATAAAATAACCCTTATTTTAGGAGTTCACCACAGGCCCATATAGATGGGCACAGACAGTGGCCACACACATGGGGTCTGGAGAGAATGAGGATCCTGGAGTCACCTGGAACAGATCATGCCTGGCTTCATCAGGTGAGGGGAATCACAGGGAGGAGCGGGGCATGGTCTTGTTCAGGCTTCAAAAAGACCATGTTGGGTGGGATGTGAGATGCACCATGAGGGCAGGGAGCTTTGTAGGGCCTGATGGAGGGATTAGGCTTGGGCCAGGGCCATGGGTGTAGAGGGGAATTTGGCCATATAGGAAAATGGCCAACTCTCCAGGCCAGCTCCCCCTGGAGAAGGAGCTGACAGTCCCTGGGACACAAGGAACTGGGAACCTGGGAGGCTTCTGTGTTATTGAACCAACCTTGAGTCCACACACCTGAGTTCAGTAAAGCTAGTTGCCTGACACCAGTTGCAGTAAAGGAGAGTGCAGCATTAATTGTAAAGGCACCAATATGTGGAGACAGGTAACTCATGCTCTAAACCTTGAAATCCCTGAAGGGTTTCAAGAAAGCAGTTTTACGGGCCACATGAGGGAGGGGGGCTCACAGAGAACCGCTGGTGCATGGTTCTCTGGTTGCTGAGGTAACAGGCAGCTAACCTCACAAATCCTCAGGCACTGGACACTCTAGGGGTGATGTGTTCATGCTCATCAAGTAGTTAACTTCTTCCATTCAGTGGGGATTTTAGCAGTTATAAAACAACTCTCAGAATGTGCCTCAGATACTATTATCTCCATACTTCAGAGAGGAGTTACAGCAGAGGATATGGGATGGGGTCTGTTCTGGGAGGACCCCATTGGCTCCTGCTCGGTTACACCAGGTGTCTGGGCTCAGCAGCTGGAGAAGTTGGGGCTTCCTCCTGGGCGTGGAGAGCAGCAGGATCATAGTCCTTGAGGGGCCTGTTAGTCCCCAGCATGAGATAGGGAGGCCGTGGATGGACAGATGCACCTGGCCTGGGAGAGGGGTACAGGCTGGAAATGTCACTGGAATCATTGCAGGGAGGAAGGGGAAAGGCCAGGAGCGGGCAGGTGAATTATAGCACCTACGTGCAGGTGATGGTGGTCCTGTTGGACACAACTTAGAGCCATAAGGAGTAGTGGTCAGGGGCTCAGCTTCGTCCTCTTGTTCTTTGCTTATCTGTAACTTCCCACTCCTGCAGCGAGGAGCCTGGCCCCCACCAATTTGCATTTGTCAGCTCTTTTCTCCTCTTCAGATTATGTATACAGTGGTATCAGAATTGCTAGCTACTGCACTCTGGAACCCACTCCAGTGTTCTTGTCTGGAGAATCCCAGGGACGGGGGAGCCTGGTGGGCCGTCTATGGAATCACACAGAGTCGGACACGACTGAAGTGACTTAGCAGCAGCAGCACTCTGGAAAGATCTCTATAAAATGAAGCCCAGTGTTTATGTGCAGGCCATTTAGCCTTTTGTGTATCTGTTCATTCATTTCCAAAGTCAACATATTTTGCCCCATCTCCTACAGTGAGATATCTTTTCAGTGCATTTCTAATGTGGTTAGGTTTTGTTGCATTGTGTATTCTGTGCTGTGACTCTCCTACACTCTAAATAACTATACTTGAATAGATTGTTTGATCCCTTGGGCTATACAAATTGATGAGCGTAGACAAATGCATAGTGACAGGGGTCCATCCTAAAGCGTCACAGGGAATACTTCAGCCCCTTCCGCAGATGATCTGCTCATCATCTATGTAGCTTTGCTTTTCCTAGAATGTCATAAATGAGGTCATACCCCAGACTGTATTCTTTCACTGAGTGATATGCACGTGAGAGTTAACCATGCTTTTCAAGGTTTGGTGGTTCATTCCTTATTACTGATGAGTAATACTCCATTGCATGTGTATGGGAGGAAAAACAATTTTCACTCTGCCCTTCCATAATACAAATCACCAGGAGGAAAAACAGAAGCATACCTCCTCTATGCTTCCCTGGTGGCTTTGTGGTAAAGAATCTGCCTGTAATACAGGAGACTTGGGTTTGACCCCTGAGTTGGGAAGATCCCCTGGAGAAGGAAATGGCAACCCACTCCAGTATTCTTGCCTGGGGAATCCCATGGACAGAGGAGCCTGGTGGGCTACAGTCCGTGGGGTCGCAAAGAGGCGAACATGACTTGGTGACTAAAACAACAAATAGCTTCTGTATACAGGGGAGCTACCAAAGAAACCTGAGTCACTCCCTGAAATGTCCAAAGTCATCACCTTAAATGCCTTCTTCAGCTAAAAACAAGACCCTGAAGACTGGGAGAAGCCCATTATGGAAGGTAATTACACAAAACACAGTAAAGAAGGGTATGATTATTTATAGATTTAAGTCGGGACCTCTCCATTGATAAGTTACTTGAGTTTTAATTGTCCTTTTATTTCTGGTGCAAACAGGGACAACCCTTAAATGCAGAGACTTCTCTGTTGTAAATGTCCATCACAAAACGGCAATTGCTACTTAGTTTACTGAGAGTCCTCTTTTTTTTTTCTTTTTTCATGGAAGTGGACTTAAGCAATCCTCACAGCAGAGAGGCATATTTTGGTGTGGCATGTTCTACTTGCTTTGACATGGATATACCCCAATTTGATTATGCATTCATCTATTGAAGGATACCCTGATTACTTCAAGCTTTTAACTATTATGGATAATGCTGCTGTGCCTAAGTTCATCTTTGAGTTTGGGCATGGATTTTTCAAAGCAGTTTCCTAAATACTGGAAGGTCGATTGTTGGATCCCAAGGTGAGGTGTGTTAAGCTTTGGAGAAAACTGCCCAACTGTGTTACAAGGTGGCTGTGCATGCATCCTACCAGCAGTGAGGGAGTGTTCCTGCTATTTCTAAGCCTCCAGCAATTGGTATTGTCATATATTTAGAGTTTAGCGGTCCTAATATGTGTAGTGTGATAGCTTGTGACTTTAATTTGTAATTCCCTAATGGTGTATGATGTTGAGTGTGTTTCTGTTTTGTACTCTCTGTATAACTTTTTTTGGCTGGGTTGTCTGTTCAGATCTTTGCTTATTGTTTACAGGGTTGTTCAAGAGGTCTCTGTCTATTTTGTGTCCAACTCCTGTATCAAATATGAATTTTGCAAATATTTTCTCCCAGTTTGTGGCTTGTATTTTGATTTCCTGAATGAGGTCTTTCAGAATAGACATCTTTATTTCTATAAAGTCCACAATAGTTTTATTTTGTGGACTGACAGCTCGTGTGTTAAAACTCAAAGCTCATGATATATAGGCCAAACCCAGGGTCATGTAGATTTTCTGTGTTTATGTCCACAATTTTGATAGTTTCAAAATTTAAATGTCTGTTAATAAATTTGAGTGAATTTGGTGACTACATTTCATTCTATACAGTTTCAAGTTAATTATTCCTTAATTATTTTGGAGAAGTTTTGGATATTGGCAATATTTCAGTTTGAATTTCCATAGTTTAATGGACCTAGCAGAACTGCCCTGAGGGGCGGAGTCTCCACTTAGCTGCGCCTGGCGAGTGAGGGAGGCTTAAGCTGCAGTTCCCATTGGCTGGCAGGGAGTGACCCCGACCCACCCCCACCCCAGGTGGCATTCCCGCTCTGCCTGAGCACCTGGCTGCCTGTGGCTGCTGATGGGAGTCTGGTTTCCTCAGGACCCATTGGGGCTTCAGCTTTGGGACGTTGTGGGGTTAGTTCAGGCTGAATGGGTGTCCTTCTAAAGCACCGGGAATAAACATGATGCCCCAGGAAGCTGTATCACAGACACTCTGTTTTGCGTCCCCCGTGCCTGGAACTGGGGCCATGCATGATCCAGTTAGAGACGTGTGTAGGCATGTGGTCCTTGGAGTTAATCAGAGCAATGAAATGGAAAAATGATCTAAGTGACTCCAGACATTGCCAGTGTGGTTGTGAAGGGGAAAGGCTTGAGCCGCATTGCAGGACCGGAATACAGAAAGTGTGCGCTAGCTTCCTGCACTCGCGTTCCAGAACACTTCCGGAAGGACTGAGGGGATCTCTGAGGCCCTTACTAGGAGAACAGAATCCGTGAACCCGGCAGCCCCGGCGGCATGGGCGTGGCCGTCCCTGCGCAGCTGTCTCCTGACCGATGCGCTGGGGGCCTTTCCACAGCGAGTTCCCCTGTTTACAACGGGCGGTGGAGCAGCCCCTCTGAGAGGCGGGACCACAGTGGGAGCTGCTGAGTAGCTCAGGTCCTGGGGATGCTCCTGTGAGGCACACGTCTCAGGGGGAGGAGTCAGGAGGAGACACAGCAGCCCAGAAGGGCAAGGGCCAAGGAAAGGGCCTTAAAAAAGCTAAGTTCCAGATTCCCAGGAACCAGGTGTTTCCACTTTAGGTGGTGAGTCTGTGTGTCAGATGTCTGTCCCGGCGCTTGCACATGGGCTCCTGGAAGCCCTGGGCGGCTGCATGTGGCCCAGGGGCCCTGTGTGCCCGGCTGTCACCGCACAGTGACGCTGCCCATGTGTCCACACCGGACCAGTCGGAGAGGACCCTCCTCCAGGCCCAGAGAGCGGGCTGGGAAGCAGGAGGACTGGAACGGGGTGGGGGCCCTGCTGTACCCCTTTATCTTCCCAGTTCTGGCTTTCTTTGCGCTAAGATCCTTCAACTCTCGTCAGCCTATGCCGTCCTTGCCATCAACGAAGAGTGAGTTTTTTCCATGCGTTTCTAAGTCATTTAGACTCTGCTGCATTCTGTGTTTCATTCTGTGACACTCTCATATCCTAAATTACTAAATTTGAATAGATTATGATTTACTAATTGAGGTCCAAAGATCTATGGGTTTATACAAATGCACAGTGGTAGATATTCATCTGTAATGTCAGTTCAGTCGCTCAGTTGTGTCTGATTCTTTGCGACACCATGGACTGCAGCCCGCCAAGCTTCCCTGTCCATCACCAACTCCTGGAGCTTATTCAAACTCACGTCCATCGAGTTGGTGATGCCATCCAACCATTTCATGTGTAATGTCTCAGATAGAATATTGAACCTTCTACCTCATAATCTTTTTCTAAGTCTGTTTTGCCTTTTTCAGAATGTTGTATAAATGGGGTCATTAGTGTGTAGGCTGGATTCTTTCACTTAGCAATATACAGGTAAGAATCGTCTATGATTTTTGCTTGATTTGGTGGTTCATTCCGTTATATTTCCAAATACTATTCCATTGCATGTGTATTCGGGGAAAAATAATGTTCCCTTTATATTTCTGTTTTCCTCATTGAGACTTTCCCCCACAACAAAAGGCAGATGAACTGGAGGAAAACAGAAGCTTATTTCCATGCATACCCCCTATATGCTTGTAAGGTACCTAGGAAAACCTGAAATGGCCCAAGCCTGTAACTTATGTGCTATCTTTAGCTAAGAACAAAAGAAAGACATTGGGTGGGGGCACGGTGGAATGATTTGGGAGGTTTGGAGGCAAAGCACAGTAAACAGGGGTCTGGATATTATGCAGTTTACATCCAGGCCATCTCCATGGACTACCTTCTCTTAAGACTTTGTTATCCTTCCATTTCTGGTACACAGGTGAAGACAGCCTTACAAGTGGAGATTTCCCTAATAAATATAAATTTAATTCCTAAAAGGGCATTTTCAAACATTCTCCTGGATCTGCTGTTTTTTAAATGTCAGTCCAGAATGATCCTGATGTCAAAAAGACACAACTTGGGGTGGCATATTCTGCTCCCCTTGATGTACATGTGCCCTAATTTGCTTATTAATTCATTTACAGAAGAACATTCTGATGTCTTTCAGTTTTTAACCAAATTTTAACCCAGAATAGAGCTACTGTGCATTATTTTATGCTAGTTTTTGTTTGAACAGTTTTTCAAAGCTGTTGTCTAAATACAAGAGGTGTAGTATTGCATCCTAGATGAATCTTTTAGCTTTGGAAAAAACTGTCAGACTGTCTTCCAAAAGTGGCTGTGCACGCATCCCACCAGGATCTTGAGTATGTTTTTTATGGTTGTTTACTGTCAGTGTACCCTTTGTGGCCAGGTTTCTGTTTCAGTCTTTACCCAATTATTAATGGGTTTGTTTGGTCTAGAGTTCTTGGTATAATTTGAGTACAAATTTTGTATCCTATATGCGTTTTTTAAAATTTTATTTATTAATATTTGGCTGTGGTGGGTCTTCATTGTGTGGGCTTCTGTCTAGTTATGGCGAGCAGGGGCTATGCTAGTTGTGGTGTGTGGGCTTCTCACTGGTGGCTCCTGTTGTTGTGGGACACAGGCTCTGGGGCTCATGGGCTCAGTAGTTGCAGCTTCCGGGATCTAGAACACAGGCTCAGTGGTTGAGGTGCATGGGCTTAGCTGCTCCACAGCATGGACAGGGATCCAACCTGCGTCTCCTGCATTGGCATGAAGATTCTTTAATACTCAGCCACCAGGGAAGTCCTCAGCCATGTTTTAGATTCTAATTTGCCACACCCGTATCTGGTGAGAGAGGCCAGTATCAAGAGGCTTGGGAGCTGGGAGTGCTCAGCCACAGTTCTGGCTGTGCCATCGAAAGCTTTGGGGCCTTTGGTGAGTGCCTCAACTTTCCTGGGACTGTTTCCTCTCTTCAAAAATGCCATGCTTTTGGACTGTAGCCCTCCAGGCTCCTCTGTCCATGGGATTTCCCAGACAAGAATACTGGAGTGGGTGCCATTTCCTTCTGCACAGATACACATTTGAAAGATATTTTCTCCTGGTTTGTGGTTTTGATGCAGGAAGGGGAAACCCCTTCCATGGCCTGAGAGCGGGCTCTTGTCTGATACTTGGAAATGAATTATCTGAGGAGACATGTGCTGTCAAAGCAAGAGGTTTTATTGGGAAGGGCTGCCTGGGTGGAGGACAGGAGGGTGAGGGAAGCTGAGAGAACTGCTCTGCCATGTGGCTCACAGTCTCAGGTTTTATGGGCGTTGGATTAGTTTCTGGTTTGTGTGTTGAACAGGGTCATGGAGATTTTTGGCTCCATTTAAGTTTGGGTTTCCAGTCTGAGTGCTCACAGCAAAGCTGGTTCTGGGTGAGCCCTCTGGGGTCTGTGAGCGTGGTGCTGCCAGCTCTTCTCTGGCGGCCCGCAGGGGGCGCCAAACCCCCCTCTGGCCCGTGGGCACAGGACAGTTAGCCTTCAGACTCTGCTAGGTGACCACCTGGGGGGAGCTTTGTCTCCTCAGGACTGTCAGGGCTTGGGCTTCTGGATAATGGGGCTGCGTCCAGGCTGAGAGGAGCAGGGTTGCCTCAGTGCCCACCTGCAAGGAGGCGCTGCAAGAGGGAAAAATGAGGACGAAGTAGACGTTTCCTGTGTCCAGCTGAGGGCTGACTGGAGGTCCATCTCAGAGGACTCAGGGGGGAAAGAGCTCCATGTGCAAAATGGTGGGTTTTTAGTTAGATTTCTGTATGATCTAGAGGATGGCGAGTGATGTTCTTTGGTGTAGGTGGCCAGTTTTCCTGTCACTGTTTCTTGAAAGGACTGTCCTTTCCTCTTTGCATGTTCTTGGCTTGATTTTCATGAACTGTCCACATACATATGGCTTTATTCCTGGGCTCTCTATTCTTTCCTCTAGTCCCTGTGCCTGTGTTTGTGCCAGTTCCTCAGTGTTGTGGTTATTACAGCTCCGTGATGTAGTTTGAAGACAGAGAGGAAGATGATGCCTCCAGGTTCCTTCTTCTTTCTTAGAGTCTTTTGGCTGTTCAGGGACCTTAGTTGTTGCAGAATATTATTAGGAATATTTCTATTTCTATGAAAAATGCCATTTGATATTATAGTTTTATTGCAGTGCATTTGCTGATGGCTTTGGTTGGAATGGACAATTTAATAACTAGTTCTTCCGGTGCATGAGCATGGAATATTTTTATGTTTATTTGTGTTTTCTTTGATTTCTTTATCAGTGCTTTCTAGTTTTCCTACTACTTTTATGTCCTTGGTTAAGTTTTTTCTTAATTTTTGTTTCTGATTATTTTTAGTGTATAGAAACACAACTGATTTTTGTATATTGATTTAGATTGTAAATTGTACTATTTTATATGATTGTAAATTGATCCCAAATTATTCAACTTCACTGAATGTATTCTAACAACTTTTTGTGAAGTTATGTGGGAAATTTTATTTGTAAATTCCATGTGGACTCCTTCAAGGGCAATGAGCATCACAACTTCCGTTGAACTTCATCTGGGTAAGTCTTGGCCTCTATAAGAAAGTTTCAAGCCTGTCTGATCGGATTTTCTTTTGTGGTATTGACATGGTTGTTTTTAAAAATTATTTATGTTTCAGTAACTTAAAATGTGCAGGAAACTCTTAGTAATGGTAAAAAAAAAATACTCACATTTGCCACATCACCTAAAATACTCCATGCGTTTTATCCAAAATGGGCGCATTCTCCTGTGGAACCAGCACATAATCTCCAAAATCAGGAAATCATATAGTTTCTACATTATAATGTAATCCACAGCCCTATTTCCACTTTCAGCAATTGTCCAAGTGTATGAAAATATCTTTTTTCCCATTGTCATCCAATATTTTTTTAGACTGTCACTGAGATTTTCAAACATTTGGACAAACTTGGTGGATGTAAAGCAGACATGGTGAATATGGGATCTGGGTGGCCTTTTCTATGTGGATTTTTTCACTAAAGATGTTTTAATGTTTATTCATTTTGTAACATGTACCAATACTACATTCTTTTTCCCATAGTAATTAAAAATAAATAACATGCCATTTACCATTTACATATTTGTAAGCATACAGTGTTGTAGTATGAACTACCTTTACTTGTTTTGCAAACCAGTTTAATAATGTGCACCTTGTACATGCTTTGGAGAAACTCGGGAAACTGAGTCAGTGACTGAAATGGCCCAAGATATCACCTTAGATACCGTCTTCATCTAAAAACCACACAGGGGCTTCCTGGTGGTCCAGTGGCTAAGACTGGACACTCCTTAAGAAGGAGGCCCAGGTTCCATCCCTGATCCGAGAGCTAGATCTCCCATGCCACAGCGAAGAGTTTGCATGCTGTAGCTAAATATCTGGCTTGCCTCAACGAAGGTCCACCTGGCGCAGCCAAATAAAAAAACAAATAAATATTAAAAAATAAAACTAAAGGAAAGGAAGGGTATGGTTGTTGTACAGATTTACATCTTAGCTTTCCTTATTTATAAAAAAAAGAGTTTCACAAGACTGTCATCCTTCTATCTGATATATACAGATAATTCCTTTGAAATGAGATTTCTCTTGTAAATGTGACTCAGAAGAGCCGTCTTGAACTTGGGTTTCAGAGATGATCATGTGTCCTCTTAAAAAAAAAAAAGTTAATAAGTCCAACTAATTCTCATGCTGAAGGGGTATATTTTGGGGTAGCATTTGCTCCCCTTCACTTTGGATGTATCCCAATTTGTTTACACAGTCATCTACCGAAGACATCCTGGTATTTGAAAGTTTTTAGCTATTAGAAGTACAGCTCTTGTGTATTGTGTGATAATTTTTGTCTGGACACTTTTTCAAAGCTGTTTACTAAGTACTAGGCATGTAGTGTTCAGGTCACAGGTGAGCCTTGTTTAGCTGTGGAAAAATTCAGCTAAGTTTCTCTGTGGCATGTGGGATCTTCCTGGGTAACGTATCAAACTTGAGTGTCTTGCATTGTCAGGCAGATTCTTTACCACTGAGCCACCAGAGAAACCCTGCCCCCCCACCCCCCTTTTTTGAGTTTCTTGGATCTAATAGGTGTGCAGTGCTGCTTCACAGTTGTTTTAGTTTGTAATTTCCTTATGATATATGATTTTGAGTATTTTTGATATGCTGATTTACTATCTGTATATTTTCTTTGGCCAGGTGTTCAGATTTATACATTTTAAATGAGGTTGTTTGTTCCAGATTTTTTGGTATAGTTGGAGTACAATCCAGAAGTAGATGTTTTTTTGGAACACCTTTGCTTTCTCCATGATTCAGTGAATGTTGTCAACTTGATCTCTACACTTACGGTAATAAAAGAACCATTGCTATTTAGAATGTGGGGGCTTTAGGGAAGTCATTAGGTCATGAAGGCTTTGCTTTGCCCTCATGAACTGAATTAGTGCCTGCTCATGCTTAGTCGTGTCCAACTCTGTGACCCCATGGACTGTAACCCGCCAGGCTCCTCTGTCCATGTGGTTCTCCAGGCAAGAATACTGGAGTGGGTTGCCATTTCCTGATCCAGGGAACATTCCCTACACAAGGATCAAACTCAGGACTCCTGCATTTCAGGAATATTCTTTACTTTCTGAGCTACTAGGAAAGCCCATGAACTGGATTAGTGCCCTCATAAAAGAGCCCAGGGCACTCCCTTGCCCCATGTGAGGTGTGGGCACAGCAAAAATACAGCCATCTACAAACCAGGAAGAATGCTCTCATCAGAACCCAATCTAATCTTAGACTTCCAGCTTTCAGAACAGTGATAAATAAATGCTTATGTTATAATTACTATAGCAGTCCAAACAAGGTAAAACAATCATCAACATAATGTTCAGATATCAACAGAGTTTTCACCAGAAGACTATGCATCAAAGAATGTGTTCTGTTTGATTTCACTTGTGTAAAATTCAGAAAAAGACACAAACTATGTAGAGTGCTAAAAATAAAACTCATCTAACTTGAGGAATACTTGAGGAATACTGAGTCAGGAATACTGAGTCAGGAATACTGACTCAGAAAGATGTTTGTCTGATGTAGTGTTGGTCTTCTACTTGGTTTAGAAGTTTGGTCATAAACGCATTTTTACATTGAAAAAATTCAATAAATTATAAACTTATGTTTTGTGCACATTTTGAATGCGTACTGTAAACGTTTGAAATATATTAAAAATGATACTACTCTTCAAAGAAGCGAAACTTCCTTTGAGTATGAAAGCAGTCTCTTTGTCTACTGAAGGCAGAACGTATTAGTTTGCGAGGGCTGCTATAACTAAGTACCACAGACTGGGGTGGCTTAAACAAAAGAGACTGATTTCCTTGCAGTTTGGAGGATAGTAATTCAAGATCAAAATGTTAGTAGGGTTGGTTTCATTCTGAAGCTTCTGTCTGGCTTATAGACAGCCATCACCTCCTGTGTCTCTCACAGTCTTTCCTGTGTGTATTCTTGTATTCTAATCTCCTTTCTTAAAAAAGATACCAGTCATCTTGGGTTAGGATGCACTATTTGAACCGATTACAATTTAATTTCCTCTTTAAAAACTATATCTACAAATTCAGTCATATTCAGAAGTACTGGGAGTCAAGATTTTGATATATAGATATTAAATAAACTTTTCAACCCATAACCCAAAGTGAGATGGTAATAGGTTGTAGCACAAAGTTATGATAATTGTGTGGAAGAAATAGTGTTAAATTGGATTAAACAAATATTATGGGTAACAGACTATGGCACGAGTATCGATGGCAGACATCAGTATTATGATGTAGACTTCCCAATGTATGAAGGAAAATATTGACACAGAATCTAAAAAAGAAAAGCACTAGAAACCAGTTGGGCACCATGGCAAATCTGCATTGTACCCAATTGTTATTTCTCCAGAGAACTCATTTACTGCAAAATACAAGCTAATAAAGCAATTACTTAATACTCACCTATATGTATAATCTCTTAAGGAAATGGCATCAATCTACAAGTAATATAAATCCTGCCTGCATTATTCAGCAGAAGAGCCATGACATTGACGCTCTTTCTAAAATGGCTCTTCCTTCAAACGTATGTAGACTTCTGTATTATACATGTATTTATAACCATCAAAACTCTGCTTATTTGGGCAATCATGTGCCAAAACTAGACTTATGATTCATAAATGACAAGAAAGAAAAAGGAAAAACTAATGACCAGAAAAGTGTGGATATTTACTATTTTAGGTACTATTACTTATATAATTCATTGAGTCATTTAAGTGGATGATAAGGAATATATTGAATGCTCTTCTCTATGATTCTTTACTTAATGACTAATAGCTACCATTTATTGATGACTACCCAGTCCATGGATATACAAAGTGTCAGAAATGACTGAGCATGCACACAAACACATACAGACATGTATGGAGAACAGTATGGTCAATAGTGCATATTTTCTGTTGCCTAACCCTCAAAATAAACCTGCCCATATAAGGAATCCATTTTGACCAAAAAAAAAAAAAATGATGAAGCCCAGAAATATTAAGAAACATTGTCCAGAGTGCATGGATCAAAATTGTTAAAGCCAGAATGGGAATTCAACAAGTTGACTCCATAGCCCATGTTTTTACCAGTGAATTCTACTCAGTTCAGTTCAGCCATTCAGTTGTGGCTGACACTTTGCAACCTATGGACTGCAGCACATCAGGCCTCTGTGTTCATCACCAATTCCTGGAGTTTACTCAAACTCATGTCCACTGAGTTGGTGATGCCATCCAACCATTTCATCCTCTGTCATCCCCTTCTCCTCCCACCTTCAATCTTTCCCAGCATCAGGGTCTTTTCAAATGAGTCAGTTCTTCGCATCAGGTGGCCAAAGTATTGGAGTTTCAGCTTCAACATTAGCCCTTCCAATGAATATTCAGGATTGATTTCCTTTAGGATGGACTGGTTGGATCTCCTTTCTGTCCAAGGGACTCTCAAGAGTCTTCTCCAACACCGCAGTTAAAAAGGAACAATTCTTCAGTGCTCATCTTTCTTTAAAGTCCAACTCTCACATCCATACATAACTACTGGAAAAATGATAGCCTTGACTAGATGGACCTTTGCTGGAAAAGTAATGTCTCTGCTTTTTAATATGCTGTCTAGGTTGGTAATAACTTTCCTTCCAAAGGGTAAGTATCTTTTAATTTCATGGCTGCAGTCACCATCTGCAGTGATTCTTGAGCCCCCAAAATAAAGTCTATCACTGTTTCTACTGTTTCCCCCTCTTTTTGCTATGAAGTGATGGGACCAGATGACATGACCTTAGTTTTCTGAATGTTGAGCTTTAAGCCAACCTTCTCACTCTCTTTCACTTTCATCAAGAGGCTCTTGAGTTCTTCTTCACTTTCTGCCATGAGGGTGGTATCATTTGCATATCTGAGGATGTTGATATTCCTCCCAGCAGTCTTGATTCCAGCCTGTGCTTCATCCAGCCCAGTGTTTCTCATGATGTACTCTGCACATAAGTTAAATAAGCAGGGTGACAAGATACAGACTCCTTTCCTGATTTGTAACCAGACTGTTGTTCTAACTGTTGCTTTCTGACCTATATACAGGTTTCTCAAGAGGCAGGTCAGGTGGTCTGGTATTCCCATCTCTTTCAGAATTTTCCACAGTTTATTGTGATCCACACAGTCAAAGGCTTTGGCATAGTCATTAAAGCAGAAATAGATGTTTTTTTTTCTGGAACTCTCTTGTTTTTTCAATGTTTTTCCAACGGATGTTGGCAATTTGATCTCTGGTTCCTCTGCCTTTTCTAAAACCAACTTGAACATCTGGAAGTTCATGGCTTATGTACTGCTGAAGCCTGGCTTGGAGAATTTTGAGCATTACTTAACTCACATATGAGATGAGTGCAATTGTGCAGTAGTGTGAGCATTCTTAGGCATTGCCTTTCTTTGTGATTGGAATGAAAACTGACATTTTCCAGTCCCGTGGCCACTGCTGAGTTTTCCAAATTTGCTGGCATACTGAGTGCAGCACTTTCACAGTATCATCTGTTAAGGTTTGAAATAGCTCCGCTGGAATGCCATCAGCTCCACTAGCTTTGTTCACAGGCCCACTCGACTTCGCCCACTTCGCCTTCCAGGATGTCTGGCTCTAGGTGCGTGATCACACCATTGTGGCTATCTAGGTTATGAAGATCTTTTTTGTACAGCTCTTCTGTGTATTCTTGCCACCTCTTCTCAATATCTTCTGCTTCTGTTAGATCCATACCACTTCTGTCCTTTATTGTGCTCCTCTTTGCATGAAATGTTTTCTTGGTATCTCTAATTTTCTTGAAGTGATCTCTAGTCTTTCCCATTCTATTTTTTCCTCTATTTCTTTGCCAAGGAAGGCTTTTTTTTCTGATCGTGGAGGAAGGTTTTCTTATCTCTCCTTGCTATTGTATGGAACTCTGCATTTGAATGGGTATATCTTTCCTTTTCTCCTTTGATTTTTCACTTCTCTTCTTTTCTCAGCTATTTGTGAGGCCTTCTCAAACAACCATTTTGTGTGTTTGCACTTCTTTTTCTTGGGTATCATCTTGATCCCTGCCTTCTGTACAATGTCATGAACCCCCGTGCATATTTCTTTAGGCACTCTGTCTATCAGATCTAACCCCTTGAATCTATTTGTTGCTTCCCCTGTATGATTGTAAGGGATTTGACTTAGGTCATAGCTGAATGGTCTAGTGGTTGTCCCTACTTTCTCCAATTTAAGTCTAAATTTAGCAAGTGAATTTTGCAAGTGGAGATTTGTTTCAGTGTTGCATGAAGAATGATGATGTCAAGGTTCTTGGTTAGGTCATGTTCCTGGTTTTAGTTTCCAATTTTCAAAATAATTTGTGGGTGACCTTGAACCACTCATTTTGTGTCATTCATCCAGTTAATTTTTAGGATGAAGTATCTGACCTCCAAGATCACTTCTGGCTCGTAATCTCCCCAAATCTTGATTCTTTTGGAGAATTTAAAGCAATTTTGCTATTTGCAGAAAATTCAGGATAGTTCTGTAAAGCACTTTAAAAAATGGATCTTATTCATACATTTATTTATATATCAATTTTTTTATAGTTAAGCATCTCTAGTATAAATTGTATTTAACCTTGACTCTTTTCCTTGCTCTCTCCCTGTTTAACACACACACACACACATACAGACACACTCACATATACAATGCTTTCTTGTTTTAAATTCCCTTTTTCTTGAGGGAGTGCAGGTTAAGTTATAATAATCTGGTGCTGTTGAGTTTGCCTTATGTAGCTTCTCCATAAAAGGTGAGAAGGAACTAAGGAGTCTGGGATCCTTGGGCACTGAAAAGGAAAACTTTGCCTGAGTATTATTCTGTCCATGATTTTCCAGCAAAATTGAGGTAGTACAAATGGGAGTTTATGAACAATCTTGGTTTCCACTCAGATTCTTTAATCTGCTAGCTATCTTTAATGTCTGAGCCACCAGAGAAGCACCAAAAATACTGGAGTGGATAACCATTCCTTTTTCCAGAGGATCTTCAGGACTCAGGGATCAAAACTGGGTCTCCTGCATTACAGGCAGACTCTTTTCAGTCTGAGCCACCAGGAAAGCCCCTACTATCCATATTTTGTGGAGAAACTGAACCTCAGAATTATTTGACTTAGGTTTTTTTTTTTAAAATATTTTACCCTTCAACACAGAAATAATACTGATCACAATCACAAATAGGTGGCGAGATCTTGTGAACTGTTAATAGGTGAAAATTCACAGCTCATTTCAATTTTTTGACGGCCTCATCAGAGACAGATGTTGTGCTAAGAATTTCCCAATGTTGTCTGCAATCCGCATACCTCACTGTGAGACAGCAGTTTCCTTTTTCTACAGATGAACTTTGAAACTGAGAATCCTTACTTTTTCAAAGACAGGCAGTTAATTATGGTGCACAGTTAAGATTTTATTTCCATTCTAACTGACGTTGAAGTTGATGCTCTACTGACTCCAAAAAGAGCCTAAGTTCACTGATAAATTGTTCTACTACAATCAACTTCTCCACTAATGACCTCTACTTGTACTCATTCTCCCTAGATGTTTCTATGTGATCTGTACTTTTGAGGCACCTGGGATCTCTTCAACAGCCATGAGATGCATAGGGTGTGCATTGCTGTGTTTGGCCTGAAAAACAATGCTTATTAGAACTAAAGTACAATAGAAAAGAAAGTGACTGAATGACATTGTATAATGCAATCCAAGAATGTTTTCCTGAGGTGCAAGGTGCTTTCCTGAGGCAGATATTATACCATGTGAAGATGGGAGAGATTATACCCATGATATTAAGGATACTGGTCACATAATGTTATCAGAAGACATTCTTCTGATTAACCCTCCTTAACTTCCCTTATTCCTGAGATGTTTCTATAATTTTAATTATAATGTGTTTCATGATTATCTGGATAGTTCCTTGGGGAGATGCTCTCAATGTGTACAGTGTTCAAGATTCTATTATAAATAGTGAGGAATTATCATTGTTGCTGCTGAAGGTAGGTCTGCAAATTTTATACTCTTTGTAATAGAGATTAATGCAGTCACATCTTTAGTTTTTAGCCCTTTTTTGAAGAAGAGACTAAGACCTTACTTGTAGACCTATTTGTTATCACAGTGTTTTATTGTCTGGAATTATATACTTGGGAAATATTACTATTTATATTAATAGTTGATATAAAAATTCATAAGAATATCTTGCTACAATGGAGACTTACAAGAATTTTTGTTCTTTAGGTTTTGCCTTTTATGTCTTCTCTACAAAGACCAGTGATTTTCACATTGTGTTTTAAAATGTATCTGAATGGAATTGAAAGTATTGTGTCAGTGGATATGATTGTTATTCCCAGTTCAGTCACTAAGTTGTGTCCTACTCTTTGCCATCCCATGGACTGTAGCATGCCATGCTTCCCTGTTTTTCACTATATTGAAGAAATAATTATACCTTTGCTGTATCATGTGTGTGTGTAAAATTGCTGAAAAGTTAATGAAAGTGATTTTTAAAAAATTTCTAAATTATACATTCTATATGCTTAATTACTTTAAAAGATGATGCACAGTTATCTAATAAAGTGGCTCTCTATGAGAAGTTACTTCAGTCATCTGGCCCTAGAATTATGGGATCACACTATCCTTATGGCAGAAAGTGAAGAAGAACTAAAAAGCCTCTTGATGAAAGTGAAAGTGGAGAGTGAAAAAGGTGGCTTAAAGCTCAACATTCAGAAGATGAAGATCATGGCATCTGGTCCCATTGCTTCATGGGAAATAGATGGGGAAACGGTGGAAACAGTGTCAGACTTTATTTTTTTGGGCTCCAAAATCACTGCAGATGGTGACTGCAGCCATGAAATTAAAAGATGCTTACTCCTTGGAAGGAAAGTTATGACCAACCTAGATAGCATATTCAAAAGCAAAGACATTACTTTACCCACAAAGGTCCATCTAGTCAAGGCTACGGTTTTTCCAGTGGTCATGTATGGATGTGAGAGTTGGACTGTGAAGAAAGCTGAGCACCGAAGAATTGATGCTTATGAACTGTGGTGTTGGAGAAGACTCTTGAGAGTCCCTTGGACTGCAAGGAGATCCAACCAGTCCATTCTGAAGGAGATCAGCCCTGGGATTTCTTTGGAAGGAATGATGCTAAAGCTGAAACTCCAGTACTTTGGCCACCTCATGCGAAGAGTTGACTCATTGGAAAAGACTGATGCTGGGAGGGATTGAGGGCAGGAGGAGAAGGGGACGACAGAGGATGAGATGGCTGGATGGCATCACTGACTCGATGGACGTGAGTCTGAGTGAACTCCGGGAGTTGGTGATGGACAGGGAGGCCTGGCGTGATGCGATTCATGGGGTCGTAAAGAGTCGGACACGACTGAGCGACTGAACTGAACTGAACCTTGAGAGGCATGGAGGACCAATGGTGGTCCAAGAACTCTGTTTTCAGGCTCTGTAGCCATGTCAAGCTCTTCCGGTTCATCAAGCATGAATTATCAAAAGGGTAACTTTTCCCCTTTTTTGGATGACAATCAAACTGCATTTTAAATGTAGAGAAGTAGAATATTAGAAAAAGTTATCAAAGAGGCAGTAGTGATATAAAGTTATTGAGTGTACCCCTAGAGTTCAGTTAATTGGTTTGCATTTCCGTCTGGCCAATTTGCAGATGTCTGATCCAAGGAGAGCCTCAGGTCTGTCAGTGCTTCAGTTTTCTCATTTTTCAGAAAGATATGCTAATTAGAACCTCTCTCATGGGACCTTTGTTTATAAAAGATCGTGTAAGGAGTCAGCAAAAGGTAGCTGTTATCTCACCTTAAAACTGAGACTGCTGCCACTAGAACAATTTTTTTAAATAGAGATTTTATTAGTTATGGACACAGTAATGCATTCTATGAAGCTGATCTGGAGATCAGGATGCTTAAAAATCATGTGTGACTATCCCTGAATGTCTACAATACATAACTAATGTAGTCAGTTTGAAGTGTTCTAAAATGAATGAGACAAACTCTACTATCACAGAGCTAATGATTATGAACAGTGGGAGAAAACCCACATATTATCACACAGGAAGGGAAATTGGAGAAGTAGTATTACTTTATGTTTCTTAGGTGCCTTGATGATTTTTTGTATATTTTATACTTATTTGCTGTTGTTGTTCTGTCACTAAGTCATATTTGGTTATTTGAGACTCCATGGACTACAGCATGCCAGGCTCCTCTGTCCTTCACTATAGAGTTTGCTCAGACTTATGTCTGAGTTGGTGGTGCTATCTAACGATCTCATCCTCTTATAATTAGTTGTACCAATAATCCATATCAAACTCTGTTAATTAGGTAATTATGGGTTCACCAAGCAGAGGTAAGAGTTTTTATATATGAAAATTCTTGGTCTTAGCTCTATCTCCCAGTCAAAATCAGTAACTGTCATCTGGCTTAGTTTATCCACACTTAGAAACCAGATCTATGATCATGAAAATATAGGGTACAGGTGAACTCAGACCAGAATTGAAATATCAGTGACTATGTTATGTGCCCAAATCATTTTCTCTATGGTGTATTTAATTCCTATATGAATAATTTCAGGGGTAGGAAAATTGTTTACGGAGATTAATCAACTTCCAAATTGTGAGTTGCTACTAGTTGGAAGGAGCCATGATACAATCATAGAGTTTATAAATTTTTAAAAATAGTTCCTCTTCTAACTTTTTGTATTTTCATTTTCTTTTTCCTCAATATTTTTACATAACTGGCTAGTTGCCCATAACTGAAAAGTCACATCCTCAAAGAGATCTTTGACCAGTCTGTGTGCAGCGTGCCTCTTCTTATTTCTGTGTTTATCAGCATGCTCTGTTTTCATCTCACAGTAGTTCCATTCCATAAATTGTCTCATTTCTGTATTTTTCATTCACTCCTTTTCAAAAAGAATCAATTATGATGCAAACCAAAATCTTGTGTAGCTTGTTCAATTTCATATTGCCAAACTTAGACTACTTCTAGATATAATAAATAATAAAATATATTTGACATAACATTGGTTTTGATGTTTGTAAATGAATTATTATAAGCAATTATAACTACAGACCATTTTATGTCATAATATTCCCTTCAAGCAATGTTATTATGGGGATCTTAAATTCCCAAGATGATGTTAATCCTACAGATGCATCCCTAAATACTCAGAGCAGTTTACTTCTCAGAAGACTTATCTGGGGAAGTGTATTAAACAGAGAAAACATTACTTGTGGACATTTTAATTGTAATGACATTGAATTTGAAAATAATTAGACATATAATGGATTGTTGCTGAAAAGCAGTAGAATCTTAAATAAGACAATAATTTTAAAAGCATGGCTCCTGAATTTTATATGTATATAGAATTTATCTATTGATATAATTTTGATATGGTGATGGAACCACTTGCGGTTTACTTTTCTGAGATAACTGTTAAACTGATACAGTCTGTGTTGTTAAATACCTCTTACCTCATCCTGCAAGCAGCAGTAATCAAGCAAGTGAAATATATAGCTAAATAAAATAAAACATGACTAGGATTTTCATAAGTTGAAAGCTTTTTATATCATATGCTGGCATAGTGTATAAAATTATGTCAATGACTAGATTGTAAGACCAAGGTTTAAGACAATCATCCTGTAAAATTGCGTATATAAGAAGATATCTTCTGAACTTCCCTGGTGGCTCAGTGGATAAGAATATGCCTACCAATGTAGGGGACATAAGTTTGATCCCTGGTTGGAGGAAGATTCCACATGCCATGGAGCAACTAAGCCTGAGAGCCACAATTACTGAGCCTGCGCTCTAGAACCTGTGAGCCACAACTATTTAAGCCTGCTCACCTAGAGTCAGTGCGCCACAACAGGAGAAGCCACTGCAGTGAGAAGCCCACACACCCCAACCAAGAGGAGCCCAAGCGCAGCCAAAAATACACAAACAAATACATTTTTTAAAAAGGCTATCTTCCAAGTCACAGGGAAATGAGTAAGTTAATATTACATGTGCATTTGTATTAATATAGACAATGACAGGCAACCATCATACACAAAAATAATATTCAATGGCGTTTCAATGATTCACTCTTATTACTTCCCTGTTCAGCACAAAGTGGTTGTCTGACCTTATTGAATATTTACATTTATGAGTCTCAAGTCATTTCCTATTAGATAATATGTTTAAATGGATTTGGTCATTCTCTGATGACTCTCAGTCTAGCTTTACTTCTATTAGCACTCTATGATGTTAGCATCATTGAAATAATTTAGCAAAAATAAGTGTCTAATACTAGTAGTATGTGAATGTAATTGTCTGTTTTAGAGTTAAGAAACTAATAAATATTGTAATAATTACATATAAGGCCTATTAAAGGAAATAAATGATTATATACTCTTATATTAAACTTTGTGCAAAGTCTACGTTGATTTTTATATTATTTGAACTAGAATACTGATAAACATGACTCAATTTTCAAGAATAAAATAAATCAGTTTGTTTCTTTTAATTTGTCCATAGGCACTGCAGACTGGGTCTAAGTGAAGGCAACGCCAAATTTCACAGATGTGACAGAATTTGTTCTTCTGGGGTTGACCAGTCATCATGAGCTTCAAGGTCTCTTTATTGTGGTGTTTCTAGTAGTTTACATGATCACTCTGATAGGGAACATTGGTATGATTATTTTGATCAGCCTCCAGCTTCAGAGCTCCATGTACTTTTTCTTGAGTCATTTGTCTTTTGTGGATGTGTGGTTCTCTTCCAATGTCACTCTGAAGATGCTGGAAAACTTACTATCAAACAAAAACCGTTTCCTATGTGGGGTGTTTGGTGCAGTGTTACTTCTTCATAGCCCTTGTCCACATGGAAGTATATATCTTGGCTGTGATGGCCTTTGATCGCTACATGGCCATCTGCAGCCCTCTGCTTTATGGCAGTAAAATGTCCAGGACTGTCTGTGCTTGTCCTGTCTCTGTGACATACATCTATGGGTTCTCTGTTAGCCTAATCTGCACACTGTGGACATATGGCCTGTACTTCTGTGGAAACTTTGAAATCAACCACTTCTATTGTGCTGACCCTCCTCTTATCAAGATTGCCTGTGGAGGGGTTCACATTAAAGACTGCAGCATAATTGTTATTGCTGGGATTAATTTCACATATTCCCTCTCAGTGGTTCTCAGTTCCTATACCCTCACCATAGCAGCTGTGCTGCACATGCGCTCTGCCAATGGCAGGAGGAAGGCATTCTCCACGTGTGGGTCCCACCTGACAGCTGTTACCATGTTTTATGGGACTCTCCTCTTCATGTATCTCACGAGGCCCACTGAAGAGTCTGTGGAGCAGGGAAAGATGGTGGCCGTGTTTTACCCCACAGTGATTCCCATGCTGAATCCCATGATCTACAGTTTGAGGAACGAAGATGTGAAAGAGGCGGTCAACAAAGCAATCGTCAAGGCAAACTTGAGGCAGTGAACCTGCAGTACATAATTCTGTGTATGCCACTTCCTGTTATAAATGTCCAGGCATATAAATAACCCTGTTTAAAATAGACTGTATACAGGCAACACTTAAATATACTAAGAGGTCCAGTCTAACACAGTGATGGTTTACCCCGTGAATGGACTCTCAGGACTAAGCCTCCTTTATCTACATATGCAAACATACTAACCCTGACCTATTACTGTTAGTCACAGTGTATGTAAAATTGTGCTAAGTGTAGTCATCAGATAACTCATAAATACATTTGGATAAGCACATGTTAATTTGGAGGTATCTTTGTAAGAGTTGAAAATGCTTTCTTAGGATATTTTCTATATATAATTGCTTTTCACTTGTTTTATAAGTAATATATAATTTAATGAGAAAAAATTAAGACTTCATCACTTTTCCATGAATTTAAAAGTTGGTGGATCCTCATGAAAGGTTGTTGAATCACGTGAATACACCGGGATTCTTGGCCCCCGGAGGAGAAGAATTCAATCCAGGGCCAGAGACGAGGCTTGATCGCTCAGAGCTTTTGTGTAATAAAGTTTTATTAAAGTATAAAGGAGATAGAGAAAGCTTCTGACATAGGCATCAGAAGGGGGCAGAAAGAGTACCCACTTGCTAGTGTTAACAATGAGGTTATATAATCCAAAGAATGTCTGGAGGTTGTAAAGACCTCATCAGACCTACTCCCATAATTAACATTTTAAGATAACACTGTCCTTAGGAAAGATACATCCTTGTAAAGACCAGGTCTACTCCCATAATTTACATTTTAAGATAACAGAAGGTTGAATCCAAAGACTGTCCTTAGGCAGGATACATTATTGTTATATAATCCTAAGGAATGTGGAGAAAGAAAAAAAGTTTGTCCTTTCTTCCTCCTTGAGAATTCCAGACCCCTCTCTGCTTGGGGACCCCAGGACTCCCTATCAACTTGCCTAGGAACTGACTCTCTCACTCATTTACCAAAAAAGCTTTCAATTACATTCATACATGCATGAAGTTTTGAAAACAAAAATGTATTCAGAATCTTCAACTAGTGTCATGAATCAATCAGAAGGTTAACTCCCAGTATGTATTGCTCTATAATTAACAGTATTTGTATTTCAAACAATCTGTTGACTCACTGTAATTCTACTCTTTGGATTTTGGCTAGTTGTTTTTCTCTTCATTAAATAGGTGAAAAATTTATGAGTAAAGCCTATCATGTCCTCCTCAGAGTTTAAAAAAATGAAGCAATATGGATTTTTGTCATTTAAAATCTAACTTTTGATCAGAAGAATGTCCTGTTAAACATTTGATTGCTATGATGAAGGTATTGTTTGATTCCAAATTCTTGTCACTAACATTACATTCTTAGGTCTGTATTTAGCTCCTTAAGTCAAGCTTTTAATAACTAGAGTGGATCAACCAGATAAGAATCTGTGTAAAACCAAATGTCATTGCACTAAACATGTTAAAATGTGATCAGCACAGCTCAAACTGGTATCCATTGGGATCTGATTACACGTTTACAATTCAATTTATGTTGATTGGTGTCCACTTAATCTACCTTCATTCTTAATGTAAGTGGAATACATTTTTTGTCCTTGTTGACTCTTGCTAATAATACCAGCATAAAAGCAAATCAGAAGCAGAAGTAATTTCTCATGAATGAGTTTATTCTTGTTTAAGGACTAATCCAATTAAAAGGGTTGCACAATTGAACATGTGTAGAAAGACTCTGAGAAGTAACATTTGGAGAAGGAAATGGCAACCCACTCTAGTATTCTTGCCTGGAGAATCCCAGGGATGGAGGAGCCTGTTGGGTGCCGTCTATGGGGTCGCACAGAGTCGGACATGACTGATGCGACTTAGCAGCAGCAGCAGAAAGACTCTGAGAAGTAACATTTACTTGTGGTAGTATCACTGGAAAGATGGATTCATTTAAGCACAGAAAGTATTGTTGCTCAGGCTAATTTACTAATTGCCCACAAGCCACATTCCCTCAGATTGGTTCTGAGAAAAAGCAGATGGTGGGAGGAGAGTTCTTTTTCATAACTTTAGGTTCTGAGCAGGAAGAAAAAGTACTATTTGATTAGTATTGGAAACTACATTAACAAAGGTTTTTTTTTTTTTTTTTTTTTTAAGTTTTTAAATCACCCAAGTTTGCTTCTAACAAGTTGGTGTTAAGTATGAAATGATAGGCTGCTCAAGAAACAATCGTACGGACAGAGATCTTTATAACTTGACCCTTTAAGATCACATTTTCTATCATCCTTATGGCAGACATATTCCTCAGTGTCCATTATTTTATGTTGTAATTTATAAGTAAAACATTTGTCATCCAGCTTTTGGGATACATAATGTTGTCAAGTCTTGGCAATGAGCCATCAGTAGAAAGTGGTGCCTGAAACCTAAAGATCACCTTCTCTATGTTAAAGCCATTAGATATGGACTTTTTTCTCTTCCTTCCCACTTGAAAATGTTGCCACTGAAATGATCACTTTTTAGACAAAGATGGAAACCACATATTGAGGGTCTAATTGCCTTTCCCAAACCCCTTAACTCATACTGCTGCCTGAGAAAGGAATAAATTACTTTATTAAGTCACTGCATCTTGGGAGTTCACTTAGCTATAGTGCTATATTTTCTCTTATAATACTTTCCATAAACATATCCTTGGCACTTCACCTCTGCATCTTACCACTCACTAGGACAATTTTTACCTGAGAATGATCAAGTCTCTTCAGAAACTATTCTGGTATTGAGAGAAGGGCATCTTGTCTTCTGTCTTAACAAGGAGGAGAAAAACTCAAGGTTCTGATCTATATTAGATATTAGGTTATATATCCCTTTGTCCTAACTACTTGATGAGTCCTTGGGCTTGTTATGATCTTTAAAAGTCCAGTTGTTACATTAACTGGTTTTGCATCCCTTTTGATCCATCATCTAGGCCATTTCGCTAGCCTTTTTAGGTATTTACAAATCTCTTTCTTAAGCTTAGGAAACCTCAGCTATTTTTTGTCTGCACTGTGCTTGCAGGTGTAGATAAGGTGTGTTTTCACCATACATTTGAGTCAGCACATCTTTAACTGTCCTTACTTATTAGTGGGGCTTCCCCAATGGCTCAGCAGCAAAGAATCATCTGTAAGGCAAAAGACATGGTTTCAATCCCTGGGGGAACATCCCCTGGAGAAGGAAATGGCAACCTACTCCAGTATTCTTGCCTGGAAAACCCCATGGACAGAGGAGCCTGGTGGGTTACAGTCCATAGGGTCACACAGAGCTGAACACAACTGAGCATGCACACACTTACATGCACTTACTCTGAGTGAAATTGTTCCCCCAGAAGATGTATTAAGTTCCTAACCTGAAGAACTTCAGAGTTTGGTTATAGGATCATTGGGTTATAGGGTCATTATTTGGATATGGGGTCCAAATAAGATGCAATTGTTGATATGAAGTCATACTGAAGTAAGGTGGAACGTTAATCCAGTGTGAGTGATGTCCTTATAAGAATGAAGAAATTTGGACACAGATGTAGAGGGAAGATGACCATGAGAAGACAGCAGAGACTGAAAAGATGTTTACAAGACAAGGAATGCCTGGGACCACGAGCAGCTGGAAAAAACAAGGAAGGAACCTCCCCTAGAGCTTCATATAGAGCCTGGTTCCACCAATACCTTGACTTCTGACTTATAGGCTCCAGAACTGTGAGAAAATAAGTTTTTGTTGTTCTAAGTCAATGATTGTGTGGTACTTTGTTAACACAGACTGATGAAACTAATATATTTCTTTACAGTAATTTTTAAAAGTTAGAACTTTGGTTTTACTTTAGTTTTTCTTAGTGTCCCAGGCTATCATCCTTTCTGCTCTAGGAGCTCTTCAAATGTATCTGAAGTTTCTTTGGTAAACCTGTGGTTTTGCAGCAACCTCCCCTGAATCCAGTGTGCTACCCAGAAGGGGCACCAGATTCCTTTTGAAAGATTCACTGACCTTTAAGCCCTTCTCACATTGCCAATCTCAGGTTCAGCCCTTACTCTGTAGTTTACTATAGAAGCTCGCTGCTGTGCTTTTAAGTATTTAAATTATACTTTTGTAGTTATTTAAAAAATAGCAACAACAAAGATGTTCTCCTCTCTTGAGTTTTATCTTTGGCAATTGATAGTCATGATTCCCAAGATTAATTTCTCTGCAACTGTGCTCCCTGACCCCAAAAGAAGTTGATTTAAGAACTTGAAAATCAAGATTGTAATTCATTGCTTCTCTTCAGAATTTGTACAGTTTACATCCACTTAGAACACCTTGTTGCTGGTTTAATAATGGTGTTGAGGTTAGGTGAGGCATAAATTAAAATAAAGTTTAATATAAATAATTTAACGTGGCAATATTGATATCTTCACATAAATGTGAAATCTAATTTAACAATGAAATGTTTACTAAGATAACTTGGATAAAATAAGCTAAACTGTTTCTAAATAACTTATACAATCAATTTTTTGCCAGTATTTTCCAAAATAGCAGACTATTCAGCATATTCAGGAATGTTTTTGATTTTGCCCTGTGATAATAGCTCACAATATCACCCGCATGGTAGACACCAAACATTTGAATCTGAATTAAAAAAAAACAAAACATTCCAGTTGATGGTTTAAGTGGGTCTTAGATTGCATCACTTTACAACCACCCCAACATAGAATAATATTCCTGACATCTGACAGCAAGCACGTTTATAACTTGGTTTTAAACTACCGCTTCCTGTCAAACCATTGTAATTTCTTCAAATCCCTAAAATGTAAAAGGATCTTAAGCTTTGCTGAGGGAATATAGGTATGTGTGCATTTTTGTTTTGATACAGAAAAAGAGAGTATGACTTTCCCAAAGCTGACCCTGATTTCCAGATCTGCATGTCGAAAAATGACATTTTTTCAAACAACATGAGAACTGTGGAATTACAGAGAGTGACCGACAGTGAATCTAGTGGGAGTCAGAGGCAGAGAGACATGATTTTAGCAGACAGGGTGCAGTTGAGGAACAGCTACTGCCTGGAACGACATGGGGATGGACAAGAACTTTACTTTACCACCTCCCTTGTTCTGTTTCCACAATGTGTAAAATAGAAACATTTTTGAAAGCGGCTAAATCTTATTATCAGTTAAATAGAAACTATCCAGGTCAAAACTATCAAGTGTCACATATGCAAATAGTAGCAATTTGTTAAAAATGTGCATTATAATCTTTTAAACCTTTTATCTTACTTATAAATTATATGAAAAATAGAACACATGTGCAAAGTCATTTTGCTCATATAAAAATGGTAGAAATAAATTAACCTATTAAAGATAATAAAAACAACACATCTGCGTGTGGCATAGTTTCAAGACAGTCAGTGTTACAAGATACATTTTACTGTTTATTAGAGATAGGAAATAACATTTTTCAAAGGTTGTCCTCAAGGCATTTTTTACCTCTTGGTTCCTCAGGCTGTAGATCATGGGATTCAACAAAGGAATGACTATTGTGTAGAAGACAGAGACCATTTTGTCTGTGTCAAGGGAATGGTTTGATTTGGGCTGCAGATACATGAAGATCAGAGTCCCGTAGAATATAGTGACAGCAGTCAGATGAGAACCACAGGATGAGAATGCTTTGCGTCTCCCTTCTGCAGATTGGATTCTCAGGATGGCAGCCACAATGCATAGGTAAGAAATAAGGACCATGGTCAAAGAGCTGATTATGTTGAATCCAGCAAAGATAAAAATCAAGATCTCGCTGAGGCTGGTGTCTGAGTAGGCAAGGGCCATCAAAGGAACATCATCACAATAGAAGTGATAACATTGGGGCCATAGCAGATCAATCGAAAAGTAACAACTGTGTGGAGGAAAGCAACAGAAAAGCTGTATCAGTAAGGGCCTGCTACCAGTTGCATGCATACCTTTTGAGACATGATCACCATGTAGAGAAGAGGATTGCAGATGGCCACATAGTGATCATAAGCCATTACTGCAAGAAGGAACGTCTCCAAAATCAAGAAGTTCAGGAAAAAGCTCAGCTGTGCGCATATGCATAGAGAGATATGGACCTGTGCTTGGTCAGGAGGGTCTCCAGGAACTTTGGGGCTATTGATGAGGAGTAACAAAGGTCTACAAAGGCCAGATTCTGAGAAAAAAGTACATGGGTGTGTGAAGGTGAGGATCCAACCGGATTAAGGAAATCATGCCAACGTTTCCCACCATTGATAGAGAATATACCACTAAAATGAGAAGAAAGAGAAGGATTTCACTCTCTCTCTGGACTGAAAAACCCAAAAGAATTAATTCTATCACCTTGGTAATATTCTTTTCAATCATTTGTTCTAGTCTCTAAACTGCTGAAAAGAGACAAGTTAAAGACAGATAAGTTATCAGGAGTAAGGAATTGTCATCAGATGCCAAAATGTGTGTGTTTTAACTTGAGAAATTATTGCTCATTGAAGCAGAATAAGTGAAGTTGCTCAGTCGTGTCCAACTCTTTGCGACCCCATGGACTATAGCCTACCAGGCTCATCCATCCATGGAATTTTCCAGGCAAGAGTACTGGAGTGGGTTGCCATTTTCTTCTCCAGGGGATCTTCCTGACCCAGGGATTGAACCCAGGTCTCCCACATTTCAGGCAGACGCTTTACCATTTGAGCCACCAGGGAAGTTCCCCAGAAGTTCTGAAGCAGAATATCAGAACAAATAAATATATCCCCTCTCAAACTCTCCTGTCTGACTATTTATAATCTTCTGAAGCCAAAAATTGAGGTTTAATAAAAATGTTTATAAATATATGTAATATTTTAGGTTTAGATTATTTTTAGTCATATTAAATAATAGAATAAAGACATTTAAAAATATCCTGCTCCCATATTTACTTCTCAGTGGAGTAAAACTTTAATATGTAACATTTTATTTGTTTAAATAGACATTTATTTTAACAACTGTTCATTATGCTAAATATAATACAAAGCTAAACAGGATATTCCATGGATAGAAAAGTGGAGGAAATTAAATATTTCTATTTGTGAATTAGGCAAATTTTGGATTCATATGTAACTTATTCATTTTCAAATACTACTTTCTAAATGTGAAAAAGTACACTTGTAGAGTTAGAATACACATATGTTAAAAAGTAGAGTCCTTTATAATCATTTACTCAATGGACTTGAGTTTGAGCAATCTCCGGGGGACAGTGAAGGACAGGGAAGGCTGGCATGCTGCAGCACATGGGGTCACAAAGAGGCAGACACGACTGAGTGAGTGAACAGCAACAAATGGTTTTACATTAATTATTTTCAACACATAATCAGGAATACTTTCTAAATTATTGGTGTGACATTATTGGTGTTACAAATTTTTAGTGATTTTTTGCCCAGGGAGCCCTAACGTGGGGCGGCCCAGCAACTGCCTGCAAAGCCCTCCCATGGATGTTTGCTTCCTTCTACCAGAGCTAGCTGTGCTCTCCGCTTCAGTTTTTCACAAGCCAGGTCTCCGCCTGCCACTCTTCGCCAGGGGCCCATGGGAGGTGCCAGGTGCCCTCAGCTGGGTGACCCCAGCATGGCACCCCGCTGTGGTGTTGATACATTCCCGAAGCCTCCTTCCCCATGGGCAGTACTGCACTGACCTAGAAATGTGTTTGCAAGGCTCCGAAAGTGTAGGGGGACACAAGGCCCTGACTTGGGAATTGAGGCCCTTGGAGCAGGCTTGGTGGTCTGACCTCTGAGGAGCCAAGCCCTAGCTTCGAGAAGAGCCCTGCAAACACATTCTCTCGCCTGCCTTTCCTTCCTCCAAGATAGATAGCTTTCCCAGTCTCTTGTGTGCTGAGAGTCACACAGGGCGGGAATGCACTTGCTTTAATGTCATTATTCAGTAGCAATTGTCCCTGAGGCCCTGCACCTAGGTTGGGCTCCCACACTCACAGGCAAATCAAAGTGACCTCCAAATGAGTAAGCTCTTTTGCATCAAGTGGCCAAAGTATTGGAGTTTCAGGTTCATATTTGTCCTTCCAATGTATATTCAGGCTTGATTTCCTTTAGGATGGATGGTTGGGTCTCCACAGTTCAAAAGCATCAAATCTTCAGCGGTCAACTGTCTTTATAGTCCAACTTTCACATTCATACATGACACATGGATAAACCATAGCCTTGACTAGACAGATCTTTGTTGGCAAAGTAACATCTCTGCTTTTTAGCATGCTGTCTAGTTTGGTCATCACTTTCTTTCCAAGTTGTAAGCATCTTTTCAGAGAAGGCAATGGCACCCCACTCCAGTACTCTTGCCTGGAAAATCCCATGGATGGAGGAGCCTGGTGGGCTGCAATCCATGGGGTCGCTAAGAGTCGGACATGACTGAATGACTTCACTTTCACGCATCAGAGAAGGACATAGCAACCCACTCCAGTGTCCTTGTCTGGAGAATCCAAGGGACAGGGGAGCCTGGTGGGCTGCCATCTATGGGGTCGCACAGAGTCAGACACGACTGAAGTGACTTAGCAGCAGCAGTAGCAAGCCTCTTTTAATTTCATGGCTTCAGTCACCATCTGCAGTGATTTCCAAGCCCCCCAAAATAAAGTCTGCCACTCTTTCCACTGTTTTCCCATCTATTTGCCCTGAAGTGATGAGGCCAGATGCCATGATCTTAGTTTTCTGAATGTTGAGCTTTAAGGTAGCTCTTACACTCTTTTTCACTTTCATCAAGAGCCTCTTTAGTTCTTCCCTTTCTGCCATAAGGGTGGTGTCATCTGTATATCTGAGGTTATTGACATTTCTCCTGGCAATCTTGAGTCCAGCTTGTGCTTTATCCAACCCAGAGTTTCTCATGATGTACTCTGCGTATAAGTTAAATAAGCAGGATGACAATATACAGCCTTGACATATTCCTTTTCCTATTTGGAACCAGTCTGTTGTTCCATGTCCAGTTCTAACTGTTGCTTCCTGACTTGCATATAGGTTTCTCAAGAGGCAGATCAGGTGGTCTGGTATTCCCATCTCTTTAAGAATTTTCCCCACTTTATTGTTATCCACACAGTCAAAGGCTTTGTCATAGTCAAGAAAGCAGAAATAGATGTTTCTCTGCAACTCTCTT